>NC_086445.1:191736831-192476831 GCF_028390025.1 Pseudophryne corroboree | reverse complement strand
ATTTAAAACTACTCTATGCCAATAAGCCATGAGATATTGAGATTATGATACTTAGCCTTTTATGCCTGGCGATGATCCAGCCATGCTTCTGAGACCTCTGTTCTGAGTGCACCCACATCACATCTGCTCTCTGTGGCAACCAGCAACACTGACCCCAACCCCCCCCAGACAGGAACTATCCTCCTGTGTGTCTGTTCCTAGGGGAGGGGTCTCTCTCTCTCCTTTGTATATGCTAATCAGGTTCAGCCCTGAAAATCTTAGTAAAGGATTTGCTTGATCATCCATTGTTCCCAACAAAGTGATTTTAGCTTTTATACATTCAATCATATCTATCCGCTACAATGTCCCACAACTTAATAACAAGTATCAAATTAATCTACGCATTGAGCTGGTTGTTTTAATACCAAACATGATGTCTGGTGCTTGATATTATTATAATTATGTACTGTATGAAATAAGTGTCGAATCCATCTCCGTGCCATGTCCGAGCAAATGCGTGTGTTTCCATATATTGCTGTCCTCGCTGCGCATATTTGCAAGTATAGCGACTTAAATGTGTGTGGTTTGTATGCTCTCTCTATGTAATATTTTTTTGACTTTGACAGTCCACCCAATAACTGCCACTTCCTAAAACATTTCAAAAAGAGAAAAATATATGTCATATGTAAATACATTTCTATGATTGGGTAAGGGAGGAGAGAAGAAGGTGGGAAAAAGGTATGACCTAGTGAGATAGCAGAAGTATGTATGTATGAATCCATGTTTGGGGGGTCATGTATCATCGTGCCGTACGTGTTTTAAATCAAGCTTCGAGGTATTGCGAAGTATACATTTGAATTCCTTCTTATCCCGTATTAAGGGTCTGTGGATGGGCTGTCAAACTCTACCGAGCTCGTTTCGGCTTTTGGTTGCAACAAAATGGGGGAGCACATTTTAGTTGATGATACATGAATGGGGGAGGTATGTGGTTGCTGATATCTGTGCCTGTGTTCCCTATCGACTATGTGTGTCATTACCTGAGGGTTGTAGAGATGAAGATAAAGAACACTTATGGAAAATGCAGTGGTATTCTATGTCAGGTTAATGTACATCTGTCGGTTGAAGTTTTGTTCGGTATCAGTTGAAAGTCGTCTTCTTTGCGCTGTTTTGCCCATTAGGTGCGAGCAAAAAGCTTTGTCAATGCCAATAGATTTACAAAAAATGTTGGGCTAGCGTAAGTTTAAGAATTCTAGGGAAACTGGGGATCCATGGCAAAGTTCATCAAATGTCCGTATCTAAAGTGGTCAAAACTTCTTCTTTGGTCAATCCGTTGTCTGTATATCGTCTCGTCAAATTCCTCGTCCAAGTGGGTCTTGTTACCTTGGAGCAAACGGAAAAACAGGTGAAAGAAACGGACCGTATAATCGCATTTTCATTACATCATTGTTTCTATCGTTGGGTCATAGATCAAATCCAGGTTAATTACAGTTTCCTCACTCCTCAAACTCATCACTCTTGTACTTTGTTTGCACTTCATTAAAGCCTGACCGCATCTAAATATCAAGCCAATTGATATGACAACACCTAAGATACATAGGAGAAACTTCCCAACATCCATTATGACTCCTTGAGCCCAGTCTCCTAAACCGGAGAACCAATTTCGCGGGTTCAACCATGACACCCAACCAGTCAGCTCATTACCTACAGCAGCAAGAGTGAGATTGTGTTTTCGGCGAAATTCCCACTTCAATTGGAGAATATCGTCCATCTTTTGGTCTATGACCTCGACCGGATCCTCGGTGCTATTCGTAATATATGTGCAACATTTCACGCCGTATTGTGTTGCCAGTGTGACACAATATCCGCCTGTCACTGCTGTGAGGTAATTGAGAACCATTCTATGCTGTACCAGTTCTGTTTTGTAAGCCTGAAGTTCTCTTCCAGTATACCTAAACGTATCATCATACATTTCAGTGATATTATCTAACAAATTTGCGAGCGCCGATATGTATTTATAATTCAGCACTCCTCTAGCGGTGCGGGTGAAATCTAACGTGATTAAGAATTGAATCCCGGTGGATTCACTTATCAGATCAGAGGCCGGATGCTCTGTCTTCTCTATCAGGTGCCTTTTAACAACGTGCTCGTAATGGGTGTGAGTATAAGGAGCTTGGGCACCACGGTGTATGTCTTTCATTTTGTCATGTGATACAGTCATTACTTCAGGCAGTACTTTTCCAATATAACACAATCCTTCAGAGTTTGGGGCAAGCCACTTGTACGCCTTTCTCCCGCATATGAAATATGCATCATCGGGGAGAACATATGGGACGGAGTAGGACATAACCATATTACACACCTTCCATGTGAAATCTCCTAACCCTAATTCTTCCATCTGCTTAGTACACGTATCAGGTTGTACGATATGTGCACAGTATCCTGGTGATACCTCTCCAACTCTAGTAATCCTATTTCCTAAGGTATACCTATACCGGAAAGATTTTCCTCTACCGGCTATGTGGCGTACAAGCTCTGTATCTGTAGGCATTCTATCTGCTCTATGCGAAAAGGTCATGGTTTGGTTACTCCATGACACTTCCCAATTTCCCGGCTTTCGGGGATTGGAGATGTTGAAACATAATAGGGACCTATCCACATGGTATTGGTGGAGCTTCAAACTAGGAGGGCTGGAGATATTAAACCTCCGGTCCACCGGTCTCCCACCATTTAACTCAAGTACCTCCCCTAACGTTAAAGGAAATGGTACTAGCCCTGATTTTCTGTGACCTTGAGGTACTTGAGAGCATACCCAACAATCTGTTTTATTAAGCACACTACCCACTAAAGAGTGATAGTCACTCAAGGGATGCCGGTCCATATGGATATTAAAACTGGATTGGCATTTCTTAATACACCCATCCTCAATGACATTATCACAGAGCCTACAGATACAGTTTTCTTCAGCTAATAATCCTTAAAAGAAAAATGTTTACAAATAACATGGCTGCTAGATCGTTTCCGGTACTCGCCTTTGCTTGGTGATTGGGTTGCTATTGGAAATTTACACCTCCATCTTTATCATCAGGACCTTTCTGGATCCTTTCACGACCTCACTGATACTCTCCCCGGAACAGACTGCTCTGGTCAACATCATGGTCAACAGGAAAATCCAGATCACAGTCTCTTGGGGCAAGTCCATCTTACAGGAGGAGAAAAGAAGAAATTTGTAATGGGGGTACAGAAAATCAGTTTGAGGGGGAGAGAAACTTGTTACGATAATTAGTTCTCTCGTCTTGTTGTTCTTCTTGTTCTGCTGTCTTCTCAAAGGTGCTGTCTCTCAGTCTTCCAAACGAACATTCTGGTGATGCAATATTCCCTCCAAACCAGCGATCTTTCTGTAAGGAGCAAAAATCTTGCATTACCATTTGTCTAACTGATGGGTGACATACCATCTTTAAAACATGAAAGCATGAGTGAGAAGAGAGAGAAAACAACAACAGCAAAAAAAACAAAGAGAGAGAACAATTTATGTGCATGTGTATATTACTTAAATCAACAATAGCCATCAATAGGAAAAGAGAAAAAAAAAAAAAAACATTTTTCAAACATTTCAAAACACTGTCAGATCATCAGGCTGTCATATCTACATGTCCAATGGTTTCCTTGCGCAGTCCCTCCCCCCAGCACTTCCATATTCCATTGTCTGTATCTGGCCAGAATACATTGGTGCGGATAGGTCATGCTGGGGTTTGGTAGACTTCTGCAAAGACCAAGTATGTATGCAATGTTTGAATCCTACCAATAATCGTCAGAGATGGGGAGAGAGAAAACGAAACATTTCACAGATACATTTACAACGTTTCACCTGGTCATTCCTGTGTTTTCAGGGAATGACCTCCCAATTTATTAACTATAACCTCAGGCTTACCATCAGTCCTAATGATCACCTTTCCTGACTGCACATTATGGGTGTGGGCCAAAATTTTTCCTATATGATCCCTGATTATAATTTTGTGTGTTATAACTTTGCTCATTTCTTGGTCTAGGGGGTCTGACTTTATGTGGGTTATTACAGTTGCTGGCATAATGCCCTTCTCTTCTACAATTATAACAAATCCTTGGTTTCCTCCAAGTGTCAATGACCTGAGGTCTTGGTTGATTTGATGCCTCCTCAAACGCTCGGATGCTCATCGCCATCAACCGTTCTCCCTGCGCTTCCCTGGTTCTTTGGATATTGTCATGCTCGATAGCGGACTCTCTTAATGCAGCCACCGAGATGCCTCTCCAGTGAGGTATGGAGGTTTGTACCCTGATTTTTAGTGTGTCTTTTAAGCTGTCCATTAATACAGACACAGCTACCTCTCTGTGGTGTACGTTAGTGTCAATGTCATCTATACCCGTGTACCTAGCCATATCCTGCAGAGCCCGGTGAAAATACTCTGATGCGGATTCACCTTCTTTTTGTTTTATTGTAAAGATTTTATTCCATTTTACTACTGTGGGAAAATATTCTTTCAACTGTAGATTGATTCTTTTTACATTATCTTGGTTATACTCGTTTGTTAGTGGCACTTCCTCATCTAGCTTACAATCAGCGATAAATTTCAATGAATCAACATCGGGGGGTAAACATGCCCTCAAAACTGTCCTCCAATCTTTGTTATTTGGCTCTGCAGTATGTCCTAGCACTCTAATGTATCTTTGACAAGCAACTAAGTCTTTCCTGGGATCAGGAAATTCAGACAGAATTGTTCTTAATTCTGTTCGGGAAAAGGGGCAGTACATGGCGATGTTCCTGACGGGGGTGACTCCTGAAGAGTCAGTTTTCCCATTTGGTACTGCAATTACCCTGACAGGATTAAGTCCAGTAACGTCATTCTGAATTGATTCTACAATATGAGGTACATTTGTTTGTGCGTAATGTATAATACCATACGTACCTGTGGACACGACCTCACCTGACCCTCCATTAGGGGGTTTGATTACAGTCTTTACCGATTGGGTCGCGTCCACCTGGATGTCTTGTGTGATGGCTTCTGGAAGAGGTGCCGACATCGTTCTGGGCTCACTTTCTTGTTGGTGTTCCTGAGGAAAGTTTGACATGGGGTGCGACTTGCATGGGTTAATAGTTGTACATTCAACAGTATTACAATTATCTTTGTTACATTTATTACACTTATTCTTATCATCTATACTACAGTTGCTAAGAGCGTTTTTATTGTTCACCCTTGTGCTTTTCTCCGCAACCATAATCCCCTCCATTGCCATGTCTCTCCTCTCAAGATGAAAGTTAGGTATGTAAGTTACATTTCTCTGCATGTCACTTTCCTGTAGCCATATCTGCAAACAATCATCATTTTTAACTCGTTGTTTCCAGGATTTTATGAGACCGATCCTCCGCCTTAAATTATGCAACACCTCTAAGTCAAAACTACCTATCCCGGGAAATGGTGCCTTATCCCCCGCAGTCATTCGTGTCCATTCATCACAAAAGGTCTCAGTGTGGGGACCATACCTCCTCCACATTACTAACCGAGCAGACCCTCGGGGTCTGCAAGCCTCTGGAGTCTGAATCCTGACCTCCGACCGTCTCTGTATTGTGCACTTGGCTGCCATTGTGGACCTTTCTAACACAGAAAAACTTCCTAAAATGCACCAAACACAGAACTTCGTTGGAAATCCTTAAAGCTCTTCCACTGAACTTCTTCTGCTCTGGGTATCTCCGGTCCGCCTTCTAGCAGACACGTGTAGCCGTTGCAGGCCCTATCTTTAGAGATTTTCCTGAGAAAATTCCCTTCCTTTTTCTTTACACAAATCACGCTTGCATGTGCTCCCTACAACACGTATGAGGGCAAGATTTACGCATGGATATACGACCTCATATCACGTTGCGTTATTGGTCACACATACAACCGTGCGGTCCAATCGTACCACTTATAGACACTTGTTGCCCATAAATGGTAGGATCATTGGCCAGAGCGTAATACAACGAAAACTTTATCACACTCTGTTGCACGTTTTCACTTCAGGCCGTGCTCATAGATCACACAGATCACAAAGTCCACAAAGCGGGATTCAATACCGTTTTATCACATAGATCACAAAGTCCACAAAGCGGGATTCAATACACTCATACCGTTTTCAACCCACTATCATTCTTATAGTTTTCTGATCAGAAAAAAATCATTTCCCGTAGTCTGATAGCTCTCCCCAGAGGTGTTGCAGTAAAGTAAGGTATTTAAACTAAGTTTTGGAAAGCTGAAATCAATTTGTGCTATTTATCGCTTTGCGTTATTTACCGCGTTGCGCTACTTATCGCCTGTTGTTTGAGTTACGTGGGCGTACCCAGACGCTCCGTTGCGTAATATACGCTGCGTGCGTCGGCCTTTGGATTGCGTACGCAAGTCTTTGTTAGAGACACGTGTACGCAAAGCAAAGATCCACCGTAACACAATTTATACTTTTATCAATGTAGATGATCCTTGATCATCTACCACACACCACACTGACTTCGCCTTATCTCCCAGGCAAAAACTGTGTGTTTGTCTACACTTTAACTATATTACCTTTACTCAAACTATTGAAATAGCGGCAAATCTCTCTCAGCACGTTTATCAACTATAAACTGGCAAACAGGAGAGTGACATACGAAAATACACAAATGAAAAGGAAATGCAGATATATATGTGTGCGTGCAAGACAGAAAAATAAACAGTTTTAAAAGACACTAGCGTTTTGCTCTTACCTCCGGTTCCCGGATTCCTTCAGCACCCTTTACCTAAGCGAAGCAGACGCTTATCCCGTCAGCACTACGAGGGATACAACCTCCCGCCCTTTGCTGATGGATAATGTCTGCTGATATTACCTAGTGCAGATATGTGAAGGACTGGACGGCCCCCAATTGATAAAGCTAAATATTTATCGTATATAAAACACTTTAAGAGGTCTAAGAACACTGTACGCTATCTACGTAAGAAGTACCGTAAGGGTACGCAAGTTGCGTAACGATCGCTCAACCGTAGTCGAGACGCTCAAGCGTCACGTTCGCTTACGGCCCAGAGATCACAGGCAGGCACGCTATTGGCTGCCGACTAACGTAATGATTCGCTTTAGCGTAGCGGACGCTCGGGACCACGAGGAGATCACCAGCGGTGCAGACGCTTACAACGTTAAACCTTTATATCTATACCTTTAACAACGAAATATACAGTAAACCTTAGTGTGGTGATAACGTGTAAATGCAACCTGGTGTAACCTGATTAACTCACAAGCTGTTTGAGCGTCACCGACGCTCTGAGATTACTTAACACTATAAGGAATACACAGATACCTGGGCTTAGGGTCCAAAACCTATTATATGTATTATAACTATTATACTTGCAAAAGGAATCACAGTACAAATGATACACTACAATATAACATAGACTACCTAACCAGATAACTACACGGGAAATACAATACAATACAATTACGTTTAAGGGAAAATAAGAGAGGAAAAGGAGAAGAGAGAGAGAGAAAGAAATGGCTTACAATAACAAGAAGATCAATATGATTGCAGAGAAAGCTTACACATGTGAGGAACAATCGCTGCGCAGTCAGTCAATGCTGAGAATCTTTGTTTAGAAAGTACTTGAGCTTACCCATGCTGCCTGTCCCTATATACACAACACCCAGCAACACAATTGTCCCTACAATGCCGCATGGGGCAGAAGCTAGACTCCATTTTGGGAAAACTCCACTTGATTCCAAAGACTACACCACATGGCTGAAAGGGGGAGGGGAAAATACCCGGCAGCAGCCATTTTAGATTTGCAGGCCCAAACACATGGCACTCTCTACTACACCACAATCACATAGCAGAAAACACAAGACTCCATTTATTCCAAAATGTCCAAGCCTCAAAACAATGCATATGTTCTGATTTTACAATTCCAAACAATCTAAATCACCTTTCACAATTTCAATCCAACTTCCTAGAACCATCTTATTAAATCTCCATAGGCAAACAAATACCACAAATGCTATGCTACAGGTTGTCTAATGTTCCACTTCATCACAGACTTCACAGGGCACAAACAAGTTACATTCACACAGCTGCGCAAGCCTCACCATCCCCAAGCCATTTGTTTCTCCAAACCAACCACTCTATGCTTACCCATCATTCCACAACTACCCCACCACAAAACACACATTTAAAACTACTCTATGCCAATAAGCCATGAGATATTGAGATTATGATACTTAGCCTTTTATGCCTGGCGATGATCCAGCCATGCTTCTGAGACCTCTGTTCTGAGTGCACCCACATCACATCTGCTCTCTGTGGCAACCAGCAACACTGACCCCAACCCCCCCCAGACAGGAACTATCCTCCTGTGTGTCTGTTCCTAGGGGAGGGGTCTCTCTCTCTCCTTTGTATATGCTAATCAGGTTCAGCCCTGAAAATCTTAGTAAAGGATTTGCTTGATCATCCATTGTTCCCAACAAAGTGATTTTAGCTTTTATACATTCAATCATATCTATCCGCTACAATGTCCCACAACTTAATAACAAGTATCAAATTAATCTACGCATTGAGCTGGTTGTTTTAATACCAAACATGATGTCTGGTGCTTGATATTATTATAATTATGTACTGTATGAAATAAGTGTCGAATCCATCTCCGTGCCATGTCCGAGCAAATGCGTGTGTTTCCATATATTGCTGTCCTCGCTGCGCATATTTGCAAGTATAGCGACTTAAATGTGTGTGGTTTGTATGCTCTCTCTATGTAATATTTTTTTGACTTTGACAGTATATATATATACATACACACACACACACACACACACACACACACACACACACACACACACCAGAGGCGGCACTCCCGGACTCAGTACTTGGTAAAAGATAAAGTGCTTTACTTCGACGTTTCGGGATACTTCCCCCCGTCATCAGAGGACAAGTGTGTCCTGATGACGGTGGGGGGGATTACCTCAAAACGTTGCAGTAAAGCACTTTATCTTTCACCAAGTACTGAGTCCGGGAGTGCCGCCTCTGTTGTTTTGCATAATGGATGGGCTTTGCTGGTCCCTAAGAGGGCACCCTGGCAGGTTATTTCTGTGGCTTACGACGAGGGAGTGCTGGATTGTGGATTGTTTTTTTATATATATATATATATATATATATATATATATATGTGTGTGTGTGTGTGTGTGTGTGTGTATATGTAAAGTAGCTAATTTATCCAAACTACCCGATACGCCCCTAGTTCAAACGGTACATTGTGTATCACATATATATATATATATATATATATATATATATATATCCAGCAGCAGCCGGCACTCCAATAATGGGGACACTGATGCTCAGGTGCCAGAACAAGGTATACATACAATTCCAGCAAAGACCGGCACTCAGAGACAACACTTCAGCAAAGATGTATTCCAAATCATCAACGTTTCGGGGAGACAATCCCCGTCGTCAGGATAAATACAAAGCACATTAACAAACACAAACATTCACTTACCCTCCTAAAATACCCAAACGGTGTTCATTGCCGCCAATCGCTCCGTGCACGCCCGCAGCTCACATTGCTTCCGCCGACGTCTCTGTCCCTCCACTTCCGGAAGCCACCGTCCCTATAGGAACCACAGCTTGCGGTTCACCACATCTCCGGCTGCGTTCCAGCGGCGGAGGGGGAGACGCAGGACATGTAAACAGAGGAGGCAGGGCTGTGACAAGGGAGAGGCGGACATAGAATGAGACACTGAACATAAAACATAAAACAGTACACAGTATCAAAAACAATGTGTCAAATATGTCACAAGTTGTAAATAATAAACACAATAATGAAAAACCAAGGTTACACAAGCATATTCCAATTAATTTTTTCATTGAGACCGCCAGGGGCACATGTACCCAGTCTCATGATCCACTTGGTTTCTTTAACCAATAAAGACTTAGCACGATCACCTCCCCTTAAGCTAAGTGGGACGTGATCAATAATGAAATACCGAAGTGACTCCAATGGGTGGCGTGCACACTTAAAGTGTTTGGCCACCGGTTGGTCAATTGGTTTACCTTCCAACGTGAGTTTGATGGCCGATCTATGTGCGGCCATCCTTTCGGAAAATTTTCGTATGGTCTGACCGATGTACATAAGACCACAGGGGCAGATGATAACATATACAACAAACATAGATGTACAGGTTAACACAAACCTGATATCATATGTTTTGTTGCAATGGGGATGCTTAAAAGATTTGCAGTTCAACATAAATTTGCATGTCGCACATCCACTACAGCGGTAACAACCATTAGGTTTATAGTGAACATTAGGGTGTCTAGAGACTCCCATACCAGTGATATCAGTTCTCACCACACGATCTCTGATGTTACGGCCCCGACGAAACGACATCAGAGGAGTGGTGCGGTGGAACACTTTTAACTCAGGGTCAGAGGACACAATGGGCCACAAGGCCTTAGTGGCTCTGCTGACACCTCCACTAGACGAAGTATAGTCACTGGAAAAGGGGATGCGACGAGTAAGCTGTCTGAATTTAGGTTCCATAAGGGATTGCCGGGACAAGCCCAACACTTCCTCTTTCTGTCTTTTAAGCATAGCCATATCATATCCACGTGAGGCAAACCTATGGACCAGAGAGTCAAGTTCTGCAGGAACTTTAGAAGGGTCTGATGCTATCCGGGCTACACGCATCATCTGTGACCGAGGGAGCCCATTTTTGAGGGGCACAGGATGGTGACTGGACGCCAATAATAGGGTGTTCCGATCGGTTGGTTTATGAAAAACCTCAGTTGACAGGCAGCCATTCTCTAAGTGAATCTTCACATCAAGAAAATGGATGTCCGTCAAACTGCACGAGTATGTAAAATTAATTGGAATATCCGAGCCATTAACTCTATCAATGAATTCCACAAACCTATCAAGACCTCCACCCCACAATAGAAAAATATCATCGATATAGCGACAATATAGCAAAATATTGTCGCCTATCGATGAATCAGCAAAAAAGATGTTTTGCTCTTGCTCAAACATAAAAATGTTTGCATATGACGGGGCCACAGGGGACCCCATCGCACAGCCTCTAAGCTGGAGAAAGAAAGAGCCATCAAATAAAAAATAATTGCGTGTGAGGGTTAATTCAAGGAGGGACAAAAATAGGTCATGGTCAAAAAGATGTACAGGAAGTTCAGCCCTTAAAAAATTTCTCATGGCTGAAATACCAGCATGATGTGGAATGGCCGTATATAGACTGCAGACATCTAAGCAACATAATAAAGTTCCTGGAGGAATATCTGTAAGGGACTGCAATTTTTTAAGAAAGGCTGTAGTGTCTTTCAAAAAAGAGTCTCTAGATAGTAGCAGTGGTTGCAAGATGGAATCAAGCAGCTGGGCAACAGGGCGGTACAAGGAATCTGGCGCCGATATAATCGGGCGTCCCGGAGGTTCCGTGGGATTCTTGTGCACCTTTGGAAGTGTATAGAGTAACGGCACCCTAGGATGACTAACATATAGTGCTTTAACAATTTTGTCTGGGAGAGTCCCAGATAATTTGGCTGCATTGAGAATCCTGAGAAGCTCTTTTTGAAATTGACATGTCGGATCAGAAGGTAATTTCCGATAGATCTCCGCCACATCAAGTTGAGCATAAATCTCGTCCCTATAAAATTGTAGATCCAGCACGACGATAGCACCGCCTTTGTCGGCAGGTCGAATTATGATGTCATCATACGATGCTAAATTTTCAAGGGCTTTGGTTTCAGCTTTGGAGAGATTAAACTTGATTTTGGCTGGAGCTGCAGAATACTTGATAATGGACTCATCTAGAAGCCGGTGGAAAGATTTGAGGGAGGCGTTGGTAGAGACTGGATCAAATGAAGATCTAGTAGAGCGTTTGAGAAAACTAGAGAAAATAGAAGTGTCACTAGTATCAGGGACATGTTGAAAAAATTCTTTCAATCTCAACTTGCGTGAGAATGCATGCATATCTTTACACCAGTTGAAGGTGTCATGGAGGTTAGTGGGGACAAAACTTAAACCTTTGCATAGTACCGAGAATTCAGCCGGCTCCAATTCCCGTTTGGACAAGTTGAAAATCAGCGATTTTGGCGCAGGGTCACTGCGCGCACCCCTTTTGTTTTGGCCACCCCGGCGGGTGGCAGCGAAGTTGTAGATTTCGCTGTGGCGCGGCCACCTTTGGCTAAAGGGGCATCCTTGTTGCCAGGGGCATCTTCCACTTCAGATGTGGCAAACTCACTGTCTGAACTTGAGCGCTGTTCCTGTCTATTGCTAGACAAAGGTTTCTTATGCCAAGGTCTCCTGGTACGAGGGAACCGCTGGTGGGGCTTCCCTGGTTCATTACCCACTAACCATCTATAGACTTGGTAGTCTTCATAATCTGCATCCACTGCCAGTTTTTTATTGCGTTTAAATTTAAGTAGGTCTTTCTGATACTGTTGACACTGGGTCTCCAGCTTCCTAATCCAGTCTTGGGAAGAATCCTCCTCCAGTATTTTAAGGGAGGCAGTTTCGAACGCAGCTATCTTCGATCGAGTCGCCATCAGTTCTGTGTTAGCTTCATTGATCACCAGAATCATGAGATCAAAGGCGCATTTATTTAAAATAGCTACCCATTTCCGCACAAAGTCCGGGTTATTGCGCCCAATAGTGGGGACGTTCCTCACCCGGAATCCCCTTGGAATTTTGTGTTCTCTGAAATAATCAGAGAGGGAGCTGCCATGAAGCATATAATCAATTTCTCTGCGCTTCAATCTCCAAATCTGGTGAAACAGTGTTTCTGCATTCACTCCTTGGTCCGTGTCTGTGGGAGCTTCTTGACAAAGGATCTGATCAATCTCAGCCTGTGAGAAACTGAATGTTTCTCCCATATCCGTAATTCGGGAGCACAAAACGGGTGGTACATCCTGGGGAGATGTAGTGACAGACTCCATCTGGATACTGTGGCTTGTAGTAAAATAATCGAATAAGTGCTTTAATACACAGTGGGTGCCATGCAACGGGTGCTCCTGTGCAGGGGCACTAATACAAAAATCCAGCAGCAGCCGGCACTCCAATAATGGGGACACTGATGCTCAGGTGCCAGAACAAGGTATACATACAATTCCAGCAAAGAACGGCACTCAGAGACAACACTTCAGCAAAGATGTATTCCAAATCATCAACGTTTCGGGGAGACAATCCCCATCGTCAGGATAAATACAAAGCACATTAACAAACACAAACATTCACTTACCCTCCTAAAATACCCAAGCGGTGTTCATTGCCGCCAATCGCTCCGTGCACGCCCGCAGCTCACATTGCTTCCGCCGACGTCTCTGTCCCTCCACTTCCGGAAGCCACCGTCCCTATAGGAACCACAGCTTGCGGTTCACCACATCTCCGGCTGCGTTCCAGCGGCGGAGGGGGAGACGCAGGACATGTAAACAGAGGAGGCAGGGCTGTGACAAGGGAGAGGCGGACATAGAATGAGACACTGAACATAAAACATAGGGCGTGCACGGAGCGATTGGCGGCAATGAACACCGCTTGGGTATTTTAGGAGGGTAAGTGAATGTTTGTGTTTGTTAATGTGCTTTGTATTTATCCTGACGACGGGGATTGTCTCCCCGAAACGTTGATGATTTGGAATACATCTTTGCTGAAGTGTTGTCTCTGAGTGCCGTTCTTTGCTGGAATTGTATATATATATATATATATTTAAAATTTTAGACCTTAGGGCCCCCCTGTTTTAAGAACCCCGGGCCCCCCGATGCCTTAATCCAGCTCTGGACGGACGGACGTACACTCCAGGCAGGAATGAGACGTGGAATGGCCAGTGGACGGACGTACACTCCAGGCAGGAATGTGACGGGGAGTGGTCAGTGGGCGGGCGGGCATGAGGGCACTCCAGGCAGGATTGAGACGTAGCGTGTGTGACCTATGAGTCATGCACGCGGAAGTGCACACTGCACAGCGCTGCCCCGAGCCGGCTGTTGATTCCGGCTGGCGGCGGGTCTCTGGCTGGCGGGCGGCAACGGTTATCTCTGGCGGGCAGCGGTGGGGAGCATCTCTGGCTGGCGGCGGCACACCTAGAGACCGCTTGCGGCACACTAGTGTGCCGCGGCACAGCGGTTGAAAATCGCTGCTCTATAGTTATGCACTTGTTCTTAACTAACACTGTCTAAACGACATGTAGGATACTTAAGTGTCCTGTAAATGCACAGCGCTGATGAGGCAGGCGGCTTTACAGAGGAGACTTTGCCCAGCAGTCCCATAATCAGCACAGCTCTGTGTAATGGCGCCCAAACACTGACAAGGAGTGAGGGAGAGAGAGAGAGATGCAGCTCCAGGGCAGGAACATCTACTGTAGATGGCGCCTGGGACTGGGGGAGGGGCTACAGGTCAGAGCCTTATCCCCTCTGCTGGACTTCACCACCGGGTACTATGGAGCCTGTACTAAATGGATTTTAGTAAATCCGACCTGTGCTCCTTGCCCTGGTGGATATAGTGGGGTCTCTGCACGGCCACAGAGTCCACGCCAGCAGCGCGGTCCATCTCCAGAGACCGCGACTGGATCGCGATTCGGCGGGTCCCGCCTGGGGGACCCTCTTACCTCCTCCCTATCGTGCGGCCACGCGATCCAGAAGAGCAGCGGCGGTATGTGTGCCTGATGAGACCGGAGCGCCTCCGCTGTAAGTACCCGGCAACCAGGGTGCGGTAGTATACAGCGCCACTGGGGGAGGTGAGGGAGCCACAGCACAATATATCAGTATGACATATAGCACCAAGTGCCTATGCTGTGGCCTTTGAAGTCTTCTTTCTTGTCAGAAAAGCTCTTTTCAGGGCTGCCTAACGCAGCCCTCCCTGTTAGTTAGCTGCCTGCACTGCAGGCACCAACTAACAAACTGAGCTCCAGTGCCTGGAGGCGGGGATATAGAGGAGGCGGTGCAGTGCATCCTGGGAACAGTCAAAGATTTAGCCTGTTGGTGCCTCGGATCAAGATCCAACTCTACACCCTTATGTTACTCCCTGTGGAATACAAGTGTACCCCGCTGCAGAAATGTAATTTTCCCACCCCTTCCTCTCATCACCATCGTTACACTTGGTTGTATGGTGAAAGCACAAACCTGCTATACATGTATGTGTATTAATTAATACAACAATATTTTCAGACTGAGTGGAGTTTTTGTTTTTGCTTTGTGTGGTGGTTGCTCTTGGCTTCCTGGTGCTGTTTTATGGATGCAGTTAATTATGATTTAGTAACCTCTGCTTTTGTTGCTCGCTAACATAACTCAACTGTAATCCTTTCAATCCCATCACAAATTATACTATAAACTGTCCTCTTATAATGAAGTATATAGCTCTTTGTCATCGTACTACAACACCAGGAGTATGCCCAACACTTGAGGAGATCTGACCCAGGATCACAATTACTTCCTTCACGTGCCTGGTACAGCACTGATTATACTGACTGCTCTCTATACAAATAAGGTTTACAAATAATATATTCTGACTGAGCTGTATTCTATCCATTGGAACAAAGTTCCCTGCAGGGTTTTTTTTTTTTTTTGCAAAGCTCTGCAGTCCGCTCCACTGCAAAGCCTCCCCCTCCCAAACCCTCGTTCTGTGTAATGTGGAAAATAACATTGGCAAAGAGGCTCGGAGATGTGAGCAGAATATTTTTTTGCCATAAACGCACCTGCAGTTTGTCCGCAGAAAGCCTCAGGGATGGGAGGATGCAAGAGGAGGAGGGGGCAGCCTCAGCTTTATTTATTTACATTGTGCAGATGCTAAGATGTAGCCAGAAAAAAATGTAAGACATAGACGAAGAAGATAAATAAAAGGAGAAAATGGAAGAAACTGAAGGGGAGAGCTACCAGTGTAGGGAACAACATGGTGAAAAGAATGAAGTCAAAGACAGCAGCGGACATACTAAAAACGTACTTTACAGAGGAGGTATATCTCTCTGGGAAAAAAAAACAATAGGCAGATGAATAGAAGAAAAGACTGAATGAATAGAGACAAAAAAGAATGGAACATAAAAAATAGAGACAGATGAGAAGGAGAAGGAAGCTGGCTGAGAGATGAGGGTATTGAGCAGAGGAGATAAGGATATTGTAGAGGAAACAGGCACAAAGGATGAATAAAAGTATCGACCTAATGAATTGAGCGAGATAGTAAAGAGCCGACGTACTGTAAAGGCTTTGAAAGCTATAGAGCAGTGTATACGTTCTGGTCCTTTTTATAGACCACAAAGGATTAACTCTTTTACATGGACCACAATGTGCCCTCATTATTGGGCACAGCAAATGAATCTGAGACGGCATTATATATTGATTAAATGACCATATTGTATTGTGCACAGTGTTTCTGATATAACTATTACAGGATTTACCCCCATCACAATAAACATGTCCCTACTCTCCACATACTGTACATTCAGTTAAGAGGACTATGGGGGTCATTCTGAGATGATCGTAGCTGTGCTAAATTTAGCACAGCTACGATCATTCACACTGACATGCGCGGGGACGCCCAGCACAGGGCTAATCCACCCCGCATGTGTCAGTGCCGCCCCCCCTCTTCCCCACAGAAGTGCAAAAGCATCACACAGCGGCGATGCCTTTACACTTCAAGAGTAGCTTCCGACCAGCGCAGCTTTAGCGTGCTAGCCGGGAGCTACTCATCGCTCCCCGGCCCGCCCCTATTCGGCCCGGCCACGCCTGCGTTGGCCGGACCGCGCCCACGAAACGGCGGCCAAACGCCACTGTTCTGCCCCCCCGCCCAGCAAACGCCTCTGCCTGTCAATCAGGCAGAGGCGATCGTAGCGGCCTTCTGGCATGCGCTGGCGCATTGCGGCACCGGCGCAGTTCTGACCCGATCGCACCGCTGCGATAAACTGCAGCGTGGGATCAGGTCACAATGACCCCCTATATCCTGTAGGGCTTACAATCTAAAGTTAATGTTTGTCACAAATGAACAGCAAATTATATACATTATTGCCCCACCACAGCAGGGGACCCATCACCAGTTGATCTGTCGGGAATACAAGTGCACGGTAGGCTGACTATACTGGAAAGCTCTCCCTTCTTCTTGCCTCTATGGAAGGGGGCGGCATGAATAGGGATCCATTGGTTGCAGATCATGATATTTATCTTATACAATTAATCACATTCAATCATCCGACTAGTAGTCATTAATGTAGCTGTAGCCCAACCCCATTGACACTGAGAAACGTTCTGGGGTTCATATGTCCTCCAAAGTCATTGTCAGACTTTGACTTTTTATGTTTGTAATGGTGATTTGGTGCATTACAATAAAACAGTTTGGCAAGACAATGGGATGGCTGAGAGAATTTCAGAATGACAACATTGTCCTGTTCTAAGTTGAGTCTCCAGATTGCTATATTTGTGTTGTTGCCTGGATAAATGGGAATTTATGAGCTGAACAATATTTTCACACATGAGCCGAACATGTGACAGATTTGTTGTCTGACATGCTTCATTACATGCCATGCTCTTTGGCCAATACTGTTTAAAGTCTCTTAAATTTCACCCAAATACAATTATCTTTCTTTCTTCAAGTAGCGGTAAAGTGATTTTACAGTAAGTCTGTCAAACTTTCCAGCACTTCTCTTTTCAAAGTGTCATATTTTGTTCTTTTTTTAAAATCTTTTCTCTTTGGACTTATATTGCTTTGTGGGATTTATAGCTGTGTATAGTGAACTATGGTCTCAATCCAATTAGGGCCCTCATTCTGAGTTAATCGCTCGCTAGCTGCTTTTAGCAGCATTGCAAACGCTAGGCCGCCGCCCTCTGGGAGTGTATCTTAGCATAGCAGAATTGCGAACGAAAGAGTAGAATTGCTACTAAAAAATTCTTTGCAGTTTCTGAGTAGCTCCAGACCTACTCACGAATTGCGATCAGCTCAGTCCGTTTAGTTCCTGGTTCGACGTCACAAACACGCCCTGCGTTCGCCCAGCCACACCCCCGTTTCTCCAGACACTCCCGCGTTTTTCCCTGACACGCCTGCGTTTTTTTGCAAATGCGGGGAAAACGCTCAGTTACCACCCAGAAACGCCCCTTTCCTGTCAATCATTTACCGAACACCAGTGCGACTGAAAAGCGCCGCAGAAGCCACAGCAAAACAGCTAAGTTTTTAGTAAAATAACTAAGCGCATGCGCTCTGCGTACCATGCGCATGCGCAGTTAGCAACTAATCGCAGCATAGCGAAAATCGGCAACGAGCGAACAACTCGGAATGACCCCCTATGTGCGAGTTTCCCCGCACTGTGAGTCAGTGCAGCAGCAGCAGCAACAACTGCACTTTACAGCAGCCTGACGCGCACAAAAGTGCTTGCAGCACTATACCTTTGAACGAAATCGGTTACACGCATTGCGTACATGTAACATCTTCTAGTACAATGCACAAAAAAGAATGCCAGTATTTATAAGACATGATACATACTGTATAATAATTTCATGTTTTATTTTCAACAGTGACAGAACTATTTATTTCCGCCTAGTGAACAATATTGTGGAATCAACGTGCTGTCGTTGATGCTGCTGTAGAAAAGCAAATATAACATTCATCAAAATATCAATGCAAATTATTTATTCCTTTGGTTTAAATAATGCAGTGTGAATCAATAAAGCCAAGCATAAATGTTCATATATTGCCTCATATTGCTGCACCATCAAATGAATGAACAAAATAGGCTGTTTATACTGGCTATTTAGTCCAGAGGTTCCGAATGTGGTCCTCACGGTCCAGGTTTTTAGTATACTGTATCCATGGTTCAGCACAGATGGCATTTTTATTTTTTGTAATGTCAGATTGTATAGAACCAGCTGGCAGTAGGACCTGCTGTGGCTATAACAACTATGCGGACCACACATTGTATGTTTGGGGAGGAGGGCCGCCCATAGCTAGTATGGTACCACCAGTCCTGGGGCCCGCTGTTATGCATATTAGAAGAGGTGTGCCCAGCTCCTGCTCTGAGGTCCAGCACTGACCTCCGCAGCAGCCTCCCCTGGCTCCTGTCAGTAGGGAGAGATTTCATCTCTTCTCTCCACACTCCACTAGTGACGCGGAGTGAGGAGCTGTGGCGACAGAGTCGAAAATCCTCCAGACACACTAACTGGTGGTGGGGCACTACTACTACTCTGTGGCATTATTTGCATGGGGCACTAATACTGCTGTGTACTATATTATGCGTACGGGGCACTAATACTATTGTGTGGCTTAATGCGCAAGGGGCATTACTACTGTGTGATTATTCTGTGTAAGGGACACTACTACTGTGTGATTATTCTGTGTAAGGGACACTACTACTGTGTGATCATTATGTGTGAGGGACACTACTACTGTGTGATCATTATGTGTAAGGGACACTACTACTGTGTGATCATTATGTGTGTGGGACACTATACTGTGTGATTATTCTGTGTAAGGGACACTACTACTGTGTGATCATTATGTGTGAGGGACACTACTACTGTGTGATCATTATGTGTGTGGGACACTACTACTGTGTGATCATTATGTGTGTGGGACACTACTACTACTCTGTGGCATTATTTGCATGGGGCACTAATACTGCTGTGTAGGTATTATGCGTACGGGGCACTAATACTATTGTGTGGCTTAATGCGCAAGGGGCATTACTACTGTGTGATTATTCTGTGTAAGGGACACTACTACTGTGTGATTATTCTGTGTAAGGGACACTACTACTGTGTGATCATTATGTGTGAGGGACACTACTACTGTGTGATCATTATGTGTAAGGGACACTACTACTGTGTGATCATTATGTGTGTGGGACACTACTACTGTGTGATCATTATGTGTGAGGGACACTACTACTGTGTGATCATTATGTGTGAGGGACACTACTACTGTGTGATCATTATGTGTGTGGGACACTACTACTGTGTGATCATTATGTGTGAGGGACACTACTACTGTGTGATCATTATGTGTGTGGGACACTACTACTGTGTGATCATTATGTGTGTGGGACACTACTACTGTGTGATCATTATGTGTAAGGGACACTACTACTGTGTGATTATTCTGTGTAAGGGACACTACTACTGTGTGATTATTCTGTGTAAGGGACACTACTACTGTGTGATCATTATGTGTGAGGGACACTACTACTGTGTGATCATTATGTGTGTGGGACACTACTACTGTGTGATCATTATGTGTGTGGGACACTACTACTGTGTGATCATTATGTGTGAGGGACACTACTACTGTGTGATCATTATGTGTGAGGGACACTACTACTGTGTGATCATTATGTGTGTGGGACACTACTACTGTGTGATCATTATGTGTGTGGGACACTACTACTGTGTGATCATTATGTGTGTGGGACACTACTACTGTGTGATTATTCTGTGTAAGGGACACTACTACTGTGTGATCATTATGTGTGAGGGACACTACTACTGTGTGATCATTATGTGTGTGGGACACTACTACTGTGTGATCATTATGTGTGTGGGACACTACTACTGTGTGATCATTATGTGTGTGGGACACTACTACTGTGTGATTATTCTGTGTAAGGGACACTACTACTGTGTGATCATTATGTGTGAGGGACACTACTACTGTGTGATCATTATGTGTGTGGGACACTACTACTGTGTGATTATTCTGTGTAAGGGACACTACTACTGTGTGATCATTATATGTGAGGGACACTACTACTGTGTGATCATTATATGTGAGGGACACTACTACTGTGTGATCATTATGTGTGAGGGACACTACTACTGTGTGATCATTATATGTGAGGGACACTACTACTGTGTGATCATTATGTGTGTGGGACACTACTACTGTGTGATCATTATGTGCGAGGGACACTACTACTGTGTGATCATTATGTGTGTGGGACACTACTACTTCTCTGCGCATTATGTGTAAGGGACACTACTACTGTGTGACCGTTATGTGTAAGGGACACTACTAATACTCTGTGCATTATGTGTAAGGGATACTACTACTGTGTGGCATAATGTGTAAGGGGCACTACTACTACTCTGTGACATAGGTGGTTATTCTGAGTTGATCGCTCGTTGCTGATTTTCACAACGCAGCGATTAGGTGGAAAATGCACATGCGCATGGTACGCAGCGCGCATGCACTAAGTTATTTAACACAAAACTTAGTAGATTTGCTGGTGTTCGTGCGGCGCTTTTCAGTCGCTCTGCTGATCGGTGAGTGATTGACAGGAAAGGGGCGTTTCTGAATGGCAACTGAGCGTTTTCCGGGAGTGTGCTAAAAAACGCAGGCGTGCCAGGGAAAAACGCAGGAGTGGCTGGAGAAACGGGGGAGTGGCTGGCCAAACGCAGGGCGTGTTTGTGACGTCAAACCAGGAACTAAACGGACTGAGGTGATCGCAATCTAGGAGTAGGTCTGGAGCTACTCAGAAACTGCATGAAAATTTTTAGTAGCAATTTTGCTACTCTTTCGTTCGCAATTCTGCTAAGCTAAGATACACTCCCAGACGGCGGCCTAGCGTTTGCAATGCTGCTAAAAGCAGCTAGCGAGCGAACAACTCGGAATGAGGGCCATAGTGTGTAAAAGGCACTACAAATATGTGGACATAATATGTAAGGAGCATTACTACTGTGTTGCTTAATGTGTAAGGGGCACTACTGTGTGGTATAATGTGCAAGGGGCACTACTACTGTGTGGTATAATGTGCAAGGGGCACTACTACTGTTAGGCGTTATGTGTAAGGGGCTCTACTACTATAGGTGTGGCTTGCAAGGATGGCATAGCCAGTGAGGCGATGCCCCTTGTAGTGAGGCCACACCACTTTTACGGAAGCCGCACGCAAATGTACCTATCACTGCTAACCACCCCCCTTCTCCTATCATGGTGTCCTCCCTGCCATTTTCTTCTGGATCCACCCCTGTATACAAATATGTCTAATAATAATACTAATTGTATCTTTGTAATGTGTTTAGGATCTCCCATGTGACAATGTGCAAATCCTTATCTTTACCTCCAGAAAATTAATAACGTAACTAATGTGTACAGTTATGAGTTCAGCATCCCAGCAGTCTGGATGGCGGCGATCCTGTGACCAACGCCAGAATCCCGAAACCACTCAGGATACCGGCTCCGGATCACCAACACAACTTACCCTGAAGGTGAGTATCGGGGTTCAGAGTTAGGGTTATGGCCCAGGGAGGGTTAGGGTTAGGCATTAGGGGGGGTTGTTTAGCCATAGCCGATGCCCCTGAGGGTTAGCCGTAGCCCACACCCCATGGAAGGGGGGGTGGGAGTTAGGGTAGAGGTCGGGTGGGAGGGGGTAAAAATACTTACCCTGTCCGCTGTCAGGATATTCAGTGTCGGGATACCACTATGTGTCATATGACCGCCGGCATCCCGACCGCCAGTGTTTGATATGAATTCTTTTTATACTACCCTGTATGCATACCAATCCCAGCAAGTGCACACACAGAGCCCACCCACTGCGACATCAGGAGCAGGATAAGAGATCCTTGTGGCCATGTGACTGCGCCCAGTTCTCTGATGGGTTCAACTAGCAGAAAATCCAATAATTTTTTTCCCAAGTCAGTACTGAATCTGCATGCATCCCCTTCCTTGCATGTGACACACTGACTCACAACAACACACACACACACACACACACACACACACACACACACACACACACACACACGCACACACACACACACACACATTGTACTGTGTGTGCAGGGGGAAATTGTGCATCTCTTCTCTGTGGTCTCTTGCATCTCCTCATCCAGCCCTGGCAGCGTCAAAACTGCTATTTCCTATAGATGCAACCACCCGCCATGATGTCCGGTGGTGGGTGGTGTTATCAGCACTAGCAGTGGGAGGGGAGGGGGGGGGGGTTATGGATGGTGGTGGGGAGGGTTTGGTGTGCTCTTGACTGTGGCGGCCCAGCAAGGGGGGGGGGGGGGGGGTTCGCCAGGAAATGGGCCCCTTGAAACTTTTGAGGTTATGGACAGTGGGCGGGTGGGTTTAATGTGCTCTTAACTGTGGCAGTCCAGCGAGGGGGGGGGGGGGGGGGTTGTCAGGAAATGGGCCCCTTGAAACTTGAAGCCCAATGGAAAAGATGGCCCTGTGTATCCAAGTGAATGAGCAAGATATTCCCTGTACAGCATTGCAGAATATGTGTGCGCTATATAAATTATTTAGTAAATAATAAGTTAATAGTTCTATACTGCAATACTGAGCATGATACAAACAGAACAGCAAAGTAAGCAGCATACCTATTCATAATTACAAGCAAAATGATTGCATATACTTACAGGGGGAGGGATGAGACAAGAGGAGGGAGGGGACTCATGAGCATTTACATGCTATGGGTTCTAAGGCTTACATTTATAACAAGTTATAAAGTAATAGGCTATAATTGCTTGTCATTATGCTCTGGTCAATGTATTTCATGTGGATTTACATAAACAATTGGCACAAAAGTGTTAAAAGTTGGGAGAGAAGTATACTGCCAGGCAGCCATAGCGGTGTAACGTAGAGTTTCTTGGCAGCAAAGCGGCTCCACACTTATGGGACAGGAGGGGTGTTCCGATAAGAAGGACAGTGACACCCTCACTGTGGGTGGGAGGTGGAATATGTGCATTCATCCTGTAGTATAGATCACAACCTTTCATCTGCACATTCTCTCCCTCTTTCCCCCACATCCCCGGGGGCCGCTGGAGGGAATTTCCCCCTCATCTCCCTCCCTCATCTTTTCTGGCTACCCACTCTTGCATCCCCCCTTACTCTGGCCCAGCATGCTGTTACTGTCAAACTGCTTGTTCTTCTGCCATCCCAGGAGGCACCTTAACAACACAAGAATGTGCTTCCCAGGCCCTGTCAGATGGGGAAAACAGCCTTTGATTAACAATGACTGTAATTAGGCTTCAGCCAGCTGCTGCAGCTATCTCATCTCCCATGGCAATGGACCTGCTCCTGACGAGCAGTGGGCCCCATTTGGTGGAGAGGGGGGCATGCCACAGGAAGAGAGGATGCTGGGAAAGAGACTAATGGAGGCCAGTGTTGATGTTGCCATTAGAGAGTCTCCTGGGATTGGCCAGCCAGAAGCTTAAACGTTTTCAAAATGCTCCTCTGTGGAGAATAAGCTGCATTATCTTAGGATTTCATCATAAACAGGGGTGTGTGTTAAGTAAATGAAATAGTGGATGTTCAGAGTTTACAATGTTTCTCATACGTCCTAGAGGATGCTGGGGACTCCGTAAGGACCATGGGGTATAGACGGGATCCGCAGGAGACATGGATACACTATAAGACTTTGAATGGGTGTGAACTGGCTCCTCCCTCTATGCCCCTCCTCCAGACTCCAGTTAGATTCTGTGCCCAGGAGTGACTGGACACACACTAGGGGAGCTCTACTGAGTTTCTCTAAAAGACTTTGTTAGGTTTTTTATTTTCAGAGAGACCTGCTGGCTACAGGCTCTCTGCTTCGGGGGACTGAGGGGAGAGAAGTCAGACCTACTTCTTCTGAGTTAAGGACTCTGCTTATTAGGCTACTGGACACCATTAGCTCCAGAGGGTTCGATCACTTGGTGCGCCTAGCTGCTTGTTCCCGGAGCCGCGCCGTCACCCCCCTCACAGAAGCCAGAAGAAAGAAGCCGGGTGAGTATGAGAAGAACAGAAGACTTCAGTGACGGTAGAAGACTTCCGAGTCTCAGAGGTACCGCGCAGCGGTCGCGCTGCGCGCCATTGCTCCCACACACCAACGGCTCTACAAGGGTGCAGGGCGCAGGGGGGGTGCCCTGGGCAGCAATATATACCTCCATTGAGTCTGGATAAACATGTATACAGTGCTTAGGCACTGTATACGGACCCCTGCCAGCAAAAAAAGCTATATTAATAGCGGGGCTGAAGCGCGCCGAGAAGAGGCGGGGCTTATCCCTCACAACATGATTCAGCGCCATTTTCTCCATGGTCCCCGCCAAAGCAATGTGTATAGTGCAAACGAGGGGGGCACAGTGTTTTAGTGCAATATAGAAGGAAATATAGCACTATCTTAGATAATGGGCATGTAATCATTGTGTTGTGCATATATGTCTGTGTGTTCCCTGTCAGATATACCCACTATAGATTTTTAGTCCACATGTGTCGACATGCGTGAGTGCTCTGTCGCAAACAGCTATGGGAATCCCTGTCGGCATCGCCGACGCCTGTTGGTACTTGATTCAGTAGATGCAGTGTCAGCAGGTCGGTAGTTGTATGCTTTTCAAGAGTAAACACTGTATGGGAGACACAGTAGTATGTGGGTGACCCTGTCGGCACCAACTGTTATTACTGGGTGTAAATTAACATGCTGTAATTGCCTTATACCTGTATATATATTCATCTGTATAGTATGGTACGGTTCCATGGGCCTGTAGCTCGAGCACAGACATGATAGTATTTGTGGGGGAGTGATATTAAAATTATATATGTATACTACCCTCGGACCCCTGGGGGTCGCAAGAATGTTATTTTGCCTGGTTACTACTCACTGCTGTCGACGAATACTAGGTTTTCTGTCGACCATAAGGTTTCCTGGTCAGATCCACAACTGGGGCATTCAGTACATGGTCATACACATTCAGAACACATTAATGTCACTAGGGACCCGACGATTCCGGACAATCCGCTTATATGTATGATATATAGATATATATATATATATATATATATATATATATAGGATATGTGTGTATATGTGTATTACATTATATATATTCATATTACGATTTCTAATGAATGCTGAAGTAAAAGTATTCCTTCTCATTTGCTGGTCGCTCTGTTGATAAAGCTCTAGGTCAGCTGTGACGAGTTGGTCTCAGATCCTCACAAGGAGTCTGAATGTTTATTCTTTTCCCGCCGCGGATAGAATACTGTGAAAGTCAACTCCTGGTCGACACGGGACCCTGCCACAAAGGATCGTACACAGGAAGCTAAGTGATATTTTATTTCTATGCTTTGGGCTTATTTGCATTACATGCTCATGAGGGAGTGTTTGTATTCGGAAAGGCATCCGATAGAATTACCCTAAAGAGAGAGGGGATGTTTCTTATGTTGATTCTTCTCTATAACATTGCGGTAGGCTGCCGTGCGACTGCTGGAGGTGTGGCCGGGGGAATGCTGAGGCTGACTCCGAGAGATACTGGAGTTTTTCCCTGTGATGGTGTACCGCTGTTTGGGGATGCCTCAGTTCAGTCAATCTCGGCGGATACCACTGGTAAGTCTAACTTCGTGGGTTAAATAGATTCCCTCACAACGGTTGGTGACGCATTCTGTTGTGGGAGGCAGTCATTTTAACCGGTTCTATACCGTTCCTTTTTTCCCTTTCTGTGCAGATAGTGGAAGGTGAAAAGGTAAGAGTTCTGCAGCCTTGTTAGGTTCGCAGAAGCGGATGTCGTTTTCTGTTTCTATTTCTACCACATCCACCGCATGTCGCTGGGTCTATCTGGCTGGAGCCCACTCCGGTGGGAACTCGTACACTACTCTTCAGTCAGTCCGGGAATGGACTTGGACCTGTGAGTTAATAATAGAATCCAAAGGGGGACATACTGGAGTTTACAGATGTTTCTCCTCACTGATTTTTCAAATAGATCTTGCCGTTTCCCCTCTGGAAGGGGAGGTAGTATGCGACGCCATACCAGAGTTGCATCTCAGGTTCAGGGCATTGTCCTGCTGTCCCTGTTAAAAAAAAAAAAAAAAAAGGAAAACAAAGATTTCTCCTTACGAAGTTGAACTACAGGATGGAATCTCTCAGGCCAGGAAGCTCCAGCACGTAAAGGTAAAAAAGGGTTTAAATGCGTTTTTCTCCGCATTCAGCTTACCTGGGTTGATATCCAGGATTGCCTTTGCCATTTCACCTGAGTGATGGCGGTAGGATGGTATTCTTTCAATAGTAAGAGCCATTGTTATTCTGTACTGAGACACTCTCCTGATTAAGGCGAGGTCAAGAAACAGGTGGTGCAAATCGTTGTTTCTCTGACTGTTATTCAACAGAGGAGAAGGCTGTTGTTCCCAACGACGCAGACGTCGGAGGTGGGTATCAGAGTAGATACTGAACGGTAGAGATGAGCGCCTGAAATTTTTCGGGTTTTGTGTTTTGGTTTTGGGTTCGGTTCCGCGGCCGTGTTTTGGGTTCGAACGCGTTTTGGCAAAACCTCACCGAATTATTTTTGTCGGATTCGGGTGTGTTTTGGATTCGGGTGTTTTTTTCCAAAAACACTAAAAAACAGCTTAAATCATAGAATTTGGGGGTCATTTTGATCCCAAAGTATTATTAACCTCAAAAACCATAATTTACACTCATTTTCAGTCTATTCTGAATACCTCACACCTCACAATATTATTTTTAGTCCTAAAATTTGCACCGAGGTCGCTGTGTGAGTAAGATAAGCGACCCTAGTGGCCGACACAAACACCGGGCCCATCTAGGAGTGGCACTGCAGTGTCACGCAGGATGTCCCTTCCAAAAAACCCTCCCCAAACAGCACATGACGCAAAGAAAAAAAGAGGCGCAATGAGGTAGCTGTGTGAGTAAGATTAGCGACCCTAGTGGCCGACACAAACACCGGGCCCATCTAGGAGTGGCACTGCAGTGTCACGCAGGATGGCCCTTCCAAAAAACCCTCCCCAAACAGCACATGACGCAAAGAAAAAAAGAGGCGCAATGAGGTAGCTGTGTGAGTAAGATTAGCGACCCTAGTGGCCGACACAAACACCGGGCCCATCTAGGAGTGGCACTGCAGTGTCACGCAGGATGGCCCTTCCAAAAAACCCTCCCCAAACAGCACATGACGCAAAGAAAAAAAGAGGCGCAATGAGGTAGCTGACTGTGTGAGTAAGATTAGCGACCCTAGTGGCCGACACAAACACCGGGCCCATCTAGGAGTGGCACTGCAGTGTCACGCAGGATGTCCCTTCCAAAAAACCCTCCCCAAACAGCACATGACGCAAAGAAAAAAAGAGGCGCAATGAGGTAGCTGTGTGAGTAAGATTAGCGACCCTAGTGGCCGACACAAACACCGGGCCCATCTAGGAGTGGCACTGCAGTGTCACGCAGGATGTCCCTTCCAAAAAACCCTCCCCAATCAGCACATGATGCAAAGAAAAAGAAAAGAAAAAAGAGGTGCAAGATGGAATTATCCTTGGGCCCTCCCACCCACCCTTATGTTGTATAAACAAAACAGGACATGCACACTTTAACCAACCCATCATTTCAGTGACAGGGTCTGCCACACGACTGTGACTGATATGACGGGTTGGTTTGGACCCCCCCCAAAAAAGAAGCAATTAATCTCTCCTTGCACAAACTGGCTCTACAGAGGCAAGATGTCCACCTCATCTTCACCCTCCGATATATCACCGTGTACATCCCCCTCCTCACAGATTATCAATTCGTCCCCACTGGAATCCACCATCTCAGCTCCCTGTGTACTTTGTGGAGGCAATTGCTGCTGGTCAATGTCTCCGCGGAGGAATTGATTATAATTCATTTTAATGAACATCATCTTCTCCACATTTTCTGGATGTAACCTCGTACGCCGATTGCTGACAAGGTGAGCGGCGGCACTAAACACTCTTTCGGAGTACACACTTGTGGGAGGGCAACTTAGGTAGAATAAAGCCAGTTTGTGCAAGGGCCTCCAAATTGCCTCTTTTTCCTGCCAGTATAAGTACGGACTGTGTGACGTGCCTACTTGGATGCGGTCACTCATATAATCCTCCACCATTCTATCAATGTTGAGAGAATCATATGCAGTGACAGTAGACGACATGTCCGTAATCGTTGGCAGGACCTTCAGTCCGGACCAGATGTCAGCATCAGCAGTCGCTCCAGACTGCCCTGCATCACCGCCAGCGGGTGGGCTCGGAATTCTGAGCCTTTTCCTCGCACCCCCAGTTGCGGGAGAATGTGAAGGAGGAGATGTTGACAGGTCGCGTTCCGCTTGACTTGACAATTTTGTCACCAGCAGGTCTTTCAACCCCAGCAGACCTGTGTCTGCCGGAAAGAGAGATCCAAGGTAGGCTTTAAATCTAGGATCGAGCACGGTGGCCAAAATGTAGTGCTCTGATTTCAACAGATTGACCACCCGTGAATCCTTGTTAAGCGAATTAAGGGCTGCATCCACAAGTCCCACATGCCTAGCGGAATCGCTCCGTGTTAGCTCCTTCTTCAATGCCTCCAGCTTCTTCTGCAAAAGCCTGATGAGGGGAATGACCTGACTCAGGCTGGCAGTGTCTGAACTGACTTCACGTGTGGCAAGTTCAAAGGGCATCAGAACCTTGCACAACGTTGAAATCATTCTCCACTGCACTTGAGACAGGTGCATTCCATCTCCTATATCGTGCTCAATTGTATAGGCTTGAATGGCCTTTTGCTGCTCCTCCAACCTCTGAAGCATATAGAGGGTTGAATTCCACCTCGTTACCACTTCTTGCTTCAGATGATGGCAGGGCAGGTTCAGTAGTTTTTGGTGGTGCTCCAGTCTTCTGTACGTGGTGCCTGTACGCCGAAAGTGTCCCGCAATTTTTCTGGCCACCGACAGCATCTCTTGCACGCCCCTGTCGTTTTTTAAAAAATTCTGCACCACCAAATTCAAGGTATGTGCAAAACATGGGACGTGCTGGAATTTGCCCATATTTAATGCACACACAATATTGCTGGCGTTGTCCGATGCCACAAATCCACAGGAGAGTCCAATTGGGGTAAGCCATTCCGCGATGATCTTCCTCAGTTGCCGTAAGAGGTTTTCAGCTGTGTGCGTATTCTGGAAAGCGGTGATACAAAGCGTAGCCTGCCTAGGAAAGAGTTGGCGTTTGCGAGATGCTGCTACTGGTGCCGCCGCTGCTGTTCTTGCGGCGGGAGTCCATACATCTACCCAGTGGGCTGTCACAGTCATATAGTCCTGACCCTGCCCTGCTCCACTTGTCCACATGTCCGTGGTTAAGTGGACATTGGGTACAACTGCATTTTTTAGGAGACTGGTGAGTCTTTTTCTGACGTCCGTGTACATTCTCGGTATCGCCTGCCTAGAGAAGTGGAACCTAGATGGTATTTGGTAACGGGGGCACACTGCCTCAATAAATTGTCTAGTTCCCTGTGAACTAACGGCGGATACCGGACGCACGTCTAACACCAACATAGTTGTCAAGGACTCAGTTATCCGCTTTGCAGTAGGATGACTGCTGTGATATTTCATCTTCCTCGCAAAGGACTGTTGAACAGTCAATTGCTTACTGGAAGTAGTACAAGTGGGCTTACGACTTCCCCTCTGGGATGACCATCGACTCCCAGCGGCAACAACAGCAGCGCCAGCAGCAGTAGGCGTTACACGCAAGGATGCATCGGAGGAATCCCAGGCAGGAGAGGACTCGTCAGACTTGCCAGTGACATGGCCTGCAGGACTATTGGCATTCCTGGGGAAGGAGGAAATTGACACTGAGGGAGTTGGTGGGGTGGTTTGCGTGAGCTTGGTTACAAGAGGAAGGGATTTACTGGTCAGTGGACTGCTTCCGCTGTCACCCAAAGTTTTTGAACTTGTCACTGACTTATTATGAATGCGCTGCAGGTGACGTATAAGGGAGGATGTTCCGAGGTGGTTAACGTCCTTACCCCTACTTATTACAGCTTGACAAAGGGAACACACGGCTTGACACCTGTTGTCCGCATTTCTGGTGAAATACCTCCACACCGAAGAGCTGATTTTTTTGGTATTTTCACCTGGCATGTCAACGGCCATATTCCTCCCACGGACAACAGGTGTCTCCCCGGGTGCCTGACTTAAACAAACCACCTCACCATCAGAATCCTCCTGGTCAATTTCCTCCCCAGCGCCAGCAACACCCATATCCTCCTCATCCTGGTGTACTTCAACACTGACATCTTCAATCTGACTATCAGGAACTGGACTGCGGGTGCTCCTTCCAGCACTTGCAGGGGGCATGCAAATAGTGGAAGGCGCATGCTCTTCACGTCCAGTGTTGGGAAGGTCAGGCATCGCAAACGACACAATTGGACTCTCCTTGTGGATTTGGGATTTCAAAGAACGCACAGTTCTTTGCGGTGCTTTTGCCAGCTTGAGTCTTTTCAGTTTTCTAGCGAGAGGCTGAGTGCTTCCATCCTCATGTGAAGCTGAACCACTAGCCATGAACATAGGCCAGGGCCTCAGCCGTTCCTTGCCACTCCGTGTGGTAAATGGCATATTGGCAAGTTTACGCTTCTCCTCCGACAATTTTATTTTAGGTTTTGGAGTCCTTTTTTTTCTGATATTTGGTGTTTTGGATTTGACATGCTCTGTACTATGACATTGGGCATCGGCCTTGGCAGACGACGTTGCTGGCATTTCATCGTCTCGGCCATGACTAGTGGCAGCAGCTTCAGCACGAGGTGGAAGTGGATCTTGATCTTTCCCTAATTTTGGAACCTCAACTTTTTTGTTCTCCATATTTTATAGGCAGAACTAAAAGGCACCTCAGGTAAACAATGGAGATGGATGGATTGGATACTAGTATACAATTATGGACGGACTGCCACGGTTAGGTGGTATAAAAAAACCACGGTTAGGTGGTATATATTATAATAATAATACAATTATGGATGGACGGACTGCCTGCCGACTGCCGACACAGAGGTAGCCACAGCCGTGAACTACCGCACTGTACACTGGTTGATAAAGAGATAGTAGTATACTCGTAACAACTAGTATGACACTATGACGACGGTATAAAGAATGAAAAAAAAACCACGGTTAGGTGGTATATATTATAATAATAATACAATTATGGATGGACGGACTGCCTGCCGACTGCCGACACAGAGGTAGCCACAGCCGTGAACTACCGCACTGTACACTGGTTGATAAAGAGATAGTAGTATACTCGTAACAACTAGTATGACACTATGACGACGGTATAAAGAATGAAAAAAAAACCACGGTTAGGTGGTATATATTATAATAATAATACAATTATGGATGGACGGACTGCCTGCCGACTGCCGACACAGAGGTAGCCACAGCCGTGAACTACCGCACTGTACACTGGTTGATAAAGAGATAGTAGTATACTCGTAACAACTAGTATGACACTATGACGACGGTATAAAGAATGCAAAAAAAACCACAGTTAGGTGGTATATATTATAATAATAATACAATTATGGATGGACGGACTGCCTGCCGACTGCCGACACAGAGGTAGCCACAGCCGTGAACTACCGCACTGTACACTGGTTGATAAAGAGATAGTAGTATACTCGTAACAACTAGTATGACACTATGACGGTATAAAGAATGAAAAAAAAACCACGGTTAGGTGGTATATATTATAATAATAATACAATTATGGATGGACGGACTGCCTGCCGACTGCCGACACAGAGGTAGCCACAGCCGTGAACTACCGCACTGTACACTGGTTGATAAAGAGATAGTAGTATACTCGTAACAATTAGGATGACACTATGACGGTATAAAGAATGAAAAAAAAACCACGGTTAGGTGGTAGGTATATAATAATAAATAATACAATTCTGGTCGGACGGACTGCCTGCCGTGTGCCGACACAGAGGTAGCCACAGCCGTGAACTACCGCACTGTACACTGGTTGATAAAGAGATAGTAGTATACTCGTAACAATTAGGATGACACTATGACGGTATAAAGAATGAAAAAAAAACCACGGTTAGGTGGTAGGTATATAATAATAAATAATACAATTCTGGTCGGACGGACTGCCTGCCGTGTGCCGACACAGAGGTAGCCACAGCCGTGAACTACCGCACTGTACACTGGTTGATAAAGAGATAGTAGTATACTCGTAACAATTAGGATGACACTATGACGGTATAAAGAATGAAAAAAAAACCACGGTTAGGTGGTAGGTATATAATAATAAATAATACAATTCTGGTCGGACGGACTGCCTGCCGTGTGCCGACACAGAGGTAGCCACAGCCGTGAACTACCGCACTGTACACTGGTTGATAAAGAGATAGTAGTATACTCGTAACAATTAGGATGACACTATGACGGTATAAAGAATGAAAAAAAAACCACGGTTAGGTGGTAGGTATATAATAATAAATAATACAATTCTGGTCGGACGGACTGCCTGCCGTGTGCCGACACAGAGGTAGCCACAGCCGTGAACTACCGCACTGTACACTGGTTGATAAAGAGATAGTAGTATACTCGTAACAATTAGGATGACACTATGACGGTATAAAGAATGAAAAAAAAACCACGGTTAGGTGGTAGGTATATAATAATAAATAATACAATTCTGGTCGGACGGACTGCCTGCCGTGTGCCGACACAGAGGTAGCCACAGCCGTGAACTACCGCACTGTACTGTGTCTGCTGCTAATATAGACTGGTTGATATTTAAAGAGATATTAGTAGTATACAACAATACTATACTGGTGGTCAGGCACTGGTCACCACTCCTGCAGCAAAAGTGTGCACTGTTAATTAATATAATTGTACTCCTGGCTCCTGCTAATAACCTGCAGTGCTCCCCAGTCTCCCCCACAATTAATTATAAGCTTTTAATTTATACATTGATGACTGTGCAGCACACTGGGCTGAGCTGAGTGCACACAGACTGAGTCACACTGTGTGACTGACTGTGCTGTGTATCGTTTTTTTTTTCAGGCAGAGAACGGATATAGCAGAGAGAAGTGAACGGATATATTATATTAAATAAAAGTTAACTAGCAACTGCACTGGTCACTGACTGTGGTAAACTAACTCTGTCTGCGACTCTGCACAATCTCTCTCTATCTAATCTATCTATCTCTATTCTAATGGAGAGGACGCCAGACACGTCCTCTCCCTATCAATCTCAATGCACGAGTGAAAATGGCGGCGACGCGCGGCTCCTTATATAGAATCCGAGTCTCGCGATAGAATCCGAGCCTCGCGAGAATCCGACAGCGTCATGATGACGTTCGGGCGCGCTCGGGTTAACCGAGCAAGGCGGGAAGATCCGAGTCGCTCGGACCCGTGGAAAAAAAAGTGAAGTTCGTGCGGGTTCGGATTCAAAGAAACCGAACCCGCTCATCTCTACTGAACGGTTGAGGTTCTGTGTGTTCCTGTGTAAAGAGGTCTGAGGATCCGGAGTCGGATCAGATTTGCAGTGACAATCCATCAATATGTTCCGTTGATGAAGAAGATGGGTGCGGCCTAAGAGGCCTTTTTTCGGTGAGCAGGAGTGGTTTTCACGGGGCCGGTTGGAAATATGGTCCGGGTCTCACCTGCACATGCACCGGAATATAATCCTAATGGCCAGGATATCGCTCCTGTGGTGTCTGCTCAGTTCTCACCTCCTAGAGGGATGAAGGTTCGGAATCCAGGATGAGATCCTGGTGTCCATGCATGCAAATCTCCGAGACTGGGGAACAGTCCTTGCAAGGGAAGTATTTCCAGAGAATAAGGTCAAGCTCGGAAGCTTGTCTGCAATAAACTCTTGAATTAAGAGCTATTTTCAATGAACATATGCTTTGTGATCTGCCCGTGTTAATTCTGTCGGACGACTTGATAGCAGTGGTGTAAGTAAGCCGCTAGGGCGGAACAAGGAGCAAAGCGGCAATGGCAGAAGCCGAAAAAGTTTTCCGCTGGGTGGAAAGACTGATAAACGTTATATTAGCAGTCTTCGTTCCGGATGTGAACGACGGAGAAATAGATTCCTCTGCAGACGCGACCTCCATCCGGGAGAAATACAGTCGTCATCGAGAAGTTTTCACTGAAGTGACAAGTCTTTGAGGAGTGACTCAATTGGACAATTTGGCGTCTCGCCTCAACGAGAGACCTCAGGGATATTGTTCCAGGTCAGAGGACACTCAAGCTATAGCAATGGACGTCCTCGGGACACCTTGGGTGTTTTCAGTCGGTCTATGTATCCCCTCCGTTTTCACTCTTCTGAAGGTGATAAACGAAAGAAGAACAAAGGTTCAGGCGATCCTCATTATTCCGGTCTAACCAAGGAGGGCTTGATATCCAGTTCTTCAAGATTTACTCATAGAAGATCCCTGGCCTCTTCCTCTACGTGAGGAACTGTTACAGCAAGATCCGGGCATGTATCAAGACTTACCGCGGCTGCGTTTGACGGCGTGGCGGTTGAACGCCATATCCTAGCCCGAAAGGGTATTCCCAGTGAAGTCATTTCCACACTTCTTCAGGCTAGAAAAGAAGTAACGGCAAAGCCTTACCACCGTGTTTGGAGAAAATATGGGTGTTGGTGTGAATCCAAGAAGGCTACTACGGAAGACTTTCAGCTGGGTCATTCTTCTCCATTCTTTGCAAGCAGGTGTGGATGCAGGCCTAACGTTAAGCTCCATTTCAGTGCGGTTTTGGCCTTATAAATTTTCTTTCAAGTAAAGAATTGGCCACCTTTCCGGAAGTTCTGACCTTCGTGAAAGGAGTACTGCACATCCAACCTCCATTTGTGCCCCCATTGGCACCGTGGGACATTGACGTGGTGTTGCGTTTTCTTGTGTCACACTGATTGGAACCTTTATGAAAGGTTGTGTTAAAATTTCTCTCTTGGAGAGTGGTCATGCTTTTGGCTTTGGCGCCCGCAAGCTGGATGTCGGAAGTAGCGGCCTTGTCTCACAAGAGCCCCTGTTTGATCTTCCATGTGGATAGAGCGGAATTGAGAACTCGGATAATAGTTCTGCAAAAAGTGGTTGCTGTGTTTCGCAGAAACCAGCCTATTTGATGCCTGTGGTTACTTAAGCATTGGCTGATTCAAGGTCTCTCGATGTAGTCAGGGCTTTGAATATTTATGTCGCCAATTTGGCTCAGATTGGGGAAACAGAGGCTCTGTTTGTCCGGTATGCTCCCAGCGTGATTGGGGCGCCTGCGTCTCTGCAGTCTGTTACACGCTAGATCGGTGATACTATTCGGCGTGCTCGTTCTACGGCTGGAATGCCGTTACCAAAGTTGGTGGACACCCATTCTACTAGGAAGATGGGCTCTTCTTGGGCGGATGCCCGAGGAGTCTCGGCGGTTCAACTTTGCCGAGCGGCTGTTTGGTCGGGTTCAAACACTTTTGCTAAGCTCTACAAGTTTGATACCCTGGCTGATGGGGACATCATGTTTGCTCAATCGGTGCTGCAGAGTCGTCCGCACTCTTCCGCCCGGTCTGGAGCTTAGGTATAAACCCCATGGTCCTTACGGAGTCCCCAGCATCCTCTAGGACGTATGAGAAAATAGGATTTTAATACCTACCGGTAAATCCTTTTCTCTTAGTCCGTAGAGGATGCTGGGCGCCCATCCCAGTGCGTACTGTGTCTGCAGTTATTGGTTATGGTTACACTCTTGTGGTGTTTCTTTTCTGTCAGGCTGTTGCTGATGTTGTTCATGCCATGGCATGCGGTGTCTTATTATTGGTTGTGTTGACACACAGGTTGTGTTACATATTCTCGCAGCATATGGCCGTGTATTGTTCATGCCGTTGGCTCTGCGGTATGTTCGGGGTGTGAGCTGGTATGACACTCACCATGTTTAAACAATAAATTATTTCCTTGAAATGTCCATCTCCCTGGGCACAGTTCTCTAACTGGAGTCTGGAGGAGGGGCATAGAGAGAGGAGCCAGTTCACACCCATTCAAAGTCTTATAGTGTGCCCATGTCTCCTGCGGATCCCGTATATACCCCATGGTCCTTACGGAGTCCCCAGCATCCTCTACGGACTAAGACAAAAGGATTTACCAGTAGGTATTAAAATCCTATTTTCACATTTAAGACCATCAAGTTTGCCAATTTTGGGTGTCTTTTTTTATTGGGGGTTACTGTCATAGCAGTAGCAATTGAATTCTAATACAGTATAAATATATATATTTATAAATAATATATATTATATAAATAATATTTATGTTATTATCTCAGTAGGGGACCCACAAATTTGGGATTTAGAATTTTGGATAAGGGATACTCAACCTGTACTGCAATTGTTCTCAGACACAAATACAATGGTCACTTTCTCTGTAGAAACGTTTTTCCTTGCCATTTAGGGGTCTATTTACTAAGCCTTGGATGGAGATAAAGTGGACGGAGATAAAGTACCAGCCAATCAGCTCCTAGATACCATGTCACAGGCTGGGTTAGGAGCTGGTTGGCTGGTACTTTATCTTTTCTGTACTTTATCTCCATACGTCTTTGTAAATAGTAGAGATGAGCGCCTGAAATTTTTCGGGTTTTGTGTTTTGGTTTTGGGTTCGGTTCCGCGGCCGTGTTTTGGGTTCGAACGCGTTTTGGCAAAACCTCACCGAATTTTTTTTGTCGGATTCGGGTGTGTTTTGGATTCGGGTGTTTTTTTCAAAAAACACTAAAAAACAGCTTAAATCATAGAATTTGGGGGTCATTTTGATCCCAAAGTATTATTAACCTCAAAAACCATAATTTACACTCATTTTCAGTCTATTCTGAATACCTCACACCTCACAATATTATTTTTAGTCCTAAAATTTGCACCGAGGTCGCTGTGTGAGTAAGATAAGCGACCCTAGTGGCCGACACAAACACCGGGCCCATCTAGGAGTGGCACTGCAGTGTCACGCAGGATGTCCCTTCCAAAAAACCCTCCCCAAACAGCACATGACGCAAAGAAAAAAAGAGGCGCAATGAGGTAGCTGTGTGAGTAAGATTAGCGACCCTAGTGGCCGACACAAACACCGGGCCCATCTAGGAGTGGCACTGCAGTGTCACGCAGGATGGCCCTTCCAAAAAACCCTCCCCAAACAGCACATGACGCAAAGAAAAAAAGAGGCGCAATGAGGTAGCTGTGTGAGTAAGATTAGCGACCCTAGTGGCCGACACAAACACCGGGCCCATCTAGGAGTGGCACTGCAGTGTCACGCAGGATGTCCCTTCCAAAAAACCCTCCCCAAACAGCACATGACGCAAAGAAAAAAAGAGGCGCAATGAGGTAGCTGTGTGAGTAAGATTAGCGACCCTAGTGGCCGACACAAACACCGGGCCCATCTAGGAGTGGCACTGCAGTGTCACGCAGGATGTCCCTTCCAAAAAACCCTCCCCAAACAGCACATGACGCAAAGAAAAAAAGAGGCGCAATGAGGTAGCTGACTGTGTGAGTAAGATTAGCGACCCTAGTGGCCGACACAAACACCGGGCCCATTTAGGAGTGGCACTGCAGTGTCACGCAGGATGTCCCTTCCAAAAAACCCTCCCCAATCAGCACATGATGCAAAGAAAAAGGTTAGGTGGTATACAATTATGGACGGACTGCCTGCCGAGTGCAGACACAGAGGTAGCCACAGCCGTGAACTACCGTACTGTACTGTGTCTGCTGCTAATATAGACTGGTTGATAAAGAGATGTCGTAGTAGTATGTATGTATAAAGAAGAAAAAAAAACCACGGTTAGGTGGTATACAATTATGGACTGACTGCCTGCCGAGTGCAGACACAGAGGTAGCCACAGCCGTGAACTACCGTACTGTGTCTGCTGCGACTGGATGATAAATGATATAAAAAATATATATATATCACTACTGCAGCCGGACAGGTATATATTATATATTATATAATGACGGACCTGCTGGACACTGTCTGTCAGCAGAATGAGTTTTATTTTTATAGAATAAAAAAAACAACAACACACAAGTGAAGTCACACGACGAGTGTTTAACTTTTTCAGGCAATCACAATATAAGTATACTACTAACTATACTGGTGGTCAGGTCACTGGTCAGTCACACTGGCAGTGGCACTCCTGCAGCAAAAGTGTGCACTGTTTAATTTTAATATAATATTATGTACTCCTGGCTCCTGCTATAACCTATAACTGGCACTGCAGTGCTCCCCAGTCTCCCCCACAATTATAAGCTGTGTGAGCTGAGCAGTCAGACAGATATATAATATATATAGATGATGCAGCACACTGGGCTGAGCCTGAGCAGTGCACACAGATATGGTATGTGACTGAGTCACTGTGTGTATCGCTTTTTTCAGGCAGAGAACGGATATATTAAATAAACTGCACTGTCTGGTGGTCACTCACTATATAATATTATGTACTCCTGGCTCCTGCTATAACCTATAACTGGCACTGCAGTGCTCCCCAGTCTCCCCCACAATTATAAGCTGTGTGAGCTGAGCAGTCAGACAGATATATAATATATATAGATGATGCAGCACACTGGGCTGAGCCTGAGCAGTGCACACAGATATGGTATGTGACTGAGTCACTGTGTGTATCGCTTTTTTCAGGCAGAGAACGGATATATTAAATAAACTGCACTGTCTGGTGGTCACTCACTAGTAAACTCTCTGCACTCTCTACACTTCTACAGTACTCCTCCTAGTCCTAAGCTCCAGTAAATCTCTCTCTCTTATAATCTAAATGGAGAGGACGCCAGCCACGTCCTCTCACTATCAATCTCAATGCACGTGTGAAAATGGCGGCGACGCGCGGCTCCTTATATAGAATCCGAGTCTCGCGAGAATCCGACAGCGTCATGATGACGTTCGGGCGCGCTCGGGTTAACCGAGCAAGGCGGGAGGATCCGAGTCTGCTCGGACCCGTGAAAAAAACCATGAAGTTCGGGCGGGTTCGGATTCAGAGAAACCGAACCCGCTCATCTCTAGTAAATAGATCCCTCAATTCCATCCTACAATTTCAAGTCTAACCCCAAGTTCTACAAATCCCCTTATTGGGGGTCTATTGCCAATGGGGGATGGGAAGTGATTTTATAATGGGGGTCTTTGGCCATGGGGAGGTGGGAGGCACAACCTAGGCATATTTTTTATCAATAAAATATTTACTTTTTAAACTACCGTATATACTCGAGTATAAATCGACCCGAATATAAGCCGAGGCACCTAATTTTACCACAAAAACCTGGGAAAACTTATTGACTCGAGTATAAGCCTAGGGTGGGAAATGCAGCTCTAGCCGTACACAGACCTCATACTGCCAGATATGCCCCACAGTAGCAGATATGCCCCACAGTGCCAGATGTGCCAGATATGCCCCACAGTGCCAGATGTGCCAGATATGCCCCACAGTGCCAGATATGCCCCACAGTGCCAGATGTGCCAGATATGCCCCACAGTGCCAGATATGCCACACAGTGCCAGATATGCCCCACAGTGCCAGATGTGCCAGATATGCCCTACAGTGCCAGATATGTCCCACAGTGACAGATGTGCCAGACATGCCCCACAGTGCCAGATGTGCCCCACAGTGCCAGACGTGCCAGATATGCCCCACAGTGACAGATATGCCCCACAATGCCAGGTGTGCCAGATATGCCCCACAGTGCCAGGTGTGCTAGATGTGCCCCACAGTGCCAGATATGCCCCACAGTGCCAGGTGTGCCAGATATGCCCCACAGTGCCAGATATGCCCCACAGTGTCAGGTGTGCCAGATATGCCCCACAGTGCTAGATACTTACCCTCCGTCGCTCCTGCGCTGTCTTCTGAAGGAGGGACACGGAGAGCGCAGCGCGCGGCTCTCCTGTGTCCCTCCTGCATCTCCGGCGGCAGCGGCGTGTGTTAAAGGAAGTGCCGGTTCGTGTACTTCCTTTACCACTCAGATGCCGCTGCCGCTGGAGATGCAGGAGGGACACAGGAGAGCCGCGCGCTACGCTCTCTGTGTCCCTCCTTCAGAAGACAGCGCGGGAGCGACGGAGGGTAAGTATCTAGCACTGTGGGGCATATCTGGCACACCTGGCACTGTGGGGCATATCTGGCACTAAAGCTGACTCGAGTATAAGCCGAGGTGGCTTTTTCAGCACAAAAAAAAGTGCTGAAAAAGTCGGCTTATACTCGAGTATATACGGTATATTATTAGAATTTTTTTAATTATGATTTCTAAACGGGTTTTGCAGGGAAAAAAATTGTGAGTTATCATGGTTAAAAAGTGTTTATGCCACTGGTTCCTTCTATGCAGTGGTGGCATTTGATATGCCGGCTGTCGGTATCCCGGTGCTCACCATACCGACACCGGAATCTCGACAGCCTGCATACCGACAACTATTCTCCCTCTTGGGGTATCCACGACACCTCTGGAGGGAGAATAAATAGCATGGCGTGCGTAGCGCACCACCATGTCAGCAGCGTGGCGAGAGCAGCGAGCCTGCAAGGGTCTGCATGCCGGCGGTCGGGATCCCGGCGCCGGTATGCTGGGCCCTGGGATCCCAAGCTCCGGCATAACATACTACACCCCTATGCAGACCTGGATGTAAATGAACCTGTTTGGAGGTATATCTGCCCTAAACAAAAACTCTTAAGGGGGGTACACACGTAACGATGTGTGCTGAGCGACCTAGCTATCACAGACCGCTCAGTGCACATCTCTCCCCCCGCTCAGCACACAGCGCGATGTGTGCTGAGCGAGAGGGACGGGGGGACGCTCACTTCACCCAGCGGTGAAGTGAGCGATCTAACTAGATTGTGACTGCGTGCATAGGAGAGATGTGTGCTAAAATTCTAAGCAATCTGGCTACGTGTCTAACCCCCTTTACTTGTTCCTTAAGGGGCATATTTACTAATTATCAGATTTCAGATCTGATCATTCGAATTTCTTATCACCGTCATTCACTACAATAAGAATTTAAAATTCACATGAAGGTACTAAAAATGACATGTAGGGACAAGGGCTCCAAAAGGAGCCTGTCCTAGCGATTTGTAAAAAAGTGAAATGATCGCAAAAGCAATAATTTCACTTCTGCTTTAGAAGCTCGGACCGTTCTAATGGTGTGAGGGCCCGGCCTTGCCCGCCAAAGTTACCAGCAGCGTCTCCCCTCCAGGCTTTTTCACTCCTGGAGACAGGGAAAGATTGCAAGTATGGTCTATGATCACACAACATAGGCAAACGCAAGCAGGTTTCCGGTTGCCTGGAAACCCCCCTCCCCAGTCCACACGATGACCACTACAGCAATTATATATATAATACAATTTCACTAGAGCTGCATGTTTTAAAGATCTCCTCAGTATTACAAATAAAATAATTAGCACCACCTGTGGATATTTTTAAATGTGTCAGCCAGTTAAACATGCACTGTTATGCTGGGTACACGCTGGAGTGATATTGGCCCAGTATGCTGAATCGAAACTACATACAGGGCATATCACTTAGTGTATATACCCAATATGCGGGTACCCGCGGGCGGTAGCGACTAGCGATGTCGTCAGGTTTGATGTGCTGCATGTCAAACCTGACTATGTTGCTAGCGTCCTGTAGTATGTTAATGAGGGATGGAACATGATCGTTCTGTACTTCATTACCATCGCTCCAGTATGTACTTGCAATATGGGCTGATGGGCATTCGTTCCGATGTTGAAACGAATGTCCGTCGCTCTAGTGTGTACCATACTTACCTACTTTGTGGCTGCTCCCTCCGGGAGGGAGCAGCCAGGTCACACAAGAGGGGGCGTGGAGGAGGCGGTACGGGGGCGTGGTGATGAGTTTGCATCATCATAGCCACGCCCCTCCTCTGTAATGCCCACAATATCGGTATTGCAGGGCAGGGGGCGGGGCTACAATGACGCGAATTAGCGCGATCGCATCATCGCCCCGCCCCTTTTTTCTGTTTAACGGGCTGAAAGTGGTGGGGAGCAGCGGGAGGAGAGCGTGGTGCGGCGGGGGGGCAAGCGGGATGCGGGAGACTTGCCCCCTTCCCCGGGGGGCCGGGAGTGCCACCCTAATTTCGGGAGCCTCCCGGCCTTTCCGGGAGAGTGGGCAAGTATGGTGTGTACCCAGCTTTAAGGTGCTCTGCTATAGACCATGTATAGGGTAAATTACTGAAATGTGTACATCTATGTCCAGGGCAGTGCTAGGTTCTTCTGCCACTCCTCCAGACTCTCAGCCTTGCTCCAATGCTGGTTTAGTGCCCACATCTGAAACAAAAACTTTCAGCTCGGGCAGGATGGCCCTACTGTCACATCTAACAGCTTACTGTGATCGCTGGCCCTGTATATGTCGGAATTATGACATACACTACATTACACTTTGTATGATTACGTTAAAGCTGCTTCAGTGCTAAGTATGCCCTCTTCATGGAATGGCCACATGCACTCCATGGGGGAGATTCGATTATTTGAAAAGTCAGGCGGGTGTCTGTTTTTTTCCTATCTAATAGACAGGAAAAACCAGACACCCAACCGACTTTTCAAACATTTGAATTCCCCCCTATATGTGGCCCTATATCTAAAGTCAATTTCTTTATATTGCACTCAAAGAAAAAAAGTTTGGATACCCCTGCTTTAACCATCATCAAAGTCCAGATAGGGGTGGTTATCACATCTACAAATATATCATAGATGTTTTGTATAAAGGAAAACAAGCTATGTTAGTTTAAATGAGCCAGAAGTAAATGTTATACGTAACAGTCTTTATATGCACACATGATGCCCATAACTCAACCGCCATAAGGGCCTACACTGACACTACAAATAATAGTGATGAGCGGGTTCGGATCCTCGGGATCCGAACCCGCCCGAACTTCACCTTTTTTCTCACGGGTCCGAGCGACTCGGATCCTCCCGCCTTGCTCGTTTAACCCGAGCGCGCCCGAACGTCATCATCCCGATGTCGGATTCTCGCAAGATTCGGATTCTATATAAGGAGCCGCGCGTCGCCGCCATTTTCACACGTGCATTGAGATTGATAGGGAGAGGACGTGGCTGGCGTCCTCTCCGTTATATTAGAAAAGAGTAAAGACTGAGTGACTTAGTTATAATTGTGGGGAGGATTGGGGACGGGGAGCAGCTGTTAGGGAGTACAGTGCAGGGTTTTGATTATACCACCAGTGAGTTTAATCCTTTGTTTCTCTGCCTGAAAAAAACGCTCCACCATATCTGTGCTTACTCAGTGTGCTGCACTGCTGCATGATGTATCTGTGCTGAGTGCACTGCTCACACTGCCTAATTGTGGGGACTGGGGAGCAGTTATAGCAGGAGTACAGTGCACAGTTTTGCTGACAGTGACCACCAGTCCAGTATACGTTTGTCTGCCTGAAAAACACTCCTGTGGTGGCTTTTTTTTTCTTCATACTAGTTTAGCAGTCTGCTGACAGTGTCCACCAGGTCCGTTATTATTATTATACAGTATATTATATTTATTATATATATATATAGCAGTACGGTAGACCACGGCTGTACCTACCTCTGTGTCGTCAGTGCACTCGTCGTCCATAAGTAATATAATACTATACTATCCATCCATCTACATTGTATACCTGTGGTGGCTTTTTTTTTCTTCATACTAGTTTAGCAGTCTGCTGACAGTGTCCACCAGGTCCGTTATTATTATTATACAGTATATTATATATATATATATATATATATATAAGCAGTACGGTAGGCCACGGCTGTACCTACCTCTGTGTCGTCAGTGCACTCGTCGTCCATAAGTAATATAATACTATACTATCCATCCATCTACATTGTATACCTGTGGTGGCTTTTTTTTCCCTTCATACTAGTTTAGCAGTCTGCTGACAGTGTCCACCAGGTCCGCTATTATTATTATACAGTATATTATATATATAAGCAGTACGGTAAGCCACGGCTGTACCTACCTCTGTGTCGTCAGTGCACTCGTCGTCCATAAGTAATATAATACTATACTATCCATCCATCTACATTGTATACCTGTGGTGGCTTTTTTTTTCTTCATACTAGTTTAGCAGTCTGCTGACAGTGTCCACCAGGTCCGTTATTATTATTATACAGTATATTTTATATATATATATATATATATATATATTTATATAGCAGTACGGTAGGCCACGGCTGTACCTACCTCTGTGTCGTCAGTGCACTCGTCGTCCATAAGTAATATAATACTATACTATCCATCCATCTACATTGTATACCTGTGGTGGCTTTTTTTTCTTCATACTAGTTTAGCAGTCTGCTGACAGTGTCCACCAGGTCCGTTATTATTATTATACAGTATATTATATATATATATATATATATATATATATATATATATATAGCAGTACGGTAGGCCACGGCTGTACCTACCTCTGTTTCGTCAGTGCACTCGTCGTCCATAAGTAATATAATACTATACTATCTATCCATCTACATTGTATACCTGTGGTGGCTTTTTTTTTCTTCATACTAGTTTAGCAGTCTGCTGACAGTGTCCACCAGGTCCGTTATTATTATTATACAGTATATTATATATATAAGCAGTACGGTAGGCCACGGCTGTACCTACCTCTGTGTCGTCAGTGCACTCGTCGTCCATAAGTAATATAATACTATACTATCCATCCATCTACATTGTATACCTGTGGTGGCTTTTTTTTTCTTCATACTAGTTTAGCAGTCTGCTGACAGTGTCCACCAGGTCCGTTATTATTATTATACAGTATATTATATATATAAGCAGTACGGTAGGCCACGGCTGTACCTACCTCTGTGTCGTCAGTGCACTCGTCGTCCATAAGTAATATAATACTATACTATCCATCCATCTACATTGTATACCTGTGGTGGCTTTTTTTTTCTTCATACTAGTTTAGCAGTCTGCTGACAGTGTCCACCAGGTCCGTTATTATTATTATACAGTATATTATATATATAAGCAGTACGGTAGGCCACGGCTGTACCTACCTCTGTGTCGTCAGTGCACTCGTCGTCCATAAGTAATATAATACTATAGTATCCATCCATCTACATATACCTGTGGTGGCTTTTAGTTGTGCGCATTAAAATATGGAGAACAAAAATGTGGAGGTTAAAAAAATAGGGAAAGATCAAGATCCACTTCCACCTCGTGCTGAAGCTGCTGCCACTAGTCATGGCCGAGACGATGAAATGCCATCAACGTCGTCTGCCAAGGCCGATGCCCAATGTCATAGTACAGAGCATGTAAAAATCCAAAACACAAAAGATCAGTAAAATGACCCAAAAATCAAAATTAAAAACGTCTGAGGAGAAGCGTAAACTTGCCAATATGCCATTTACGACACGGAGTGGCAAGGAACGGCTGAGGCCCTGGCCTATGTTCATGGCTAGTGGTTCAGCTTCACATGAGGATGGAAGCACTCATCCTCTCGCTAGAAAAAAGAAAAGACTTAAGCTGGCAAAAGCACAGCAAAGAACTGTGCGTTCTTCTAAATTACAAATCCCCAAGGAGAGTCCAATTGTGTCGGTTGCGATGCCTGACCTTCCCAACACTGGACGGGAAGAGCTTGCGCCTTCCACCATTTGCACGCCCCCTGCAAGTGCGCCTCTTTTTTTCTTTGCGTCATGTGCTGTTTGGGGAGTATTTTTTTGAGGGGCCATCCTGTCTGACACTGCAGTGCCACTCCTAGATGGGCCAGGTGTTTGTGTCGGCCACTAGGGTCGCTTAGCTTAGTCACACAGCTACCTCATTGCGCCTCTTTTTTTCTTTGCGTCATGTGCTGTTTGGGGAGTATTTTTTTGAAGGGCCATCCTGCGTGACACTGCAGTGCCACTCCTAGATGGGCCAGGTGTTTGTGTCGGCCACTAGGGTCGCTTAGCTTAGTCACACAGCTACCTCATTGCGCCTCTTTTTTTTCTTTGCGTCATGTGCTGTTTGGGGAGGGTTTTTTGGAAGGGCCATCCTGCGTGACACTGCAGTGCCACTCCTAGATGGACCAGGTGTTTGTGTCGGTCACTAGGGTCGCTTAGCTTAGTCACACAGCTACCTCATTGCGCCTCTTTTTTTTTTTGCGTCATGTGCTGTTTGGGGAGTATTTTTTTGAAGGGCCATCCTGCCTGACACTGCAGTGCCACTCCTAGATGGGCCAGGTGTTTGTGTCGGCCACTAGGGTCGCTTAGCTTAGCCATCCAGCGACCTCTGTGCAAATTTTAGGACTAAAAATAATATAGTGAGGTGTGAGGTGTTCAGAATAGACTGGAAATGAGTGTAAATTATGGTTATTGAGGTTAATAATACTATGGAATCAAAATGACCCCCAAATTCTATGATTTAAGCTGTTTTTTAGGTTGTTTTTTTTAAAAACACCCGAATCCAAAACACAACCGAATCCGACAAAAAAAATTCGGTGAGGTTTTGCCAAAACGCATTCGAACCCAAAACACGGCCGCGGAACCGAACCCAAAACCAAAACACAAAACCCGAAAAATTTCCGGTGCACATCACTAACAAATAATCAGCATTGCTTATCATTCGTCAATCTAAAATGTAATAAATCACTTCATCCTTATAGGAGTAAGTAAGATTAAAATTTATAGAACAGCAGTTGTCTAGACTGCATATCAGAACCTCTTAAAAGACTGTACATTTGTCCCATAGTCAAGAATGGTGAATATGGGAGGTGCTGGTGTTTCTTATACAAACAATCTGTTGTCTACATGAAGAAATACCACTGTCTGAGTTTCCCTGTCACCAGCAGAGATAATAAATATCATACCCTGTCTTGGTTGCTGTCTTTGGTAAAATAAAAATAGAGATATGGTGATGGGAAAGGGACTGTTCCCACCCTATCAATCTAGGCCATTGCTGCAACAGGGACTGGCCTTTCTGCAAGTCAGTTACTTTGTGGTAGACAGAATAAACATTTTAATATTTAGTTGGGTTTTCTTATCTGGGATATCCAACCAATAAAAACAATATGTTTTAGTTGTTCTCAGTATCAGCTGCTCACATATCCTTCTGCATTAACCCAGGAGGCCATATGACTAGTTTGTGCTTCCATGCACCCAACAGTCCTGAAGTTTGCTGGACAGTTTGAAATTTAGGGGGCAAAATGGGAAGGGGGGATGGGTGGTGGGGGGTTTGTGGTTCGGTTTAGGGGCATTCTTTTTTAGTTTTTTGTTTCCAAACCTTTTCCCTGGAATGTTGGCGGGTATCTGCTCGCCGTAGCAGCCCCAATTATCCGGCATGTAGCTACATTTTTGCATATGGTTCACTGTAGCACAAATTACAGTGCATGAAATTGGCAGTATTTTCTTTCCATGTAGACATCCGGTTGCCTGCAATACAATCTTGACCTATTAACTCATATGACCTAAGAAAGAAATTGAAAACCTTCCCTGTTTCTGACTGCACTCCCCCGCAATGCCGAGTTGACGCCCCCGCAGCGCCAAGTCAACTCCCCCACAACACCTCCGCCCCACGAACGCCTCTGCCTGTCAATCAGGAAGAGGTGTTCGCATAATTAAGATGCGATTGCATTTCACTGTGTGCGCAGGCGCAGTATGGATCCTGAGTGTGCGTACTGGGCATAAATACTTCAGTATACTGAATAAGGCCCTTTGTTTGTAAATACAATACTTTTTGTGCATCCTGAAACTTATTGCACACCCCTCGTACACTCATACGGAAATGCACAGGACTGAAACAAATTAAACAGAGTAGACCCCTGCTAGTCACGCTGCTAATTCATCTCCTAAACTGACCCTGGACCACATCGCCTAGGTTCACTGGAGGTAAAGGTTTTTAATTAGGGGTCCAGGTCTTCTAAAAATGTGCAGTGTATGGAGCCGAGTCTCCCTAGAGAGAGGTATAAAGAAGCAGACAGCTAGTCAGCTAGCAGCGGAGTTGTGTGATCGGCCCAGGAAAGTTTATGCTTTGACACAAGAATGTAGGAATTCAGTATGTTCCCCTTAGCTACCCCTGATGTTTTACAACTTGTGTGAATTATCGAAGGGTCTGAAGTATGTGCATTTGTTTCAGAAGATGGTGCACACCAGCAGGGAGAAGGAATATAACCCATTGTTTGCTATAACCTCCTGCTACAGTATATCCTCTCTCTAAAGAGCTAATTTTGTTCTGTTCAGTTGAAACAAGCAGTAAAACTTTCAAGCAATGTTAATTTTAAGTACAATGGTGAGTAAGTGTAATATAGAAAGTTGATGACGCTGTCACTCATGCAGAATAGAGCTGAATTGTCAGATACACAGAAGCCAGACCTATATACTCTATATCATCAACTGGCATTATTTATTAGGCAAATATCTGCATGCAGGAGGCTAAAATGCAGTGGCAGCTGATGCAGTGGCAGCTGTAGGCTAAAGTAAAACACTTGGGAATAAAGCATCTTCAAGTGCCGTATTGGGGGTTATTCAGAGTCGTTAGCAAACCAAAAAAGTTAGCATTTGAGCAAACACATGTTGCAGTGCAGGTCGAGCAGATGTAACATGTGCAGAGTTAACTCTCTCTGCAGATGTTACATCTGCCCCACCTGCAGTGCAGCATGGTTTTGCCCAATTGCTAACTTTTATGTGGTGACACCATGACTACAGAGGAATGACTATGGTAGATTATTTCAGACAAGTGTGAACCAAGTAAAGGATGTATCTAGGCAACAAGTAACTTTAGCTGAATATTTGGCTATAAAAGGGCTTTAGTGAAATCTGATTTGCAGTATTGTGTTATGTTTTGCCAAGAGTTTGAGTCCAAATGGATATTAAAAGGTGCATGATCTTTGGCACCAAGCTAACTGTTAAAGACTCATGGGGTACACCTTGTAGGAGAGAATTAGAATATTGATGGTGATTGAAGCATTGATGAATGTGAAGGCTATCCGCACAGTCCAGGAAAGGCGTATTTTCTAGAAGGAAAAAAAAAACAATTCTAAAACAAGGAATTGGGAAGAAAGCTCACTAGTGATGATAGAAAGTAATATTTTACTCAGCAAGGGCCACTATTGCCTAGAATTGGAAGTCCACGTCCCCTCCCCTTATTAGTAAGGTAATTTTAAAGACTCACTATCCCCATGAAATGGAAGCCCTGGGGGTCTATTCTACAAACCCCTCTTCCCCTATTATGAAGTGGTACCCGAGGCTCCGCCTCCTGTACATCACTGAAGGCACTTCCTCCCTCCCCCCTGATAATGGGTCTAGTCCTAGCCAGTAAAATACTGTTGGTGTTTTCTATGTACATTTGTTGTATTCTGTTTTCATGATCTGTCTCTGGGTCTACTCTTATGGGCCCTACACACATTGGCAGATAACACTGAACGATATGAACGTTCTCGTTCATTAATTCACGTGAACTTGTTCATATAGTTCAGTGTGTAGGCAGCAACGATGAACGATGCGTGGCCCTGCGCTTGTTCATCGTTGGTGCTGGGTCTCCTATGAATGCAGGCCAATATGGACAATCTCGTCCATATTAGCATGCAGTGCTATGGAGCCGGGTGACAGGGGAAGTGAAGAAACTTCACTCACCCCGTCACTGCCCCACCGCCGGGTCGCCTGTCGGCCATATCTGTGGTCCTGAGGAAGGGGCTGTGTCCCCGAAAACGTTTGACATTATACAGTCTTTTGAAATTTCTTCAGTCTCTGTGTGCCGTTCTTGCTGGAGGGGTATGATCTCATCTGAACTGGACACCGGGGCATTTGTCTGTATACGTGAGTGCCGGCTGATTTGGACTTGTGTGTGTGTGTGTGTGTGTGTGTGTATATATATATATATATATATATATACATACTGAAGTACCCACCGTTAACCAGGTTTAAATCTACAAGTTATTAAGTCCAGTGAGTTAGATGTACTGTAACTGTCAATATATTAAAAATAATTAGTAGCTTAATAGCTCTTCCAACACACCCATCAGGGGGCTGCCCAGTGTTTATTTTGATTTTTGGGGTGTCACCAGTAGCCCTGAGGACCTCCCAGGATCCCAACCCCCTATTATGTCTTCTTGGATCCAATGTTACCACTTTGTGACGTGTTCTTCCAAATCCATCCTGTGAAAGTCCCAGAACAGACTCCCTGGGTCACAGTTCTGCCCTATGCTTACCGCTGTGAGGTCCGACTGACCCCAACCCCCTAGTATGTCTTCTGGGATGCAATGTTTCCACTCAGTTAAGTTTTCCTCAATATTCATCCAGTGGAAGGCCAAGAACAATCTTCCTGGATCAAAACTCTGCCCATCGCATTCCGCCGTGAGGTATGATCGGGACCCTAACCACTCTGAAACCTGTTCAGGATCCCAGGATCCATCTGGACCACCGCACATTGGTTTCATCCCAATCGGTACAGAGGTGTCCGAATGCATAACTAGACCGACAATCTAACAAACAAACAAACAAACATACCAATGAATTTTATATATTCTATATATCAGATATATGGTCCTGGCCCCGAAAGGGGGGTATTTTTTTAGATTGAACCCCACCAGTATTTTAAGTTGGATAATGAAGGGTATGTGTACCAAGTTTAATTCAGATCCACCTAGCCATGTAAGAGTCTATGAAGAATAAACATATATACATACATATTTTCACTTTTACATGCATATATATATATATATATATATATATATACGCAATAGGCGACACTCACGGCTTTTCTTGAAAAGACGACAGGACACTGTCTGTATACAGTAGATCAACGTTTCAATGTTTCCGTTTTGGTCCTGACGAAAATGTTCAAATAGAAACATTGTAATGTTGATATATACAGACAGTGTCCTGTCGTCCAAGAAAAGTCGTGAGTGCCGCCTATTGTGTATTTGTGTACGGAAACTGCCTAGTCACCTATGGAGGACACCGGCTAATACCTCACATATATTCACAGACACATGCACATATACATTATAAATCACCACTGAGTTATGTTTATAAGAGTAAGCCCATAGTCTTGGTATTATACAAGTCACAGGGGTATGGGTCATTAGGTCGACCACACTTAGGTTGACAGTCATTAGGTCGACCACTATAGGTCAACATGCATTAGGTTAACATGGCCACTAGGCTGACATGGTCATTAGGTCGACGTGAACAAGGCCGACATGGGAAAAGGTAGACATGAGTTTTTTACTTTTTTTGTGTCGTTTTCTTCGTAAAGTGACGGGGAATCCAAATTAGTGCACAGTGTGCCCTCGCATGGCGAGCGAAGGCAAGGTGCCTCGCTACGCTACCGATGCGCTCGGCACAAGTTACTATTCCCAATCGTAGTCCACGTGGATCGTAAAGTATGAAAAAGTAAAAAAAATGGAAAAAAAGGGTAAACTCATGGCGCCCTTTTTCCATGTTGACCTTATTCATGTCGACCAATAGTGGTCGACCTAAGTGTTGTCGACCTAAGTGTTGTCGACCTAATGACCGTATCCTAGTCACAGAAATCTAAGGTGAATTCTAATATCCATAATATTTTATGATGGGGAGCTACTCTTTCTGTTACACAAGATTTCCTAATGAACACTGACACGAGAACGTAGCATTTATGCTGGAAATGCACAGATATCAACACTGCTTCATTGTTGTACTATTGTAAATAAAGAGTAATAACAGTAATATATGTGATAATTATTAATTTTCCCCACATGATATATATATATATATATATATATATATATATATATATACTATATAATACACATATTTTTACTTTTTGTCTTAGGTATTGCCTTTGCTGCCATCTGTAGCTTTAAATAAAATTGTTGTGACGTCACTGCATTATTCCTGGGCCCCTGACTGAATATCTAGACAAGAAACAGACTGGAAAATGTGCAATGTTTCTCTTTAAAGTTCCCCCACTTCAAATCTATGCTTATCCTACTTCTCCAAACACTCTCATATTTACTGTAAATACAAGAACTGGGGGTTACACCATTGAAAAGTACGACGTGCAACACAGCAAATATTTAGACATTTCTGTATTTCAGCTCTATCAAACATATAGCTCTAGATTCCAATTCCATACATGTTTAGTATGACAGGAAGAGTAAGCTGCATCTGAGCAGTCAAAGTTTATCGCCATTAAGAAAAATGTAATAAAGAAAGATAATTTATTTTAACTTAAGATGATTTAAAATGTCCCCCAGTAAGGCTGTCTATGCTCCAGGCTACCAAGAAAAGCAGGCAGGTTTCCCTGAGCTGGCCAGCTGCAAGCCCCCCCTTCCCAACACACACACACACCCACCGACACCGAGATGACGGTGGGGGGCTTGAGGCCACGATAAAGCAACCGCCAGAAAGATGGCATATATGTTTAAGATTCCTCTTCTAAAGGTACCAAAGCTATTGCAAATCTTTGTAGACCACAAGGATTGGGAGGAGGAGAAAAGGAGTAGAGGGGGAAAAGACGTTAGGAATAGGACCAATGGGAAATCAAGAAAACATGAGAGAGGCGTGGCCTTATGAGTTACCACTTACTGTAACTGATTACTTACAGAAATGAATGCACAGATAAAAAGCTGTCTTAAGCTGGGTACACACTGGACGACAGGATACATGAACAATATCGTTGAATGATTTCCCTTGAACTTCCCAGAGTCGGACAAATGATATAGGCCAGTATTCAATTTTGCATCACCAGGAGCTATTCAATAAGCCCAGATAAGTTGACACGAGCTGTGGCTTATTAGGGATTTTGTTTCACCCGCCTGAGGCATGTGCAGCAAAATCCCCAAAAACAGCTCAGTTTTCGGACAAAAACAGGGCTGTTTCTACCGAAAACACACAGGTTTCACTGAACCTGTTTGTTTTCGTGATCATTTTTTTTTCCGGGTGACTTAATTGGATAGCTTACGCTGTTTCTTCGTGGTTAATTAAATACCGGCCATAGGGGGTGATTCAGACCTAATCGTTGGGCTGCTAAATTTGTTGCGCTGCGTTCAGATAGTCGCCGCACAAGGGGAGTGTATATTCGCCATGCAAGTGTGCGATCGCATGTGTATGCCGAGCTGCAAAAAATCCCGCAGTCAGCGGACAGCTGCAAATCCATTCGCACCACACTCACCATCAAAAGATTTTTCCACTGTTTGCAGTCTGTGCAGCCCAGGACTTACTCCTACAGTACTATGAGAACAGGCTGATCAAGTCCGGGGCTGACGTCACACACTCTCCCTGAAAATGCTTGGGAATGCCTGCGTTTTCCCTGACACTCCCAGAAAACGGTCAGTTACCACCCACAAATGGCCATCTCCTGTCAATCAGCATGCAAATGGCTGTGCACTTGAAATTTTCACACCAGCCTGTCGCTGTTCAGCAATGCCTGTTGTTGTTTTCCGATGCACATGCAAATTGTGGTGCATACGCATGCGCAGTCTATCGATGATCAGCCGCTCTGCGAAAATGCACAACAGCGATCAGGTCTGAATCGGGCCCATAGTGTGTACACACTGAGCGACTGACCAATGATATACAGGAGTCATTTGCTACTAGGGTTTTTCAGCTAATTTAAATACATATACAGGGTGGCATGCATTTACATTGGTGAGCAGTGGTGTTGGGCAGGCATATACCGGGTGGAAATAGGCAGCACTGTATACTTACCAAATTCGAAGAATTATGCAGGCAGCGATCTCCTCCATACACAGGCCGAAATCTGCATCTTCATGCAAAAGCCAGAAAACGGAGGATAGAAGTGTCTAGGGAGTGGCTGTGATGATGTACGTATTGTTCACCGTTCATTGGGGGTCATTCCGAGTTGTTCGCTCGTTATTTTTTTCTCGCAACGGAGCGATTAGTCGCTAATGCGCATGCGCAATGTCCGCAGTGCGACTGCGCCAAGTAAATTTGCTATGCAGTTAGGTATTTTACTCACGGCATTACGAGGTTTTTTCTTCGTTCTGGTGATCCTAATGTGATTGACAGGAAGTGGGTGTTTCTGGGCGGAAACTGTCCGTTTTATGGGAGTGTGTGAAAAAACGCTACCGTTTCTGGGAAAAACGCGGGAGTGGCTGGAGAAACGGAGGAGTGTCTGGGCGAACGCTGGGTGTGTTTGTGACGTCAAACCAGGAACGACAAGCACTGAACTGATCGCACTGGCAGAGTAAGTCTCGAGCTACTCAGAAACTGCACAGAGAAGTCTTTTCGCAATATTGCGAATCTTTCGTTCGCAATTTTGATAAGCTAAGATTCACTCCCAGTAGGCGGCGGCTTAGCGTGTGCAAAGCTGCTAAAAGCAGCTTGCGAGCGAACAACTCGGAATGACCCCCATTGTTCATTATTCGTAGCGTACACACTGGATGATATGCACCTTGTCGTTAACGACATAGCCGACATTGACCTCCGTGTACAGACAGTGTCGGACTGGAGCATGAAGGGCCCACCCGGGGTATGCACTGGCAGAGGCCCATGATTAGAGGTGTGGCCAGCCTCCAAAGGGGGTGTGGCCAGCCACCACAGAGGTTTGGCTAACCATTATAGAGTACCTGGTCTGGACTCCTTGATAATTTATATAGTAATTAATGCTAGTGCATGCATGATAATGTGCCAGTTTAATGACAGCAATGTACTGTAGATAATACATCATAATCCTGTGCAGTATAAGGTAACATATGTATAATATATAATTCAAGTGCACAGTCTAGAACCTGGTCCCTAGAGGAGGAGGGCCCCTCAGGCAGTGGGGCCTGCTGGTGGTTTCCCCTGTACCCCTGTGGACCAGTCAGATCCTGCGTACAGACAATAGAAGATCCCATTAAAGACCCACGGGAGCGCGCATTGTTGACAATATAGTGTGTATACACTGGGCGATTTGACAAAAATGTTGTTCAGAGATGTCAGTATCGGCAATATCGTTCAAAAAGTCTTCCAGTGTGTACCCAGCTTAACACATTTACCATAACATATGGGTAAGCACCAAAGTGATCCATAAAAATCAAAGTAACCACAATTATAGGCTAGAAGGCCATGAATGTAGGTTGCAGACAGTTGTATCGTTTGTCCATCATTCTTTATAAACAATCCTCCTCTCTCTTCAATAGCATCTGAAACAGTAAGTGTCTTCCTTCCCTTATGCACGTACCATGGGTTAGAAAGACACATAAAACAGGACAGTGCAGATATCCTTTAAAAAATGGATATTTAATGACACATTGTATTTACAATTAACAACAGATAAAAAGTGCATAACACAACTCCACAATGGCACACAGCACCACATATGGTAATGAAGTCCCAGGTAGAAGATGGAACTAGCAGTAGCAAGACCTAAAATCTGGATCTTAAGGCTACCACGGGAACGCACAAGCAAAGCTTCACAGGTCACGTGGAGTCTAACATAGGTTGCAACACGTAACGTGTTTCTGAGTTTATTAGACCTTCATCAGAATGATGGGCATTTCAGACTGGTCGCTTCAGTTGTGACAATGTCAGGCCTCTACCTGGTGTGGTCGCATCAGATACAAGTTGTTAAATAGATTTAAAAGGAGGCCAGGAAAATGCTGTATACAGAATGCAGAGGATCTGTACATTTCATACCCAAGTAAGGGACAGATTTATTAAGCCTGGTGAAGAGATAAAGTGGGAGGTGACAACACACCAGCCAGTCAGCTCCTGTTATTTTTAAAACCCAGCCTGTAACATGAAAGTTAAGAGCTGATTGGCTGGTGCATTATCACCTTCCACTTTATCACTTCCCCAGGCTTAATAAATCTGCCCCTAAATTGCAGAAAGTTTTATTCTTACATGTGTTTTGATTTCAGGTGGGAACAGTGGCGGATTTGCTGCCGCTCAGTCCGGCGGCAGCGTGTCTCAGCTGTCAGAGGAGAGCGCCCGCCAGCGCGGCTGTGTCTGGCACGGCGGCGTATAGCGGACTTCAAACCAGCCGCCGGTTCGTGAGGCAATCAGAGCTCGCGGACCGACAGCTAATCAGAAGCCGCCGGTCCGCGAGCTCTGATTGGCTCACGAACCGGTGGCTGGTTTGAACGAAGTCCACTATACACCGCCGCGCCAGACACAGCCGCGCTGGCGGGCGCTCTCCTCTCCTGACTCACCCGTCCCTCACAGCCGGAGCCCGGAGGAGGAGCAGCAGCAGCAATGCAGCAGCGGTAAGCAGCTGCAGCACTGGCTGCTGTGGGGGCAATTGTATACCTGGCACTGTGGGGGCAATTGGTTGGCACTGTGGGGCATTTGTATACCTGGCACTGTGGGGGCAATTGTTTACCTGGCACTGTGGGGGCATATGTATACCTGGCACTGTGTGGGCATTTGTATACCTGTCAGGTATACAATTGCCCCCACAGTGTCAGATCCACAATTGCCCCCACAGTGTCAGGTATTACCTGACACTGTGGGGGCAATTGTGGACCTGACACTGTGGGGGCAATTGTGGATCTGGCACTGTGGGGGCATTTGTATACCTGGCACTGTGGGGGCATTTCAGGATCTGGCACTGTGGGGGCATTTGTATACCTGGCACTGTGGGGGCATTTGTGGATCTGGCACTGTGAGGGCATTTGTGGATCTGGCACTGTGGGGGCATTTGTATACCTGGCACTGTGGGGGCATTTGTGGATCTGGCACTGTGGGGGCATTTGTATACCTGGCACTGTGGGGGCATTTGTATACCTGGCACTGTGGGGGCATTTGTGGATCTGGCACTGTGGGGGCAATTGTGGATCTGGCACTGCACTATTGGGGGCATATGTCTGTGTTTCACGTCCCATTTTAATTGGCCACACCCATTTTTTTGGCGCGCGCGCGCCGTGGGGTGCCTCTATGGGGCACTCTCTGTCTGATTGGTCGCCGCTTAGCCCCGCCGGGAGTGCACACAGACGCACTCATTCCAGTGAATGGGGCGCGTGCATGTCACGGACACGTGCGCGCCCCAGACGCGGTGATAGGCCCAGGCACAGACGGAACTCCATCTGTAATGTAAGGGGGCATAAGTCAGAACAAAAATATAGTGCTATGGATTGTTTGAGGTAGGGGGCCCCCAAATCGGTATTTCGCTTAGGGCCCCATGAGGTCTAAATCCGCCTCTGGGTGGGAATGAAGAAAGCCCATACCACTATCGCTGCACTAAGCAGCATCGGAAAAGCTATTTTAATGAAGAATTTTGAGAATAGAGACATTAGACAGGTTTGTAATTCTCTTGAAAACATTTACCAGGCAAACAGCAATGGAAAAATATATTTGCAGTAACATCTATCAATGCATACCTGCTAACAGCCCAGATTGTTAAAGTCAAATAGGGGTATAGCTTTCCCATGAAAAGGCAAGCTGCCTGCATATCTAGATGTGGCTCACGTGGAATAGAGTGTAGCCTAATATGTCCTGATTATCCAAACAGATATATTATGAGTTATTTTAACTTCCCTCCCAGTATGCTGTATAGCTTAGAGGACTGCAAAATGCCAGCACCAGGCATAATCATTGGCGGAGACCTCCTGCCCTGGCGCCCAAGCCCTGAATATCCCCCTTCTCTCCCTCCACAGGCTTTGCACAGTTACCCCACAATGGTGTCACCATGCACTTTGTAAGCCTGATGTAGAATAGGAAAGCATGCATTTTATTTATACATATAGTAAAACTGTAAGATTTGTGTCTGTACATAGCATTTTTTTTTTATCTTTACAAATATACTTCTAGGCACTGTTTATGAACTATGGAGAGAAAAAAAATCTGAATTTTTGTCTGTTTTGTCTGTTTGTCTGTTCGTTCTGTCATCATGCAACAACTACTGGATGAATGTGGATCACATTTTTACTATTGTATAACTTAGTGACCTAGAAATAAACTAAGGTATGTATGATCTTGATGTGACATCAGGGAGAGGAGCAACAAAGGGAAAGACAGACGCTTCACACTCAGGGCAAGCACTCTCAGGATTTCACAATCTCAGGACCAGCTGCTTCTCCCATGGGCAGCTTTGCGTGGCTTGCTCATGAGTTAGTAGCCCCAAGCATCTTTTTGTGCTGAAGGTAAAACTGCAAATATTGTTTACAAAGACATTTTGTGATCAATGTGTACAATATAAAATATACATCACAATATTAGAATTACAATGTAGATCTTTGTAAAATGAATTCCGCTGAGCAATAACAGACATCCACGTGAGCAAAGCCATGGACAAATGCTAATATACAGTTAAAAACCTGTTATTCATAGTCCCTGAAAGAGCATTGTTACCCACTAACCTGGTTATAATGAAGACAAAAACAGGTCACTAGTCTGTTGGCAATACCTGTAGGTATTGCTTATATAAACAGATCTAAAATTAAGAGAGCACAAAACAAAAATGCAAATATAGATGGTTTTCAAATTAAAGCTTGTTGTTTTATTTCTTTTTTTATATATATATATATATATACAAAAAAATATAGAAAACCACAGCACTCGCCACCCCAGAAGCGGGGTGCAGTGTCTGCACTCACCACTCATAGGGTGGGGTGCATGCAGCCCATGGCCACCTACCCAAATACATACAAAATAGAGAATTCAGCACTCACCATAGCAAGCTCACTTGTCCTCACAACATCAATAAATAAATGATGGGGGTTTAGTTGGTGGATTGGCCAATGCACGGAAGCCTGCATACCGATTTTCAAGGTACCCCACCTTCATGCAGGTCCTACACTATCACAAAGCCTAAAGAATTAAAACCTGGCAACTGTGTCACATATAATATAACTGCAAATATGCCCACTAGGTTTAATGTATGCCTGCCACATATCTAGTGGCTTTTAAAGCCATGGACAAATGCTAATATACAGTTAAAAACCTGTTATTCATAGTCCCTGAAAGAGCATTGTTACCCACTAACCTGGTTATAATGAAGACAAAAACAGGTCACTAGTCTGTTGGCAATACCTGTAGGTATTGCTTATATAAACAGATCTAAAATTAAGAGAGCACAAAACAAAAATGCAAATATAGATGGTTTTCAAATTAAAGCTTGTTGTTTTATTTCTTTTTTATATATATATATATATATATATATATATATATATATATATGCCAGGCCTTCCAGTATAGTAAAGCTAACTTCAAATGTTTTACCTGAAATAAAAAACAGGATTTTAATGCCTACCGGTAAATCCTTTTCTCCTAGTCCGTAGAGGATGTTGGGGTTCACTTCAGTACCATGGGGTATAGACGGTTCCGCAGGAGCCATGGGCACTTTAAGACTTTTCAAGGGTGTGAACTGGCTCCTCCCTCTATGCCCCTCCTCCAGACCTCAGTATAGGAACTGTGCCCAGGGAGACGGACATTTCGAGGAAAGGATTTACTTTTTAAATTAATGGTGAGATTCATACCAGCTCACACTTCAACCATGCCGCACAACATGGAATTCAACACAACACATGCCAATGGGCATGAACAATCTTTGCAGCAACATGCTGAAAATAACCGTAACAACACTTGTGTAACTACAAACTAATAACTGCAGGTAAAGTACGCACTGGGTCGGGTGCCCAGCATCCTCTACGGACTAGGAGAAAAGGATTTACCGGTAGGTATTAAAATCCTGTTTTCTCATACGTCCTAGAGGATGCTGGGGTCCACTTCAGTACCATGGGGTTATACCAAAGCTCCAGTACGGGCGGGAGAGTGCGGATGACCCTGCAGCACCGATTGACCAAACACGTCCTCGTCGGCCAAGGTGTCAAACTTGTAAAACTTTGCCAACGTGTTTGCCCCTGACCAAGTAGCAGCTCGGCAAAGTTGTAATGCCGAGACCCCCCGGGGCAGCCGCCCAGGATGAGCCCACCTTTCTAGTAGAATGGGCATTTACCGACTTCGGTATCGGCAATCCTGCCGTGGAATGAGCGTGCTGAATCGTCCCTCTGATCCAGCGCGCAAGGGTCTGCTTAGAAGCAGGACACCCAATCTTGTTGGGAGCATACAGGACAGTCAGAGCCTCTGTTTTCCGTATTCGAGCTGTTCTTGTGACATAAATTTTTAACGCTCTAACCACATCAAGAGACTTTGACGCAGGGAAGGTGTCAGTAGCCACTGGCACCACAATAGGTTGGTTTATATAGAAAGACAAAACCACCTTTGGAAGAAATTGTTGGTGAGTTCCCAACTCTGCCCTATCTTCATGGAAGATCAGGTAAGGGCTCTTGTGAGACAAGGCCCACAATTCAGACACCCGCCTTGCGGATGCCAAGGCCAAGAGCATCACCACTTTCCAAGTGATAAACTTCAATTCTATCTCCTGAAGAGGTTCAAACCAATCTGATTGAAGGAACTGCAACACCACATTAAGGTCCCAAGGTGCCACTGGAGGCACAAATGGAGGTTGGATGTGCAGCACACCTTTCATGAATGTCTGAACTTCTGGAAGGGAGGCCAATTGTTTTTGAAAGAAAACTGACAAGGCCGAAATCTGGACCTTGATTGAACCCAATCTTAGGCCCGCATCCACACCTGCCTGCAGAAAATGGAGAAAACGTCCTAACTGAAACTCTTCCGTAGGAGCCTTCTTGGATTCACACCAAGACACATATTTTCTCCAAAACCGGTGGTAATGTTTAGACATTACTCCTTTCCTGGCCTGAATAAGAGTGGGAATGACTTCCTTGGGAATACCCTTTCGGGTTAGGATCCGGCGCTCAACAGCCATGCCGTCAAACGTAGCCGCGGGAAGAGGCAGAGGATCTTCTAAGAGCAACTCCTGAAGATCTGGATACCAAGCCCTCCTTGGCCAGTCTGGGGCAATGAGGATTGCTCGAACCCTTGTTCTGCTTATTATTTTGAGAACTTTTGGTATTAGTGGAAGAGGAGGAAAGACATATACCGACCGAAACACCCACTGGGTCACCAGTGCATCCACTGCTACTGCTTGAGGGTCTCTCGACCTGGAACAATATCTCTGAAGCTTCTTGTTGAGACGAGATGCCATCATGTCTACTTGAGGAACTCCCCAAAGACTTGTCACCTCTGCAAAGACTTCTTGGTGGAGGCCCACCTCTCCTGGATGGAGATCGTGTCTGCTGAGGAAGTCTGCTTCCCAGTTGTCCACTCCCGGAATGAAAATTGCAGACAGAGCACTTGCATGTCTTTCTGCCCAGAGGAGGATCTTTGTCACCTCTGCCATTGCCGCTCTGCTTTTCATTCTGCCCTGACAGTTTATGTACGCGACTGCTGTTACATTGTCCGACTTGATCTGCACTGGCTGATCTTGTAGAAGATGCACCGCTTGTAGAAGGCCGTTGTAAATGGCTCTCAATTCCACAACATTTATGTGAAGACAGGATTCCTGACTTGACCATTTTCCCTGGAAACTTTTTCCCTGTGTGACTGCTCCCCAGCCTCGGAGACTTGCATCCGTGGTCACGAGGACCCAGTCCTGAATCCCGAACCTGCGTCCCTCTAATAGGTGAGAACTGTGCAGCCACCACAGGAGCGAAATCCTGGCTTTGGAGGACAGGATTATCCTCTGGTGCATGTGTAGGTGGGATCTGGGCCACTTGTCCAACAGATCCCACTGGAATACTCTGGCATGGAATCTGCCAAACTGTATGGCCTCGTAGGCCGCTACCATCTTTCCCAACAACCGAATGCATTTATGTACCGACACTCTCGTCGGTTTTAAAACTTGTTTGACCATTTTCTGGATCTCCAGAGCTTTTTCCACTGGAAGAAATACTGAACTTCTGTGTCCAGTATCATCCCCAGAAAAGACAATCATGTCGTCGGTTCCAACTGCGACTTTGGAAAATTAAAAATCCAACCGTGTTGTTGGAGCACTGACAGGGAGAGTGCAATGTTCTGCACCAACCGTTCCTTGCATCTCGCTTTTATCAGGAGATCGTCCAGGTAAGGAATTACATGGACTCCTTGTTGTCGAAGGAGGACCATCATCTCTGCCATCACCTTGGTGAACACCCTCGGTGCCGTGGAGAGTCCGAACGGCAACATCTGGAACTGGTAATGGCAATCCTGTATTGCGAACCTCAGATAAGCCTGATGTGGAGGATAAATGGAAACATGTAAGTAGGCATCTTTTATGTCTACCGACACCATGACATCTCCTTCCTCCAGACTGGCAATCACTGCCCTCAGAGATTCCATCTTGAACTTGAACCTTTTCAGGTAGAGATTCAGAGATTTCAGGTTTAGAATTGGTCTAACCGAGCCGTCCGGCTTCGGAACTATGAAGAGGCTTGAATAAAAACCTCCTCCCTGCTGTGACAAGGGCACCAGGACAATGAATTGATCCTGACATAATTTCTGAATTGCAGCCTTTACTACTTCTCTGTCTGGAAGAGAAGCTGGGAAGGTCGATTTGAAAACTCGGCACGGGGGGACATTTTGAAACTCCAGCTTGTATCCATGGGACACTATTTGCAAAACCCATGGGTTCAGGCCAGATTGAACCCAGATCTGACTGAAAAGTTTCAGACGTGCTCCCACCCGAGCAGACTCCCGCAAGGGAGCCCCAGCGTCATGCTGCAGATTTGGCAGAAGCAGGGGTGGACTTCTGCTCCTGCGATCCTGGAGACGCTGCAGACTTTTTACCTCTTCCTCTCCCTCTACCTGCAAAGAAGGGGGAACCTTTGGCCTTTTTGTATTTGTTGGGCCGAAAGGACAGCATCTAAGAGTGATGTTTCTTTTTCGCCGGTGCAGGAGCAGAAGGCAAGAATGTCGACTTACCTGCGGTAGCCGCAGAGACCAACGCATCCAACCCATCTCCAAACAAGGCCTCACCTTTATACAGGAGAGCCTCCATATTACTTTTGGAATCTGCGTCAGCATTCCACTGGCGAATCCACAACGCCCTCTGAGCCGAGACTGCCATGGTAGCGGCTTTTGAACCTAAAAGCCCAATATCCTTCATGGCTTCTGGCATGTATGGAGCAGCGTTTTTGATATGACCTAACTTTAGGAGAATCTCGTCTCTATCTATCGTGTCAATTTCAGATGACAAGTTATCTGACCATTTTTCGATAGCACTACTCACCCACGCACAAGCAATGGTGGGCCTGAGCAGTGTACCATTGGCCACATAAATAGATTTTAACGTAGTCTCCAACTTGCGGTCTGCCGGCTCCTTTAGTGAAGCCGTCCCAGGTGCAGGGAGAATCACCTTTTTTGTTAACCGTGACAGGGCACTGTCTAAAACTTGGGGTGACTCCCACCTTTTCTTGTCCTCTGTCGGGAAAGGATAAGCAATCTGAATCCTTTTGGGAATCTGAAATTTCTTTTCAGGGTTTGCCCCAATTCCCTCAAAGAGAGTATTTAGCTCGTGAGAAGGAGGGAAAATTACATTAATTTTCCTTTCTTTATAAAAATAAGCCTTCTCCTGAGGTACAGGAGGGGCTTCCGTAACTTCCAAAACCTCCCTTATAGCAACAATCATGTATTGAATGCTTTTTGCCAATTTAGGATCTATTCCCCTGGAATCACTATGGTCGACACAGGAATCAGAGTCCGTGTCGGTATCAGTTTGTACTATTTGTGCAAATGGTCTTTTATGTGAACCAGAGGGATCGCCTGCAGATGAAAAAGCAGAACCACTAAAAATCACATCTTCCACCGATTTTCTCCAGTTTTCTGCATGAGACTCAGACTTATCTAATCTCTTACTGATATGATTCACACTATCACGTAATTATTTCACCCATTCAGGCTCATGATGTGTCGGCAGTGCCACCACATTACAACTCTGTGTCCCTAAAATGGCTCCCTCAGGGGAAGAGCTCCCTGCCTCAGACATGTCACACACGTGCAGAAACACTCCACAGACACTCTGGGACTTATAGGGGACAGACCCACAGTAAAATCTGTCAGAAGGACACAGATAGGATTTTGCCAGTTCACAACCCAGCAACAGTAATAAAATGTCTGTGAAACACACAATGCCCACAGACCTGCAGCGCTTTTATAATGATAATCACACAATGTATAGCACCAAATTTCACTGTGCCCCCCCTGTTTTGCACCCTGATACTTGGTTCAGCAGTGGAGGTGGACCAGCGTTCTTCTCTGCAGCCTGGAAGGAGAGAAAATGGCGCTGAGCAGTGTGCTGGCTGCCTGAGGAGGAAGCCCCGCCCCCGTAATGGCGCGCTTCCCCTCAGACCTTTTTCTACCAATATTTATACTGGCGGGGTAGGACTGTGCCTCAGCAACTTATGCCCCTTATCTGCCAGTTTTACTGGGTTTCATGCTGCCCAGGGCGCCGCCCCCCACTCCCTGCACCCTGCAGTGCCTGTGTGTGATGGATAGCATGGAGCGCAGCGTTCCCGCCCGCCGTGCGGTACCTTTTAGCCGGCACGATGACTGAAGATCCTTTTCTTCTTACACTCACCTGTCTTCTGACTTCTGGCTCTGCAAGGGGGGTGACGGCGGGCTGTGGGAGTGAGCACATAGCCGCAGCTAGCATTCAGTACCCTTCAGGAGCTAATGGTGTCCTGTCAGCCAGAAGCAGAGCCATGAAACTATTCAGGAAGTTGGTTCCTACTTCTGCCCCCTAAGTCCCACGAAGCAGGGAGACTGTTGCCAGCAGTCCTCCCTAAAAATAAAAAACCTAACATAAGTCTTTCAGAGAAACTCAGTAGAGCTCCCCTGGAGTGCATCCAGTCTGCCTGGGCACATTTTCTAAACTGAGGTCTGGAGGAGGGGCATAGAGGGAGGAGCCAGTTCACACCCTTGAAAAGTCTTAAAGTGCCCATGGCTCCTGCGGAACCGTCTATACCCCATGGTACTGAAGTGGACTCCAGCATCCTCTAGGACGTATGAGAAACATAAAATAGTAGAATGTATGCAATGTAAAAATTAGTGCTATACAGCTGGGTCTCATACCTGGGTGGAGGAGAAGGGCTGCAGCTGGCCCTGCTACATGGTCTCAGCCAGTGGGCGGATCCTGGAACCTGCACAATGTAGCTGACAGGTGTCGGGAATAGTGCATGCGCATCAGCAGTGGCAGGACTGCGCATGCGTGAAAACCCCGGCTTCTATGGACTGCATCTGCTGCAACCTATAGAAGCTGGTTTGGACTGCCCAAAAGGCAGAGAGTGGCTTCACACAGGAAACTCTCTGCTTATTGCAGCCCAGTCTGGCAGGGTTGTGTCTATGTTGCCTTCGTGCTAAGGACCTGGACGTGACAAAACGAGAGGGCAGGAGAGCACTTCCGCCCTTACAGCATCTAAATGTCTCCTTAGTTCTCCGATCGTTTGGGGCAAATTTATTTCTCTATGCAGCATTGGACCCCCGCGGGCTCGCTTCGCTCGCCACGCATCGGGTTCGGTGTCTCGCTCCGCTCCGCTTCGCTCGCCACACTTTACTATTCCAAATAGATTGTGACATGGACCCAGGGGGTTATGGGAAAGGTCCTTAGCGCGAAGAGAATCTAGACGCTTCCAGTCTAGCAGTTCTAGAGGGAGGAAGTACCTCTTAATGGGACTTCCTGTCCTGTGGGTGACTGGCAGGTAGGACTTCCAATAGAAAGTCACTGCCAGTCACAGTGAAGCCAGTGTAGTCACTGGCAGATTTTACTAGGGGGCTGCAGTCCTGCAGCCCATAGGTAAAATTTAGGGGTGGGCGCAATGCCAATGTTTGCGCAATGGAGTCACTATCTGCTACTACACACATGCGAAAAGTCCAGAAAACCCTTACTACCTCTATGTCTGTCTGTTTTTGCCCAGTTCTGTTCTATTACTGTTGTTCTAATTGTATAGTGCAACGGAATATGCTGCGCTATATAAGAAACTGTTAAAAATAATAAAAACCACTATGATGCAAGTGTTACCTGACTGTAGGCAGACACCGCTGTTGCATATAGAGCCACTTGCAAATGCAATAGAGCTTGCATTGGACAACCATGGGTGTTCCTGGGCGGTGATTGGGGGTGGACTAAAGTGTTTGCAAATAAAAGGATGTGTTATGGGAGTGTCAAGGGTATGTCAGTGTACGTGGCTGCATTCCCAAATGCAGATCCGCACTCACAGAGTACATGTTTAGATGAATTTGAGATGAAACCAATGAGCAACATATAAGGTGTCCAGAGCCGGCCCTAGGCATAGGCAAACTAGGCAATTGCCTAGGGCATCTGGTATGCCTAGGGGCACAAGCAGCTTCTGCTGATTAAAATGATATGCGGCATGCCTATATTCTGTGTGTAGCATTTCGTATGCAGCTACAGCTACAGTCGCACACAGTATATAGGCATGCCACATATAATTTTAATCAGCAAAAGCTGCTTGTGCATCCTTGCCACATAACAATGCAAATAAGATGCATGTTCATAAAAAATAGGCACCCGACGTTAGCAGAGCTGCCAGTTGACTCAAGCCAGGAACTATATGTGTTATTATGTGTATAAGGACATTAACAATGTGCGGCATATGTGTAAGGGAAATTATGTGTATAAGGGCATTAATAAGGGTTGGCATAATGTGTAAGGATTGTTATGTTTATAAGGACATTAATAATGTATGTCATATGTGTAAGGGTCATTACTGTGTGGTATTATGTGTATAAATGCATTACCTATGTGTGGCATTATGCGTATAAGGTGCTCTACTGTGTGGCGTAATGTATAGAAAGGGCACTACTGTGTGGTCTGATGTGAATAAAGAGCAATATGGTGTGGCGTAATGTGAATAATGAGCAATATGGTGTGGTGTAATGAGAATAAAGAGCAATATGGTGTGGTGTAATGAGAATAAAGAGCAATATGGTGTGGTGTAATGAGAATAAAGAGCAATATGGTGTGGTGTAATGAGAATAAAGAGCAATATGGTGTGGTGTAATGAGAATAAAGAGCAATATGGTGTGGTGTAATGTGAATAAGGAGCAATGCAGTATGATGTTATGTGAATGAGGGGCACTACTGTGAGGAGTAACATATATAAGGTAAAGTGGTACTACTGTGTGATGTAATGTGAATAAGGGACACTCGCATGATAAATTGTGAATAACGTTGCACTACTGTGAGGTATAATTTGAATTGGAGGTACTATTGTGTGGAATGCCCCTTGCCAGCAAAAACACATACCTTTTTGGGCTGTGCGCCGAATGTGCACACTGTTCTTTATATTATAGGAGGTAGGAAAACAAAAAAGGGGACTGCTATGGGTGGGGGGTGATGGTGCTGGGAAAGGGTTGCAGAATCAGAGGCGGAACTAACGGTGGTGCTAGGGGGCACCAGCCAAAATCTTGCCTAGGGCATCATATTGGCTAGGGCCGGCTCTGAAGGTGTCGCAAGTGGTGCACCGATAGTGGAGTGTGTTTAGAACCACAGATGCAGTTGCACAGATCATGGTCTCTAAAAATGGGCAACTCAGTGCTTTATATTCTCTGTTGCACGCTGGCTGGCATTTGCATATTGGTGATCATTCCGAGTTGGTCGCTCGCTGCCGATTTTCACAGTGCAGCGATTAAGTAAAAAAACGGCAAAAATGCGCATGCGCATGGTACGCAGCGCGCATGCGCTAAGTACTTTCACACAAAACTTTGTAGATTTACACAAGGTCGAGCGACGTTTTTTCATCGCTCGAGTGATCGTAGTGTGATTGACAGGAAGTGAGTGTTTCTGGGCGGAAACTGGCCGTTTTCAGGGAGTGTGCTAAAAAACGCAGGCGTGCCAGGTAAAAACGCAGGAGTGGCTGGAGAAACGGGGGAGTGGCTGGCCGAATGCAGGGCGTGTTTGTGACGTCAAACCACTGAAACCAGGAACTAAACGGACTGAGGTGATCGCAGTCTAGGAATAGGTCTGGAGCTACTCAGAAACTGCAGCAAATTATTTAGTAGCAGTTCTGCTAATCTTTCGTTTGCTATTTTGCTAAGCTAAGATACACTCCCAGAGGGCGGCGGCCTAGCGTGTGCAATGCTGCTAAAAGCAGCTAGCGAGCGAACAACTCGGAATGAGGGCCCTTGTGTCTTCTATTGCAAACATATAGCATCTACAGTATCTCTGAATCCAGCCCATAGCCAAACTTACAGCAGCACACACCGAATATGTAGGATCAGTGCTATGGATAAAACAGACAGTCACAAGATCACTTAACAATGCATTACAAGATGTAAAGAAAATTTCATCCTGGAGTAATATGTCTCTGTCAACTCTGAAAACTCCCAAGGAGTATACTGGAAAGAAAACATCCAACTGAAACCAGAGCCAGTTGGAGAATGTAGATCCAAGTATAGTAATTCAGGGAAATCACTGACAACATTTAAATGCTATTTAAATTTATGATCCCTTTGTTGCCACTCTTGCTTGGAAGCCAAGGCTTCTATATATCATGCTTGGTGCTCATTGTATGTATAGTGACTCACAATAAAAATATACAAGCAGTATTAGAACAAATATATCACAGTTAAATTATTAAAATACGAACATGTATTGAGTGGTACTCGTGACATATTTACTTACGGTGCTAATAAAAGCACAAATCAGTCTCAGAATTCTAAAAATAAATTCAATATAATTACACATTTCATGATACAAAGTATATATATATATATATATATATATATATATAGTACAGTGTTTCTCCACATATCAGTTGAGAAAGATAGCACTCTCCAGACTTGTTATAGTATAAGTAATAAAGTCATTTATTCAAAAAACTTGGTTCCATGTAATCTTCATGTCACAAACAAAGTATATACAGAAGGGGCTCACCAACGTTTCGGTCCTGTTTTCGGACCTTTCTCAAGGTATTCGCCAGTCAATCAGTACAGAGTCAGGTAATCGGCAGTATCAATGACAACATCAAAAACGGAACCAGGATCTGCATATTGCCTCCCAGGCCCCCTATATATACCCAGGAGCTAATGAATGAATATGTCATGTGCCCATATGGCCGCGGCATCACTTCCGGTATTGCCGGAAGTACCGTGCCGTCAGCCGCATTATAAGTGAAAAACATATGAGGCAATGGATAATGTAAATAATACAGACCCCCTTAAGCAGCCTAATCGGCCGCTTCTATGCCTTCAGCGGTCAGCCGTCCAGTTTCCCTGGCTGAGCCGCTAGTCCCCATGGTAACGCGCAATACCGCCGCGTCACTTCCGGTCTAAACCGGAAGTCGTGCGTTCCACCGAGTGGAACTTGCGTTTCAAGCCCCGATTAGTCCATACAGGGGGTCATGCGTTCCACCATGTGGAACTTGTGTTTCAGGCACAAACTAGTGCATACAAGAGGCGAGGTTGTTACACTCATAACTGGGCACTAGGTAGAAACTATTATACACTAATAGAATAATACAATATATAAATATGTGATTGGTATACTGGGGACCTGGAGAGTCACACATAGTACATAAATGAAGACCAAATCATTACATACATATTAGTGTGCGCTACGCGCGTCACACCCGTGCAGAAAATACTGGTGAGGTATAGAGAGTATGATTTTATGTTACTATATATAGAGAAATTTTATGTTAATATATATAGAGAAATTATATCCTTATATATGATTAAAAAAATGTTACAAATACTCAGGGCGGAGGGAATGTCCACAAGGTTCAAAGCAGAGTAAGCATCATAATTTTTGTGGGCACATCCGGTGGCCCAGTGAGGACCTACGGTGTGCTCACGGTGTGCCCGTCGTATATAGCCCCCTGGGGCAGTGTTATATTAATCCTTAACAAGTGTTGCCACCTATCTATTGTATAAGATTGGGGCAACGCTTTGTTGGTGATTCGTACAAAATTAGTACATATTTTGCAACATCGCTGTAGTCCATATCGGGATGCCTCCAGTGGGCTGGGTTGAATCTTAATCAGGAGAGTCTTATGGCTATAGTCCTTGATCACTGCTCACTTAACCCAGGAATATTGAGAGGGGGTTATTTTCATTCATCCCTCTGGGGGAAATAGTATCTAGCCTGTGAATCCAGAAGCTTTCTCTTCGTTTCAAAGTCATGATGCGGTCTCCGCCGCGGGTGGGTGGTGGTACCCAGTCAATAATACCTGGTGTTCGTGTGTCAAAAAGTGCCTCGGCACGGGTTGTTCTGCCTTCTTAGATTCAATGGCCTGATGGATGGTAGTCCTATGATTTGCCATCCTATCACGGAACCTTCTTGATGTCATCCCGACATAATATAGCCCGCAAGGGCATGTAAGAATGTAGATTACATGGTCCATCAGACAGTGTAATTTGTACTTAATCTTTATTGGACGTCCAGAATGTGGGTGCGGGAAGGTAGGTCCGGTGAGCAAGCTTCGGCATGTGGTGCAACCGGTGCATTTATAACATCCTGGTTTCTGCTCCTGCAGCCATGTTATCCTATTAGGAGCGGTCGGGTTCGCGGTTGGTCTCAATAGGAGTTGTTTGAGGTTCGGTGATTTACGGTATGCCATCATTGGAGGTCGTGTATTTTTTGCCTTTAGTGATGCATCTGATGTAATAATAGGCCACCTCTTGCGGAGGGCTTTATTGATGTTACCTGACTGGTTATCGAAGGTCGTGGTGAAGACCATCATGTTGGTGTTGGTGGTTGGGCTTGCAGGGCACAATGTTGGTACTTGTGTCAGTGATGTCTGATGTTGTAAATTTTACACGGGCTTTATGTAGACATCGCCGTATACAGCCGTCCGTGTATCCACGTTCTCGGAATCTCCGCGACATATCGTCCAACTGTTGTTCCATGTTCAATGGATTGGAGTTATTCCGCATGACTCTCAAAAATTGGGAAATAGGTAAGTTTTCTTTAAGTGCTGGTGGATGTTGGCTAGTGGATAAAAGGAGGGTGTTCCTGTCGGTGGGTTTCCTGAAGAGCGTAGTGTTGATCACATGGTTTGTTATGGAGACCGTGATATCAAGGAAGTGAATTTGGTGGTCATCAATCTGGTGTGTGAATCTCACCGGATTTTCCAGTTCATTTAGCGCCTCAACCATCCGGTGAAACATCTCAGTCGACCCAGTCCAGAGGATAAATATGTCGTCGATGAAGCGTTTGTACATCAAAATGTGAGCCCCATATGTTGGTAGGATATGCTTCCTCTCGTAGGCCGCCATAAAAATATTAGCGTATGCCGGCGCCAAGTTAGAACCCATGGCGAGCCCGGATTATTGTACATAGTACTTGTCCAGGTAGGAGAAATTATTCAACTTCAAAGCTGCTTCCGCTAGTTGGATGATGAAGTCAATCGGTGGATTAGCCGGAGGATATGTCTCAAGGGCCTCCCTAAAGGCTTGCAGTCCGTCTTCGTGTGGAATAATGGTGTATAACGAGCATACGTCCAGCGTAGCCAATCTGACATCTCCACTCAGTTGTGGTAATTCGGAGAGTTTGGCGAGGAAGTCCACGGTATCCCTGATGTAGCTATCTGACTGCTGTACTATTGGTTGCAGAAATGAGTCCACATATACTGCCAGTGGTTGCAACAACGAGTGTTTTGCCGAAATGATTGGCCTACCTGGTTGATGAGAGAGTGTTTTGTGGACTTTGGGTAGGGTGTATATAATGGGACACACTGGGTGTGGGACCGTGAGGAAATCGAAGGTGTGTTTATCAATCCACTTGGACTGGAAGCTATGTTGTAATAGCCGGTCCACTTGGTTTTTGAAGTTGGGGATGGGGTTGGCGGCACAACCTAGATAAGTCGATGTGTCAGCTAATTGTCTGCAAATCTCTTTGTTATAGTCTCTCCATTCCTGCACAACGATCGCTCCTCCCTTATCTGCTGGTCTGATGACAATAGAGGTATCATCCCGTAATGTTCTAAGTGCTTGCCTTTCCTGTTTGGATAGGTTGTCATACATCTTCCTAGAAGCACCTGTGTTGATATCCTGTTCGACCAATCGAATATACGTCTTTATACTGGGGTTGGAGGAGGGTGGATCGTATGTGGATGGTGGACGAAACGGGGACCTGTTGTCAATGCTGGTATCCCCGTAGTGTTCACGGAGTCTAAGTTTGCGCCCAAACTTGTACATATCTATAGTCGTCTCAAAGGGTTTATTTGGGCACATTGGCACAAAGGACAAGCCACGAGAGAGAAGGCTCAATGTGGCTTCATCCAGTGATCTATCTGTCAAATTGAAAACTAGATTTTGTTTTTGTCCCTGCACCTTCGCCATACGTCGCCCCTTCCTTGGATGTGGTCTGTGCGTCCCCCGCTGGGGGGTAGACCTGCGTCTAGGCTCTGTCCTAAAAAAGCTGTGTTACGAGGTTGACGGTTATCTGTCTGCTCTGTATCTGACGTAGAGGCAGATGACCCAGTATCAGAGGTCGCGTATTGTCGCCGACCCTGGCGGCGTTGTCGGAAACCTCTCTGGGGTCTAGTGGGTCTAGAATCACCTAGTAGCCACCTATACACTGTGTGGTTCTGATAGTCCGATACCACCGTGGCTAGTTTGTTCCGCTTGAACGCGGTGAGTTCTTTCTCATAGTTGTCAATCTGGGCTTTTAATTTCTCTAGGTGGTTACAGGTTTTGTCACTCCTAATGGTGGATAAATGGATACCGTTGAATGTGTCAATCTGGGTCTTAACTTTATTTAGTTCAGTGCCTACCTCCTCTATTACTAATAACATTAGATCTAGGGAACATTTATTAAGTACCCCGCACCAGCGGCTACAGAATGTGGGGTTGTTCCTCCCTATAGTGGGGATATTGCTGACTCGAAACCCGCTGGGGATTTGTTTTTTTACGGTGGTATTCAGATAAGAATTGACCATGAAGATTAAGGTCAATTTCCCTCTTACTGAGTCTTAAAAGTTGATGGTATAGGTCAGTAGTGGTTTCTGCCGGAAGTGTGTCGAACTCTATCTGGTCAAAGAGTACTTTCTCAGCATCGTCATCCGTTAATGATTCAATGCCGTGTTCAGCCTGTGACAATAGATTGTCATCCAGAAAACCGGCACCACCCTGGGCCATCGTCTATTATCCCAAGAGTGTATGTCCCACGTGGACTGTACTACAGTACCCAGTCTTCCCGGAGGTCTCCCTAACCGGTACTGCCTGGGCCCGCACTGCTTGGCTTCCAAGTTCAGAAGGAATTGGGCATTGCCAGTGCGGTATGACTGTAGTTATGGATACACGGATTAGACTACTTGCCACAGGAATCTGAGATGACTCAGTATCTAAGACACATATAGAAACATGGATATAACCAAACAGGTGACGGCTGAAAAAAAGAAGATGTGCTATGTGTGAATAATGCAGAATGCCCGGTTCACATTAAATATATGCAGTGGGTGCAGGAAGAAATATACTTAGCACGCTGAGTATATCCAAATATGTACGGGAAGTCCCACACTCTCACCCAACACAGGTAACGGCTGGGGTGCCAAATCAAAGTCTGATCCAATCATTGGGTCAAACTCATAGTACAGTACAGTGTTTCTCCACATATCAGTGGAGAAAGACAGCACTCTCCAGACTTGTTATAGTATAAGTAATAAAGTCATTTATTCAAAAAACTTGGTTCCATGTAATCTTCATGTCACAAACAAAGTATATACAGAAGGGGCTAACCAACGTTTCGGTCCTGTTTTCGGACCTTTCTCAAGGTATTCGCCAGTCAATCAGTACAGAGTCAGGTAATCGGCAGTGTCAATGACAACCTCAAAAAACGGAACCAGGATCTGCATATTGCCTCCCAGGCCCCCTATATATACCCAGGAGCTAATGAATGAATATGTCATGTGCCCATATGGCCGCGGCATCACTTCCGGTATTGCCGGAAGTACCGTGCCGTCAGCCGCATTATAAGTGAACAACATATGAGGCAATGGATAATGTAAATAATACAGACCCCCTTAAGCAGCCTAATCGGCCGCTTCTGTGCCTTCAGCGGTCAGCCGTCCAGTTTCCCTGGCTGAGCCGCTGGTCCCCATGGTAACGCGCGATACCGCCGCGTCACTTCCGGTCTAAACCGGAAGTCGTGCGTTCCACCGAGTGGAACTTGCGTTTCAAGCCCCGATTAGTCCATACAGGGGGTCATGCGTTCCACCATGTGGAACTTGTGTTTCAGGCACAAACTAGTGCATACAAGAGGCGAGGTTGTTACACTCATAACTGGGCACTAGGTAGAAACTATTATACACTAATAGAATAATACAATATATAAATATGTGATTGGTATACTGGGGACCTGGAGAGTCACACATAGTACATAAATGAAGACCAAATCATTACATACATATTAGTGTGCGCTACGCGCGTCACACCCGTGCAGAAAATACTGGTGAGGTATAGAGAGTATGATTTTATGTTACTATATATAGAGAAATTTTATGTTAATATATATATAGGGAAATTATATCCTTATATATGATTAACAAAATGTTACAAATACTCAGGGCGGAGGGAATGTCCACAAGGTTCAAAGCAGAGTAAGCATCATAATTTTTGTGGGCACATCCGGTGGCCCAGTGAGGACCTACGGTGTGCTCACGGTGTGCCCGTCGTATATAGCCCCCTGGGGCAGTGTTATATTAATCCTTAACAAGTGTTGCCACCTATCTATTGTATAAGATTGGGGCAACGCTTTGTTGGTGATTCGTACATAATTAGTACATATTTTGCAACATCGCTGTAGTCCATATCGGGATGCCTCCAGTGGGCTGGGTTGAATCTTAATCAGGAGAGTCTTATGGCTATAGTCCTTGATCACTGCTCACTTAACCCAGGAATATTGAGAGGGGGTTATTTTCATTCATCCCTCTGGGGGAAATAGTATCTAGTCTGTGAATCCAGAAGCTTTCTCTTCGTTTCAAAGTCATGATGCGGTCTCCGCCGCGGGTGGGTGGTGGTACCCAGTCAATAAGTTTACACCTAAGGTTGGATACCTGGTGTTGGTGTGTCAAAAAGTGCCTCGGCACGGGTTGTTCTGCCTTCTTAGATTCAATGGCCTGATGGATGGTAGTCCTATAATTTGCCATCCTATCACGGAACCTTCTTGATGTCATTCCGACATAATATAGCCCGCAAGGGCATGTAAGAATGTAGATTACATGGTCCATCAGACAGTGTAATTTGTACTTAATCTTTATTGGACGTCCAGAATGTGGGTGCGGGAAGGTAGGTCCGGTGAACAAGCTTCGGCATGTGGTGCAACCGGTGCATTTATAACATCCTGGTTTCTGCTCCTGCAGCCATGTTGTCCTATTAGGAGCGGTCGGGTTCGCGGTTGGTCTCAATAGGAGTTGTTTGAGGTTCGGTGATTTACGGTATGCCATCATTGGAGGTCGTGTATTTTTTGCCTTTAGTGATGCATCTGATGTAATAATAGGCCACCTCTTGCGGAGGGCTTTATTGATGTTACCTGACTGGTTATCGAAGGTCGTGGTGAAGACCATCCTGTTGGTGTTGGTGGTTGGGCTTGCGGGCACGATGTTGGTACTTGTGTCAGTGATGTCTGATGTTGTAAATTTTACACGGGCTTTATGTAGACATTGCTGTATACAGCCGTCCGTGTATCCACGTTCTCGGTCCCACACCCAGTGTGTCCCATTATATACACCCTACCCAAAGTCCACAAAACACTCTCTCATCCACCAGGTAGGCCAATCATTTCGGCAAAACACTCGTTGTTGCAACCACTGGCAGTATATGTGGACTCATTTCTGCAACCAATAGTACAGCAGTCAGATAGCTACATCAGGGATACCGTGGACTTCCTCGCCAAACTCTCCGAATTACCACAACTGAGTGGAGATGTCAGATTGGCTACGCTGGACGTATGCTCGTTATACACCATTATTCCACACGAAGACGGACTGCAAGCCTTGAGGGAGGCCCTTGAGACATATCCTCCGGCTAATCCACCGATTGACTTCATCATCCAACTAGCGGAAGCAGCTTTGAAGTTGAATCATTTCTCCTACCTGGACAAATACTATGTACAACAATCCGGGACCGCCATGGGTTCTAACTTGGCGCCGGCATACGCTAATATTTTTATGGCGGCCTATGAGAGGAAGCATATCCTACCAACATATGGGGCTCACATTTTGATGTACAAAGGCTTCATCGACGACATCTTTATCCTCGGTACTGGGACGACTGAGATGTGTCACCGGATGGTTGAGGCGCTAAATGAACTGGAAAATCCGGTGAGATTCACACACCAGATTGATGACCACCAAATTCACTTCCTTGATATCACGGTCTCCATAACAAACCATGTGATCAACACGACGCTCTTCAGGAAACCCACCGACAGGAACAACCTCCTTTTATCCACTAGCCAACATCCACCAGCACTTAAAGAAAACTTACCTATTTCCCAATTTTTGAGAGTCATGCGTAATAACTCCAATCCATTGAACATGGAACAACAGTTGGACGATATGTCGTGGAGATTCCGAGAACGTGGATACACGGACGGCTGTATACGGCGATGTCTACATAAAGCCCGTGTAAAATTTACAACATCAGACATCACTGACACAAGTACCAACATCGTGCCCGCAAGCCCAACCACCAACACCAACAGGATGGTCTTCACCACGACCTTCGATAACCAGTCAGGTAACATCAATAAAGCCCTCCGCAAGAGGTGGCCTATTATTACATCAGATGCATCACTAAAGGCAAAAAATACACGACCTCCAATGATGGCATACCGTAAATCACGGAACCTCAAACAACTCCTATTGAGACCAACCGCGAACCCGACCGCTCCTAATAGGATAACATGGCTGCAGGAGCAGAAACCAGGATGTTATAAATGCACCGGTTGCACCACATGCCGAAGCTTGCTCACCGGACCTACCTTCCCGCACCCACATTCTGGACGTCCAATAAAGATTAAGTACAAATTACACTGTCTGATGGACCATGTAATCTACATTCTTACATGCCCTTGCGGGCTATATTATGTCGGGATGACATCAAGAAGGTTCCGTGATAGGATGGCAAATCATAGGACTACCATCCATCAGGCCATTGAATCTAAGAAGGCAGAATAACCCGTGCCGAGGCACTTTTTGACACACCAACACCAGGTATCCAACCTTAGGTGTAAACTTATTGACTGGGTACCACCACCCACCCGCGGCGGAGACCGCATCATGACTTTGAAACGAAGAGAAAGCTTCTGGATTCACAGACTAGATACTATTTCCCCCAGAGGGATGAATGAAAATAACCCCCTCTCAATATTCCTGGGTTAAGTGAGCAGTGATCAAGGACTATAGCCATAAGACTCTCCTGATTAAGATTCAACCCAGCCCACTGGAGGCATCCCGATATGGATTACAGCGATGTTGCAAAATATGTACTAATTATGTACGAATCACCAACAAAGCGTTGCCCCAATCTTATACAATAGATAGGTGGCAACACTTGTTAAGGATTAATGTAACACTGCCCCAGGGGGCTATATACGACGGGCACACCGTGAGCACACCGTAGGTCCTCACTGGGCCACCGGATGTGCCCACAAAAATGATGATGCTTACTCTGCTTTGAACCTTGTGGACATTCCCTCCGCCCTGAGTATTGGTAACATTTTGTTAATCATATATAAGGATATAATTTCTCTATATATATTAACATAAAATTTCTCTATATATAGTAACATAAAATCATACTCTCTATACCTCACCAGTATTTTCTGCACGGGTGTGACGCGCGTAGCGCACACTAATATGTATGTAATGATTTGGTCTTCATTTATGTACTATGTGTGACTCTCCAGGTCCCCAGTATACCAATCACATATTTATATATTGTATTATTCTATTAGTGTATAATAGTTTCTACCTAGTGTCCAGTTATGAGTGTAACTACCTCGCCTCTTGTATGCACTAGTTTGTACCTGAAACGCAAGTTCCACATGGTGGAACGCATGACCCCCTGTATGGACTAATCGGGGCTTGAAACGCAAGTTCCACTCGGTGGAACGCACGACTTCCGGTTTAGACCGGAAGTGACGCGGCGGTATCGCGCGTTACCATGGGGACCAGTGGCTCAGCCAGGGAAACTGGACGGCTGACCGCTGAAGGCACAGAAGCGGCCGATTAGGCTGCTTAAGGGGGTCTGTATTATTTACATTATCCATTGCCTCATATGTTGTTCACTTATAATGCGGCTGACGGCACGGTACTTCCGGCAATACCGGAAGTGATGCCGCGGCCATATGGGCACATGACATATTCATTCATTAGCTCCTGGGTATATATAGGGGGCCTGGGAGGCAATATGCAGATCTTGGTTCCGTTTTTGATGTTGTCATTGATACTGCCGATTACCTGACTCTGTACTGATTGACTGGCGAATACCTTGAGAAAGGTCCGAAAACAGGACCGAAACGTTGGTGAGCCCCTTCTGTATATACTTTGTTTGTGACATGAAGATTACATGGAACCAAGTTTTTTGAATAAATGACTTTATTACTTATACTATAACAAGTCTGGAGAGTGCTATCTTTCTCCACTGATATGTGGAGAAACACTGTACTGTACTATGAGTTTGACCCAATGATTGGATCAGACTTTGATTTGGCACCCCAGCCGTTACCTGTGTTGGGTGAGAGTGTGGGACTTCCCGTATATATATATATATATATATTTATATATATATATATATAATGTGAATGATACAAGAGGCTATGGGGGTCATTCCGAGTTGTTCGCTCGCTAGCAGTTTTTAGCAGCCGTGCAAACGCTATGCCGCCCACTGGGAGTGTACTTTAGCTTAGCAGAAGTGCAAACGAAAGGATCGCAGAGCGGCTACAAAATAATTTTGTGCAGTTTCAGAGTAGCCTCAGGCCTACTCAGCGCTTGCGATCACTTCAGACTGTTCAGTTCCTGTTTTGACGTCACAAACACGCCCTTCGTTCGCCCATCCACGCCTGCGTTTTTCCTGGCACGCCTGCGTTTTTTCGAACACTCCCTGAAAAGTTCAGTTGATACCCAGAAACGCCCTCTTCCTGTCAATCACTCTGCGGCCAGCAGTGCGACTGAAAAGCTTCGCTAGACCTTGTGTGAAACTACATTGTTCGTTGTAATAGTACGAGATGCGTGCGGCCTTTTTTTTGCCTGATCGCTGCGCAGCGAACAAAAGCAGCTAGCGATCAACTCGGAATGACCCCCTATAGGGGTACAGCAGTTAATGATGTATCTGCATTAGCACTTTATGTAATCCTCAAATTGTTTGGTCCAGGCATTGCAGAACACGTCTAATTATTATTATTATTATTATTATTATTATTATTTTTTTTTCTTAATAACAATTTTTATTGAGAGTAATACATAACAGAAATGATGCAAAAGATATGGGAATAACATGACATGCATCAATAAATGACATCACTGACAAAACATAAAACATGTTTTTCCATTTTTTTTTGGGGGGGGGGGGGGGGGTGAGGGGGGCAGATAGGATAGGGGTGAAAAGAGGGAAGAGGAGGCAGGACTAAAATTAAACACACAGAACAAAAAGCAGAGAAAAGAATTAAGAATATTAAGAGATGTTTCTCAGAAGTGACCATGTGGTATTTTGGAATATCTAACGGACTCAGAAGTAGACTCCGGCAAATATCTACCGTAAATACAACTCCCATTTAGTATGGAATTTCGCCACCCCTTTTTCTATATTATAACAGGCAGAATGTCTATCATGGTATACGTATATCAATAATTTGGATTTCAACATTTCAATGGAGGGGGCTGCGTTCTCCAATTGTCGTAAAATTAACAATCTAGCTAAGGTGGTAAGTGTAGTCAGCAGCGTCATCATATTATTCTACACCTTATCAGGAGTCTATGGTGTGAAGTCAGCCAACAGCATAGGCTTCCAAGAAAAAGGAAGACTGCAGTTCAATAATTGCCTGAATAAAATGATGAACTTTATGCCAAAACCTTTTTCTTTTAGAGCATTGACAAATATTAAGAAAAAAGATGGCTGAAGAAATAGAACATTTAGGGCAACTAGAAGAAGCTGAGTTGGTAAAATGACCCCATTGGGCTTGGGAAATATAGGCTCTGTTGAGGAATTTTATATGAACTTCTTGCTGTCTAGTTATTATTAATACATTGGTTGTCGTCAGGCTGAGGCTAGACACACCAGATACCCAGTCAGTATTTTGGACATTGATCATGGTCTCTAACTTAATCTGCCTTGAGAATTTAATAAAAGTAAAGGGATCAATACTGGGATTTCAAGTACAGCTGTAGGTAATCATAAAGGTTATATCCGATCAGTGCACTGCCACTTGACATTGCCATTTTTTCTTGGATTCTGGTGGTTCATAGAATATTTTAGAAAGCAGATGAGTAGTATTTACTGTGTTTAATGGTGAAAGCCAACAGCACATAAAGGAAGACTAACAGTGACCACTTTTGGCGCTACATTTCCCCAGTACGCAATAAAGGTGTAAGTCCCACCCTACAAGCTTGCAGTACAGCACCCATGGGACCTGTAAACAAGGCACTGCCCATGTGACCTGTTAGCACTGTAGCACCAACCTAACTACTATATGTGAATAATATTGCAAAGGACATCTCTCCCGATAAGAGCTGACCTTTGGTATGCGCTCCGGTCACTTGACTTCCGGATTTACTACCCGTGATTCCATCTGCGCATGCACAGAAGGAAGCATCGGAGGCGGGGCATGCTGGGAGGGATCCGATCAAATCAGGAATGGTGAGTGCTCTGGGGTAGTGCTTCATATATATATATATATATATATACTGCTCAAAAAAATAAAGGGAACACTTAAACAACACAATGTAACTCCAAGTCAATCACACTTCTGTGAAATCAAACTGTCCACTTAGGAAGCAACACTGATTGACAATCAATTTCACATGCTGTTGTGCAAATGGAATAGACAACAGGTGGGAATTATAGGCAATTAGCAAGACACCCCCAATAAAGGAGTTGTTCTGCAGGTGGTGACCACAGACCACTTCTCAGCTCCTGTGCTTTCTGGCTGATGTTTTTGTCACTTTTGAAAGCTGGCGGTGCTTTCACTCTAGTGGTAGCATGAGACGGAGTCTACAACCCACACAAGTGGCTCAGGTAGTGCAACTCATCCCGGATGGCACATCAATGCGAGCTGTTGGAAAGAAGGTTTGCTGTGTCTGTCAGCGTAGTGTCCAGAGCATGGAGGCGCTACCAGGAGACAGGCCAGTACATCAGGAGACGTGGAGGAGGCCGTAGGAGGGCAACAACCCAGCAGCAGGACCGCTAACTACGCCTTTGTGCAAGGAGGAACAGGAGGAGCACTGCCAGAGCCCTGCAAAATGACCTCCAGCAAGCCACAAATATGCATGTGTCTACTCAAATGATCAGAAACAGACTCCATGAGGGTGGTATGAGGGCCCGACGTCCACAGGTGGGGGTTGTGCTTACAGTCCAACACCGTGCAGGACGTTTGGCATTTGCCAGAGAACACCAAGATTGGCAAATTCACCACTGGCGCACTGTGCTCTTCACATATGAAAGCAGGTTCTCACTGAGCACATGTGACAGACGTGACAGAGTCTGGAGACGCCAAGGAGAACGTTCTGCTGCCTGCAACATCCTCCAGCATGACCTGTTTGGCAGTGGATCAGTAATGGTGTGGGGTGGCATTTCCTTGGGGGGCTGCACAGCCCTCCATGTGCTCGCCAGAGGTAGCCTGACTGCCATTAGGTACAGAGATGAGATCCTCAGACCCCTTGTGAGACCATATGCTGGTGCGGTTGGCCCTGGGTTCCTCCTAATGCAAAACAGTGCTAGACCTCATGTGGCTGGAGTGTGTCAGCAGTTCCTGCAAGACGAAGGCATTGATGCTATGGACTGGCCCACCCGTTCCCCAGACCTGAATCCAATTGAGCACATCTGGGACATCATGTCTCGCTCCGTCTACCAACGCCACGTTGCACCACAGACTGTCCAGGAGTTGGCGGATGCTTTAGTCCAGGTCTGGGAAAAGATCCCTCAGGAGACCATCTGCCACCTCATCAGGAGCATGCCCAGGCGTTGTAGGGAGGTCATACAGGCACGTGGAGGCCACACACACTACTGAGCCTCATTTTGACTTGTTTTAAGGACATTACATCAAAGCTGGATCAGCCTGTAGTGTGTTTTTCCACTTTCATTTTGAGTGTGACTCCAAATCCAGACCTCCATGGGTTAATAAATTTGATTTACATTGATAATTTTTGTGTGATTTTGTTGTCAGCACATTCAACTATGTAAAGAACAAAATATTTAATAAGGATATTTCATTCATTCAGATCTAGGATGTGTTATTTTAGTGTTTAGTGTATATATATATATATATATATATATATATATATATATATATATATATATATATATATACACAGTATATATATATATGTCACCCTCAATGCACTAATTAGAACAAAATGAATGAATACATATATTAGAAAAGCTGTTTGTAATATACAATCATAATGTGTCCGCATCTTTCAAGGATCAGATACATAAAGAAAATAGATAATCAGCATAATCGTCACAAACGAATCACCCGATTGTCCATGAAAAAGAGTATCCACTTTCTGCGGATCCACTTGAAGTCATTGTGGAGCTACCAGCAGCAAAAGTGTTTCAAGCAAGATGGGTGTCCTTAGAAGGTGATCAGGAACCTCCAACGCGCTTTGTTTAGACCAAACATCCTCATCCCTCTCAGTGGCTTCCAACACAAGTTTCCTTGCTCTGACACTGGAGTCTGAGGGGCAGCCTTGTCTAGGCAGTGCCTGGTAAAGGCGGATCCAGCGGGGCACGATGGGGTCTATCGCCCCACGTAACACACAGAGCCAACCCAGCCCACTTGCTGTTTCAAGCAGAGGTCATATTGCAGGAGCTTTCTGGGAGTCCGGGACTTGGCCACGCTGAGATGGCAATGGGTGATCACAGGGGCTGGTGGCGCTGGCCGGGACCTGGCCGCGCTAGCCACGCTAAGATGGTGCCGGGTGGGCGGGGGAGCTGCAGGCACTGGCGGAGACATAGGGGTCCAGACTCTAACATACGGGCTGGAGGGACACGAGTCCAACAGCACTAGCTGTAAGGTACGGGTTTATGGGAGTGCACAGTGCCGGTTGGCCGGGAGACTGGTGGGGTTGCTAGGGCAGAAGTGGCGGCATACTGATGACTGCACTGGGGGTGGTGGGGGGCTGCTGTTGCCTCAGTTCCAGGCTGTATGGAAGGGTATTAAAGAGGGAGACAGTGCCAGCTGTATGGGGGAGAGAAGGGGTTGCACGGTGGTCACAGCTCTGGGGTGGTGGGGGGCGCTGAACTGCAGACTCTCCCCCCTGCCGCTAGCAGGATCAGGTAATGCTGGAGAGAGGTGCCTGTCACAAAAGTAGGTGGACACTGCTGGTTTTTATTTATTTTGATCTATTTCTTGTTAATTAATATTCTGTGTTTAATTTTTTTTGTGCTGAAAATGGGAGTGGCAAAACTAAGTGGGAGGAGCTATGCATAGAGGGGAGGAGTCAGTATTCTTAAACTCCCCCCCTAAAAGTAAAGTCTAAATCTGCCACTCGTGCCTGGGTGGTATGGTGCAGATTCCATTTCCTTACAATTGATCCAAAAGTGATCACTGGTATAGTATATCCAACCACTTGGATTTATTACAGTATGACTAATGTTACTTGAATTAGGGGGTCTTTACTTCATAAACAATGACCTTTTTTAGTGATTCACATATAGATGCTAGTTGAAAACCAGCTGATTAGAGCAATATGTTTCATATGTGTAAACTTGTAGCTTTCACATCACAGGGTTTGAATACTTATGTCTTATGCAAATAGCATTTTGCAGTTTTTATTAAAAAAACAATGCAGACAAATCATAACTAACACGTTCATGTGTATATATTCAAGTAGGTATCAGCAGTAAATAGCTCTGAAGTTGTAGTAAGTCTGCTCTTATGTATAACATTAATGGAATTAAGCATAGCGTAGGGTAAAGACTTAAGGTGCAATGGGGTGTCGCGGACGATACTGACTATATTGTGCCCGGAGGCATGTAATCAGTATTGACCCTGCCTGCATCCACTATATTTCCTTGCGATGCCGATCCCGTGGGATGGCGCATCGGTATCGCAAGCTTATACACACGCACAGAAAATCGCACCGTGTGTATGCACCTTCAGAAGAGGACACACCAAAGTGAGCTGTTCAAATTAAAACTTAAAAATTAAAAAATGCAGATAGGTTGGAGGATGCAGAAATATTTATGTTATTGTGTCTGTAGTTTATTAAAGTATTATGCTGTCTACATATGGGGGGTAATTCCAAGTTGATCGCAGCAGGATTTTTGATAGCAATTGGGCAAAACCGTGTGCACTGCAGGGGAGGCAGATATAACATGTGCAGAAAGAGTTAGATTTGGGTGGATTATTTTATTTCTGTGCAGGGTAAATACTGGCTGCTTTATTTTTACACTGCAATTTATGCAAATAGCATTTTGCAGTTTTTATTAAAAAAACAATGCAGACAAATCATAACTAACACGTTCATGTGTATATTAGAGATGTGCACTTGAAATTTTTCGGGTTTTGTGTTTTGGTTTTGGGTTCGGTTCCGCGGCCGTGTTTTGGGTTCGACCGCGTTTTGGCAAAACCTCACCGAATTTTTTTTGTCGGATTCGGGTGTGTTTTGGATTCAGGTGTCTTTTTCAAAAAACACTAAAAAACAGCTTAAATCATAGAATTTGGGGGTCATTTTGATCCCAAAGTATTATTAACCTCAAAAACCATAATTTCCACTCATTTTCAGTCTATTCTGAATACCTCACACCTCACAATATTATTTTTAGTCCTAAAATTTGCACCGAGGTCGCTGGATGACTAAGCTAAGCGACCCTAGTGGCCGACACAAACACCTGGCCCATCTAGGAGTGGCACTGCAGTGTCACGCAGGATGGCCCTTCCAAAAAACACTCCCCAAACAGCACATGACGCAAAGAAAAAAGAGGCGCAATGAGGTAGCTGTGTGAGTAAGCTAAGCGACCCTAGTGGCCGACACAAACACCTGGCCCATCTAGGAGTGGTACTGCAGTGTCACGCAGGATGGCCCTTCCAAAAAACACTCCCCAAACAGCACATGACGCAAAGAAAAAAAGAGGCGCAATGAGGTAGCTGTGTGAGTAAGCTAAGCGACCCTAGTGGCCGACACAAACACCTGGCCCATCTAGGAGTGGCACTGCAGTGTCACGCAGGATGGCCCTTCCAAAAAACACTCCCCAAACAGCACATGACGCAAAGAAAAAAAGAGGCGCAATGAGGTAGCTGTGTGAGTAAGATAAGCGACCCTAGTGGCCGACACAAACACCTGGCCCATCTAGGAGTGGCACTGCAGTGTCACGCAGGATGGCCCTTCCAAAACACACTCCCCAAATAGCACATGATGCAAAGAAAAAAAGAGGCGCAATGAGGTAGCTGTGTGAGTAAGATAAGCGACCCTAGTGGCCGACGCAAACACCTGGCCCATCTAGGAGTGGCACTGCAGTGTCACGCAGGATGGCCCTTCCAAAAAACACTCCCCAAACAGCACATGATGCAAAGAAAAAAAGAGGCGCAATGAGGTAGCTGTGTGAGTAAGATAAGCGACCCTAGTGGCCGACACAAACACCTGGCCCATCTAGGAGTGGCACTGCAGTGTCACGCAGGATGGCCCTTCCAAAAAACACTCCCCAAACAGCACATGACGCAAAGAAAAAAAGAGGCGCAATGAGGTAGCTGTGTGAGTAAGATAAGCGACCCTAGTGGCCGACACAAACACCTGGCTTATCTAGGAGTGGCACTGCAGTGTCACGCAGGATGGCCCTTCCAAAAAACACTCCCCAAACAGCACATGATGCAAAGAAAAAAAGAGGCGCAATGAGGTAGCTGTGTGAGTAAGATAAGCGACCCTAGTGGCCGACACAAACACCTGGCCCATCTAGGAGTGGCACTGCAGTGTCACGCAGGATGGCCCTTCCAAAAAACACTCCCCAAACAGCACATGATGCAAAGAAAAAAAGAGGCGCAATGAGGTAGCTGTGTGAGTAAGATAAGCGACCCTAGTGGCCGACACAAACACCTGGCCCATCTAGGAGTGGCACTGCAGTGTCATGCAGGATGGCCCTTCCAAAAAACACTCCCCAAACAGCACATGACGCAAAGAAAAAAAGAGGCGCAATGAGGTAGCTGTGTGAGTAAGATAAGCGACCCTAGTGGCCGACACAAACACCTGGCCCATCTAGGAGTGGCACTGCAGTGTCACGCAGGATGGCCCTTCCAAAAAACACTCCCCAAACAGCACATGACGCAAAGAAAAAAAGAGGCGCAATGAGGTAGCTGTGTGAGTAAGATAAGCGACCCTAGTGGCCGACACAAACACCTGGCCCATCTAGGAGTGGCACTGCAGTGTCACGCAGGATGGCCCTTCCAAAAAAATACTCCCCAAACAGCACATGACGCAAAGAAAAATTAAAGAAAAAAGAGGTGCAAGATGGAATTGTGCTTGGGCCCTCCCACCCACCCTTATGTTGTATAAACAGGACATGCACACTTTAACCAACCCATCATTTCAGTGACAGGGTCTGCCACACGACTGTGACTGAAATGACGGGTTGGTTTGGACCCCCACCAAAAAAGAAGCAATTAATCTCTCCTTGCACAAACTGGCTCTACAGAGGCAAGATGTCCACCTCATCATCATCCTCCGTCATCCTCCATCACCGTGTACATCCCCCTCCTCACAGATTATCAATTCGTCCCCACTGGAATCCACCATCTCAGCTCCCTGTGTACTTTGTGGAGGCAATTGCTGCTGGTCAATGTCTCCACGGAGGAATTGATTATAATTCATTTTAATGAACATCATCTTCTCCACATTTTCTGGAAGTAACCTCGTACGCCGATTGCTGACAAGGTGAGCGGCGGCACTAAACACTCTTTCGGAGTACACACTTGTGGGAGGGCAACTTAGGTAGAATAAAGCCAGTTTGTGCAAGGGCCTCCAAATTGCCTCTTTTTCCTGCCAGTATAAGTACGGACTGTCTGACGTGCCTACTTGGATGCGGTCACTCATATAATCCTCCACCATTCTTTCAATGGGGAGAGAATCATATGCAGTGACAGTAGACGACATGTCCGTAATCGTTGTCAGGTCCTTCAGTCCGGACCAGATGTCAGCATCAGCAGTCGCTCCAGACTGCCCTGCATCACCGCCAGCGGGTGGGCTCGGAATTCTGAGCCTTTTCCTCGCACCCCCAGTTGCGGGAGAATGTGAAGGAGGAGATGTTGACAGGTCGCGTTCCGCTTGACTTGACAATTTTCTCACCAGCAGGTCTTTGAACCCCAGCAGACTTGTGTCTGCCGGAAAGAGAGATCCAAGGTAGGTTTTAAATCTAGGATCGAGCACGGTGGCCAAAATGTAGTGATCTGATTTCAACAGATTGACCACCCGTGAATCCTTGTTAAGCGAATTAAGGGCTCCATCCACAAGTCCCACATGCCTAGCGGAATCGCTCCGTGTTAGCTCCTCCTTCAATGTCTCCAGCTTCTTCTGCAAAAGCCTGATGAGGGGAATGACCTGACTCAGGCTGGCAGTGTCTGAACTGACTTCACGTGTGGCAAGTTCAAAGGGCAGCAGAACCTTGCACAACGTTGAAATCATTCTCCACTGCGCTTGAGACAGGTGCATTCCACCTCCTATATCGTGCTGAATTGTATAGGCTTGAATGGCCTTTTGCTGCTCCTCCAACCTCTGAAGCATATATAGGGTTGAATTCCACCTCGTTACCACTTCTTGCTTCAGATGATGGCAGGGCAGGTTCAGGCGTTTTTGGTGTTGCTCCAGTCTTCTGTACGTGGTGCCTGTACGCCGAAAGTGTCCCGCAATTTTTCTGGCCACCGACAGCATCTCTTGCACGCCCCTGTCGTTTTTTAAAAAATTCTGCACCACCAAATTCAAGGTATGTGCAAAACATGGGACGTGCTGGAATTTGCCCATATTTAATGCACACACAATATTGCTGGCGTTGTCCGATGCCACAAATCCACAGGAGAGTCCAATTGGGGTAAGCCATTCCGCGATGATCTTCCTCAGTTGCCGTAAGAGGTTTTCAGCTATGTGCGTATTCTGGAAACCGGTGATACAAAGCGTAGCCTGCCTAGGAAAGAGTTGGCGTTTGCGAGATGCTGCTACTGGTGCCGCCGCTGCTGTTCTTGCGGTGGGAGTCCATACATCTACCCAGTGGGCTGTCACAGTCATATAGTCCTGACCCTGCCCTGCTCCACTTGTCCACATGTCCGTGGTTAAGTGGACATTGGGTACAACTGCATTTTTTAGGACACTGGTGAGTCTTTTTCTGACGTCCGTGTACATTCTCGGTATCGCCTGCCTAGAGAAGTGGAACCTAGATGGTATTTGGTAACGGGGGCACACTACCTCAAGAAATTGTCTAGTTCCCTGTGAACTAACGGCGGATACCGGACACACGTCTAACACCAACATAGTTGTCAAGGCCTCAGTTATCCGCTTTGCAACAGGATGACTGCTGTGATATTTCATCTTCCTCGCAAAGGACTGTTGGACAGTCAATTGCTTGGTGGAAGTAGTAAAAGTGGGCTTACGACTTCCCCTCTGGGATGCCCATCGACTCCCAGCAGCAACAACAGCAGCGCCAGCAGCAGTAGGCGTTACACGCAAGGATGCATCGGAGGAATCCCAGGCAGGAGAGGACTCGTCAGAATTGCCAGTGACATGGCCTGCAGGACTATTGGCATTCCTGGGGAAGGAGGAAATTGACACTGAGGGAGTTGGTGGGGTGGTTTGCGTGAGCTTGGTTACAAGAGGAAGGGATTTACTGGTCAGTGGACTGCTTCCGCTGTCGCCCAAAGTTTTTGAACTTGTCACTGACTTATTATGAATGCGCTGCAGGCGACGTATAAGTGAGGATGTTCCGAGGTGGTTAACGTCCTTACCCCTACTTATTACAGCTTGACAAAGGCAACACACGGCTTGACAAATGTTGTCCGCATTTCTGTTGAAATACTTCCACACCGAAGAGCTGATTTTTTTGGTATTTTCACCAGGCATGTCAACGGCCATATTCCTCCCACGGACAACAGGTGTCTCCCCGGGTGCCTGACTTAAACAAACCACCTCACCATCAGAATCCTCCTTGTCAATTTCCTCCCCAGCGCCAGCAACACCCATATCCTCCTCATCCTGGTGTACTTCAACACTGACATCTTCAATCTGACTATCAGGAACTGGACTGCGGGTGCTCCTTCCAGCACTTGCAGGGGGCGTGCAAATGGTGGAAGGCGCATGCTCTTCACGTCCAGTGTTGGGAAGGTCAGGCATCGCAACCGACACAATTGGACTCTCCTTGTGGATTTGTGATTTCGAAGAACGCACAGTTCTTTGCGGTGCTTTTGCCAGCTTGAGTCTTTTCATTTTTCTAGCGAGAGGCTGAGTGCTTCCATCCTCATGTGAAGCTGAACCACTAGCCATGAACATAGGCCAGGGCCTCAGCCGTTCCTTGCCACTCCGTGTAGTAAATGGCATATTGGCAAGTTTACGCTTCTCCTCCGACAATTTTATTTTAGATTTTTGAGTCCTTTTTTTACTGATATTTGGTGTTTTGGATTTTACATGCTCTGTACTATGACATTGGGCATCGGCCTTGGCAGACGACGTTGCTGGCATTTCATCGTCTCGGCCATGACTAGTGGCAGCAGCTTCAGCACGAGGTGGAAGTCGATCTTGATCTTTCCCTAATTTTGGAACCTCAACATTTTTGTTCTCCATATTTTAATAGGCACAACTAAAAGGCACCTCAGGTAAACAATGGAGATGGATGGATATTAGTATACTTATGGATGGACGAGCGACTGCCGACACAGAGGTAGCTACAGCCGTGGACTACCATACTGTGTCTGCTGCTAATATAGACTGGATGATAATGAGATAAAATTAAAATATATATATATATATATCACACTAGTACTGCAGCCGGACAGGTATATATTATGTAATGACGGACCTGCTGGACACTGTCTGTCAGACTCAGCACTGCAGACTCCTAAAGTAAGCTTCTAGTATCAAGAAGATAGAAAAAAAAAAAAACACGGGTAGGTGGTATACAATTATGGATGGACGAGCGACTGCCGACACAGAGGTAGCTACAGCCGTGGACTACCGTACTGTGTCTGCTGCTAATATAGACTGGATGATAATGAGATAAAATTAAAATATATATATATATATATCACACTAGTACTGCAGCAGGACAGGTATATATTATGTAATGACGGACCTGCTGTACACTGTCTGCAGAATGCGTTTATAAAAACACCACACGACGAGTGTTTAACTATTTCAGGCAGACAATCACAATATACTGGTGGTCAGCAGACAATCACAATACTGGTGGTCAGTGGTCACTGGTCAGTCACACTGGCAGTGGCACTCTGGCAGCAAAAGTGTGCACTGTACTTAAAATATGTACTCCTGCTATAACTGCTCCCCAGTCTCCCCCACAATTAAGCTGTGTGAGCAGTGAGCACTCAGCAGTCAGATAATGATATACAGTATATGATGCAGCACACTGGGCTGAGCACAGATATGGTATGTGTGACTGTGTCACACTGTGTATCGTTTTTTTTCAGGCAGAGAACGGATTCATTAAACTGGTGGCACTGGTCACTGCCACTGGTCACACTATCAGCAGCAAGTAGTACTCCTCCTATATTATGCTCCCCAAAATTTGTGTCTCTCTCTCTCTAGTACTATTAGTCACTCTAAACGGAGAGGACGCCAGCCACGTCCTCTCCCTATCAATCTCAATGCACGTGTGAAAAATGGCGGCGACGCGCGGCTCCTTATATAGAATCCGAGTCTCGCGATAGAATCCGAGCCTCGCGAGAATCCGACAGCGGGATGATGACGTTCGGGCGCGCTCGGGTTAACCAAGCAAGGCGGGAGGATCTGAGCCTGCTCGGCCCCGTGTAAAAAAAGCTGAAGTTCGGCGGGTTCGGATTCAGAGAAACCGAACCCGCTCATCTCTAGTGTATATATTCAAGTAGGTATCAGCAGTAAATAGCTCTGAAGTTGTAGTAAGTCTGCTCTTATGTATAACATTAATGGAATTAAGCATAGCGTAGGGTAAAGACTTAAGGTGCAATGCGGTGTCGCGGACGATACTGACTATATTGTGCCCGGAGGCATGTAGTCAGTATTGACCCTGCCTGCATCCACTATATTTCCTTGCGATGCCGATCCCGTGGGATGGCGCATCGGTATCGCAAGCTTATACACACGCACAGAAAATCGCACCGTGTGTATGCACCTTTAGAAGAGGACACACCAAAGTGAGCTGTTCAAATTAAAACTTAAAAATTAAAAAATGCAGATAGGTTGGAGGATGCAGAAATATTTATGTTATTGTGTCTGTAGTTTATTAAAGTATTATGCTGTCTACATATGGGGGGTAATTCCAAGTTGATCGCAGCAGGATTTTTGATAGCAATTGGGCAAAACCGTGTGCACTGCAGGGGAGGCAGATATAACATGTGCAGAAAGAGTTAGATTTGGGTGGATTATTTTATTTCTGTGCAGGGTAAATACTGGCTGCTTTATTTTTACACTGCAATTTAGATTGCAGATTGAACTCACCCCACCCAAATCTAACTCTCTCTGCACATGTTATATCTGCCTCCCCTGCAGTGCACATGGTTTTGCCCAATTGCTAACAAAAATCCTGCTGCGATCAACTTGGAATTACCCCCATGGTTTAGATCAGGCTCTATGGAACTGATGTAGAGTTGGATGGCAAAGCCAAGTCAAGTGCAAAATAACTTTTTTGTTCTGCACATGCATAGTAAAATATTGGGCCTAATTCAGACCTGATCGCTGTTGTGCAAAATCACACAGTGGCCGATTATCAAATCACTGTGCATGTGAATGCACCGCAATGCGCACGCACGAGCCCAAACAGCGACAAAATGATGCGTAAATTTTGATCACTAGGTGTATGCAAGCTGATTGACAGGAAACGGACATTTGGGGGGTGGTAACTGTTTTCTGAGAGGGTCAGGAAAAACGCAGGCGTTCCCAAGCCTTTTCAGGGAGGGTGTGTGACGTTAGCTCCGGCTCCGATCAGCCTGTTTCTTTTGCACTGTAGGAGTAAATCCTGGGCTACGCACAGACTGCATAGAATGGAAAAATCATTCAATGGTGAGTGAGTTGTGAACAGATTTGCAGATGTCCACTGTCTAGCTAAGTTTTCGCGTGACGTACGCATGCATTCGCACACTTGCACGGGGCGGGTTTTCACTCTCTATGGACGGCAGCTATCTGATCGCAGACGTCTCTAAAAATGCAGAGGAGCGATCAGCTCTGAATTAGGCCCATAGTCTATTCCATACTTGCCGACTTTCTGGCTGCTCTCTCCGGGAGAGAGCAGCCAGGTCGGCTCAGCAGCGGGGCGGGCCGTGATGGGGAGTGCAGAGGGGGGCGGGCCAGAGGCGTGATGGGGCGTGACAGAGGTGGAACGGGGCGTGCCTGCGGAAATCGCATCACGTAAGCCACGCCCCCGCTGTGTAATGCCGCTATTACCGGCATTATACAGCAGGGGGCGTGGCTATGATGACGCGATTCAACAAATAATCGCGTCATCGCCTGCCCGGACCGCCCACTTTACTCGCTAAGTGGGCGGCCGGGCAGTGGGGAACCCCTGCAATCGGGAGACTTGCCTGTTCTTCCGGGGGGCTGGGAGGGTCACCCGATTTTCGGGAGCCTCCCGGCCATTCCGGGAGAGTAGGCAAGTCTGGTCTATTCCTGCCTGTATGCATATATGTACTTTTCTTCATGTGAGAGATGGAACTGTAACACACTTTCTGCATTATTTATCAAAATAATTTTTACTACAATAATGTGAAAAAGGGTGATTTCTCAAAATTCTCCTCCAAGCCCTTAAATTCAGATTATTTTAGTAACCAGATCGCATTTCCCATACTTGTAATGGGAATTGCGTTCTGCCTGAATTTACTCAAATTAAATTGTAAAAAAATATTGAAAGGATCCCTGTGATAATAACGCTACATCTTCAGATAGCGTTATCAGGCTGCTCTCTGGTTCCCCAGCTCCTGCACAGCCGCTGAGCTTGGATCCACCCACTACAAACAGCCACGTGTGTCTAATAGACCACAGGATGATCACTTTGCAAAAATAGTCAAAAGAAAAAAATAAAAGTAACACTTACCTGTGCCCAGGGACTGGTGATCGGTGATCCAGTGAGGGCAGTCAGTCAGCTGATCACGATGCTCCTGCTGTGACCTCTGGTGCAGTAAAGTGAACTCTGATCCTGTGAATCCGGCATCTAACTTTACCAGGGGTCACAGCAGAGCACAGGATCAGATGACCAGCTGCCTTCACGGATGACAAATCACCAGTCCTAGCTGCAGGTAAGTCTAACTAGAGCAGGTGGGGGGGGCACATCGATGGCTGGGGGGGTTAGTCGGCGGCAGCACATGCGTGGTCACACACTCAGGGAATTTTGGGGCGAAAAATACCCTGAAAAGTGCGGCAAGACAATTAACTGGGACAGAGCTTTCTCGCAAGCTCTGTCCCTGTATGCAATATTTGATACATCCTTGCAATGTATGCAATACATCCGTGCCATGTAAATATCGCATTGCGGATTTGGGCAAATTTATCACATCCCATACGCATCTGAGATGCGTATTGTGATAAATATGCCCATTTATCTGCCATGTAAGGGTAAAGCAACCTGATAGACAGCTCTAAGGAGGCATATCTGTGGCTTCTGCTTTCCCCTCCATGCTGATGATGATTATACTCATATACTTTCCATCGCAATAAAAAAAAAAAAATCAGCACTACAGTAACACTGTGGGAATGTCATAAAAATCATGTAGACGAAAAGGGTGGCCCCCGAGAATTGCTTGCACCAGTGCTAGGCTATGCCAGGGCACTATTAAATATGACAAAGTGAGAGGTCCATCTGCTATAGTACCAAGCAGCCAAGTGCTGATAACACTAAGGTTACACACAAACAAAAATGACACAATAAAAATTTTAAAAAAAGTGAATAACAAATTACTGAGTGCTAAACAATTGAATCAATAGTAATTCTAAATATTGTGAATTATTTATTTTATTTATTAACAGGTTCTTATATGGCGCAGCATATTCCGTTGCACTTTACAATTGAAAACAACAGTAATAGAACAAAACTGGGTAATAATAGACAGACATAGACACAGGAAGGCCCAGCTCGCATTATGCACAAGGATAGGTGTTATCTATTGTATAATGGTCCACCCGATTGCAAAGGTTCTTGGTGGGCTATATGATATGGTCACACTGCAATGTTGCCCAGAGGTCAGGAGGATGTGAAAGTGAAGAGACAGAATATGTGAGGGTATATATGGACTGTACAGAGGGGACATAATTGAATAGGAAAGCTTATGAAGGTTGAGTGAGTGGTTCTGGAATGTGATAAGCTAGCCTGAAGAGGTGAGTTTTCAGGGAACGCTTGAAGGTTTGGAGACTATAGGAGAGTCTTATTGTGCATCGGAGGGCATTCCACAGAGTGGATGCAGCCCGAAGACTGTCCTGCAATTGTGAATGGGAGAGAAAAATGAGTGTGGATGAGAAACGTAGATCTTGTGAAGAGTGAATAGGTTGGTTTGGGTGATATTTTGAGATGAGCGAAGAGATGTACATTAGCGTAGTTTGGTTATTGGCCTTGTGTGTTAGTGAAAGTATTTTATATTGAATACGATAGAATACAGGTAACCAATGAAGGGACTGACAAGAGTGGATCCGCAGACGAATGTCTAGCGAGGAAGATTAGCCTCGGAGCTGCATTCAGACTGGATTGTAGTGATGAGAGTCTCTTTTGGGTAAGACCAGTAAGAAGATGGAGATAATGAGAGCATGGATTTGAGTTTTACAGTGTCTGTAAGATAAGGTCATATTATGGATATGTTTTTTGGATGCATGTAACATGATTTTGAGACAGATTGTATTTGGGGAACAAAGGACATGTCAGAGTCAAGGATGACAACTAGGCAGCGAGCTTGTGGGGTAGGACTGATTGTTGAGTTCTCAACAGTGGTAGAGATATTAGGTTGGTAACTACTATTGGTTTTTGGAAATATAATTCATTCTACTTTGAAAATATTTAGTTTGAGGTGGTGAGATGACATCCAATATGAAACGGTAGAAAAGCATTCAGTGACACTGACCAATACAGGTGGTGAAAAATCAGGGGAGGATAGGTAGATTTGAGTATCATCTACGTACAGATGATACTGAATTCCAAAAGAGCTGATTAGCTTGCCAAAAGATGAGGTATAGATTTCGAAAAGCAGAGAGCCTAAGACTGAGCCTTGCGGCAGTCCAATAATTGAGGTAACAAATAGGAGGTGGATCCAGAGAAGCGGACACTGGAAGAGTGATTAGATATGTAGGATGAGGGCCAAGAAAGGGCTGTGTACTGAAGACCTAGGGATTGCAGTGTTTGTATGTCAAATAAATTAATTTTTGTCAGGAGCCTATTAACCTACTAGTATTTTTTTGGATTGTGGGGAAAAAAACGGAGTACCCTGAAGAAACCCACGCAAGCATGGGGAGAATATACAAACTCCACACCGTTAGAGCCATCATCTACAAGTTTGCCTAACCAGACATACAATAAACTTTCTGTACCACAGAGATCACCTCTGGCCCACAAGGTCGCTGTCAAAAAATGTCCATTCACATTTTTTTACTTTAGTTTAAAATCCCAGCCAAGGTGCCATGGTGACAAAATGTGTTTTTATCTTCCTATATTTCAACACGCAACCATGAACCAATGTTCTGCTCAACCTCGAGTATGTATTGGTATAGCAGTCCTAGCCTATTGGTTCAAAAACTGCATGATGATAACTGTGTTCATATTTACCAGCAATTATTTCCTAATGATCACATACTTCAGTATATATTCCCAAAGAAATCAGTGGTTTTAAATAATAGTCAAAAATGTTGTATTCTCTTACAGTATATTTATTCTCTTGTCTCCAGATATATTCTAGTTTTCCCTTTTGCTTTGCTAATGATCTATTTTTGTCATTATCGTCATCTTGCAGAAAATTATAATGTTTAACTTGGCACTGCAAAAATAACAGCCCAATTTAACAATTTGCAATCATTCTCTACTTAGGCAGGCAATACATGCTTTACTTAGCAATACTCTCCATCCAGAGGACAACAATGCAGCTGATCCAGGTAACTTTAATTTGAGAGTTATGGAACTCTGGTCATCGTCAGCAGCAGATGAGGAAAATTCCCTTTTTATAGCTCACTGGATTGCCTAATAGCTCAGGTGGGTATTTATGAAGTGTGTGAGAAACAAACTACAGATCTGGCTCAGTGAACTTTGGGTGGCTTAAATATTTTTGGAAGATGTAAATAATATCAAAATAACTTACCTTCTGTTCCAGTTTGTGTTCCTGTATTGTTATGGTACTGTATATGCAGTCTGCCTACTAAAGTACCAGATTTATGAAAGCCTATACTTTCGGTATGTGGTTAAATTAGCACCGGTCTGGTTGTAAAATAAAGATATGCATTGATGAGTATGGAAATTTTAGTACATGCATTGTCATCTATATTACATTATGATAAAATTGGAGCTTCATATATAGAATATAATATGATCAGATATGCTTGAAAATCGTGAAACCGCTTGAATTTCACCAGTTCAGTGGCCACTAAAATGTTCGCAGTTACAATTGTAAACAGACCCAGATTCAAATTTGTAGTTTGAAATTAGCCGCTCGCATTTGATGTTTACTGCTCGTGTTTTCGATTTCACATTACATTTGTTTTTCTAAATATTTTTCTTTTAAAAATCCTTTTAAATATTATTTAAATAATATAAAAAAAGTGGTTGCTACAGTGCTCAAAGTTTCAGTTTTGCGGTTCACTTTCCTGGTTCACTGTTCTCCATTAAAAACTGTTAAACTTTATAAATTTGAGCTCTGTGTAAACTACTGTCATTTTAATATGGTTGAACTGGTTTAAATTTGGAAAGGACTAGGGATGGTCCTCAACCATCGAAGGTTCATTCTATGGTTGACGTAAAATTGTTTTTCCATCGATGGGGGAGCACCAGATGGCTCCCTGCCATTAATGAAATACAACCACAAAATGTGGTACTGTATCAGGACACGGAGCCCCAACCCCCCCCCCCCCCCCCCCGCACACACACACACACACACACACACACACACACACACACACACACACACACACACACACACACACACACACACTCTCCCACAGAGCTCCACTCCCTGGCTCTGATTGGCTTGTAGTTTAATGAATAGTAAAGCAGATGTGACCATCGGTGGGTGAAATCGATGGCCATCCCTAGCTAAGGACGTCTTCAGTGTGGCTACAGTACATTTTTTTAACTGTTCTAACATTATTGACAAATTGTTTTGAAAAATGATGTCAAACTGAATTTTATGTACAATATTACATAAATATTATATTTGCTTGCTATTGATGTATAATAAAAGGTGTAATGCCTTCTTTACAGCTTTTCTGGCAGTTTTATAGAGAAAAAAATAAGACGTACACTTATCAAAGAAGACAAAACCATTGTGAAGAGAAAGTAATGGTAGTGTAAGAAACTAACAGGTAACTTGCTTGGGATGCATCAGAAGCCTTACTGCAGTGAGTATACAAATGTTCCATGTTGCCAAGGTGAAATTCACCTAATGTTCTTTCTGTGGAAAGTGTGCACCAGTCAGAATCACTGAAATCCCTGGAGCCTGTATCTGTCTTCTGTGTCAGACTTTATATCAAGTTCATGTTGGAGGAGGTAGAGGAAAGTTACATGCATATCATTATGGAATGTTTCAAATCTTACACCGGGGACCCACACACATTTCTCCCTTTCTAGCGTCTGACTTTGCCAAGTTGGACGTTCTGAAAACTGCTCTGATTAATGCATAGAGTCAAATACAAGCTTGTCAGTCTCATTTCTTATTACAGTTGACATAAATTGGAAACTAATCACAATCCACAGACCTCAATGAATTAGTTAGAATAATATTTAGTCTTGCTGCCCTAGGCTAGTTTGAGATAGAGTGCATTAAATGAGTGATTTTGTGGTATGCATATTCTGTAGACCAGTCAACAATTTACTCCCCAAGAATGACTAAGTAGGCAAGTAGTACATATATGTTATTTCTTTTTTATTATCTCATAGCCGTTAGCCCAATCCATTTCTAGAATCGTACTCAATCACCCCACAGAGCCCTAGTCTCTGTGCCACTCTATTTAGATATAAACCACCTTCTGCCAAATAGCACAACTGTGGAGGCCCCATGCACAATGCCCTAACATTACAGGAGAAAGCCCCTTGCCAGTGCCTAACAAACATTTAACAGTCTGAAGGAAATGCCTCAGGTCACATGTAAGTATCCAGGTCCACTTACAATGCAAATGTAAGTGCATCATGATAAGATAAGAACACAACACAAGAGCACAACAAGTGAAGAGTGTCAGGTGCTTTCAGAAAAATATTTCTTTCTGTCAAATGCTGGTATAACTATAATGCCCTAAGCAAGACACTGATTTTGGACACCCCCACCAATTGTAGCAGACAGGCCCCCACTCATTGTGCCCCCCCCCCCAGTCCGTGTATGATCCCCAATCTGCCCCCCGCCCAATTATAGCAGGCAGATGGTACTAGTGTACTTAAAATCAAATTTCTCTTACGTCCTAGAGGATGCTGAGGACTCCGTAAGGACCATGGGGTATAGACGGGCTCCGGCAGGAGATAGGGCACCTAAAAAGAACTTTGACTATGGGTGTGCACTGGCTCCTCCCTCTATGCCCCTCCTCCAGACCTCAGTTAGATCTTGTGCCCAGAGGAGAATGGGTGCACTGCAGAGAGCTCTCCAGAGTTTTCTGTGGAAAAAGAATTTTGTTAGGTTATTTATTTTCAGGGAGTCCTGTTGGCAACAGGCTCCCTGCATCGTGGGACCAAGGAGAGAGAAGCAGAGCTGGCTTGTAAAGTTGGGTACTGCTTCTAGGCTACTGGACACCATTAGCTCCAGAGGGAGTCGGAACACAGGTCTCACCTGGGGTTCGTCCCGGAGCCGCGCCGCCGTCCTCCTCACAGATGCCGAAGATAGAAGCCGGGTGAGTATTGAGGAAAAGACTTCAGGCGCAGAAGAAATCAGATCTTCATGAGGTAAGCGAGCAGCGGTAAGCTGTGGGCCATTGCTCCCAGTCACACACACACAAGCAGGCACTGAAGGGTGCAGGGCGCAGGGGGGGGGGGGGGGGGGCGCCCTGGTCAGCAATAAACCTCAATTTGGGCGGGGCTTGATCCTCAGCACTAACCAGCTCCATTTTCTCCACAGAGGCTGCATGAGAAAACGCTGGCTCCCTGTTCTCTCCCCTGCTGAGCTTCACAGGTTGAAAAAAGGAGGAGGGGGGCACTTTGGCGACGCAGTGAGTGGAGATTACAATTATAAACATATAACAGCGCTATCTGGTCATATAATCCAGTGTTTTTAAGCGCTGGGTGTGTGCTGGCATACTCTATCTCTCTGTCTCTCCTAAGGGCCTGGTTGGGGTTTTGTCCCCTTATAGGTAACTCCCTTTGTGTGTGGGGTGTTGGTACGTGTGTGTCGACATGTCTGAGGCGGAAGGCTTCTCCAAGGAGGAGGTGGAGCAAATGAGTGGTGTGTCCCCGTCGGTTGTGCCGACTCCAGATTGGATGGACATGTGGCATACGTTGCATGCAAGTGTGACAGCTTTACATAAAAGGCTTGATAAGGCTGGTTTAGGGGGGACATCAGGCGGTCAATCCTCAGATTGGACCGACTCACAGGGCCCGTCGGGGTCTCAAAAGCGTCCCTTAACACAAGATACTACTACCGACACGGATTCTGATTCCAGTGTCGACTATGACGAAGTAAAATTGCACCCTAGGGTGACTAAAACTATTCAGTGTATGATTGTGGCAATAAGGGATGTGTTGCATATTGTGGATGAACCCTCGGTCCCCGACACAAGGGTACACATGTTTAAGGAAAAGAAACAGATTATTAATTTTCCCACATTTCTTTGGAAAAGCTTGGGAGACTCCGGATAAGAAACCGCAGATCCCCAAAAGAATTTTTATGGCATACCCTTTCCCTAAGCAGGACAGGGAGATTTGGGAATTACCCCCCACTGTGGACAAGGCCCTGACGCGCTTGTCCAAGAAAGTGGCGCTACCGTCTCCTGACACAGCGGCCCTTAAGGACCCTGCAGATCGCAGGCAAGAAACTAACTTAAAGGGTATTTATTCTCATACGGGTGCTGTGCTAAGATCGACGATTTCGTCGGCATGGGTGTGTAGCACAATTGCAGCTTGGACAGATGAGCTGACAGATCAATTTGATACTATGGATAAGGATACTATATTCCTAACTCTAGCCCATATAAAAGACGCAGTCTTATTTATGAGGGATGCTGAAAGGGACATTGGATTGCTAGCTTCTAGGGCCAATGCCATGTCTATCTCCGCGAGAAGATCCTTATGGACTCGCCAATGGACGGGTGATGCGGATTCCAAAAAACATATGGAAATACTACCCTATAAGGGAGATGTATTGTTTGGGGATGGGCTGACGGACCTGGTTTCCACAGCTACAGCAGGAAAATCTAATTTTTTACCATATATTCCCCAACAACAAAAGAAAGCAACACCTTATCAGATGCAGTCCTTTCGGTCGCACAAGTCCAAAAGAGGTCGGGGATCCTCTTTTCTCGCCAGAGGTAAGGGCAGAGGCAAGAGAGCACCTGCTTCGGCAGGTGCCCAGGAACAAAAGTCCTCCCCGGCTGCTCCAAAACCCACAGCATGACGCTGGGGCTCCCCTGAGGGAGTCTGCACCGGTGGGGGCACGTCTTCGACTTTTCAGTCAGGCCTGGGTCAGATCGGACTTGAATCCCTGGGTGTTGGAAATAGTTTCACAGGGTTACAAACTGGAATTCGAGGAGGTGCCCCCGTGCCGATTTTTCAAGTCGGCCCTACCAGCTTCCACATCGGAAAGGGATGTAGTGTTAGCTGCAATTCAAACGCTGTGTATACAGCAAGTGACAATCAAGGTTCCCCTGCACCAGCAGGGAAGAGGTTACTACTCAACCCTATTTGTGGTCCCGAAACCGGACGGTTTGGTCAGACCGATTTTGAATCTGAAATCCCTAAACCTGTACATAAAAAGATTCAAATTCAAAATGGAATCACTCGGAGCGATAATAGCCAACATGGAGGAGGGGGAAATAAAACATTTATACATTCTTACATGTCAGCTCCTAATTAGCATATATATGCTCTTAGACATTGCGCAGCCACTCTATTTTTCTTATCCCATGGAGGAGGGGGAGTTTATGGTGTCTCTGGACATAAAGGATGCGTACCTTCATGTCCCCATATATGCCCCCATCAGGAATACCTGAGATTCGCTGTACAGGATTGTCATTACCAATTTCAGACGTTGCCGTTTGGACTTTCCACGGCCCCGAGGATTTTCACCAAGATAATGGCGGAAATGATGGTGGTCCTGCGCAAGCATGGAGTCACAATTATCCCATACTTGGACGATCTCCTGATAAAAGCGAGATCAAGAGAGAAATTACTGAGCAGTGTGGCGCTCTCTCTGAGAGTGCTCCAGCAACACGGTTGGATTTTAAATCTACCGAAGTCACAGTTGATTCCGACAACTCGTCTACCGTTCCTAGGTATGATACTGGATACGGAACAAATGAAGGTCTTCCTCCCAATAGAGAAAGCCCAAGACATCCAGAACATGGTCAGAGACTTGCTAAAACCGAAAAGGGTGTCAGTTCACCAATGCACTCGAGTTCTGGGGAAAATGGTGGCGGCCTACGAGGCCATTCCCTTCGGAAGGTTCCATGCAAGGACCAATGGGACCTTCTGGACAAGTGGTCCGGGTCCCATCTGCATTTACATCGGAAAATAACTCTGTCCCCAGGAACCAGAGTGTCCCTCCTGTGGTGGTTGCAGAGTGCTCACCTGCTGGAGGTTCGCCGGTTCGGGATTCAGGACTGGATCCTGGTTACCACGGATGCGAGCCTCCGAGGATGGGGAGCGGTCACACAGGGAAAGACTTTTCAGGGTCTTTGGTCAGACCAGGAGTCCTGTCTACACATCAATGTGTTGGAACTCAGGGCCATTTACAACGGCCTTCGACAAGCGGAGAGTTTTCTTCGAAACCTTCTGGTTCTGATTCAATCAGACAATGTCACAGCAGTGGCTCATGTGAACCGCCAAGGTGGGACAAGAAGCAGAGTCGCAATGGCGGAAGCCACAAGGATCCTTCGCTGGGCGGAAAATCATGTAAGCGCTCTGTCGGCTGTCTTCATTCCGGGAGTGGACAACTGGGATGCAGACTTCCTCAGCAGACACGATCTCCATCCAGGAGAGTGGGGACTTCATCAAGAAGTCTTTACAGACGTAACACGTCTTTGGGGAACTCCTCAAATAGACATGATGGCGTCACGCCTCAACAAAAAACTTCGGAGGTATTGCGCCAGGTCTCGGGACCCTCAGGCAGTAGCAGTAGACGCACTGGTAACACTGTGGGTGTTCGACTCGGTCTACGTATTCCCTCCTCTTCCTCTCGTCACGAAAGTGTTGAGGATCATAAGACGAAGAAGAGTACAGACGATACTCGTTGTCCCAGACTGGCCTCGAAGGGATTGGTACTCGGATCTACAAGAGATGCTCACAGGAGACCCCTGGCCTCTTCCTCTGAGGGAAGACCTGTTGCAGCAGGGGCCCTGTGTATTTCAAGACTTACCGCGGTTACGTTTGACGGCATGGCGGTTGAACGCCGAATCCTAGCAAAAAAGAGGATTCCGGAAGAGGTCATCCCTACTTTAATAAAGGTTAGGAAGGAGGTGACGATCAAACATTATCACCGTATCTGGCGAAAGTATGTGTCTTGGTGTGAGACCAAGAATGCACCTACGGAAGATTTTCATTTGGGTCGTCTTCTCCACTACCTACAGACAGGAGTGGATATGGGCCTGAAATTAGGCTCGGTTAAGGTACAGATTTCGGCCCTCTCGATTTTCTTTCAGAAGGAATTGGCTTCTCTTCCAGAAGTCCAGACGTTTGTAAAGGGAGTGCTGCACATCCAGCCCCCTTTTGTGCCTCCAGTGGCACCATGGGACCTGAACGTGGTGTTGCAGTTCCTAAAATCACACTGGTTTAAACCGCTTAACCAGGTTGAATTGAAATTTCTTACCTGGAAGGTGGTAATGTTGTTGGCCTTAGCATCAGCAAGGCGAGTGTCAGAAGTGGCGGCTCTATCACACAAGAGACCCTACTTGATTTTTCATGTGGATCGAGCTGAATTGAGGACACGTCCGCAATTTTTGCCTAAAGTGGTTTAGTCGTTCCATATGAATCAACCTATTGTGGTGCCTGTGGCTACTGGTGACCTGGAGGATTCCAGATCCCTGGACGTAGTCAGGGCCTTCAAAATTTATGTAGCCAGGACGGCTAGAATTAGGAAAACAGAGGCTCTGTTTGTCCTGTATGCGGCCAATAAGATTGGCGCCCCTGCTTCAAAGCAGACTATTGCTCGCTGGATCTGTAATACGATTCAGCAGGCTCACTCTACAGCTGGATTGCCGGTACCAAATTCGGTTAAGGCCCATTCCACTAGGAAGGTGGGCTCTTCTTGGGCGGCTGCCCGAGGCGTCTCGGCTTTACAACTTTGCCGAGCGGTGACGTGGTCGGAATCAAACACTTTTGCTAAATTCTACAAGTTTGATACCCTGGCTGATGAGGACCTAGCGTTTGCTCAGTCGGTGCTGCAGAGTCATCCGCACTCTCCCGCCCGATTGGATGCTTTGGTATAAAGCCCATGGTCCTTACGGAGTCCCCAGCATCCTCTAGGACGTAAGAGAAAATAAGATTTTAAACCTACCAGTAAATCTATTTCTCCTAGTCCGTAGAGGATGCTGGGCGCCCGTCCCAGTGCGGAAACTCTGCAAGACTTGTATATAGTTGTTGCATACATAAGGGTTATGTTACAGTTGACATTGGTCTTGGACCGTTACTGTCGTTTGTTCATACTGTTAACTGGTTGTGTATGTTCCAGGTTACATGGTATGATTGGTGTGGGCTGGTATGAATCTTGCCCTTGGATTGCTAAATCCTGCCTTGTATTGTCCATCTCCTCTGGGCACAGTTCTCTAACTGAGGTCTGGAGGAGGGGCATAGATAGAAGGAGCCAGTGCACACCCATAGTCAAAGTTCTTTTTAGGTGCCCTATCTCCTGCTGGAGCCCGTCTATACCCCATGGTCCTAACGGAGTCCCCAGCATCCTCTACGGACTAGGAGAAATAGATTTACCGGTAGGTTTAAAATCTTATTTTCAAATCAATCTGACCAGCAGGGGCCCCTGGGAGCTGCTTTGGTTGCCTTGTGGTAAATCCTCCACTGTGCACATGTGCATTTTGGGTTCTGCGTTGTTGGATGCCCTACAGCTGCAGACTGTCTGTGATTGACAGTCTGCTGCTGTCTAGGGGCGTGTAGGGGGCGTCACCACCATTTTTGGGGATTGACGAGGCCAGGATCGCGTCAGAAAAATGAGAATTCGTGTACTCTTTGTAGAATCTGCGACAGACCTATTGCATAACCCCATGAGTCCTAGTTCAGATTTTCCCGTGGTTTGGAATTCAGAATTTTGGTTTTGGATTGCAAAACTTACATGATTTTAGTTGTTTTTATTGATTTTGAAAAAAATTTTTATCATTTTTTACCAATGAATCATGATTATTGATTTTTTTTATTGTTTTTTTAACTGAACAAAAAAAAGAATGCGAATCAAAACACTTATTTGTTACCAGTTATTTATATAGTGCACACATATTCCGCAGCGCTTTACAGAGAATACTTGGCCATTCACATCAGTCCCTGCCCCAGTGGAGCTTACAATCTATTCCCTACCACATGTGCACACACACTCATTCACGCTAGGGTTAATTTTGTTGGGATCCAATTAACCTACCAGTATATTTTTGGATTGTCGGAGGAAACCGGAGTACCCGGAGGAAACCCACGCAAGTATGGGAAGAATATACAAACTCCACACAGTTAGAGCCATGATGGGAATCAAACCCATGACCTCAGTGCTGTGAGGCAGTAATGCTAACCATTACACCATCCGTACTGTCCTTCCACCCCACTTGAAGGTGGTTTTGTCAAAACCAGAAAACAATGATGAATTTGAGCCAAAACATGGGGGTCCGCGACTCCGCGCACATCTCTACTCTCCAACCCCATCTGAATTAGACCCCTTGTTCCCAGAGGTGTAGCTAGGTGCAATGGTGCACGGAGCAAGGCTATGTTTCGGTGCCCCCTCCCCTGTACTGAATTGGGATCATGTTACATTTGAAATAAAAAAATATAGAAAAATCCTAAATTGGTGACAGGGCCATTCTAGACCTTGTGGAGCTCAGGGCAAATTTTTTTCTCTGGGAGCCCCCCATGTTAAAAACAGGGACAGTGCACAACAAAAATATAGGGGAGTGGCTTCATGGGAAGGGGCGTGGTCACAAAATAGTACCAATTCAGATTACACCGCACAGTATTGTCCATTTTTCATATTACACCACATAGTGTTACCCCTTATACACTTTACGTCACACAGTAGAGCCGCTTATACACATTACACCACAGTAGAGCTGCTTATATACGTTACACCACATTAGAGACGTTTATACAGTTACACCACAGTACTGCACTTATACATGTTACACCACAGTAGAGCCACTTATACATGTTACTCTGCAGCTCCTAATGCAGGGAGAGGTGCAGCAACAGCCGAGGCAGATAGAGGTGCTGTAGCAGCTGGGGCAGAAAATAAGTGCTGCAGCAGCTGGGACAGAGGGGGCTGCGATCAGGTAGTTGCCGTCTACAGGGGCAGGGGGTAGTCGCTGTGCAGAGAGCTGCACGAGCAAAAGTTTGTGCAGTTTCTGCACAGCTCAGGACTTACTCAGCCGCTGCGATGATCCGGCCAGGAGCTGACGTAAGGAATCCTCCCTCCAAACGGCTGGGCATGCCTGCGGTTTTCCGGACATTCCCACGGCCTCTTCCTGTCACTCTTCTTGTGATCGCCAGTGCGATCACCGGTGCGATCGCTTTCTTCGTTAAATCCATCGCTGTCCGGTGATCCCCGTCGCCGGCGGCCCACACACCTGCGCATTGCAGAGCATACACATGGGCAGTTCAGACCCTATCGCACTGCTGCAAAAATAGCTATCGTGTGCAATTGGGTCAGAATGACCCCCAGATAGAGGTGCTGCAGCCAAGACAGAAAGAAGTGCTACAGCAGCCAGGGCAGAGAGTGGTATAGCAGGACAGAAGTAATCCTTGTGCACAGCTACACGCGAGATGTAGTTATGTGACCGGCGATCAGGAGACCGCCGGTCACATTGACAACGGCTAAATCCTGCATCCCTTTAAAACCCAACAACCAGCAAGCCGACTAGCAGGGACTATTCCCACTCGTGGGTGTCCATGACACCCATAGAGTGGGAATAGAACTGAGCCCGCAAGGGGATTGTTGCTAGTTGCGCGCTCGCCCCCCTGCCAGCATTCCACTGCCGGGATCCCGTAGTCGTTATTGCTGACCGCCGGGATCCCCAGCGGTGGAAACTCATACCCAACCCCTACAAGCAGACAGTGAGACATATAAAGAAGGCAGCAGAGCTCCGTGCATGTGTCGTCTGTCAGTGTCTCCTGCTGTCGCCTCTAGCATACCCTGTTCCCTACCTAGTCTCCGAGTCTAAGTCAGGTGCACCCCTCTGCTTCTCCTCCGCCTGCTCTGCGGCTGCCTCTACATGGTATAGCAGGAAGAAGGAGGGGGTGAGCAGGCGGCGGTGTGCCCTCTAACTTTTCCAGCGCCCGGAGCTTGCGCTCCACCGGAGCCACCCTCACTACACCCCTGCTTGTTCCTATCTTTAGGACCCACTTCTCATGCATCGGAGAAATGTAAAATACACACTGTAACTGAGGCTCATGTAGATCTGGACACGTTGGAAGTCTGACCGTACACAGAAAGAGACGCATGCATGGTAAAGCATACTGATGTTTGCTAGCATTTGGGCCAGTTGTACAACAGTAGTAATAAGTGTGTAGACATACTGTATGTACTGTGCTTTTTTCTATGGATAAAATGCAGGGGTTGGGTTCGTATGACCGACGGTGGGATCCCGGCTTTTAGATGGCCGGCGGGAAAGGGCGAGCGCAACAAAGCCCCTCTCACTGACCTAGGTTGGGGGTGTTGTGAACTCGGGGGTTCTCCCGATGGTAAGGGAGAGGAACCACAGTTGGGTCGGAACAGGGATGGCTTGATATAGGTCTTCCTCATACAGGACTCTGACAGTAAAGCTTGGTGAAAATATTAAAGGACTTTATTGCAGGAAGAGAGCAACACAATGTCTCATAACAGAGAAGGAGCGTATGGAGAAATGTCCAGGAAGTACTTGTGAGTGATGGTAAAAGATACTGGTGACTGAAGAACTTGAGAGCAGTGGTTAAAAGACACTAATGATTTGAAGAACTTGAGAGCGGTGATTAAGACTCTGATGATTTGAAGAACTTGAGAGCGGTGGTTAAAGACACTGATGATTTGAAGAACTTGAGAGCGGTGGTTAAAGACACTGATGATTTGAAGAACTTGAGAGCGGTGGTTAAGACACTGATGATTTGAAGAACTTGAGAGCGGTGGTTAAAGACACTGAGGATTTGTATAACTGGAGAGCGAGGGTTAAAGACACTTGTATAACTTGAGAGCGAGGGTTAAAGACACTGACACTGAGGACTTGTATAACTTGAGAGCGAGGGTTAAAGGCACTGAGGACTTGTATAACTTGAGCGCGAGGGTTAAAGGCACTGAGGACTTGTATAACTTGTGAGCGAGGGTTAAAGGCACTGACGACTTGTATTACTTGAGAGCAACGTTTAACATGCAGCCCACGCTGACTCCAAGAAGCACTGGTGACTAGAGCGCAGTGGAACCCAGCAGCGGCTGGGAACACTGGAAGCTGTGCAACAACTGACACCTGGAAGTGCCAGAGACACTGGGGTATGCTGCAGAGAGATCCGCCGAGGACAGAAGCACTGGCATCCACTTCAGGGGAAAAGACGATACTCAGGCGCCGAGGCGCTGCCCGGCGTCTGCCTTTGAATCTCCCGCCTCCGCTGGATTGGTGGAACAGTCTGATGACGTCACCTGCTCCCCGGGTGTCATGGCGGCGCCCCTGCCCCGGGGAACTGCCGGGAGCCACACCAGCCAGGCGCCGGAGCCCGTGGACCACCGAAGGCGGAGACCGCAACACAGACCAGCAGGCACGCAGGGGTAAGTGCGGTGAACGCCGCCTATGGCGTGTGACAGTACCCCCTCCTCCAGGAGTGGCCCCCGGACACTTTCCAGGTTTTGTTGGATGCCTGGAATGGAAAATCCGCACCAGTCGGGGAGCCATCACTACAGTAGCCTTGACCCAGCTACTCTCCTCGGGGCCAAAACCTTTCCACTCCACCAAATACTGTAGATTCTTGTGAAGATAACGAGAGTCAAGAATAGCTTTGATTTCAAAGTCCGTTCCAGCTTCAGACTCTGCAGAGGTTGGCCTCGGGGACTTTAAATGGAACCGGTTTAAAATAAGAGGGCGAAGGAGAGAGACATGAAAGGAGTTTGGTATCCGGAGGTGGGAAGGCAATCCCAATTTGCAGACAACCGGGTTCAGGACTTGTAACACGGGGTAAGGACCAATAAACTTTGGGGCGAATTTCATAGTGGGCACCCTTAACCGGAGGTTGCGGGTGGAAAGCCATACCCTGTCACCAACCTTGTATTGGGGAGCTGCTCGTCGCTTCCTATCCGCAAAGAACTTATAGCGGCCGGAAACTCTCTTGAGATTAGCATGAACTCGACTCTAAATTTGGCTGAAGTGCCGAAGAGTAGAGGCTGCAGCAGGAACATCCTCCGGAGGACAAATGGGTAATTCAGGAACTTGAGGATGGAACCAATAATTAATGAAAAATGGGGACTCACCAGTCGAAGAGTGGTACAGATGATTATGGGCAAACTCGGCCCATGGCAACAGTTCCACCCAATCATCTTGCGAGGGAGAAAGATAAACACGGAGAAAAGTCTCTAAATCTTGATTGACGCGTTCAGTTTGCCCATTGGTTTGTGGATGGTAAGCGGATGAAAACTTGAGTTTTATTTGTAAGGCCGTACAGAGAGCTCTCCAGAATCTTGCAGTGAATTGTACCCCCCGGTCAGAGACGATTTCCTGAGGTAAACCGTGCAGGCGGAAATGTTCTCGGATAAATAACAAAGCCAACTTGGGAGCTGATGGTAACCCAGTCAAAGGTACAAAATGTGCCATCTTAGAGAAGCGGTCGATAATTACCCAGACAGTATTGTGACCCTTGGAGAGGGGCAATTTGGTGACAAAGTCGATAGAGATATGGGTCCAAGGCCTCTAAGGAATGGACAGTGGATGTAACAACCCCGTAGGAGGCAAACGAGGAATTTTGTGCTGAGCACACTGAGGACATGAGTTGACATAATCTTGAATATCCTTCTTCATAGTGTCCCACCAGTAAGACCTTCGTAGAAACTCTCACATCTTTTGAACTCCAGGATGACCGGAAAACTTGGAAACATGAGCTCACTGCAACAACCTTGGTCGAAATTTAGCTTGCACAGACATTCTCCCAGGAGGAGGACCCAAAGCGGTGGGAGCCGCTGACATAGAAACTGGACTGAGAATCAAAGCCTTCTCAACGGAATTCTCCTCATCCGAAGCTGTTAAGGAACGGGATAAAGCATCAGCCTTGGTGTTAAAAGTCCCAGCCCGGTACTTAATAACAAACGAAAACCAGGTAAAGAAGAGCGCCCATCTAGCTTGACGAGGATTCAAGCACTGGGCCGTCTTGAGGTACAGCAAATTCTTATGAACAGTGAAAATTGTAATTAGGTGTTTAGCACCTTCCAAAAGATATCTCCATTCCTCCAAGGCAGATTTTATTGCCAAAAGCTCTTTGTCTCCAATGGTGTAATTCTGTTCCGCAGGAGAGAATTTGCGAGAATGGAAACCACATGGATGTAACTTCCCATCTGGAGCGTACTGTGAAAGCACGGCACCTATGCCTACCGAGGAAGCATCAACCTCCAAGAAGAATGGTTTTGAAAAATTTGGTTGTTGAAGTACTGGAGCGGACATAAAGGCTGCCTTTAACTGAGCGAACGCTGCTATAGCTTCGGAGGACCAATGACTTGGGTCAGAACCCTTCTTGGTTAGGGCAGTAATAGGTGCCACGATGGTAGAGAATCCCTTTATGAATTTCCGGTAGTAATTTGCAAAGCCCAGAAATCGTTGTACCGCTTTCAAGGAAAGAGGCTGAGTCCAGTCCCTGATGGCAGTGAGTTTCTCTGGATCCATACGAAGCTCCGTGCCCGAAATGATGTAACCAAGAAATGGAATAGAAGGAACATCAAAAGTACATTTGGAAATCTTGCCATAAAGATGATTCTCTCGCAATCGAAGAAGTACCTCTTTGACCTGTACTCTGTGCTCTGTGAGATTTTTAGAAAATATCAGTATGTCATCCAAATATACCACTACACTTAGGTATAGCATATCCCGAAAGACTTCGTTAATGAATCCCTGGAAGACGGCAGGGGCATTGCTGAGGTCAAACGGCATTACCAGATACTCGTAATGCCCGTCCCTGGTATTGAAGACCGTCTTCCATTCGTCTCCCTGTCGGATACGTATCAAATTATAAGCTCCCCTTAAATCAAGCTTGGTGAAAACTCGGGCTCCGCGAACCCTATCAAAAAGCTCCGTAATGAGCGGCAAAGGATACTTATTCTTAATGGTGACATCATTTAGACCACGATAGTCAATACATGGTCTCAGCCCTCCGTCCTTCTTCTTCACAAAAAAGAAACCCGCCCCCGCCGGAGAAGTAGAAGGGCGGATGAATCCTTTCTGTAGATTAGACTTGATATAGTCCGACATAGCTTGGGTCTCGGCCAATGATAAGGGATAAGTGCGACCCCGAGGTGGCATTTTCCCCGGAATGAGCTCAATGGGGCAGTCCCAGGGTCTATGCGGTGGTAGCTGATCGGCTGCTTGCTCCGAGAACACGTCAGAAAACTCCCGATAAGCCTCCGGAATGAGCCCTTCATCTGACTTGGAAGATACACGGAGCTGATAGACTGGGGTGAGACAATTTGAATGACAAAAAGAACTCCAAGATGTTATTTGTGTCGAACTCCAGTCGACGTGAGGGTTGTGAAGTTTAAGCCAAGGAAGGCCTAGAACCAGATCGTGGGGCATCTCCCGAATCACTAGGAACTCCAGGTGCTCTTGATGCAGGGCTCCCACTTGCAGTTTGATTGGTATTGTACGACTTGAAATCAGACAGTTAGAAATTTGGGTTCCATTGATAGCAGTCAACGTAATAGGTCGTTCGACCGACCGTATCTGACAACCCAGATCCTGGGCACAGGAAAGGGAAATAAAATTCCCTGCAGCCCCTGAGTCCAGCAGAGCCTTAATGGGTTTGGCTATTGACTCGGAGAACAGAGACACGGAGAGTAAACAGTCCACTGGCGGAGAAGGTTTAGAAGAAACTCCTAGCTCGACTCCTCCGGAACAAGCTAGGACTGCCCGTTTCCCAGGCGAGACTTGCAAAACTTGAGAAAGTGATCTGCGGCTCCACAGTAGAGGCAGAGTCTACCCTCACGACGACGCTGACGTTCTTCTGGGGACAGCCGGGATCGCTTAATCTGCATGGGTTCATCAGGACTTGGAATACTCGTTTGCTTAGACGGAAGAGATCGGACCCTTGATCGATCTGACCGACTACGTTCGCCACCTCGTTACTGCATGTGAAGATCCACCCTTACACAGAGCGAGATCAACTGTTCTAAAGAATCCGGCAAGTCTCTAGTGACCAACTCGTCCTTTAGACGATCGGAGAGCCCGTTCCAAAAGGAGGCCCGAAGGTCATCATTATTCCAGCGCAGTTCTGAGGCTATGGTCTGAAAGTTAATCACATACTGTCCTACTGAACGAGAGCCTTGTCGGACACGAAGCAAGTCTGCAGAGGCAGTGGTCGTCCTGCCGGGCTCATCAAAGATCCTCCGGAATGACGTAATGAAATTGGTGTAACTAGAAACCAATGGATCAGCTCGCTCCCATAACGGAGAACCCAATCCAACGCTGAACCCTCGAGCAAAGAAATAATGTATGCCACCTTGGACCAATCAGTAGGGAAGTTATGTGAAAGCAGTTCAAAATGTACCTCGCACTGATTGAGAAAACCGCGGCAATTCTTTGGATTCCCATTATAGCGAGAAGGAGTAGGGAGCTGAAGGCGTGACCTGGTTCCAGAGGAGGATGGAATATTACTAGAGACAACCACTGGAGTGGGTACTGGAGCTGGGGCCGGTACTACTGAAGCCAGAGAAGTCTGAATTTGATCCAGCCGGCCAGATAATTCCTGGAGATAATGCATCACCTGGCCCTGTGCTGCTTCCTGATTTTGTACTTGAGAAATCAAGTCCTGGATGGTACTTGCCTCTGGGCTCCGATCCCCCGGGTCCATGAGGCCTGAGTATACTGTCACTGACCTAGGTTGGGAGTGTTGTGAACTCGGTGGTTTTCCCGATGGTAAGGGAGAGGAACCACAGTTGGGTCGGAACAGGGATGGCTTGATATAGGTCTTCCTCATACAGGACTCTGACAGTAAAGCTTGGTGAAAATATTAAAGGACTTTATTGCAGGAAGAGAGCAACACAATGTCTCATAACAGAGAAGGAGCGTATGGAGAAATGTCCAGGAAGTACTTGTGAGTGATGGTAAAAGATACTGGTGACTGAAGAACTTGAGAGCAGTGGTTAAAAGACACTAATGATTTGAAGAACTTGAGAGCGGTGATTAAGACTCTGATGATTTCAAGAACTTGAGAGCGGTGGTTAAAGACACTGATGATTTGAAGAACTTGAGAGCGGTGGTTAAAGACACTGATGATTTGAAGAACTTGAGAGCGGTGGTTAAGACACTGGTGATTTCAAGAACTTGAGAGCGGTGGTTAAATACACTGAGGATTTGTATAACTGGAGAGCGAGGGTTAAAGACACTGAGGACTTGTATAACTTGAGAGCGAGGGTTAAAGACACTGAGGTCTTGTATAACTTGAGAGCGAGGGTTAAAGGCACTGAGGACTTGTATAACTTGAGAGCGAGGGTTAAAGGCACTGAGGACTTGTATAACTTGTGAGCGAGGGTTAAAGGCACTGAGGACTTGTATAACTTGAGAGCAACGTTTAACCTGCAGCCCACGCTGACTCCAAGAAGCACTGGTGACTAGAGCGCAGTGGAACCCAGCAGTGGCTGGGAACGCTAGAAGCTGTGCAACAACTGACACCTGGAAGTGCCGGAGACACTGGGGTATGCTGCAGAGAGATCCGCCGAGGACAGAAGCACTGGCATCCACTTCAGGGGAAAAGACGATACTCAGGCGCCGAGGCGCTGCCCGGCGTCTGCCTTTGAATCTCCCGCCTCCGCTGGATTGGCGGAAGAGTCTGATGACGTCACCTGCTCCCCGCCCACGTGATGCCGGGTGTCATGGCGGCGCCCCTGCCTCGGGGAACCGCCGAGAGCCGCGCCAGCCAGGCGCTGGAGCCCGTGGACCACCGAAGGCGGAGACCGCAACACAGACCAGCAGGCACGCAGGGGTAAGCGCGGTGAACGCCGCCTATGGCGTGTGACAGCCCCTTGCGGGCTCGGTGGCTCTGTGCGCTCATCTCAGGTTCTATTTCCACTCTATGGGTGTTGTGGTCACCCACAAATGGGAATAGTCCCTGTTGGTCAGTATGCCATCAGTCGGGCTGTTCGGGGTCCCAGCGTCGGTATAGTGACCGGCGGTCACATAACCACATCCCAAAGTATAGTAACTTTCATACTCTAGATAAGGGTTCTGTTAATAATTTTATTAATTTCTGTTATACTTTTACTGAGTTTTTCCTGTTTCTGGAACTAGTAAAAAATTACTAACAAAAAAGGCTCATACTTGTGTACCTCCTGTGTACCCCCACAGAAAGTGCTGCTTCTGCCCATCCACAGCATAGAGAGAATGTAGAGATGTGCAATGACATAGCCAGGATTTGAAGGAGAATGGGGGGTGGGGTGGTTAAGGGGGGTTAACAAAGGCTCCAACTGTTTGTTTGAATTTCATTTTTTTATTTTGTTTAATTGCAAAAAATGGGTATGAACATATAATATATTGCAGTCTTTTCAAAGAGTAATGGCTCCTTGCAGGTACAATAAGTAGAGATGAGCGGGTTTGGTTCCCAGAGACCCGAACCTCCCCGAACATCCCGTTCCGAGCCCGGATTCGAGACCGGCTCGGGACTTCTCACCTGACTCAGAAACCAGAATGAGGCAAAAGGTCATCATCCCGCTGTCGGATTCTCGTGGGTTTTGGATTCCATATAAACAGTTGCGCGTCGTCGACATTTTCACGCCGGACTTGGAGAGTGAGGGAGACAGACCTCTGTATTTCTCTGGGTGGAGGTGTCGGGTGGGGTTAGTGTGTGCTCGGTAGGGGTGCTGCTGCAGTCACTGTGGTGTACCTGTGCTGTGTTCGGGGTGCTGTCCTGGCTGTCACTGGTGTTTCATGTGCTGTTACGGGTGCAGCAGCTGTACATGGGTGTAGCTGTCCTCCTGCGTGCTGTAAAATATAGGGGTGCTGCTGTTAAAATAACATTACACTGACCCTGTATGCTATATAAATTCAGGGGTGCAATTGTTAAAAATTAACTGCACACTGGTCCTGTATGCTGTAAAAATATAGGGGTGCTGCTGTTAAAGTAACATTACACTGGCCCTGTGTGCTGTAAAAATTCAGGGGTGCAGTTGTTAAAAATTAACAGCACACTGCTCCTGTATGCTGTAAAATATAGGGGTGCTGCTATTAAATAACATTACATTGGCCCTGTATGCTGTAAAAATTCAGAGGTGCAGTTGTTAAAAATTAAAAGCACACTAGTCCTGTATGCTGTAAAATAATAAGAATTTACTTACCGATAATTCTATTTCTCATAGTCCGTAGTGGATGCTGGGGACTCCGTAAGGACCATGGGGAATAGCGGCTCCGCAGGAGACTGGGCACATCTAAAGAAAGCTTTAGGACTAACTGGTGTGCACTGGCTCCTCCCCCTATGACCCTCCTCCAAGCCTCAGTTAGGATACTGTGCCCGGACGAGCGTACACAATAAGGAAGGATTTTGAATCCCGGGTAAGACTCATACCAGCCACACCAATCACACCGTATAACTTGTGATCTGAACCCAGTTAACAGTATGATAACAGAGGAGCCTCTGAAAAGATGGCTCCCAACAATAATAACCCGATTTTTGTAACTATGTACAAGTATTGCAGACAATCCGCACTTGGGATGGGCGCCCAGCATCCACTACGGACTATGAGAAATAGAATTATCGGTAAGTAAATTCTTATTTTCTCTAACGTCCTAAGTGGATGCTGGGGACTCCGTAAGGACCATGGGGATTATACCAAAGCTCCCAAACGAGCGGGAGAGTGCGGATGACTCTGCAGCACCGAATTAGAGAACTCCAGGTCCTCCTCAGCCAGGGTATCAAATTTGTAGAATTTAGCAAACGTGTTTGCCCCTGACCAAGTAGCTGCTCGGCAAAGTTGTAAAGCCGAGACCACTCGGGCAGCCGCCCAAGATGAGCCCACTTTCCTTGTGGAACGGGCTTTTACAGATTTTAACTGTGGCAGGCCTGCCACAGAATGTGCAAGCTGAATTGTACTACAAATCCAACGAGCAATAGTCTGCTTAGAAGCAGGAGCACCCAGCTTGTTGGGTGCATACAGGATAAACAGCGAGTCAGATTTCCTGACTCCAGCCGTCCTGGAATATTTTCAGGGCCCTGACAACATCCAGCAACTTGGATTCCTCCAAGTCCCTAGTAGCCGCAGGCACCACAATAGGTTGGTTCAGGTGAAAACGCTGGAACCACCTTAGGGAGAAACTGAGGACGAGTCCTCAATTCCGCCCTGTCCGAATGGAAAATCAGATAAGGGCTTTTACAGGATAAAGCCGCCAATTCGGACACGCGCCTGGCCCAGGCCAGGGCCAACAGCATGACCACTTTCCATGTGAGATATTTTAACTCCACAGATTTAAGTGGTTCAAACCAATGTGACTTTTGGAACCCAAACTACATTGAGATCCCAAATTGCCACTGGAGGCACAAAAGGAGGCTGTATATGCAGTACCCCTTTTACAAACGTCTAAACTTCAGGGACTGAAGCTAGTTCTTTTTTGGAAGAAAATTGACAGGGCCGAAATCTGAACCTTAATGGACCCCAATTTCAGGCCCATAGACACTCCTGTTTGCAGGAAATGTAGGAATCGACCCAGTTGAATTTCCTCCGTCGGGCCTTACTGGCCTCGCACTACGCAACATATTTTCGCCAATTGCGGTGATAATGTTTTTGCGGTTACATCCTTCCTGGCTTTAGATCAGGATATGGATGACTTCATCCGGAATGCCTTTTTTCCTTCAGGATCCGGTGTTCAACCGGCATGCCGTCAAACGCAGCCGCGGTAAGTCTTGGAACAGACAGGGTCCTTGCTGGAGCAGGTCCCTTCTTAGAGGTAGAGGCCACGGATCCTCCGTGAGCATCTCTTGAAGTTCCGGTTACCAAGTCCTTCTTGGCCAATCCGGAGCCACGAATATAGTGCTTTCTCCTCTCCATCTTATCAATCTCAGTACCTTGGGTATGAGAGGCAGAGGAGGGAACACATACACTGACTGGTACACCCACGGTGTTACCAGAGCGTTTACAACTATTGCCTGAGGGTCTCTTGACCTGGCGCAATACCTGTCGAGTTTTTTTAATCATGTGGACGACTTCTGGGTGAAGTCCCCACTCTCCCGGGTGGAGGTCGTGCTGAGGAAGTCTGCTTCCCAGTTGTCCACTCCCGGAATGAATACTGTTGACAGTGCTATCACATGATTTTCCGCCCAGCGAAGAATCCCTGCAGCTTCTGCCATTGCCCTCCTGCTTCTTGTGCCACCCTGTCTGTTTACGTGGGTGACTGCCATGATGTTGTCCGACTGGATCAACACCGGCTGACCTTGAAGCAGAGGTCTTGCTAAGCTTAGAGCATTGTAAATGGCCCTTAGCTTCAGGATATTTATGTGAAGTGATGTATCCAGGCTTGACCCTAAGCCCTGGATATTCCTTCCCTGTGTGACTGCTCCCCAGCCTCGCAGGCTGGCATCCGTGGTCACCAGAACCCAGTCCTGAATGCCGAATCTGCGGCCCTCTAGAAGATGAGCACTCTGCAACCACCACAGGATGGATACCCTTGTCCTTGGTGACAGGGTTATCCGCTGATGCATCTGAAAATGCGACCCGGACCATTTGTCCAGTAGGTTCCACTGGAAAGTTCTTGCGTGGAATCTAGCGAATGGGATTGCTTCGTAGGAAGCCACCATTTTTACCCCGAACCCTTGTGCATTGATGCACTGAGCCTTGGTTCGGTTTTAGGAGGTTCCTGACTAGCTCGGATAACTCCCTGGCTTTCTCTTCCGGGAGAAACACCTTTTTTCTGGACTGTGTCCAGGAACATCCCTAGGAAACAGAAGACAAGTCGTCGGAACCAGCTGCGATTTTGGAATATTGAGAATCCAATCGTGCTGCCGCAACACTACCTGAGATAGTGCTACACCGACTTCCAACTGTTCCCTGGATCTTACCCTTATCAGGGAATCGTCCAAGTAAGGGATAACTAAAATTTCCTTCCTTCGAAGGGATATCATTTCGGCCATTACCTTGGTAAAGACCCGGGGTGCCGTGGACCATCCCTACGGCAGCGTCTGAACTGATAGTGACAGTTCTGTACCATAACCTGAGGTACCCTTGGTGAGAAGGGTAAATTTTGACATGAAGGTAAGCATCCTTGATGTCCCGAGACATCATGTAGTCCCCTTCTTCCAGGTTCGCAATCACTGCTCTGAGTGACTCAATCTTGAATTTGAACCTCTGTATGTAAGTGTTCAAAGATTTTAGATTTAGAATCGGTCTCACCGAGCCGTCTGGCTTCGGTACCACAATAGTGTGGAATAATACCCCGTTCCCTGTTGCAGGAGGGGTACCTTGATTATCACCTGCTGGGAATACAGCTTGTGAATGGCTTCCAAAACTGCCTCCCTGTCAGAGGGAGACGTCGGTAAAGCCGACTTTTTGAAAACGGCGAGGGGGAGACGTCTCGAATTCCAATATGTACCCTTGAGATATTACCTGAAGGATCCAGGGGTCTACTTGCGAGTGAGCCCACTGCGCACTGAAATTCATTGAGAACGGACCCCCACCGTGCCTGAGCTTGTAAGGCCCTAGCGTCATACTGAGGGCTTGGCAGAGGCGGGAAAGGGTTTCTATTCCTGGGAACTGGCTAATCTCTTCAGCCTTTTTCCTCTCCCTCTGTCACGAGCAGAAAAGAGGAACCTTTTGTCCGCTTGCCAACAAAGGACTGCGCCTGATAATACGGCGTCTTATTTTGAGAGGCGACCTGGGGTACAAACGTGGATTTCCCAGTTGTTGCCGTGGCCACCAGGTCTAAAAGACTGACCCCAAATGTCCCTTTTCAAAGGCAATACTTCCAAATGCTGTTTGGAATCCGCATCACCTGACCATTTTACTGGTAGAATTGGACAACGCACTTATACTTGATGCCAGTCGGCAAATATTCCGCTGTGCATCATGCATATATAGAAATGCATCTTTTAAATGCTCTATAGGCAATAATATACTATCCTTATCTAGGATATCAATATTTCCAGTCAGGGAATCCGACCATGCCAACCCAGCACTGCACCTCCAGGCTGAGGCGATTGCTGGTCGCAGTATAACACCAGTATGTGTGTAAATACCTTTTTGGATACCCTCCTGCTTTTTATCAGCAGGATCCTTAAGGGCGGCCATCTCATGAGAGGGTAGAGCCCTTGTTCTTACAAGCGTGTGAGCGCCTTATCCCCCCTAGGGGGTGTTTCCCAACGCACCCTAACCTCTGGCGGGAAAGGGTATGCAGCCAATACTTTTTAAGAAATTATCAATTGTTATCGGGGGGAAACCCACGCATCATCACACACCTCATTTTATTTCTCAGATTCAGGAAAACTACAGGTAGTTTTTCCCTCACCGAACATAATACCCCTTTTTGGTAGTACTCGTATTATCAGAAATGTATAAAAACATTTGCCATTGTCTCAATCATGTAACGTGTGGCCCTACTGGAAATCACGGTTGTCTCTTCATCGTCGACACAGGAGTCAGTATCCGTGTCGGCGTCTGTATCTGCCATCTGAGGTAACGGCCGCTTTAGAGCCCCTGACGGCCTATGAGACGTCTGGACAGGCACAAGCTGAGTAGCCGGCTGTCTCATGTCAACCACTGTTTTTTTATATAGAGCTGACACTGTCACGTAATTTTCAACAGTACATCCACTCAGGTGTCGACCCCCTAGGGGGTGACATCACTGTTACAGACACACTGCTCCGTCTCCACATCATTTTTCTCCTCATACATGTCGACACAAACGTACCGACACACAGCACACACACAGGGAATGCTCTGATAGAGGACAGGACCCCACTAGCCCTTTGGGGAGACAGAGGGAGAGTATGCCAGCACACACCAGAGCGCTATATATATACAGGGATAACCTTATATAAGTGTTTTTCCCCTTATAGCTGCTGTATGTTTTAATACTGCGCCTAAATAGTGCCCCCCTCTCTTTTTTTAACCCTTTCTGTAGTGCAGGGAAGAGTCAGGGAGCTTCCCTCCAACTGAGCTGTGAGGGAAAATGGCGCCAGTGTGCTGAGGAGATAGGCTCCGCCCCCTTTTCGGCGGCCTTATCTCCCGTTTTTTTGTATATTCTGGCAGGGGTTAAATGCATCCATATAGCCCAGGAGCTATATGTGATGCATTTTTTTGCCATGTAAGGTATTTCTGTCATGTTTTATTGCGTCTCAGGGCGCCCCCCCCAGCGCCCTGCACCCTCAGTGACCGGAGTGTGAAGTGTGCTGAGAGCAATGGCGCACAGCTGCAGTGCTGTGCGCTACCTTATTTGAAGACAGGAACGTCTTCTGCCGCCGCTTTCTCCGGACCTCTTCGCTCTTCTGGCTCTGTAAGGGGGCCGGCGGCGCGGCTCCGGGACCCATCCAGGCTGAACCTGTGATCGTCCCTCTGGAGCTAATGTCCAGTAGCCAAGAAGCCCAATCCACTCTGCACGCAGGTGAGTTCGCTTCTTCTCCCCTTAGTCCCTCGATGCAGTGAGCCTGTTGCCAGCAGGTCTCACTGAAAATAACAAACCTAAACTAAAACTTTCACTAAGAAGCTCAGGAGAGCCCCTAGTGTGCACCCTTCTCGTCGGGCACAGAAATCTAACTGAGGCTTGGAGGAGGGTCATAGGGGGAGGAGCCAGTGCACACCAGTTAGTCCTAAAGCTTTCTTTAGATGTGCCCAGTCTCCTGCGGAGCCGCTATTCCCCATGGTCCTTACGGAGTCCCCAGCATCCACTTAGGACGTTAGAGAAATAGGGGTGCTGCTATTAAATAACATTACACTGGCCCTGTATGCTGTAAAAATTCAGAGGTGCAGTTGTTAAAAATTAAAAGTACACTGCTCCTGTATGCTGTAAAATATAGGGGTGCTGGTGTTAAAATAATATTACACTGGCCTTGTATGCTATAAAAATTCAGGGGTGCAGTTTTTAACAATTAAAAGCACACTGGACCTGTATGCTGTAAGAATTCAGGGGTGCAGTTGTTCAAATAAAAGCACACTGGTCCTATATGATGTAAAAATATAGGGGTGCTGCTGTTAAAAATATTATTACACTGGCCCTGTATGCTGTAAAAATGCAGGGGTGCAGTTGTTTTAAAAAAAAGCACACTGGCCCCATATGCTGTAAGAATACAGGGGTGCTGTGAAAATAAAGGGACACTGTTCTGTGTGCTGTATTAAAAAAGGGGTGCTGTCCTGTGAAATGGAGAACAACAATTTGTAGGAAAAAATAGTGGAAGATCAGGAACCACTTCCAGTTCCCAGTACTAGTGCTGAAGCTGCTGCTGCCACCAGACATGACATTGACGATGCAATTCCATCAACATCGTTCGCTAAGGCCAATGCCCAATGTCATCGAGGGCATGTAAAATCCAAGAAGCAAAAATTAATAATCAGAAACAAAAAGAAATTATCTGATGAGAAACGTAAAATTGGCAATATGCCATTCACGACACGAAGTGGCAAGGAAAGGCTAAGGGCTTGGCCTATGTTCATGACTGGTGGCTCAGCTTCTCATGAGGATGGAAGCCCTCTAGAATTTGAAAAAATTAAGCTTGTTAAAGCACAGGAAAAAACAACTGTGTGTTCAGTGATATCACAAATCCCCAAGGAGAGTCCAAGTGTGTCCGCGGTTACGATGTCTAGGCCTGACCTTCCCAAGACTGTATGGAAAGAGGAGGCTTCTACCACCATTTGCACGCCCCAGTAAGTGGTGGGAAGAGCTCCGCCAATCCAGTTGCTGATATTGAGATTGAGGATGTCACTGTAGACGTACACCAGGATGAGGAGGATATGGGTGCAGCTGGCGCTGGGGAGGAAGTTGACACTGAGGATTTTGAGGGTGATGTGGTTTGTTTGAATAAGGCACCAGTGGAGACAGTTGTTGTCCGTGGGATGAGAAAGCCCATTGTCTTGCCTTGGCAAAATACCAAAAAAGCCACCTCATCGGTGTGGATTTATTTCTCCACAAATCCGAACAACAGGTGTTAAGCTGTGTGTTGCCTTTGTCAATCCGTAATAAGTAGGGGTAAGGACGTTAACCACCTAGGAACATCCTCCCTTATACGTCACCTGCATCGCATTCATCAGAAGTCATTGTCAAGTTCAGAAACTTTGGGTAAGACCCTGAAAACCACAACATCAACTCCCTCAACGTCAATTTCCTCCTCAGTGAGGAACGTAAGTAGTCCTGCAGGCCATGTCACAGGCATGACTGACGAGTCCTCTTCTAACCGGGATTCCTCCGGAGGATCCTTGAGTGGTACGCCTACTGCTGCTGCTGCAGTTGCTGTTGTTGCTGCTGGGAGTTGACCGTCATCCCAGAGGGGAAGTTGGAAGACCACTTGTACTGCTTCAACTAAGAAATTGACTGTCCAACAATCCTTTTCGAGGAAGATAAAATATGACAGCAGTCACCCTGTTACAAAGCATTGGGATTTAGACAGATGGACGTACTGTGTCCCCGGTACCAAATCCTGTCTAGATTCCACTTCACTAGGAAAGCGATTCCCGGACTGTACAGGGACATTAAAAAAAGTGTCCTCAGTGTTCTGAAAAATGCGGTTGTACCCGCTGTCCACTTAACCACGGACATGTGGACAAGTGGAGCAGGGCATACTAAGGACTACATGATTGTGACAGCCCACTGGGTAGCTGTATTGCCTCCCGCAGCAACAACAGAAGCGGCACCAGTAGCAGCATCTCACAAACGCCAACTCGTTCCTAGGCAGGCTATGCTGTGTATCACTGGTTTCTGTAAGAGGCACACCGCTGACAACCTCTTACGGAAACTGAGGGACATCTTCACACAATGGCTTACCCCAATTAGACTCTCCTGGGGATTTGTGATATCGGACAATGCCACCAGTATTGTGTGTGCATTACATCTGGGCAAATTCCAGCACGTCCCATGTTTTGCACATCCAGTTAATTTGGTGGTGAAGAATTTTTTTTAAAGTGACAGGGGTGTGCAGAAGATGCTGTCGGTGGCCCAAAAAATTGTGGGCCACCTTCGACATTCACCAACTGCGTGCCGAAGACTGGAGCACCAGCAAACACTCCTGAACCTGCCCTGCCATCACCTGAAGCAAGAGGTGGTAACGAGGTGGAATTTAACACTCTATATGCTTCAGAGGATGGAGGAGCAGCAAAAGGCCATTCAATCCTATACATCCATCTACGATATAGGCAAAGGAGGGGGAATGCACCTGACTCAAGCACAGTGGAGAATGATTTTCGTGTTGTGCAAGGTTCTCCAACCCTTTGAACTTGCCGCACGTGAAGTCAGTTCAGACACAGCCAGCTTGAGTCAGGTCATTCCCCTCATCAGGCTTTTGCAGAAGCAGCTGGAGAAATTGAAGGAGGAGCTAATACGGAGCAATTACACTGAGTACGTGGGTCTTGTGGATGGAGCCCTTCATTCGCTTTGCTAGGATTCAAGGGTGGTCAATCTGTTGAAATCAGAGCACTACATTTTGGCCACTGTGCTCGATACTAGGTTTAAAGCCTACATTGTATCTCTCTTATTGGCAGACACAAGTCTGCAGAGGTTCAAAGTCCTGCTGGTGAGAAAATTGTCAACTCAAGCGGATCGTGACCCGTCAACAGCTCCTCCTTCATTTTCTCCTGCAACTGGGGCTGCAAGGAAAAGGATAACATTTCCGAGCCCACCCACTGGCGGTGATGCAGGGCAGTCAGAAGCAAGTTTGACATCTGGTCCGGACTGAAGGAGCTGCCAACAATTACTGACATTTCTACTGTCACTGCATATGATGCTGTCACCATTGAAAGAATGGTGGAGGATTATATGGGTGACAGCATCCAAATAGGCATGTCAGACAGTCCGTATGTATACTGGCAGTAAAAAAGGCAATTTGGAGGCCCTTGCACAAATCTGGCTTTATTTTCACTTTTGGCCTAAAAACAATATTGTGAGGTGTTCAGAATAGACTGGAAATTAGTGGAAATAAATGTTATTGAGGTTAATAATACCGTAGGATCAAAATTACCCCCAAATTCTGTGATTTTAGCTGTTTTTGTGTTTTTTTCAAAAATCATCCAGATCCAAAACCAAAACCCGAAAGGGTAGTTTTGGCAAAACCATTCCAGATCCAAAACACGAGCGGGGATCCAGATCCAAAAACACAAAACCCGAAAAGTGTCCGCCGCACATCTCTAACAATAAGTTGAGGGGATAGCAGACATGAAGGAGAGAACTGTCCATATACTGTAGCAATAAAGTTAGTAGGAAGTTGTGTAAACTACTGACGTTTGATGTGGTAACATATTAGTCACAAATAATGTGGATGGATGACTGTGATTTCATATAATATAGCAGTGGTGCTAATCAATGAAGTTAATTCTGTTAGTGGGGCAATACACAATGAGCAATCAGAAGTGGCTAGATATTACTGTTGACAATAGCCATCATCACAGGGAGTGTCATTACCACAGCCTTCAAGCATCCGGCATACGTACTCCTCCGTAAAGGTGTATGTACACCTGCAATCTGATCTAAAAGAGACATTATTATGTGAACGTGCCCTTATTGTGTTTGGTCTACAGTATGTCTACCAACCTTTGCTTGTCCCTAGATTGTGAGCAAGTGTTTCATAAGAAAACATGCATGTTCACAATCTAGACAATTATTTATTATCCTTTATTTATATAGCGCCACAAGGGTTCCGCAGTGCCCAATTACAGAGTACATAAACAAATAATCAAACAGGAAAACAGCAACTTACAGTTGATGAAAGTATAGGACGAGTACAGGGTAAATAAACACAGCTACATCAGCAGATGACACTGGAATAAGTATCAGGTTTAATTAATGCTGCTGAAGATGTATACCAGTGATTTTCAACCTTTTTTACTCGTGGCACACCGAACTATATTTTAAAATTGCTAAGGCACACCATCAGTTAAACACACATTGGCCCTCACAGTAAAGAAAACAACACACATACATTGGCCTACACAGAAAAAACAATCACATTGTGCCACGTAAATCATGTTGCTCCCCACATGAATTATACACATTATTCCCCCCATAAATCCAAAAATCCTTATTCTCCCCACATAAATCCTATTGTTCCTCACAGGAGAAATAAAATATCAAATATTAGCCCCTACCGATCAGCTGTCCTCCTTCATGTCTCTCAGTGGTGGGAGTTGTTCATAGTGGAGTGCTGCGAATACTGAGCAGTGGGCGGCCGGGCAGGTGTGGATGTGGGTGGGCAGGGAAAGTTGTGGATGCAGGCAGGAACTGGAAGATGTGTATGCAGGCGGGTGGGCTGGCTGGTGAGACGCAGCGTCCGTGACCTATGATATCACACCGCCGCGTCTTCAAGGCATAGGTCACGATCGGAGCACGACTAATCCTCTAAGAAGAGCCTGGGCCAACAGTTCACTCTGAAGGTGCAGGAAGCTGCTCTGGCTCCGCGGCACACCTTGCTACTGGTCGCGGCACACTAGTGTGCCACGGCACACTGGTTGAAAAAGCCTGATGTATACTGTCATTTTGAAACAGATTGTTGGGGCAGGTGGTGTGGTCTCAGTGAGGACAGGTATATGCTGCTAAGTGGGATTTGATTGGGTAAGGAGAAAAGCCAATTAATGACAGCCATGATTGTAGCCCATTGTTTAACCCAGGAGTGGAGGCATAAAGAGTGCAAGCCGTGGGTTGGGTGTCTGAACTACAAATCAGGTGCATGGTGAAATTGTACTACAGTACGTGGTCACATTTACCACTAATCCGGCCACGTGCTAGGCATGGTGCACAGAAGTGTCACAACATGCATGTACACAATAAGCTTCTGCCTTTTGTCACTATAGAACTTTTGTTTTCTCTTCACTCAGAACTTTGTGGACCATTTTAATGAAGTTGAATTGCTTTTTGTAATGATACATAATAAAAACATTAAATATAAAGTTACCAAAAAGAAAAGAAAATGCAGTTTTCGGAAGAAAGAAGATTGCATAATTCACAACAAATTATCTATAAAAAGCTGCATTTTTGTCATATAATGTTTCTATAGTTTATCTAGTGTTCTAGATTCCCGCAGTGTGTAACTTGGCATTTTCTTACACAAGTAATGGGTTTGCTGTGTACTTGTTTATTATAGGGTATAAAATCAAAATAAATGCTGTGCATATATCTGGCACTCTTTGCTTTCATGCGGCTTCTAAAATAACTTTTCATAAGCAATTGCAAGTTTAGACTGTTAAACCTGCATGCAATTCACTGATGATGGGTTGTAATTCCATACAGTGTCAACAAACAGGAATGACAATAAACATAAAAATAAAATTAAAAAGCTGTGTTACATGACACGTTACACTAGGGAAACATTGTGTACAGTTAGTAAGAGTGGGAAAAAAACACCTCCAGGCAATGTCACAGCAAATGGCAATTGGAGTCTCAGTAGTTCTAACATTACCAGGTAATCTGATGACCTGAGGCAAAGCCATGTAATAATGTCATTCTTTCTCTTTGTTAATTGGAATAATCGTGCTGTTTCTGTGCTTTTGTATTTAGCACTGAATGCGAGTGATGTACATTGGTGTCTATGTAACTGAGAAAGGGACTGAAATTCAGAAACGGCAGCAGCTCCTTGTAGATGTAACAGAATACATCATGGTACTCATCTTTCTGCTTTATATTTTGTTCTGTGAAATGTGTTGAGCACCTTATAGGAAATCACTTCGGAAGGAACAGCAGTGTGGGGGACATCTAGCCTCCCCCCATACCTCCCCTGTCTTTCTTTCACCTTCCTAGGCAAGGAAGGTGAAACCTGGAATTGTGTACATGGAACGGCTGCTAATTAATGTCCATGGGCCTTAATTAGCTGAGGCTCATTACTTATTATCCTGACAGATTGCGAACTACAGAGTCCAGAGAAATAATTCTTACTTCAGCCCTCTCTCCAGGTATGAAGAACATGAAGAGGATGAGCACTGACGCAGCTATATTCTTAGTGTATTTTATTTAGAAAATGTAATCAAATAGCCTTTGAAAGATCAGGTCACGTAATACATCTATAAATATAAAGTTTATCTTTTTATTTGTAAAGAGCTGATATTTTATGTACAGTAGTGCATACATAAGACATACAATGACATGAAAGCAGGCTCGGACTGGGCCACCGGGGAGCCGGTGAACGCATCGGTAGGCCCTGCCGAGTGTTAGCCACGCCCTCTTTTGTGTGACGGTGGGCCTGCACTCTCCTCCCCGGCTCCCGTCCCAACCACAGGACCAGCGCAGCAGCCGGCAGGTGATCCCCGTGGCGGCGGTGATTGCAGAGTCCGGCTGAGGGGAGGAGAGGTGCACGCTGTGCTCTCCTCCCCGGCCCCCAGCCACAGCAGCTGGCAGGTGATGCTGGGGGTGGCGGTGAATGTAGAGCCGAACTGAGGGGAGTAGAGGCGTGCACTGCGCTCTCCTCCCCAGCCCCCAGCCGCAGGACTAGCAGCGGGAACATCAGCAGAGCCCAGGCAGCAGAGGTAAGCAGCACTGTGGGGCCATCTGGCATTGTGTGGGCAGTGCCTGTGTATCTGGCACTGCTGGGGGCAGTACCTGTGTATCTGGCACTGCTGGGGGCAGTACCTGTGCATCTGGCACTGCTGGGGGCAGTACCTGTGCATCTGGCACTGCTGGGGGCAGTACCTGTGTATCTGGCACTGTTGGGGGCGTATGTGTGTCTGGCACTGCACTACTGGGAGCATCTGAGTATCTGACACTATTGGGGGCATCTGTGTATCTTTCACTGCACTACTGGGGGCATCTGTGTATCTGGCACTGCACTACTAGGGGCATCTGTGTATCTGGCACTGCACTACTGTGGCATATGTGTATTTGGCACTGCACTACTAGAAGCGTATGTGTATCTGCCACTGCTGTGGGTATCTGTGTATCTGGCACTGCAGTACTGGGGGGCATCTGTGTATCTGGCACTGCACTACTGATGGCGTATGTGTATCTGGCACTATTGGGGGTGTATGTGTATCTGGCATTGTACTACTGGGGTCATTATTTGTATCTGGCACTATACTGGGTCTTTATGTGTATCTACTGCTCTCTCCGGGTGTAACCAAGGCACATATACTGCTGCTATTTCCTGGAGTAACCCAGGTGCTTATACTACTGCTCTCTCCCACTGTAACCCAGGTGTGTATACTACTGCTCTCTCCCGGTGTAACCCAGGCACGTATTCTACTGCTCTCTCCTGGTGTAACCCAGGCGCGTATACTACTGCTCTCTCCCGGTGTAACCCAGGCGCGTATACTACTGCTCTCTCCTCCTGGTGTAACCCAGGTGCATATACTACTCTTCTCTCCCAGTATAACCCAGGCGCATATACTACTGCTCTCTTCCGGTGTAACCCAGGCGCGTATACTACTGCTCTCTCCTGGTGTAACCCAGGTGCATATACTACTCATCTCTCCCGGTATAACCCAGGCGCATATACTACTATTCTCTTGTGGTGTAACCCAGGCGCGTACACTACTGCTCTCTCCCGGTGTAACCCAGGCACATACACAACAACTTGAATTGGGAAGCGAGTTAGAACTCTTTTTCTTTATATGCTATGCTAGGTGGTGCCTTTAATGGCTGGCCACTCCCCTCTGGTCACTTGGCCACACCCCTTCTAACATATGGCAACGCCCCTCAGTTGGCCCCTGTGATTGCATTTCCCTGGAGGACCCTTCATGCCCCAGTCCAACGCTGCATGAAAGAGAAGGTATAGGTGGGCCTGCACAAATGAGCTTACAATCTAAGTGGTGTTGGGAGAATGCAGATGTGTCCTTGCTGGTCTTGCAGTCTGATCACCAGAGGCGGAACTTGTGAGTGGTGGTCCCAGGTGCAAAAATATAATTTGGGCCCCCCTCATCCATCCCAACCTAAATTCAGAATATGCCACACGGCAGTGGGTGACAGGGAGAGGCAGAGGGTGACAGCATAAGGCAGGGGGAGGCAGAGGGTGATGGGAATCATTGGATAACAGGGGTACAAACAAAATGCCTCCCTAAGGTAAGAGGCAGGTTCCTCAGGCAGTGGTACCCATCCCGCTCTCTGCACTGGGCCATTCATCTGACATTGCTCATATGGTTTGTGGGAGCCTTTGGGGGAGGGGGAGGCGCAGGGGATATCTCATTGCTGGTCTTGGCAGCAGTGGGCACCTTAGTCCTCAGGGGCCCCGGTGCAATGCACTTGCTGTACCAATGGTAGTTCCGACTCTGCTGATCGCGGCAAACGTAGTCTTATAGTTGTAAGCTTGCGAGCAGGGCCTTTCTACCTCTATGTCTGTCTGTTTTTACCCAGTTTTGTTCTATTACTGTTGTTCTAATTGTAAAGCGCAACGGAATATGCTGCACTAAACTGTTAATAAATAAATAAAATAACTAGTGAGCATTCACAGGCTTAAATCAATAATAGCCTTTTACACATCCAGCGAGTGCATGAGAAAAGGATTATTGGGCAGATGTGGAGAGAATATTCCTTTGCGATTTGTTTGGTGTAAAATGGGGTCTCTCTACTGGCCTGATTCTGAGTTGCGTGCTATGCTGATATTCACGTAAATGGCTGATGTCTTTTCATCAAGCATCTGAGTTATAGTTTTGAAAAATGCATTAGGAGTTCCTTGGGGGTGACAAGGAGATGGCTAAGCGGAAGCATAGAGATGGGTGCAGGGTAAGACTGGCCCATAGGGGAACAGGAGAAACCACAGATGGGCCCCACTCCCTGATGACCCACACCCTCTTCTAGGGATCAGGTTCTAGACTGTGCACTGGACTATGGTATATTCTCTATAGTGCATTGCTGTTATTAATTTGGTACATTATCATGCATGCACAAGGAGTATTTACTATATATTTAGAAATGGACCAGACTATGAACTCTCTAATAAGTAGCCAAGCCCCTGGAGACTGGCCACAACCCTAAGCATGGGCCAATACCACTGCATGTCCCGGTGGGCCCTTCATGCACCCGTTAGACACTGGTTGGGTCCATCTTATGGGCTGTTATGGGAGTTGAGCGGGCATGCTGCTGATAGTGGTTGCGTACAGAGATGTAGAATCGATTTCACAGGAGACCGTATTCAGACGGATAATCTGCACCTGCTGATGCAGGTTACCATGGTGTGACCGATTGTAAAGACACCAAGCGGTATTTCAGTGTATACGGACGCTGAGAGTGGACATCTCAGTCCCTGCACATTCGGACCCACAGCTGTACACTAGGGAAGGGCTTTATAGTGGCATCTTTATAAAGTCACAGAGGTGCGACTGGCACAAGACACAGACACGGCCCTATGTATGATGAAACATGCCTGGTCAGCAGTAATAGGGTAGGGAAGAATGAGATATTTCAGGCTCTATGCAGTTTCTGCATTCAGGAGAGAATTATGTCTGTAGTTGTAGAATTATTCATGCACTCCACATGGGGTACAGAGTGTGTGACTAAGAATCTCTATACTTAAATATATATTTTCTGATGTTACAATGCATGCATTATAAAGAGTAAGCTGAAATAAATGATACATTACATGCAGTGTTCAGTGAAAGCTGATATTCCTAAATGAAATGACTTGTCTCATCTTGGAATAATCATTTGCTCACCCTAGTAGAATCTCTGCCAGGAGGGATCCAACATTGAGGTATTATATTGGGTTTCAAATGTGTGAGAGCATCTTAGAGGTGTGCACATTAGTATAATGATCATTAAGAGTTGCTAAGAGTAGCATTGTGTATGTTTCTTGTTCTAAAATACATTTTATGTGTAAGCATTCCATGTGAGTAGACCTGACATTGCTCTCTCAGCTAGTAAGTTCTTATAGTTTAGCCCTTCATTTACTTCTTTCACTAAACATCCCATCCAGGGGCGTAAGTTTATACTAGGAGCCTGCAGTCAACATAGCTGTTGGTGCCCCCTGCCCCCCACCGACCCTCCACCCGCATTCACTACAAACACCTAATTCCAGCAGCACCCAGACAAATATTTACTCCAGGGGTGCCAAGATGGGTGTGGGTAGTAATTACTTGGGCCCGGGCTTGCTAGAGGGGCTCAGCATGGTTCATCTGCTAAGGGGAACATGGTCCCCCTGTGCGACTGCACATGCCCTCTGTACAGCTGCGAGGAAGAGGGAACGTTAGGCATAGGCGTGCGCAGCACATTTTATTAGGTGGTGCACCATCAGAGGGGTGTGTCTAGCACCAACACACTAGTACTAAAAGTACCAATACAGCGCTAAGAATAATTATTTGCAGACAGGTGGAAAGGATTAGTCAAAAATTTAATATAAATTAAAATTAAAATTCAAAAAATAGGTATAGTAATGTCTAAATGACAATTTTTGAATTTTAATTTTAATTTATATTAAATTTTTGACTAATCCTTTCCACCTGTCTGCAAATAATTATTCTTAGCGCTGTATTGGTACTTTTAGTACTAGTGTGTTTATGTTTTATTTGGATTTGACTGTCTAAGGTTTTTACAGCTGCTCAGGAGAACCAGCTCTGTCAAGCGCGAGGTACACCCACTCTTTTGAGTGAAGAGAGGTTCCTTTGGTGTGTCTAGCACCGCCTTTTGGGCGTGTCTAGCACCATCTATTGACGGTCAACGCAATATAAAATGTCCACCCTTGTACCAATCCTAATAAAGCAGATACATTGTCAGATGTTGTGGTGTGCACCAAACAAACACCCCTGATGGCACTCACTGCAATTACACTGCTCCTCCTCAGCCTGGTCTGGCTCCCCCACTCTTTCCCCTGCAAGCTGCAGCAGCTTACTTACAAGTCAGTCACTCACTGACACTGACAGTCGCAGACTAGTACTGCTGCTGCTGGAAAAACGAGTGACGTGTCAATGTTGCTGATCCTCATCAGTGGCTGGCGTTGGCATAGCATAGAAGGAGAGAGGTGGGCATGTGGCGGGTGTGGCGGGTAATCACGTCACATCACGCTGTTTTTGTACATGGAGGTGGAGCTGGGAGTTTGAAAGCCGGTGGCAGTGGCACCCTTGATTAACCCAGGCGTCCGGTCAGTAATACAGTCCTGACAGGGTGCAGCGCAGAGGGGACAGTAATCAGCTTGCTCGGCGATCGCTACATCAGGCATGTGAGATCAGGGGGCCAGACATTAGGGGGTGCCTGTGCGCACCAGGCACCCCCCCCCCCCCTGCGCACACTTATGACGTTAGGGTGGGGGGAGTGTTCACTCAAGTGTTATGGGCCCATTCATGAAGGAGTGAAAACAACAGTTGAGAAACAGAGTAGTGAAGAAGTTGCCCATGGCAACCAATTTGCATCTCCCTTACATTTTATTAAAGGTACTTGATAAAGGCTTCCTTCAAAGCTGATTGGTTGCCCTGTGCAACTTCTCCACTGGTCCTTTTCTCAACTTTTTCACTGTTTCATGAATAGACCCCTTAGTTTCTCCCCATAGATGCTGGCTGCTGTGGGAGGGGCCTGCCTCCTGCAGATCACATTCATATTCCCCCTACCCTTCATACATAGAACCATGTGCTCCTTTTTTTAGTGCAGAGTGGCACCATATGTAATCTTTAATTATTAGACATAATGCAGATAAGCTATAAAACAAAGCAGAGGTGAGGAGAGATGTTGCAGTACAGAGCGGGTAGACAGGGCCACCATCAGGGGGGTACTGGGGGCACAGCTGTCCCGGGTCCGGCCTCTCTGACAGAGAGGGGAGGGCCTAGTCCGGTCATGCCGCTGTCCGGTAAACCGCCGTCTGTCACCATCTGCCGGCAGCGCTCTATTGAAAACGTCCCTCCCAAAATGGCCACCGCCTCGAAGGGACAGTTATTAAAGATACTGGAGGAGACCTCTAGTATCTTCAATAACTGTCTCCTCTGAGGCAGTGGCCATTTTGAGAGGGACATTTTCAATAGCTTGAAGCAGGCATGCGCAAACAGCGCCCCCACCGGAACAGCAGACCCACAGCAGCGGCAACAGCGTCAGTGGTGGCCGGGGTGGGGGGTTGGGGGGGGGGGGGGAATCCCCTGACAACGAGCAGGTACTGACACAAAATACTGTGTAGGCATAATATGGTGACAGGGGCATTAATGTGGGGGTTTAATATGGTGCAAGGGTCATAATATGGTGTTGCTCTTTATGTGCATAGGGATTTTATTTTCATTTTTTTTTAAATATATATTTTTATTTAATTTTTTTTTAAATATAATTTTTTTTTTTTCGGGGTATGGGGAGGGAGCCCGGCCTATTTTGTCAGTCCCGAGCCCCACAATTTCTGATGGCAGCCCTGCGGGTAGAACAACACAACACACCACATGACAAAGATTAATCAAATCACTATGTGTGTGCCTCCTCGCACCACCCCAACTCCTACTTTGGGCAGGCCGTCTGTGGATACAAATCGGTAGAGCAGACGCAAATATGGAGGAAAATGTGAAGATGTGTCTTTAATTGTTTAGTACATGGACTACTAACACTGTGCAGTACGCTTTGGGAACAGAGGCGGAACTACCATTGGCACAGCAGGTGCATTGCACTGGGGCCCCTGCTGGCCAGATTCCCCCCCTTTGGTAACCATTTTGAGCAATGGATGGATGATGCAGTGCAGAGAGCAGGATGGGCCCCACTACCTGAGGTACCTGCCCCTTACCTTAGGCTGACCTTATATGTGCCGGGCTGATAGAGGAGTCCTGCCACCTAGCAGCGCTGATGATCACAGCCATAGACTGCCCCTAAGTAACAGATAGTTGTACATTTTTTCTGATTCACTGTCTGGGAATTAAAGGCAGCTCGCAACTGTTGTAACTGTCACTGTCAGAGCCTGCCTGACTGAGTGCCAAACTGAGGAAAGCAGAGGTACATGCCCGCTGTTCTCCACTTCACACAGGACATTGGGCTTGTACCTCTGCCAACCACTGTCTCTCCCTGTCGCCCACTGCCTCCCCTGTCACCCCCTGCATTCCACTCTCACCCTCTACCTCCCCCTGCCCTACACTGTCACTATCTTCGTCTCTCTGTCATCCACTGCTGTGTGACATATTGTGAACTTGGGGTGGGGTGGAGGAGCGGGGTCCCAAATTATATTTGTCATACGTCCTAGAGGATGCTGGGGTCCATTTCATGACCATGGGGTATAGACGGTTCTGCAGGAGCCATGGGCACTTTAAGACTTTTCAAGGGTGTGAACTGGCTCCTTCCTCTATGTCCCTCCTCCAGACCTCAGTTTTAGAAATGTGCCCAGGCAGACTGGATGCACTCCAGAGGAGCTCTACTGAGTTTCTCTGAAAAGACTTATGTTAGGTTTTTTATTTTCAGGGAGAACTGCTGGCAACAGTCTCCCTTCTTCGTGGGACTGAGGGGGCAGAAGTAGGAACCAACTTCCTAAAGAGTTTCATGGCTCTGCTTCTGGCTGACAGGACACCATTAGCTCCTGAAGGGAAGTGAACGCTAGCTGTGCCTAGATGCTCACTCCCACAGCACGCCGTCACCCCCCTCACAGAGCCAGAAGTCAGAAGACAGGTGAGTGTTAGAAGACAGATCTTCAATCAAGAAAGTGACGGCTAAAGGTACCGCGCGGCTGGCGGGAGCGCAGCGCGCCATGTTGCCCACACATACACAGGCACTGCAGGGTGCATGGCGTGGGGGGGGAGCACCCTGGGCAGCATGAAACCTACGGAAACTGGAATAAATAAGGGGCATAAGTTGCTGAGGCACAGTCCTACCCCCGCCAGTATAAAAAATGACCTCATAAAAGCTGAAGAGAAACACGCCATTGAAGAGTGGAGCTTCCTCCTCAGTCAGCCAGCACACTGCTCAGCACCATTTTCTCTCTCTCCTCAGGCTGCAGAGACAACACTGGTCCTCCTCCACTACTGAACAAGTATCAGGGTGCAAAACAGGGGGGGCCACAGTGAATTTGGTTCTATATAATTGTGTGATTAGCATTATAAAAGCGCTGCATGTCAGTGGGCATTTTGTGTTCACAGACATTGGGGTATATTTACTAAGGTCCCGATTTTGACCGAGATGCCGTTTTTTCTTCAAAGTGTCATCTCGGTAATTTACTAAGCAAAAATAACGGCAGTGATGAGGGCATTCGTAATATTTTGGAAGTCCTAGGAAAAAATCTCGAATCAATACACCATCGGTCAAATACGCCTGCAATTTGGTAGAAATCGGTCATTTACTAAAAAGTGCAAAACACAAACACTGCCGACAATAGCCAAACACTGCCGTGCTAAAATACAAATCGTGAAAAAGTGCTAGAAAAAAAAAGACCTGCTTTTTTATCCCGTGTTTGTATAGGCATGCACGGATCCATGAGATCAGTGCATGTTTATCAGTGGGAAGGGGTGGGAAATGTTATCATTTTTCTAAAAAAAAATGCGTGGGGTCCCCCCTCCTAAACCAAACCAGCCTCGGGCTCTTTGAGCCGGCCCTGGTTGCAAAAATATGGGAAAAAAATTGACAGGGGTTCCCCCATATTTAAGCAACCAGCACCGGGCTCTGCGCCTGGTCCTGGTTCCAAAAATACGGGGGACAAAAAGCATAGGGGTCCCCCGTATTTTTGAAACCAGCACCGGGCTCCACTAGCTGGACAGATAATGCCACAGCCGGGGGTCACTTTTATACAGTGCCTTGCGGCCGTGGCATCAAATATCCAACTAGTCACCCCTGGCCGGGGTACCCTGGGGGAGTGGGGACCCCTTCAATCAAGGGGTCCCCCCCCCCAGCCACCCAAGGGCCAGGGGTGAAGCCCGAGGCTGTCCCCCCCATCTAATGGGCTGCGGATGGGGGGCTGATAGCCTTTGTGAAAAGTGTTTGATATTGTTTTTAGTAGCAGTACTACAAGGCCCAGCAAGCCTCCCCCGCAAGCTGGTACTTGGAGAACCACAAGTACCAGCATGCGGCGGAAAAACGGGCCCGCTGGTACCTGTAGTACTACTACTAAAAAAATACCCCAATAAAGACATCACACACACACCTTGAAAGTATAACTTTAATACATACATGCACACCAACATACATACATACTTACCTATGTTCCCACGCAGGTCAGTCCTCTTCTCCAGTAGAATCCATGGTGTACCTGTAGAAAAAATTATACTCACATAATCCATGGTTGAAGGCTCCTCTGCTTGTAATCCTTTTGTAATCCACGTACTTGAAAAAATAAAAAAACGGATACCCGACCACGAACTGAAAGGGGACCCATGTTTTCACATGGGACCCCTTTCCCCGAATGCCAGAAACCCCCTCTGACTGATGTCTAAGTGGGTTTCTTCAGCCAATCAGGGAGCGCCACGTTGTGGCACCCTCCTGATCGGCTGTGTGCTCCTGTACTGTCTGACAGGCGGCACACGGCAGTGTTACAATGTAGCGCCTATGCGCTCCATTGTAACCAATGGTGGGAACTTTCAGGTCAGCGGTGAGGTCACTTTCGGTCAACCGCAGAGGTGTAATATGACACCAAGAGCCTGACTGGGTGAAAGGTTACATGATAGTGTGAATCACTACTGAATCTCATACAGAAAACTGAATATAGTCTGTTGAAGATGTGATTTTTAATAGTTCTGCTTTTCATCCACAGGGACCCCTCTGGGTCACATACAAATTTGCACAAGTAGTACAAACTGATACCGACACGGACTCTGATTCCTGTGTCGACATTAGTGATTCCAGGGGAATAGATCCTAAGTTAGCAAAAAGCATTCAAAACATGTTTTAGCTATAAAGGAGGTGTTAGAAGTTACGAAGCCCCCTCTTTTACCACAAGGAGAGGGTTTACTTTAGTAAAGAAGTAATGTAATTTTCCCTCCACCTCAGGAGTTGAACAATCTCTTGGAGGGAGTCTGATTTAACCTGAAAAGAAATTTCAGATTCCCAAAAGGAATTCAGGCAGCTTACCTTTTTTCCAAAAGGTGGTAGTCACCCCGCATTTTAGACAGGGCCCTGTCATAAAAGAGGAAAGGAGCTTCTCCCTGCACCTGGAATGGCTTCACTTTTGGAGCCGACAGACCGCAAGTGAGTGAGGTGATCTATTGATGTGGCCAGTGGGACACTAATCAGGCCTACCATTGTCTGTGCGTGGGTGAGTAGTGCTATTGAAAAGTGGTCAGAAAACTTGTCATTAGACATTGACACAATAGATGGAGACAAGATACTCCTAACGTTAGGTCAAAGACGCTGCAGTGTACGTACTAGAAACCATGAAATATATTGGTCTCTTGGGATCAAGAACCACTACCATGGCAGTATCGGCTCGGACGGCGTTGTGGATTCGCCAGTGGAATGCTGATGCAGATTCCAAAAGAAATATGGAGGCTCTCCCGTATAAAGGTGAGGCCTTGTTTGGTGATGGGCTGGATGCGTTAGTCTCGGCGGCTACCGCAGGTAAGTTGACATTCTTGCCTTCTGCTCCTGCACCAGCAAAAAAGACACATCACTCTCACATGCAGTCATTTCGGCCCAACAAATACAAAAAGGCCAAAGGTTCCCCCTTCTTTGCAGGTAGGGGAAGGGGAAAAGGAAAGAAGTACGCAGCGTCTCCAGGATCCCAGGAGCAGAAGTCAACCCCTGCTCCTGCCAAATCTGCAGCATGACGCTGGGGCTCCCTTGCGGGAGTCCGCTCAGGTGGGAGCACGTCTGAAACTTTTCAGCCAAATCTGGATTCAATCTGGCCTGGACCCATGGGTCTCACAGATAGTGTCCCATGGGTACAAACTAGAGTTTCAAGACGTCCCCCCATGCCGATTTTTCAAATCGACCTTGCCAGCTTCTCTTCCAGGAAGAGAGGCATTAACAACGGCAATTCAAAAATTATGTCAGGATCAGGTCATTGTCCTGGTACCCTTGTCACAGCAAGGAGAAGGTTTTTATTCAAGCCTCTTCGTAGTTCCGAAGCCGGACGGCTCGGTCAAACCGATTTTAAACCTGAAAAATCTGAAGCTCTACTTGAAAAGGTTCAAGTTCAAGATGGAGTCCCTGAGGGTAGTGATTTCCAGTCTGGAGGAGGGGGACTTCATGGTGTCAGTAGACATAAAGGATGCTTACTTGCATGTTCCCATTTATCCTCCTCACCAAGCTTATCTGAGATTCGCAGTACAGGATTGCCATTACCAGTTCCAGACGTTGCCGTTCGGACTCTCCACGGCACCGAAGGTATTCACCTAGGTGATGGTGGAGATGATGGTCCTCCTTCGTCAAATAGGAGTCAATATAATTCCTTATCTGGACGATCTGATAAAAGCGAGATCCAGGGAACAGTTGGTGCAGAACATCGCACTCTCCCTGTCAATACTCCAACAACACGGTTGGATCATGAATTTTCCAAAGTCGCACATGGAACCAACGATAAGATTGTCCTTTTTAGGGATGATTCTGGACACAGAAGTACAGAGAGTATTTCTTCCAGTGGAAAAGGCTCTGGAAATCCAGAAAATGGTCAAACAAATATTGAAACCAACAAGCGTGTTGATCCATCAATGCATTCGGTTGTTGGGAAAATGGTAGCGGCCTACGAGGCCATACAGTTTGGCCGATTTCATGCCAGAGTATTCCAGTGGGATCTGTTGGACAAGTGGTCCGGATCCCACCTACACATGCACCGGAAAATAATCCTGTCCCCCAATGCCAGGATTTTGCTCTTGTGGTGGCTACACAGTTCTCACCTACTAGAGGGACGCAGGTTTGGGATTCACGACTGGGTCCTAATAACCACGTATGCAAGTCTCCGAGGCTGGGGAGCTGTCACACAGGGGGAAAGCTTCCAAGGAAAATGGTCAAGTCAGGAAGCCTGCCTTCACATAAACGTTCTGGAATTGAGAGCCATTTACAATGGCCTTCTACAAGCGGTACATCTTCTTCAAGATCATCCCATGTAGATCCAGTCGGACAATGTAACAGCAGTCGCGTACATAAACAGGCAAGGCGGAACGAAAAGCAGAGCGGCAATGGCAGAGGTGACAAGGATTCTCGTCTGGGCAGAAAGACATGTTAGAGCTCTGTCAGCAATTTTCATTACGGGAGTGGACATCTGGGAAGCAGACTTCCTCAGCAGACACGATCTCCATCCAGGAGAGTGGGGCCTCCACCAAGAAGTGTTCGCAGAGGTGACAAGTCTTTGGGGAATTCCTCAAGTAGACATGATGACATCTCGTCTAAACAAGAAGCTTCAGAGATATTGTTCCAGGTCGAGAGACCCTCAAGCAATAGCAGTGGATGCACTGGTGACCCAGTGGGTGTTTCTGTCGGTATATGTTTTCCCTCCACTTCCACTGATTCCAAAAGTTCTCAACATAATAAGAAGAACAAGAGTTTGAGCAATCGTCATTGCCCCAGACTGGCCAAGGAGGGCTTGGTATCCAGATCTTCAGGCGTTGCTCATAGAAGATCCTCGGCCTCTTCCTCCTCAAGAGGACCTACTACAGCAGGGGCCGCGTGTGTATCAAGACTTACCACGGCTACGTTTGACGGCATGGCTGTTGAGAGTCGGATCCTAGCCCGAAAGGGTATTCCCAAGGAAGTCATCCCCACTCTTATTCAGGCCAGGAAAGGAGTAACGTCTAAACATTACCACCGTATTTGGAGAAAATATGTGTCTTGGTGTGGAGTTTAAGTTGGGACGTTTTCTCCATTTTCTGCAGGCTGGTGTGGATGCGGGCCCTAGATTGGGGTCAATCAAGGTCCAGATTTCAGCCTTATCAGTTTTCTTTCAAAAACAATTGGCTTCTCTTCCAGAAGTTCAGACCTTCGTGAAAGGGGTTTTGCACATCCAGCCTCCATTTGTGCCTCTAGTGGCACCATGGGACCTTAATGTGATGTTGCAGTTCCTTCAATCGAGTTGGTTTGAACCTCTACAGGAGATAGAGTTGAAGTTTCTCACTTCAAAAGTGGTGATGCTTTTAGCCTTGGCATCTGCAAGGCGGGTGTCTGGGTTGGGGGCCTTGTCTCACAAGAGTCCTTACCTGATCTTCCATGAAGATAGGGCAGAGTTGAGAACTCGCCAACATTTTCTTCCGAAGGTGGTTTCATCTTTCCACATAAACCAACCTATTGTGGTGCCAGTGGCTACTGACACGTTCACTGAGTCAAAGTCTCTAGATGTGGTTAGGGCTTTGAAGATTTATGTCGCTAGAACAGCTCGGATACGGAAAACAGAGGCTCTGTTTGTCCTGTATACTCCCAACAAGATTGGGTGTCCTGCTTCCAAGCAGACCATTGCGCGCTGGATCAGAGGTACGATTTAGCACGCTCATTCTTCGGCTGGTTTGCCGTTGCCGAAGTCGGTGAAGGCCCATTCTACTAGGACGGTGGGCTCGTCCTGGGCGGCTGCTCGGGGGGTCTCGGCATTAGAACTTTGCCGAGCAGCTACTTGGTCAGGGTCAAACACTTTTGCTAAATTTTATAAGTTTGACACTTTGGCCGATGAGGACCTCAAGTTTGGTCAATCGGTGCTGCAGGGTCATCCGCACTCTACCGCCCGTACTGGAGCTTTGGTATAAACCCCATGGTCATGAAATGGACCCCAGCATCCTCTAGGACGTATGAGAAAACAGGATTTTAATACCTACCGGTAAATCCTTTTCTCCTAGTCCGTAGAGGATGCTGGGCGCCCAACCTAGTGCGTACTTTACCTGCAGTTTTGTTCAATTAGTTACACAAGTTGTGTTACATTTGTTTTCAGCATGTTGCCGTAAATGGTTCATGCCTGTTGGCGTGTGTTATGTTGAATGCCATGTTGTGCGGCATGGTTGAGGTGTGAGCTGGTATGATTCTCACCGTTAGTATAAATGTAAATCCTTTCCTCGAAATGTCCGTCTCCCTGGGCACAGTTCCTATAACTAAGGTCTGGAGGAGGGGCATAGAGGGAGGAGCCAGTTCACACCCTTGAAAAGTCTTAAAGTGCCCATGGCTCCTGCGGAACCGTCTATACCCCATGGTCATGAAATGGACCCCAGCATCCTCTACGGACTAGGAGAAAAGGATTTACCGGTAGGTATTAAAATCCTGTTTTGCACCTGGTCCCACCACTCACAAGTCCCACCTCTGTCTGGGAACATGGCATCAACACCATTTTCCCAGTGATTTCTGCAGTGCTGACATCAGACTTGGAAGAGGTGAATATAATAATGTGTGGGTGCAGGATATGCGGTGTAGGCATCCCTGGACCCAGGAGCACGTGCACACCGTGCACACTGCCCCAAAATATAGTAGATAGGCCACTGACCACTCCACTAAGTAGCTTACACTTTGTTTTAATTCTAAAAGATATAACAATAAAACTTCCAATGTAATATTCCATTTTCCTCCTGTAAAACATAGCCATAACTTCTTAAAAGATTCAGTTTGCTTTGGGAAGTCCCTCAGCCTGCTAAAGTACTTATATCTCTAAACCAGGGAGATTTAGAAATTTGGCAGTGTTTATACGTGCTTACTCTATTGCAGCATATTCATTAGTGAACCATGAGGACCTTGCACAAATTAAATCACTTTTAGATCACATATTGGCAGATCTGTCTCAATCTGTTTTGGACTTAAACACTATATCCTTTGCTGCTGTAATCTTTTGTCATTGGAATGTAGAATGTTACACGCAGAAACGACAGAAAACTTCTCTTTCTCTATGAGTTACTTTAACAATGTCTATCAGAGAATATGGACATCTGATTATCTGTCATTTTGCTGACATTAAAGTGGAACTAAAACCAAAAGTAATAATACAACTCTGTATAGTCTTATGTATTAAATAATATAATTGAATATTTTGTCCCCCATTTATCAAGCCGTGGAAAATGATAAATAGCACAGTGATAAAGTCCCAGCCAATCAGCTCCTAACTGCCATGCTACAGGCCGTGTTTGAAAAATGATAGTTATGAGCTGATTGGTTGGTACTTTATCACCATGCTTTTTATCACTTCCCAAGGCTTAATAAATCTGGGCCTTTATATTGACTGCTATCAGCTTGATAGTCTTAGATTTGCTGAATGGGGACTACCATCATAAAAATGGGAGGGATTTGCACCATGGGCCTAATTCAGTAAGGCCCGCAAAAGTGCTGAAATCGATATTTGGCGATTTCAGCACTTCTGCGCACGCGCGCACACCAGTGAGCGCATGTGCAAGGTCTTAAACTGCGATCACAGGCGATTGCAGTCTAAGACATGGAAGGGGCGGGAACGGGGCGTCGACTCCGCATTTTGTGGGCGTCAAAGGTCTGTTTAAGGAGCGCTGTCAGGTGTGTCCGGACCGTTGCTGGGGTGGGCCATGGCAGCTGGGTGACGTCACATGTAGATGCTGCGACCTAAAAGATGGCGGCCCTCCGACTGCCTACGCAGGGGGCTACCTTAATCATGCGTTCGCATGTTAGCGGGGGCAGGACCTGACATGTGGGGTGTCCTTGCCATGTGCTGGGCGGCCCCCCGCATGTTAGAGGAGCGAGGTGTAGTTTTGCGATTTACTACAACTCAAGCTGAATTAGGCCCAATGGGGGTCATTCAGACCTGATCGCTCGCTAGCGGTTTTAACAGCGCTGAGATCAGGTCAGAACTGCGCATGCATATGCACCGCAATGCGCAGGCGCTTCGCATGGGTACAAAGCGGATTGTTGCTGTGCGATGGGTTTAACGAAGAATCCATGCGCACAGCCGATCGCAAGGAGATTGACAGGAAGAAGGCGTTTGTGGGTGGCAACTGACCGTTTTCAGGGAGTGGCTGGAAAAACGCAGGCGTGTCCAAGTGTTTGCAGAGCGGGTGTCTGACGTCAATTCTGGCCCCGGACAGGCTGAAGTGATCGCAGCGGCTGAGTAAGTTATGGGCAACTCAGAAACTTCACAAAGTTTTTTTGTACCGCTCGGCTGCACATGAGATCGCACACTTGCACAGCTAAAATACACTCCACGGTGGGCGGCGACTATGCGAACACAGGACTACAAAAACCAGCTAGCGAGCGATCAGGTCTGAATTACCCCTTATATTCGTATTCAAAGAAAATGTTATAACAATGAAAATGCATTCCACTTTTTCCAGTGACAGATAAAAGGGTAAAATCTGTGTTATCGCACACATCACTGCTAGCACAGCAAGGTTTATACTATTCACAGTCAGTGACTTCAGATGTAGGGCTAGATGCATCATCGCTTGGAGAGCGATAAAATGGAGAGTGAAAAAGTACCAGCCAATCAGCTCCTAACTGCCATGTCACAGGCTGTGTTTCAAAAATGACAGGAGCTGGTTGGCTGGTAGTTTATCACTTTCCATTTTATCACTCTTCAAGCGATAATGCATCTAGCCCGTTGAATCATTTTCACTGACATCCTGTATGGCAGAAACGTTTGAATTTTTTTCCCATACATTATAGGAAATCTGAAACACTACAGTTTATTATCCTCTACAACTTGTTCAGTTGTTTTGTTGTGTAAATTCCGTTGTGTTTTTTACAAATACATTTGACTGTGAGAAGCTGCTTCTTCAATAACGCTAATTTACCAATATGTATGTAAAAGAATTTGCTTGGCTCTAAATACTAATCACTGTAGTGAGCTCTACTTTATCAAGCGGTCATCTAAATGAGTGCAGTGAAGAACATGAGTGATGTTTAGAGTTAGGAGGAACTAAAGGTAAAGGTGCAATTTTGCACCTTCACAAACAATACTCTATCTAAGAGTCCAGTCAGCCTTGGCTAAATGAAGGACAAGACTAACTCAAACCTCTAGAGGTTGACACAAGATGGTCGACAGTCAAAAGGTTGACAGTTAAATGATCAACATGGACTTAAATCGACGGGGTCAAAAGGTGGACAGGGTCAAAAGGTCAACATGCAAATGGTCAACACAACAAAGGTTAACACATTGTTTTTCATAATTTGTAGGTGTAAGGTTAGGGGTTAGAGTTGGGGTTAGGCACTTGGGGGAGGGTTAGGCTGCCAGAGGAAATGTTTAGGCACTTGGCGGAGGGTTAGGTTGTGAAAAGGGACAGAGAGGGTTAGGCACCAAAGGGATGGATAGGGTTAGGCACTCGGAAGAGGGTTCTTGTATTTACCTTTTTTGTGTTAACCTTTTGACCTTGTCAACCTTCTGGTGTCGACCTACTGACTATCTAGACACACCAAAGGAGCCTAGATCAAAAGAGCCTTCCCCTTCAATTGGCATCCCTGATGAGTTCCACTCAGAGTTTAAAATTGCACCTCCTAGCTTTATTTACTCTTGACCCTAAATTAGACCTACCGTATAGGGGTTGATTGTGAGTTGAGAGCAAAATAAATAAATAAAAATAAGTAACTTTGCACTTTGGGAAAACCATGCTGCATAGAGAGTTTGATTTGGGTGGGGTGTATCAATACTCAAGTTTAAATTGCAGTGTAAAAATAAAACTGTCCAGCATTTGTGGGCCACATACAAAAGCAGCCAGTATTTACCCTGCTTTGTAACTTGGGGCCTAATTCAGACCTGATCGCAGCAGCAAATTTGTTAGCTAATGGGCAAAACCATGTGCACTGCAGGTGGGGCAGATATAACATGTGCAGAGAGATTTAGATTTGGGTGGGTTATATTGTTCCTGTGCAGGGTAAAAACTGGCTGCTTTATTTTTACACAACAATGTAGATTTCAGTTTGCACACACCCCACCCAAATCTAACTCTCTCTGCACATGTTATATTGACCCCCCCCCCCCCCTCCCTGCAATGCACATGGTTTTGCCCATTAGCTACCAAATTTGCTGCTGCGGTCAGATCTGAATTAGGCCCCTGTTAAGTTCCAAATACAAAGTTATTTGCTTATTTTTGCTTTGCTCCTACCTCAGAATCAGCCCCATTGTGAGAGATGTGGAAAAAAGTCAGAATTTGTACTGGGGCTCATGGTACAATAAATACTCTAGTTACTATGGAAAGTGGTAAGCTCAGTTGCAGGGCCGAACTATCGGCTTAATGTAATAGCCTCCGAGTTCTGGAGGTGCAGGAGTTTTGTGCGAGTCTGCCCGTTTTTTTTTAAAGCAGCAATCGTTTACAAAGCAAAACCAACCTGGTGTTGCCTTGTAAATGATTGCTGCTTTAAAAAAATGGGCAGACTCGCACAAAGTTCCCGCACCTCTGGAACTCGGAGGCTATTACATGTAGCCGCATGTGTTTTTTTTAAACCCTTTCAACATGGAGCATTCACTTATTTTAATAAGTATAATGCATACCTCCCAACATTTGAGAGATGGAGAGAGGAACATCTTCACGCGCGCGCCTGTAAAGGGGGCATGGCCTACAGAAAAGGGGGTGTGGCTTCACTGGAGGGCCCGCAGTCTCAAGCCACGCACCCATTTTCGTCACTGAGGGGGCATGCCAAGCTGGTATGCCCCCTTTCCCACTGTCTCCAAAAAAAACGGGACTGTCCCGCAAAAATCGGGACAGTTGGGAGGTATGTAATGGACTAGATGGACCAATGAGTTTTTATTTTGCGTCAGTATTTTATGTTTTAACTTTTTCCTCACAGATCTCCTTTCCCTCTTTTGTTTACAGTATGTTGCTGCTCAGCTTTTTTTATCAAGATTTTCACGTTTGCAACTTCTGTCTTCTTCACTGTCTTTCACCACTGCTTTAATCCTTTGTTTCTTGAAAGACCTTTGACACTTTTTTGTGCTTCTCTACAAATGTTCAATTTGAGTTATACTATAAAATGAATGTCAGCAATTTCCTGTTCATATAATAACCAATATAAAAAATATGATTCGAATTTTGCTGCAAAAGTTTACTTTTATTGGAGAACATACTTTACTTGGAAATGGGTCTGACAATAACCACATTTCCAATTTAATAAAATAGCTTCAGCAATTTGTAGCCAAGCTTCAGAAATACTTCCAAAAATGAAAATCACCTGTTTTACATTTGTAGATACATTTTTCATTATTTATGTTTAATCCTATGCATGTTCTATGTTTTTCTTTCCTTTGCCCCTTCTAAACTCCCTTCCTTCAAAGTTATATAGTCTAGTTATTATTAGTGATGTGCACCGGAAATTTTTCGGGTTTTGTGTTTTGGTTTTGGATTTGGTTCCGCGGCCGTGTTTTGGATTCGGACGCGTTTTGGCAAAACCTCACCGAAATTTTTTTGTCAGATTCGGGTGTGTTTTGGATTCGGTTTTTTTTACAAAAAACCCTAAAAAACAGCTTAAATCATAGAATTTGGGGGTCATTTTGATCCCATAGTTTTATTAACCTCAATAACCATAATTTCCACTCATTTCCAGTCTATTCTGAACACCTCACACCTCACAATATTATTTTTTGTCCTAAAATTTGCACCGAGGTTGCTGGATGGCTAAGCTAAGCGACACAAGTGGCCGACACAAACACCTGGCCCATCTAGGAGTGGCACTGCAGTGTCAGGCAGGATGGCACTTCAAAAAAAATTGTCCCCAAACAGCACAAGATGCAAAGAAAAAAGAGGCGCACCAAGGTCGCTGTGTGACTAAGCTAAGCGACACAAGTGGCCGACACAAACACCTGGCCCATCTAGGAGTGGCACTGCAGTGTCAGGCAGGATGGCACTTCAAAAAAATTGTCCCCAAACAGCACATGATGCAAAGAAAAATGAAAGAAAAAAGAGGTGCAAGATGGAATTGTCCTTGGGCCCTCCCACCCACCCTTATGTTGTATAAACAGGACATGCACACTTTAACGAACCCATCATTTCAGCGACAGGGTCTGCCACACGACTGTGACTGAAATGACTGGTTGGTTTGGGCCCCCACCAAAAAAAGAAGCAATCAATATCTCCTTGCACAAACTGGCTCTACAGAGGCAAGATGTCCACCTCATCATCATCCTCCGATTCCTCACCCCTTTCACTGTGTACATCCCCCTCCTCACAGATTATTAATTCGTCCCCACTGGAATCCACCATCTCAGGTCCCTGTGTACTTTGTGGAGGCAATTGCTGCTGGTGAATGTCTCCACGGAGGAATTGATTATAATTCATTTTGATGAACATCATCTTCTCCACATTTTCTGGAAGTAACCTCGTACGCCAATTGCTGACAAGGTGAGCGGCTGCACTAAACACTCTTTCGGAGTACACACTGGAGGGAGGGCAACTTAGGTAGAATAAAGCCAGTTTGTGCAAGGGCCTCCAAATTGCCTCTTTTTCCTGCCAGTATACGTACGGACTGTCTGACGTGCCTACTTGGATGCGGTCACTCATAATCCTCCACCATTCTTTCAATGGTGAGAGAATCATATGCAGTGACAGTAGACGACATGTCAGTAATCGTTGGCAGGTCCTTCAGTCCGGACCAGATGTCAGCACTCGCTCCAGACTGCCCTGCATCACCGCCAGCGGGTGGGCTCGGAATTCTTAGCCTTTTCCTCGCACCCCCAGTTGAATGTGAAGGAGGAGATGTTGACGGGTCACGTTCCGCTTGACTTGACAATTTTCTCACCAGCAGGTCTTTGAACCTCTGCAGACTTGTGTCTGCCGGAAAGAGAGATACAACGTAGGTTTTAAATCTAGGATCGAGCACGGTGGCCAAAATGTAGTGCTCTGATTTCAACAGATTGACCACCCGTGAATCCTGGTTAAGCGAATTAAGGGCTCCATCCACAAGTCCCACATGCCTAGCGGAATCGCTCTGTTTTAGCTCCTCCTATAATGTCTCCAGCTTCTTCTGCAAAAGCCTGATGAGGGGAATGACCTGACTCAGGCTGGCAGTGTCTGAACTGACTTCACGTGTGGCAAGTTCAAAGGGTTGCAGAACCTTGCACAACGTTGAAATCATTCTCCACTGCGCTTGAGCCAGGTGCATTCCCCCTCCTTTGCCTATATTGTGGGCAGATGTATAAGCTTGAATGGCCTTTTGCTGCTCCTCCATCCTCTGAAGCATATAGAGGGTTGAATTCCACCTCGTTACCACCTCTTGCTTCAGATGATAGCAGGGCAGGTTCAGGAATGTTTGGTGGTGCTCCAGTCTTCTGTACGCGGTGGCTGAATGCCGAAAGTGGCCCGCAATTCTTCGGGCCACTGACAGCATCTCTTGCACGCCCCTGTCGTTTTTTAAATAATTCTGCACCACCAAATTCAATGTATGTGCAAAACATGGGACGTGCTGGAATTTGCCCAGATGTAATGCACGCACAATATTGCTGGCGTTGTCCGATGTCACAAATCCCCAGGAGAGTCCAATTGGGGTAAGCCATTCTGCGATGATCTTCCTCAGTTGCCGTAAGAGGTTGTCAGCTGTGTGCCTATTCTGGAAAGCGGTGATACAAAGCGTAGCCTGCCTAGGAACGAGTTGGCGTTTGCGAGATGCTGCTACTGGTGCCGCCGATGCTGTTCTTGCTGCGGGAGGCAATACATCTACTCAGTGGGCTGTCACAGTCATATAGTCCTGAGTCTGCCCTGCTCCACTTGTCCACATGTCCGTGGTTAAGTGGACATTGGGTACAACTGCATTTTTTAGGACACTGGTGAGTCTTTTTCTGAGGTCTGTGTACATTTTCGGTATCGCCTGCCTAGAGAAATGGAACCTAGATGGTATTTGGTACCGGGGACACAGTACCTCAATCAAGTCTCTAGTTGGCTCTGAATTAACGGTGGATACCGGAACCACGTTTCTCACCGCCCAGGCTGCCAAGGCCTGGGTTATCTGCTTTGCAGCAGGATGACTGCTGTGATATTTCATCTTCCTCGCAAAGGACTGTTGGACAGTCAATTGCTTACTGGAAGTAGTACAAGTGGTCTTCCGACTTCCCCTCTGGGATGACGATCGACTCCCAGCAGCTACAACAGCAGCGCCAGCAGCAGTAGGTGTTACACTCAAGGATGCATCGGAGGAATCCCAGGCAGGAGCGGTCTCGTCAGACTTGCCAGTGACATGGCCTGCAGGACTATTGGCTTTCCTGGGTAAGGAGGAAATTGACACTGAGGGAGTTGGTGGTGTGGTTTGCAGGAGCTTGGTTACAAGAGGAAGGGATTTAGTGGTCAGTGGACTGCTTCCGCTGTCACCCAAAGTTTTTGAACTTGTCACTGACTTATGATGAATGCGCTGCAGGTGACGTATAAGGAAGGATGTTCCGAGGTGGTTAACGTCCTTACCCCTACTTATTACAGCTTGACAAAGGCAACACACGGCTTGACACCTGTTGTCCGCATTTGTGTTGAAATAATTCCACACCGAAGAGGTGATTTTTTTTTGTATTTTGACCAGGCATGTCAATGGCCATATTCGTCCCACGGACAACAGGTGTCTCCCCGGGTGCCTGACTTAAACAAACCACCTCACCATCAGAATCCTCCTTGTCAATTTCCTCCCCAGCGCCAGCAACACCCATATCCTCATCCTGGTGTACTTCAACAGTGACATCTTCAATTTGACTATCAGGAACTGGACTGCGGGTGCTCCTTCCAGCACTTGCAGGGGGCGTGCAAATGGTGGAAGGCGCAAGCTCTTCCCGTCCAGTGTTGGGAAGGTCAGGCATCGCAACCGACACAATTGGACTCTCCTTGGGTATTTGTGATTTAGAAGAACGCACAGTTCTTTGCTGTGCTTTTGCCAGCTTAAGTCTTTTCATTTTTTCTAGCGAGAGGATGAGTGCTTCCATCCTCATGTGAATCTGAACCACTAGCCATGAACATAGGCCAGGGCCTCAGCCGTTCCTTGCCACTCCGTGTCGTAAATGGCATATTGGCAAGTTTACGCTTCTCATCAGACGCTTTCAATTTTGATTTTTGGGTCATTTTACTGAACTTTTGTTTTTTGGATTTTACATGCTCTCTACTATGACATTGGGCATCGGCCTTGGCAGACGACGTTGATGGCATTTCATCGTCTCGGCCATGACTAGTGGCAGCAGCTTCAGCACGAGGTGGAAGTGGATCTTGATCTTTCCCTATTTTAACCTCCACATTTTTGTTCTCCATTTTTTAATGTGTGGAATTATATGCCAGTATCAATAGCAATGGCCTACTACTATATTTACTGCGCACAACTGAAATGCACCACAGGTATGGATGGATAGTATACTTGACGACACAGAGGTAGGTACAGCAGTGGCCTTCCGTACCGTACTGCTATATATAGTATACTGGTGGTCACTGTGTCAGCAAACTGCAAAACTAAAATGCACCACAGGTATAGAATGTAGATGGATAGTATACTTAATGAATGACGACACAGAGGTAGGTACAGCAGTGGCCTTCCGTACTGCTATATATAGTATACTGGTGGTCACTGTATCAGCAAACTGCAAAACTAAAATGCACCACAGGTATAGAATGTAGATGGATAGTATACTTAATGAATGACGACACAGAGGTAGGTACAGCAGTGGCCTTCCGTACTGCTATATATAGTATACTGGTGGTCACTGTATCAGCAAACTGCAAAACTAAAATGCACCACAGGTATAGAATGTAGATGGATAGTATACTTAATGAATGACGACACAGAGGTAGGTACAGCAGTGGCCTTCCGTACTGCTATATATAGTATACTGATGGTCACTGTATCAGCAAACTGCAAAACTAAAATGCACCACAGGTATAGAATGTAGATGGATAGTATACTTAATGAATGACGACACAGAGGTAGGTACAGCAGTGGCCTTCCGTACCGTACTGCTATATATAGTATACTGGTGGTCACAGTGTCAGTAAACTGCAAAACTAAAATGCACCACAGGTATAGAATGTAGATGGATAGTATACTTAATGAATGACGACACAGAGGTAGGTACAGCAGTGGCCTTCCGTACTGCTATATATAGTATACTGATGGTCACTGTCTCAGCAAACTACAAAACTAAAATGCACCACAGGTATAGAATGTAGATGGATAGTATACTTAATGAATGACGACACAGAGGTAGGTACAGCAGTGGCCTTCCGTACTGCTATATATAGTATACTGGTGGTCACTGTATCAGCAAACTGCAAAACTAAAATGCACCACAGGTATAGAATGTAGATGGATAGTATACTTAATGAATGACGACACAGAGGTAGGTACAGCAGTGGCCTTCCGTACCGTACTGCTATATATAGTATACTGGTGGTCACTGTGTCAGCAAACTGCAAAACTAAAATGCACCACAGGTATAGAATGTAGATGGATAGTATACTTAATGAATGACGACACAGAGGTAGGTACAGCAGTGGCCTTCCGTACTGCTATATATAGTATACTGGTGGTCACTGTGTCAGCAAACTGCAAAACTAAAATGCACCACAGGTATAGAATGTAGATGGATAGTATACTTAATGACGACACAGAGGTAGGTACAGCAGTGGCCTACTGTACCGTAATGCTATATATTATATACTGGTGGTTACTGGTCAGCAAAACTCTGCACTGTACTCCTCCTATATAATATTATACTGGTGGTCCCCAGTCCCCACAATAAAGCAGCACACTGAGCACAGATATGGAGTGTTTTTCAGGCAGACAACGTATACTGGTGGTCACTGTCAGTAAAACTCTGCACTGTACTCCTGCTATATAATACAGCTGCTCCCCAGTCCCCACAATTAAGCAGTGTGAGCACAGATATATGCAGCACACTGTGAGCACAGATATGGAGCGTTTTTTTCAGGCAGAGAACGGATAACTGGTGGTCACTGATCAGCAAAACTCTGCACTGTACTCCTCCTATATACAGCTGCTCCCCAGCTCTCCCCACAATTAAGCAATAGTGCACTGCACAGCACAATCAAGTTCAACAATAACAGAGAGGACGCCAGCCACGTCCTCTCCCTAACATTTCCAATGCACGAGTGAAAATGGCGGCGACGCGCGGCTGCTTATATTGAATCCGAATCTCGCGAGAATCCGACAGCGTGATGATGACGTTCGGGCGCGCTCGGGTTACCCGATCCATACGGGAGAATCCGAGTATGGCTCGGACCCGTGTAAAAAGGGTGAAGTTCGGGGGGGTTCGGTTTCCGAGAAACCGAACCCGCTCATCACTAGTTATTATCTTCCTCTTTTTTCCACTAGAGAAAATATCAGTCAATATTTTCTATTGTGCATCCTCCACTCCTAGAGATGTGCAGCGGGCATTTTTCGTGTTTTGTGTTTTGGTTTTGGATTCAGGTCCGCGGTCGTGTTTTCGATTCGGACGCGTTTTCGCAAAACCACCCTTTCGGGTTTTGGATTCGGATGTGTTTTGGATTCGGGTGATTTTTTAAAAACCTCAAAAACAGCTAAAATCATATAATTTGGGGGTAATTTTGATCCTATAGTATTATTAAGCTCAATAACCATAATTTCCACTCGTTTCCAGTCTATTCTGAACACCTCACACCTCATAATATAATTTTTGTCCTAAAATTTGCACCAAGGTCGCTGGATGACTAAGCTAAGTGACCCAAGTGAGCGGCACAAACACCTGGCCCATCTAGGAGTGGCACTGCAGTGTCAGACAGGATGTCACTTAAAAAAATAGCCCCAAACAGCACATGATGCAAAGATAAATAAAAAAAGAGGCGCAGAATGGAATTGTCCTTGGGCCCTCCCACCCACCCTTATGTTGTATAAACAGAACATGCACACTTTAACAAACCAATCATTTCAGCGACAGGGTCTGCCACACGACTGTGGCTGAAATGACTGGTTGGTTTGGGCCTCCCCCAAAAAAGGGGGCCCAAACTAACCTTGCACAAACTGCACAAACTGGCTCTATAGAGGCAAGATGTTCACCTCATCCTCATCCTCCGATTCCTCACCCCTTTCACTGTGTACATCCTCCTCCTCACAGAGTATTAATTCGTCCCCACTGGAATCCACCATCACAGGTTCCTGTGTACTTTCTGGAGGAAATTGCTGGTAAATGTCTCCACGGAGGAATTTAGAATTAGTTTTGATGAACATCATCTTCTCCACATTTTCTGAAAGTAACCTCCTACGCCGATCGCTGACAAGGTTACCGGCTGCACTAAACACTCTTTCGGAGTACACACTGGAGGGGGGCAACTTAGGTAAAATAAAGCCAGTTTGTGCAAGGGCCTCCAAATTGCCTCTTTTTCGTGCCAGTATACATACGGACTAACTGACATGCCTACTTGGATGCTGTCACTCATATAATCCTCCACCATTCTTTCAATGTTGACAGAATCATATGCAGTGACAGCAGACATGTCAGTAATCGTTGGCAGGTCCTTCAGTCCGGAACAGATGTTAGCACTTGCTCCTGACTGCCCTGCATCACCGCCAGCGGGTGGGTTTGGAAATTTTATCCTTTTCCTGGCAGCTCACGTTCCGCTTGACTTGACAATTGTCTCACCAGCAGGTCTTTGAACATCTGCAGACTTGTGTCTGCCGGAAAGAGAGATACAACGTAGGCTTTAAACCTCAGATCGAGCACGGTGGCCAAAATGTAGTGCTCTGATTTCAACAGATTGACCACCCGTGAATCCTGGTTAAGCGAATGAAGGGATCCATCCACAAGTCCCACATGCCTAGCAGAATCGCTCCATTTTAGCTCCTCCTTCAATCTCTCCAGCTGCTTCTGCAAAAGCCTGATGAGGGGAATGACCTGACTCAGACTGGCAGTGTCTGAACTGACTTCACGTGTGGCAAGTTCAAAGGGTTGCAGAACCTTGCACAACGTTGAAATCATTCTCCACTGCGCTTGAGTCAGGTGCATTCCCCCTCCTTTGCCTATATCGTGGGCAGATGTATAGGCTTGAATGGCCTTTTGCTGCTCCTCCATCCTCTGAAGCATATAGAGGGTTGAATTCCACCTCGTTACCACCTCTTGCTTCAGCTGATGGCATGGCATGTTCAGGAGTGTTTGCTGGTGCTCCAGTCTTCGGCACGCGGTGGCTGAATGCTGACAGTGGCCCACAATTTTTCGGGCCACCGACAGCATCTCCTGCATGCCCCTGTTGTTTTAAAAAAAATTATGCACCACCAAATTAATTGTATGTGCAAAACATGGGACGTGCTGGAATTTGCCCACATGTAATGCACGCAAAATATTGGTGGCGTTGTCCGATATCACAAATCCCCAGGAGAGTCCAATTGGGGTAAGCCATTCTGCGATGATGTTCCTCAGTTTCCGTAAGAGGTTGTCAGCTGTGTGCCTCTTATGGAAAGCGGTGATAGAAAGCGTAGCCTGCCTAGGAACGAGTTGGCATTTGCGAGATGCTGCTACTGGTGCCGCCGCTGTTGTTGCTGCGGGAGGCAATACATCTACCCAGTGGGCTGTCACAGTCATATAGTCCTTAGTCTGCCCTGCTCCACTTGTCCACATGTCCATGATTATGTGGACAGTGGGTACAACTGCATTTTTTGGGACACTGAGGACACTTTTTCTGACGTCTGTGTACATTCTCGGTATCGCCTGCCTAGAGAAGTGGAACCTAGATGGGATTTGGTACCGGGGATGCACTACCTCAAGCAAATCTCCAAGTCCTTGTGAACTTTTGGTGGATACCGGACGCACGTCTAACACCAACATAGTTGTCAAGGCCTGAGTTATCCGCTTTGCAACAGGATGACTGCTGTGATATTTCATCTTCCTCACAAAGGAATGTTGGACAGTCAGTTGCTTAATGGAAGTAGTACAAGTGGTCTTCCGACTTCCCCTCTGGGATGACGATCGACTACCAGCAGCAACAGCAGCAGTAGGCGTTCCATCGGAGGAATCCCAGTTAGGAGAGGACTCGTCAGTCTTGCCAGTGACATGGCCTGCAGGACTATTGGCGCTCCTGTCTAAGGAGGAAATTGACATTGAGGGAGTTGGTGGTGTGGTTTGCAGGAGCTTGGGTACAAGAGAAAAAAGGTATTTAATTGTCAGTGGACTGATTCCGCTGTTACCCAAAGTTTTTGAACTTGTCAATGACTTCTGATGAATGCGCTCCAGGTGACGTATAAAGGAGGATGTTCCTAGGTGGTTAACGTCCTTACCCATACTTATTACGGCTTGACAAAGGCAACACGTGGCTTGACACCTGTTGTCCACATTTCTGTTGAAATAATTCCACACCAAAGAGGTGATTTTTGGGGTATTTTGACCAGGCATGTCAAATGCCTTATTCATCCCACGGACAACAACTGTCTCCCCGGGTGCCTGATTTAAACAAACCACATCACCATCAGAATCCTCATCGTCAACTTCCTCCTCAGCGCCAGCAACACCAATATCCTCATTCTGGTGTACTTCAACAGTGACATCTTCAATTTGAATATCAGGAACTGGACTATGGGTGCTCCTTCCAGCACTTGCAGGGGGTGTGCAAATGGTGGAAGGAGCCACCTCTTCCCGTCCAGTGTTGGGAAGGTCAGGCATCACACCTGCCGACACATTTGGACTCTCCTTGGGGATTTGTAGTTTAGAACTCACAATTCTTTGCTCTGCTTTTGCCAGCTTAACTCTTTTCATTTTTCTAGTGGGAGGATGAGTGCTTCCATCGTCATGTGATGCTGAACCACTAGTCATGAGGAACATAGGAGAGGGCCTTAGCCGTTCCTTGCAACTCCGTGTTGTAAATGGCATATTGGCAAGTTTACGCTTCTCCTCAGACGCGTACTGATAACTGACACTGAGCAGCAGGATGCAGCACAAGACACTGTACGAGTATTAGTAATGTAGTATTACTGAGCAGCACAAGACAATGAGCAGTGATACTGAGCACTGATGATACTACTGAGAACTGACACTGAGCAGCACGATGACACTACTGAGAACTAGTGATGTGCACCGGACATTTTTCGGGTTTTGTGTTTTGGTTTTGGATTCGGTTCCGCGGCTGTGTTTTGGATTCGGACGCGTTTTGGCAAAACCTCCCTGAAAATTTTTTGTTGGATTCGGGTGTGTTTTGGATTCGGGTGTTTTTTTACAAAAAACCCTCAAAAACAGCTTAAATCATAGAATTTGGGGGTCATTTTGATCCCATAGTATTATTAACCTCAATAACCATAATTTACACTCATTTTCAGTCTATTCTGAACACCTCACACCTCACAATATTATTTTTAGTCCTAAAATTTGCACCGAGGCAGCTGGATGGCTAAGCTAAGCGACACAAGTGGCCGACACAAACACCTGGCCCATCTAGGAGTGGCACTGCAGTGTCAGGCAGGATGGCACTTAAAAAAATAGTCCACAATCAGCACATGATGCAAAGAAAAAAAGAGGCGCACCAAGGTCGCTGTGTGACTAAGCTAAGCGACACAAGTGGCCGACACAAACACCTGGCCCATCTAGGAATGGCACTGCAGTGTCAGGCAGGATGGCACTTCAAAAAAATAGTCCCCAACAGCACATGATGCAAAGAAAAAAAGAGGCGCACCAAGGTCGCTGTGTGACTAAGCTAAGCGACCCAAGTGGCCGACACAAACACCTGGCCCATCTAGGAGTGGCACTGCAGTGTCAGGCAGGATGGCACTTCAAAAAAATTGTCCCCAAACAGCACATGATGCAAAGAAAAATGAAAGAAAAAAGAGGTGCAAGATGGAATTGTCCTTGGGCCCTCCCACCCACCCTTATGTTGTATAATCAGGACATGCACACTTTAACGGACCCATCATTTCAGCGACAGGGTCTGCCACACGACTGTGACTGAAATGACTGGTTGGTTTGGGCCCCCACCAAAAAAAGAAGCAATCAATCTCTCCTTGCACAAACTGGCTCTACAGAGGCAAGATGTCCACCTCATCATCATCCTCCGATTCCTCACCCCTTTCACTGTGTACATCCCCCTCCTCACAGATTATTAATTCGTCCCCACTGGAATCCACCATCTCAGGTCCCTGTGTACTTTCTGGAGGCAATTGCTGCTGGTGAATGTCTCCACGGAGGAATTGATTATAATTCATTTTGATGAACATCATCTTCTCCACATTTTCTGGAAGTAACCTCGTACGCCGATTGCTGACAAGGTGAGCGGCTGCACTAAACACTCTTTCGGAGTACACACTGGAGGGATGGCAACTTAGGTAGAATAAAGCCAGTTTGTGAAAGGGCCTCCAAATTGCCTCTTTTTCCTGCCAGTATACGTACGGACTGTCTGACGTGCCTACTTGGATGCGGTCACTCATATAATCCTCCACCATTCTTTCAATGGTGAGAGAATCATATGCAGTGACAGTAGACGACATGTCAGTAATCGTTGGCAGGTCCTTCAGTCCGGACCAGATGTCAGCACTCGCTCCAGACTGCCCTGCATCACCGCCAGTGGGTGGGCTCGGAATTCTTAGCCTTTTCCTCGCACCCCCAGTTGCGGGAGAATGTGAAGGAGGAGATGTTGACGGGTCACGTTCCGCTTGACTTGACAATTTTCTCACCAGCAGGTCTTTGAACCTCTGCAGACTTGTGTCTGCCGGAAAGAGAGATACAACGTAGGTTTTAAATCTAGGATCGAGCACGGTGGCCAAAATGTAGTGCTCTAATTTCAACAGATTGACCACCCGTGAATCCTGGTTAAGCGAATTAAGGGCTCCATCCACAAGTCCCACATGCCTAGCGGAATCGCTCTGTTTTAACTCCTCCTTCAATGTCTCCAGCTTCTTCTGCAAAAGCCTGATGAGGGGAATGACCTGACTCAGGCTGGCAGTGTCTGAACTGACTTCACGTGTGGCAAGTTCAAAGGGTTGCAGGACCTTGCACAACGTTGAAATCATTCTCCACTGCGCTTGAGTTAGGTGCATTCCCCCTCCTTTGCCTATATTGTGGGCAGATGTATAGGCTTGAATGGCCTTTTGCTGCTTCTCCATCCTCTGAAGCATATAGAGGGTTGAATTCCACCTCGTTACCACCTCTTGCTTCAGATGATGGCAGGGCAGGTTCAGGAATGTTTGGTGGTGCTCCAGTTTTCGGCACGCAGTGGCTGAATGCCGAAAGTGGCCCGCAATTCTTCGGGCCACCAACAGCATCTCTTGCACGCCCCTGTCGTTTTTTAAATAATTCTGCACCACCAAATTCAATGTATGTGCAAAACATGGGACGTGCTGGAATTTGCCCAGATGTAATGCACGCACATTATTGTTGGCGTTGTCCGATGTCACAAATCCCCAGGAGAGTCCAATTGGGGTAAGCCATTCTGCGATGATGTTCCTCAGTTTCTGTAAGAGGTTGTCAGCTGTGTGCCTCTTCTGGAAAGCGGTGATACAAAGCGTAGCCTGCCTAGGAACGAGTTGGCGTTTGCAAGATGCTGCTACTGGTGCCGCCGCTGCTGTTGTTGCTGCGGGAGGTAATACATCTACCCAGTGGGCTGTCACAGTCATATAGTCCTGAGTCTGCCCTGCTCCACTTGTCCACATGTCCGTGGTTAAGTGGACATTGGGTACAACTGCATTTTTTAGGACACTGGTGACTCTTTTTCTGAGGTCTGTGTACATTTTCGGTATCGCCTGCCTAGAGAAATGGAACCTAGATGGTATTTGGTACCGGGGACACAGTACCTCAATCAAGTCTCTAGTTGCCTCTGAATTAACGGTGGATACCGGAACCACGTTTCTCACCGCCCAGGCTGCCAAGGCCTGAGTTATCCGCTTTGCAGCAGGATGACTGCTGTGATATTTCATCTTCCTCGCAAAGGACTGTTGGACAGTCAATTGCTTACTGGAAGTAGTACAAGTGGTCTTCCGACTTCCGACTTCCCCTCTGGGATGATGATCGACTCCCAGCAGCAACAACAGCAGCGCCAGCAGCAGTAGGCGTTACACTCAAGGATGTATCGGAGGAATCCCAGGCAGGAGAGGACTCGTCAGACTTGACAGTGACATGGCCTGTAGGACTATTGGCTTTCCTGTGTAAGGAGGAAATTGACACTGAGGGAGTTGGTGGTGTGGTTTGCAGGAGCTTGGTTACAAGAGGAAGGGATTTAGTTGTCAGTGGACTCCTTCCGCTGTCACCCAAAGTTTTTGAACTTGTCACTGACTTGTCACTGACTTCTGATGAATGCGGTCCAGGTGACGTATAAGGGAGGATGTTCCTAGGTGGTTAACGTCCTTACCCCTACTTATTACAGCTTGACAAAGGCAACACACGGCTTGACACCTGTTGTCCACTTTTGTGTTGAAATAATTCCACACCGAAGAGCTGATTTTTTTTGTATTTTGACCAGGCATGTCAATGGCCATATTCGTCCCACGGACAACAGGTGTCTCCCCGGGTGCCTGACTTAAACAAACCACCTCACCATCAGAATCCTCCTTGTCAATTTCCTCCCCAGCACCAGCAAAACCCATATCCTCATCCTGGTGTACTTCAACAGTGACATCTTCAATTTGACTATCAGGAACTGGACTGCGGGTGCTCCTTCCAGCACTTGCAGGGGGCGTGCAGATGGTGGAAGGCGCAAGCTCTTCCCGTCCAGTGTTGGGAAGGTCAGGCATCGCAACCGACAAAACTGGACTCTCCTTGGGGATTTGTGATTTAGAAGAACGCACAGTTCTTTGCTGTGCTTTTGCCAGCTTAAGTCTTTTCATTTTTCTAGCAAGAGGATGAGTGCTTCCATCCTCATGTGAATCTGAACCACTAGCCATGAACATAGGGCAGGGCCTCAGCCGTTCCTTGCCACTCCATGGGGTATATTTACTAACATTCGTAATTTCCGAAAATAGGTCAAAGTTCAATCACGAATGACATCGAGAGTGTAAAACTGCAACTTTTTGAATTTATTACGATGGATTTACTAAGCTGTCGTATTCGTGTTTTTCTTTTCTTCCGATGTCGATGTCATTCGTTTTTTTTTTCCTAATTTTACGGCAGTGATTAGCAAAACACTGCCGTTTTTTTTTTACAATCAATCTCGGCCGGATCTGTGTGATCCGTGCTGGGGTTCTTTTTATTTTTTATTTTTAATTAAACAATGTAAAATCCCCCCAAAAAATGCGTGGGGTCCCCCCTCCTAAGCATAACCAGCCTCGGGCTCTTTGAGCCGATCCTGGTTGCAGAAATATGGGAAAAAAATGACAGGGGTTCCCCCATATTTAAGCAACCAGCATCGGGCTCTGCGCCTGGTCCTGGTCCCAAAAATACGGGGGACAAAAAGAGTAGGGGTCCCCCGTATTTTTAAAACCAGCACCGGGCTCCACTAGCTGGACAGATAATGCCACAGCCGGGGGTCACTTTTATATAGTGCCCTGCGGCCGTGGCATCAAAAATCCAACTAGTCACCCCTGGCCGGGGTACCATGGGGGAGTGGGGACCCCTTCAATCAAGGGGTCCCCCCCCCCAGCCACCCAAGGGCCAGGGGTGAAGCCCGAGGCTGTCCCCCCCCATCCAATGGGCTGCGGATGGGGGGGCTGATAGCCTTTGTTGTAAAATAAAAGATATTGTTTTTAGTAGCAGTACTACAAGTCCCAGCAAGCCTCCCCCGCATGCTGGTACTTGGAGAACCACAAGTACCAGCATGCGGCGGAAAAACGGGCCCGCTGGTACCTGTAGTACTACCACTAAAAAAATACCCAAAAAAACACAAGACACACACACCGTGAAAGTATAATTCTATTACATACATACACACATACATACATACTTACCTTATGTTCCCACGCAGGTCGGTCCTCTTCTCCAGTAGAATCCAAGGGGTACCTGTTGAATAAATTCTACTCACGAGATCCAGGGGTCCAGGCTCCTCGGCAAATCCAGGGATAATCCACGTACTTGAATAAAACAAAAAAACGGTTGCCCGACCACGAACTGAAAGGTGACCCATGTTTGCACATGGGTCACCTTCCCACGAATGCCAGAAACCCACTTTGCCTTCTGGCTAAGTGGGTTTCTTCAGCCAATCAGGGAGTGCCACGTTGTAGCACTCTCCTGATCAGCTGTGTGCTCCTGTCCTCACTGACAGGCAGCACGCGGCAGTGTTACAATGTTGCGCCTATGCGCTACATTGTAACCAATGCTGGGAACTTTCTGCTCAGCGGTGACGTCACTTTAGGTCAACCGCAGGGCAGAAAGTTCCCACCATTGGTTACAATGGAGCGCATAGGCGCTACATTGTAACACTGCCGTGTGCTGCCTGTCAGTGAGGACAAGAGCACACAGCCGATCAGGAGGGTGCTACAACGTGGCACTCCCTGATTGGCTGAAGAAACCCACTTAGCCAGAAGGCAAAGTGGGTTTCTGGCATTCGTGGGAAGGTGACCCATGTGCAAACATGGGTCACCTTTCAGTTCGTGGTCGGGCAACCGTTTTTTTGTTTTATTCAAGTACGTGGATTATCCCTGGATTTGCCGAGGAGCCTGGACCCCTGGATCTCGTGAGTAGAATTTATTCAACAGGTACCCCTTGGATTCTACTGGAGAAGAGGACCGACCTGCGTGGGAACATAAGGTAAGTATGTATGTATGTGTGTATGTATGTAATAAAATTATACTTTCACGGTGTGTGTGTCTTGTGTTTTTTTGGGTATTTTTTTAGTGGTAGTACTACAGGTACCAGCGGGCCCGTTTTTCCGCCGCATGCTGGTACTTGTGGTTCTCCAAGTACCAGCATGCGGGGGAGGCTTGCTGGGACTTGTAGTACTGCTACTAAAAACAATATCTTTTATTTTACAACAAAGGCTATCAGCCCTCCCATCCGCAGCCCATTGGATGGGGGGGGACAGCCTCGGGCTTCACCCCTGGCCCTTGGGTGGCTGGGGGGGGGGACCCCTTGATTGAAGGGGTTCCCACTCCCCCAGGGTACCCCGGCCAGGGGTGACTAGTTGGATTTTTGATGCCACGGCCGCAGGGCGCTGTATAAAAGTGACCCCCGGCTGTGGCATTATCTGTCCAGCTAGTGGAGCCCGGTGCTGGTTTTAAAAATACGGGGGACCCCTACTCTTTTTTCCCCCCGTATTTTTGGGACCAGGACCAGGCGCAGAGCCCGATGCTGGTTGCTTAAATATGGGGGAACCCCTGTCATTTTTTTCACCATATTTCTGCAACCAGGATCGGCTCAAAGAGCCCGAGGCTGGTTATGCTTAGGAGGGGGGACCCCACGCAATTTTTTTTGAAAAAATAAGCACTTTCCCACCCCTTCCCACTGATATACATGCACGGATCTCATGGATCCGTGCATGCCTATCCAATCACGAATAAAAAAAAAAGGTCTGTTTTTTTTTAGCACTTTTTTACGAGTTGTAATTTTTCACGGCAGTGTTTGTTCTTTTTTGGCTTTGCACTTCTTAGTAAATGACCGAGATTCATACTTAAACAGCCGCGTTTTGACCGATGGTGTATTCATTCGTAATTTTTTACCTGAACTTGCAAAAAATTACGAATGCCCTCATCACTGCCGTGATTAGTGTTTAGTAAATTACCGAGATTAACCGAGATGACACTTTGAAGAAAAAACGGCATCTCGGTCAAAATCGGGAGCTTAGTAAATATACCCCCATGTCGTAAATGGCATATTGGCAAGTTTACGCTTCTCATCAGATGCTTTCAATTTTGATTTTTGGGTCATTTTACTGAACTTTTGTTTTTTGGATTTTACATGCTCTCTACTATGACATTGGGCATCGGCCTTGGCAGACGACGTTGATGGCATTTCATCGTCTCGGCCATGACTAGTGGCAGCAGCTTCAGCACGAGGTGGTATTATATGCCAGTATCAATAGCAATGGCCTACTACTATATATACTGCGCACAACTGAAATGCACCACAGGTATGGATGGATAGTATACTTGACGACACAGAGGTAGGTACAGCAGTGGCCTACTGTACCGTACTGCTATATATTATATACTGATGGTCAGCAAACTGTGCAAAACTGAAATGCACCACAGGTATGGATGGATACTATACTTGATGACACAGAGGTAGGTACAGCAGTGGCCTACTGTACCGTACCGCTATATATTCTATACTGGTGGTCAGCAAACTGTGCAAAACTGAAATGCACCACAGGTATGGATGGATAGTATACTTGACGACACAGAGGTAGGTACAGCAGTGGCCTACTGTACCGTACTGCTATATATTATATACTGGTGGTCAGCAAACTGTGCAAAACTGAAATGCACCACACGTATGGATGGATAGTATACTTGACGACACAGAGGTAGGTACAGCAGTGGCCTACTGTACCGTACTGCTATATATTATATACTGGTGGTCAGCAAACTGTGCAAAACTGAAATGCACCACAGGTATGGATGGACAGTATACTTGACGACACAGAGGTAGGTACAGCAGTGGCCTTCCGTACCGTACTACTATATATACTGGTGGTCACTGTCAGCAAACTGCAAAACTAAAATGCACCACAGATATAGAATCTAGATGGATAGTATACTTGACGACACAGAGGTAGGTAGAGCAGTGGCCTTCCGTACCGTACTGCTATATATACTGGTGGTCACTGTCAGCAAACTGCAAAACTAAAATGCACCACAGGTATAGAATGTAGATGGATAGTATACTTGACGACACAGAGGTAGGTAGAGCAGTGGCCTTCCGTACCGTACTGCTATATTTACTGGTGGTCACTGTCAGCAAACTGCAAAACTAAAATGCACCACAGGTTGTTATGAACCACAGGTAGTGGTTCATTCCTATTCTATGTTTATAGTTGTCTTGCTGGCCAGGATTTCCCATTGCTCTGGTTTGAGAAGACTCTTGTTTGCTGCCGGTGGTGAGTCTGTGTGATTGCAGCTTGTTCCCATGTGTTCAGCCTCACCTGTCTGTTGATTGCACCTCTCAGTTGTGCAGCAGGGCAGCTGCACGACATAATTAATTAAGACTCTCTGTTATATTCTGCTCAGTGCAATTCACAGACGCTGGTGATATTTCCAGAGTTCTTGAGTTCTGAGCTAGTCCCTGCCAGTTCCTGAGCTCCTGTCTAGCAGTGTCTGTCTAGCTGCTTCGAGTGTCGGTTCCAGTGTCGGTTCCAGTGTCGGTTCCAGTGTCGGTTCAAGTGTCTGGTCCCGTGTCCTGCCGTGAGGTGTTCCTGTCCAGAAGTCCTGTGGCTTTGTCTGTGCCTGGTCGAGTGTCTGGCTTCTTGGTGTCCACCGGTCTGTCGTTTGGGATTCTGCCTGTCCTCCGGTTCTGAGAGTCTGTGTCGGCTACATTGGGGGTTCCTGTCCGTTTGCCAGTATTGGTACCGGTTCCGTGAGTAGCGGCTTTGCCGAGTCCGTCGACCTAGGCCGCAGTATTCTTTGGTTATATTTTGTTACTGGTGTTTTGCAGAGGGTTCTGCTTATGCTGTCACCGCTGGTACACAACAGTATTGTGTCGGCGAGTGGACAGCATTTCCTTTGTTGTTCTTTTCCTTTGGCGGCGTGCCGCACATATATTTAGTTTTAGGGTTGTTAGTAGCCCCTAGCCTTCTGTTTGCTTTAGTTAGAGGTCCCCTTGTTATTATCCTGTCTCGGTTCACGCCTTGTCTCACTCTAAGACCTGGGGGCATCGGAGTTGGGCAGACCAAATCCGCCCTTCAAACGCGGCTGCCGTGGGCCCAAGAAACCATAGTCACTCAGGCGTGAACTGACCACACGGGTGAAACAATGGAGGTAGGGTGCTAGGGGCTATTTCCACACCACACCTTATTTCAGCGTCACGTTCTGGTGCTCTGGACTCACTGCGCAACATCTCCCTTGTTCTGAGCACCAGGAACCTAACATTATCACCAGCCATACAACAAAAAAGAAACAAAGCTAAATAGTAGTTTTTTCTTTTTTGGTCCAGTGTCCTGTCTAGAATCCAGTCCTGTCTAGAATCCAGTCCTGTCTAGAATCCAGTCCTGTCTAGAACTCAGTGTGCAGAATCCCGTCCGGTGTGCAGAATCCAGTCCTGTCTAGAACTCAGTGTGCAGAATCCAGTCCGGTGTTTAGAATCCAGTCCTGTCTAGAATTCAGTGTGCAGAATCCAGTCCGGTGTGCAGAATCCAGTCCGGTGTGCAGAATCCAGTCCGGTGTTTCTGCAGTCCGGTGTGCAGAATCCAGTCCGGTGTTTCTGCAGTCCGGTGTGCAGAATCCAGTCCGGTGTGCAGAATCCAGTCCGGTGTTTAAAAATCCAGTCTTGTCTTGTCTAGTTTTAAAAAAAGTCCAGTCCAGTCTTGTCTTGTCTAGTCTAGTTTAGTCTTGTCTTGTCTTGTCTAGTTTAAAATCCTCCTATGCCAACTATGCAAGCCCTGCAGGCGTCTCTCTCAGCCCTGAACTCTGCTTTCAGTGCTTTGAAACCTGAGCGACTGGAAGTTTTGCAGCAATCCTTAAAGCAACTGCAAAACCTTCTGACTAAAATTTTGCTTATCTTGCCAGAAGTCGTTGAGAGTTCATCCACCTCTAAAGAGACTCTTGCTCACAATATGGTGACAAGAGAATCCTCAGGTTCAGTTGGAGAGAAAAAGTTTAAAAGTTTTCTGCAGCCCAGGCTCTCAGAAGAGGAGCGTCTGCGTCGCAGAAACTTAAATTTATGCCTATATTGTGGGGGTTTAGGCCACTATCTGCAGACTTGTGAGTTGCGCAAGCCAAAGTGTGGCGACAAGTCCTGCCCTCTGGCCAAGTTGAGTCAGGATACAAGACCTACTCTTGTCTCTACTGTGGCAGAGGTACTTGTCACACAACCCACACTAAAAAGCACTCTGTCCTATAATTGGGGTCCTTGGGCTAGGGAGCCCCATTATAGATTCAGGAACCAAAGGAGAATGTTTCTCTCCTCTCTTGATTTTCCTGTTGAAGCAGAGTTGCAAACCCCTGGAGCAGTACCCGATGCCCGGGGTCCTGGAGTGGTGCCCGATGCCCAGGGTCCTGGAGTGGTGCCCGATACCCGGGGTCCTGGAGTGGTGCCCGATGCCCAGGGTCCTGGAGTGGTGCCCGATGCCCAGGGTCCTGGAGTGGTGCCCGATGCCCAGGGTCCTGGAGTGGTGCCCGATGCCCAGGGTCCTGGAGTGGTGCCCGATGCCCAGGGTCCTGGAGTGGTGCCCGATGCCCAGGGTCCTGGAGTGGTGCCCGATGCCCAGGGTCCTGGAGCGGTACCCGATGCCCGCGGTCCTGGAGGTAGGGTGCTAGGGGTTATTTCCACACCACACCTTATTTCAGCGTCACGTTCTGGTGCTCTGGACTCACTACGCAACATCTCCCTTGTTCTGAGCACCAGGAACCTAACACAGGTATAGAATCTAGATGGATAGTATACTTGACGACACAGAGGTAGGTAGAGCAGTGGCCTTCCGTACCGTACTGCTATATATACTGGTGGTCACTGTCAGCAAACTGCAAAACTAAAATACACCACAGGTATAGAATCTAGATGAATAGTATACTTGACGACACAGAGGTAGGTAGAGCAGTGGCTTTCCGTACCGTACTGCTATATATACTGGTGGTCACTGTCAGCAAACTGGAAAACTAAAATGCACCACAGGTATAGAATCTAGATGGATAGTATACTTGACGACACAGAGGTAGGTAGAGCAGTGGCCTTCCGTATCGTACTGCTATATATACTGGTGGTCACTGTCAGCAAACTGCAAAACTCCTATATATTATATACTGGTGGTCAGCAAAATTATGCACTGTACTCCTACTATATACTGTCTACAATGCAGCACAGATATGGAGTGTTTTTCAGGCAGACAACGTATACTGGTGGTCACTGGTCAGCAAAACTCTGCACTGTACTCCTATATAATATTATATAGGTGGTCCCCAGTCCCCACAATAAAGCAGCACACTGAGCACAGATATGGAGTGTTTTTCAGGCAGACAACGTATACTGGTGGTCACTGTCCGTAAAACTCTGCACTATACTCCTGCTATATAATACAGCTGCTCCCCAGTCCCCACAATTAAGCAGTGTGAGCACAGATATATGCAGCACACTGAGCACAGATAAGGAGCGTTTTTTTCATGCAGAGAACGGATAAAATTGGTGGTCACTGATCAGCAAATCTCTGCACTATACTCCTCCTATATTAATAATACAGCTGCTCCCCAGTCCCCACAATTAAGATATAAGCAAGCACAAATATTTGCATCAACAATGAATAAACGGAGGGGACGCCAGCCACGTCCTCTCCCTAACATTTCCAATGCACGAGTGAAAATGGCGGCGACGCGCGGCTGCTTATATAAAATCCGAATCTCGCGAGAATCCGACAGCGGGATGATGACGTTCGGGCGCGCTCGAATTAACCGAGCCATACGGGAGAATCCGAGTATGCCTCGGACCCGTGTAAAAAGGGTGAAGTTCGGGGGGGTTCGGTTTCCGAGAAACCGAACCCGCTCATCACTACTGAGAACTGACACTGAGCAGCACAAGACACTGTACTAGTATTAGTGAGCAGCACAAAAGCACTCTGGAATTGTCACCCCCAAATACCACTGTGACTGGAATGATGATGACCGATGCACTGTCACAGGATACTACTACCACAGCAGCAAGATGCAGCACAAGAGAGACACTGTGCTAGTATTACTGAGCAGCACAATGCAGCACAAGACAATAAGCACTGATACTGAGAACTGCTGAGAGAACGTAGCCACATCCTCTTTGTACTCTCTACAATGCCCGAGTGAAAATGGCGGCGACACGCGGCTCTTTATATGGAATCCGAATCTCGCGAGGTTCCGACAGCGGGATGATGACGTTTTGCCTCGTACGGGTTTTCCGAGTCAGGCGGGAATAACCGAGCTGGGCTCGGACCCGTGTTTGCCACATGGAGTTCGGGGGGGTTCGGTTCTCTGCGAACCGAACCCGCTCATCTCTACTTTGTATATTGCCAATGAGTGTTATCTTTTCTGTGATGGGCCGATGGTTGTGTCTCATAGATCATATAATGTCATTCACGTTCTCACTTTCAATCCTCTCACGTTAATTGAACTAATTTCCACATACTGTATTTTCACATTCATAAAATCTCTTATTTCTGCCCATCAAACCATTAAAGCAATATTGTTGGCATTAGGCACTTTTTAAGTCAGTCCAGTCATGGTAGGACCACATCCGCTCTGGTTAAACTGACATAATTTTAGACTTTTTATTCATCTGTTTAATGTTTAGCCATTGCCTATACACAATGGAAGCAGGCTATGTTGTGGGCTGTTAGGGGGAAGGGGCTTATCCAATTGCAACCGACCCATTTTAGGCAGATAAAAACTAGAGATTAGTGGGTTCGGTTCTCAGAACCCCCCTCCCCGGACTTCGCGTCACGAGCCCGGATCCAAGTCAGGCTCGGGTTTTCCTGCCTGACTCGGAAACCAGAACGAGGCAAAACGTCGTCATCCCGCTGTCGGATTCTCGCGGGGTTTGGAATCTATATAAGGAGCTGCGTGTCCCCGCCATTTTCACTCCGGCATTGGAGAGTGTAGAGAGAGATGACTTGTCTCAGTCCTCAGTGGTAGTGTCTTGTGCTGCATCTGTCCAGTCACAGTGGTTGTGTCCTCTGCTTCCATATGTCCAGTGCTGCTGTATAAGTCCAGTCCAGTGGTGCTGTGTTGTGCTGCATCAGTCCAGTGGTGGTATCTTGTGCTGCATTAGTCCAGTCACAGTGGTGGTGTCCTCTGCTGCCATATGTCCAGTGCTGCTGTATAAATCCAGTCCAGTGGTGCTGTGTTGTGCTGCATCAGTCCAGTGGTGGTATCTTGTGCTGCATTAGTCCAGTCACAGTGGTGGTGTCCCCTGCTGCCATATGTCCAGTGCTGCTGTATAAATCCAGTTCAGTGGTGCTGTGTTGTGCTGCATCAGTTCAGTGGTGGTGTGTTGTGCTGCATCAGTCCAGTCACAGTGGTGGTGTCCTCTGCTGCCATATGTCCAGTGCTGCTGTATAAGTCCAGTCCATTGTAGTGGTGCTGTGTTGTCCTGCATCAGTCCATTGGTGGTGGCCCTGTGCTGCTGTATATGTCCAGTGATACTGCCGTATATGTCCAGTTATACTGCCGTATATGTCCATTGATACTGCCGTATATGTCCAGCGGTACTGCCGTATAAATCCAGTGATCCTGCCGTATAATTCTAGTGATCCTGCCGTATAATTCCAGTGATCCTGCATTATAATTCCAGTGATCCTGCCATATAATTCCAGTGGTACTGGTGTATAAATCCAGTGATCCTGACGTATAATTCCAGTGGTACTGGCGTATAAATCCAGTCCAGTGATACTGCCGTATATGTCCAGTGATACTGCCGTATATGTTCATTGATACTGCCGTATATGTCCAGCAGTACTGCCGTATAAATCCAGTGATCCTGCTCTGCCATAAAATTCCAGTGGTACTGGCGTATATGTCCAGTCCAGTGATACTGCTGTATATGTCCAGTGATACTGCCGTATATGTCTATTGATACTGCCGTATATGTCCAGCGGTACTGCCATATAAATCCAGTGATCCTGCCGTATAATTCAAGTAATCCTGCCGTATATTTCCAGTGATCCTGCCGTATAATTCCAGTGGTACTGACGTATAATTCCAGTGGAACTGACGTATAATTCCAGTGATCCTGCCGTATAATTCCAGTGGTACTGGCGTATATGTCCAGTCCAGTGATACTGCCATATATGTCTAGTGATACTGCCGTATATGTCCATTGATACTGCCGTATATGTCCAGCGGTAGTGCCGTATAAATCCAGTGATCCTGCCATATAATTCCAGTGATCCTGCCATAAAATTCCAGTAGTACTAGCGTATAAATCCAGTCCAGTGATACTGCCGTATATGTCCAGTGATACTACCGTATATGTCAATTTATACTGCCGTATATGTCCAGCGGTACTGCCGTATAAATCCAGTGATCCTGCCGTATAATTCCAGTGATCCTCCCGTATAATTCCAGTGGTACTGGCGTATAATTCCAGTGATCCTGCCTTATAATACCAGTGATCCTGCCGCATAATTCCAGTGATACTGCCGTATATGTCCAGTGATACTGCTGTATATGTCCATTGATACTGCCGTATATGTCCAGCGGTACTGCCGTATATGTCCAGCGGTACTGTCGTATAAATCCAGTGATCCTGTCGTATAAGTCAAGTGGTACTGGCGTATAAGTCCAGTCCAGTGATCCTGCTGTATATGTCCAGTGGTACTGCCATATAATTCCAGTGATACTGCCGTATATATATATATATATATATATATATATACACACCCTGTTGCAAAGCGGATTACTGAGGCCATAACAACTATGCTGGTGTTAGACGTGCTTCCGGTATCCACCATTAGTGCAGTGGGACTGCAGTGCCAACCCTAGATGGGCCAGGTGTTTGTGCCGCACACTTGTGTCGCTTAGCTTAGTCATACAGTTACCTCATTGCCCTATTTTACTTCTTGGCATGATGTGCTGTTCGGGTACTATTTTTTTTTAAGTGCCATCCTGTCTGACACCGCAATTCCACTCCTAAGGGTGAATTTACTAAGATGGGAGTTCTATTTAAGATGGGATGTTGCCCATAGCAACCAATCAGATTCTACTTCTCATTTATCTAGCACCTTCTAGAAGATAATATCTGGAATTTGATTGGTTGCTATGGGCAACATCCCATCTTAAATAGAACTCCCATGTTAATAAATTTACCCCCAAGATGGGCCAATTGTGTGTGTCGCTTAGCTTAGTCATACAGCTACCTCATTGCACCTCTTTTTCATCTTTGCATGATGTGCTATTTGGGGCCTTTTTTTTAATATATCTGCCCTCCTGTTTGACACAGCAGTGCCACTCCTAGATGGGCCAATTGTTTGTGTCGCTTAGCTTAGTCATACAGCTACCTCGTTGCACCTCTTTTTCTTCTTTGCATGATGTGCTGTTTGGGGCCTAGTTTTTTTTAACTTCCATCCTTTATGCCACTGCAGTGCCACTCCTAGATGGGCCTGGTGTTTGTGCCGCACACTTGTGTCGCTTAGCTTAGTCATACAGCAACCTTGGTGCACCTCTTTTGCATCTTTGCATCATGTGCTGTTTGGGGCATGGTTTTTCAAAGTGCCATCCTGTCTAATACTGCCATATAAGTCCAGGGGTACTTCTGTATTAATCCAGGGGTACTGCCATATAAGTGCACCAATTGCAGAATTTTTGAAAAATTACAGGGGCATGCAGGAGATGCTGTCAGTGGACTGAAAAATTGCGGGCCACTTTCGACATTTTGCCACTGCATGCCACTACTAGATGGGCCAGGTGGTTGTGTCGCTTAGCTTAGTCATACAGCAACCTCGGTGCACTTCTTTTTCTTCTTTGCATCATGTGCTGTTTGGGGACTAGTTTTTTAAAGTGCCATCCTGTCTGACACTGCAGTGCCACTCCTAGATGGGCCAATTGTTTGTGTCACTTACCTTAGTCATACAGTTACCTCATTGCACCTCTTTTACATCTTTGCATGATGTGCTGTTTGGGGCCTTTTTTTATATCTGCCATCCTGTCTGCCTCTGCAGTGCCACTCCTAGATGGGCCAGGTGTTTGTGCCGCACACTTGTGTCGCTTAGCTTAGTCATACAGCTACCTCATTGCACCTCTTTTTCTTCTTTGCATGATGTGCTGTTTGGGGCCTATTTTTTAAATCTGCCATCCTGTCTGCCACTGCAGTGCCACTCCTAGATGGACCTGGTGTTTGTGCCGCACACTTGTGTCGCTTACCTTAGTCATACAGCTACCTTGGTGCAACTTTTAGGCCTAAAAACAATATTGTGAGGTGTGAGGTGTTAAGAATAGACTGGTAAAGAGTGGAAATGAATGTTATTGAGGTCAATAATACCGTAGGATGAAAATTTCCTCCAAATTCTGTGATTTTAGCTGTTTTTATGGGGTTTTTTACAAAATCATCCAGATCCAAAACCAAAACACGAAAGGATAGTTTTGGCAAAACCAATCCAGATCCAAAACATGAGGATGGAACCAGAACCAAAACACAAATCATGAAAATTGCCCGCCGCACATCTCTAATTAATTCCTACAATGCCTAAAACTCCAAACCTCCTCGCCTGAAGGTACCATTATTGTTTACTCTAGACCTTCTGTATCAAGTTTAGTCCTCGTCACATTTGGTCACCCACCAATATGAAAAAAATCCAACAGTTTGGTGCTCGTGCCAAATAGCCAGATTCTGGGTGACATACAGTAGTTAGCGTGGTCTTAAATTACAACACATTGCCAGATCAAATCGATCAAATCAATCATCAGGTTCACTTTTCACTGTCAAAGCTCACAATCAGATATTGATTATTATCATTGATGGAATTTTGAAGCCCATACACACAACAGATTTTAGAATAAAATATCTAATTGCTTGCCAGGGAATGGAGTCAGGATCCTGGCATTCAGGATCCTGACAGCAGAATCCCGAAAGTCACAATGCCAAATGGTCCAAATGGTAAGTATTGGGGCTAGGGTTAGGCTACAGGGGTGGGGTCACACACACACACACACACACACACACACACACTCGCACACATTAGGGTTAGGCTGCAGGAAGCAACTGTTAGGATTAGGCTGCAGGAGGGGTGGTTTAGAGTTAGAATACTTAGCAGGATCTGCTGAAATTCTGGCTGTTGGGTTCCACTGTTGGGATTCTTACAGTTGGGATCCTGAACGCCGGCATTTCATACCTAACCCGGCTGCCAGAACTGAGCCATGTAATGTTTTAGGTCTCCAGTCTATGCATTATATAAATGGCTGAACATAATTGAACTGGTGCAACATAATAAATAGTGTTACCTTGGTGGGAATACTAATTTAACTATGATGATCCCTAGAGATGAATCTCCATCTTCCTATTGCTCATATGAAGGTAAATATTAAAGAGAATCTTGCAGTAAATTTAGCAGAAAAATATGGGCATATATGTAGGAGTTGGGAGTTTCCATGATTTGAACATTACTTATCTAAATTAAGATGTCAGACAATAAAGACTACTGAAAACTTCTTGAAAGGTGCAGGGTATGCTGAAAGGTGCAGGGTATGCTGAAAGGTGCAGGGTATGCTGAAAATCTTGGAAGGCCACATCTGGAACGTGTGACACCAGCGGGAAAGCCCTAACTTACTGTATCTACATCTGTTATATATTCAAGAGCATTTGACATTTGTTTCTGGTCAGAAGTCAGCACAAATCTATACTGTATATAATATCCAAAAAGTTCCTTGTTGTTTCCCTTTATAAATGTCTTTGTCTTCCCTTTGTCTCTTGTTGTGCCTCTTACACCGACCTTATTTTTGTCTCTAGCTTCTACTTTTTCTTTTACTCTGTGCAGGTTTCAATTCACCAGCCCTTCCCTGTCAGGCCAAAATAAACATCTTTGAATACTGAGTCAGGTTTTAATTAAGGGTTTGATTCATTTTTGATGAACTTTTGATTCTGAAAAGACGCCTGCTGCTTTCTGGTGAAGAGAGAGCTGATTAAATGCGACTGTGCTCTGCGTTGTGCACGGCTGCTTTTGTCATTTTGGAGCTTTTCATAAATGGCCAAGATTTCTGGCCCTCGTTAAAGAGAGAAGAAAGGGATCAGGAACCCAGCAAAGAAGCAGAGACAGTTTATGATCCTGTCGCTGGGGTAGGAATGCAGAGCAATATGTGGTGTTGTTTTCTTTAACCCATTCTGGGATTAAGAGGTCAGGCCAGAGATCTGACATCCTCCATCAACCCACTGAACTAAACTGTGATAGAGTCCTTCACCCAAAACATTTTTGGACTTTTCTGTTTGTATTTGTTTTTGCTTTTATGTTATCCAAAAAAACTGATTCTCTTACTTTTGCACTTTAAATAGTCTTATGTTTATAAAGTATCCATAAATGCAGAAATTATTTAGCTTCATCAATATCAAGAAACCTATTGTATGTATATAAAATATGCTACATTCCTTTGAAGCACCCGTTGCTGTAATTGAAACTTTTATGCCGTAAGAACGGAAACTTCATGGAAAGGACCAGAGGATACCATCATGTTGTTAATGCATGGGGGTCAGTTCAGCTATTTGGCACCCAGCTGATTCTTGTTTGTGAACAAATATCTGTGAGTTCTAGCCAATATGGAGGTGAGATGAGGTTCCATTGCGGGCATTTCCATGCTGTTATAGCAGGACCATTCCATGAAATTGCGCAACACAATTGAATTCCCCCATATGAGTCTTACTCACAGAAGCCCATAGTATAATATGGTCCAGTGGCGTAAGTTTGTCCCAGTTGCCCGGAGGCAAGAAAAATATTGGTCCCCCCCCCCCCCATATATCATCCGTGAGCCAATAAGATGCCGTTTTGAGATCCGAGTAACACCGAGTAAAGCCGAACCCGCTCATCTCTAATTCTAACTATATGAAGCTACTACAAAACCGTTGCAACTAGGCAGATCTATGTAGGGGTCCAACCACACACTACATAGATCTGCTCAGTCCCTCACAATGCTGATTATTTCTCTGGCAATTAATTTGCAAGTGTCATATCCTGGATTAGAACCCACAATCTATTACACTGGTATCACGCACCTTACTGATAGAGATATCTGCTCTTGCATAGGAAGTATGAGAATTCTAACTATATCAAGTTACTTGTAATTGTCAGAGAAATAACTTCATATAGTTAGAATTCTCATGTTTCCTTTATAGCAGCAAATATCTTCATCAGTAAGGTGTCTGCTTCCAGTGTATCTATAATAAAGAGGGTGTGACTTGTAAGGTGCAGTGACTAGTGGGGAAGTCGGCTACGGAAGAGATACCGGCTGCTGTCAATTAACTTAATTGATTAATGTCGCTGAACACACGGAACAGGAGGAGAGCTGCCGCCCTTCAAAGCAGGAGCCCGGCGGCAGCTGACTCCGTTGCCTCCCAGAGTTCTGCCTCTGAGTATGACATATCTTTTATAGGGTCCTATTTCTCAGTCCTTTGAAAAACAGTTGCTTTTGGAGTATTGACGCTTTTTTGAGCATAGTATTTAATAAGAAGAATATAAAGGTGGGCATTTGACTTTCTTATTAATACAAAGTGCATGGAAAATTCATCTGGAGTTCCAGAGCAGGGCCGGTTCGAGGGCCCTCGGTGCCCCGGGCAGGGAATGGGGGCGTGGCTTAATACAGGGGGCGTGGTCAGTTACGCCCCCTGTACAGCAGAAGCGCCGCTTAAATGCTGAGCAGTGCGCGATGACGTCACCGCGCACCGCACAGCAAAAGGTCCTCTCCGCGAAGGGAAACTAGACGTGTAGCGTCTAGTTCCCTTCGCGGAGAGGACCTTTGCTGTGCGGTGCGTGATGACGTCATTGCGCACCGCTCAGCAAAGGTCCTCTCCGCGAAGGGAAACTAGACGCTACGCGTCTAGTTCCTTTCACGGGACCACAGCCGCAGGAGCCGGGGGGACACAGCGGGCAGCGGAGGGCACAGCAGTGGCGGATCTTGCCATGGTGCGGCGCCCTCCGGAAGGCGGCGCCCCGGGCAAAAGTCCTGCTTGCCCGTGGCAAGATCCGCTACTGTTCCAGAGTATCGTAAAGAGCCTGAGTTATCCTTATATAACTGTATTTTCCTTGCTAAACAAATTCTACATAACATATGCCTGTCCCCTAGACTTAAGATGAATTCACTACTGAATCTGTCTAATTGTATTTTTGTATTTATTTTTCTGCTACATACAAACTGACATATTGCATTAATAATTCTGCACCCATATCAGAACCTGTAGAATTCCCTATACAGGATGTAAGAAAAGTAGATGTAAAAGACAGACACAATCCCACAATAAAAATGCTGGCGATTTGGGACAAATAATTTCATATGACAGCCTAAGTGGGAGATCAGCTAAGCCTTGGAGAGTGATAAAGTGGAGAGAACAAAGGGGTCTATTTACTAAGCTCTGTATGGAGATAAAGTCGCTGGAGATAAAGTACCAGCCAATCGGCTCCTAACAGTCATTTTTCAAACACAGCCTGTGACATGGTAGTTAGGAGCCGATTGACTGGAACTTTATTTCCATCCAAGGCTTAGTAAATAGACCCCAAAGTACCAACCAGTCAGCTACTAACTGCCATGTTACAGGGTGTGTTTGAGAAATGACAGTTAGGGGCTGACTGGTTGGTAGTTTATCTCTCTCCACTTTATCACTCCCCAAGGCTTAATACATCCGAATCTACCCCAATCTCTGCCCTTACTGTCCCTTTAGCCTTCTTTATCTTCCCCTCTGTCCACAACATAGCTTTAACTTATACTTACTTTCTTACTGTTACTGAAAACAGAAGAGGAAATGGTTTTCAGTACAACTGGAGAATGACATATTTGTAGTTGTAATATCTGCCTTGTTACTTGTTCAATTAAATACAAGGATGACATATTGGGGGTCATTCTGACACAATTGCACGCTGCAGTTTATCGCAGCGCAGCGATCGGGTCAGAACTGCGCATGCGCTGGCGCCGCAGTGCGCTGGTGCATGCCAGACGGCTGAAGGCCATCGCTGAGCTACGATCGCCTCTGCCTGGCAGAGGCGGTCGCTGGGCGGGGGGCGGAACGGCTGCGTTTGGGCGCCATTTTGTGAGCGCGGTCCGGCCAACGCAGGCGTGGCCGGGTCGTGCAGGGGGCGGGCCGCATCGGCTGCATGACATCACACGCAGCCGCTGCGGGCCGGGGAGCGATGAGTAGCTCCCGGCCAACACGCTAAAGCTGCGCTGGCTGGGAGCTACCCCTAAAGTGCAAAGGCATCGCCGCTGTGCAATGCTTTTGCACTTATGTGGGGGGGGGGGGGCACTGACATGCGGGGCGGGATAGCTCTGTGCTGGGCGTCCCCCCGCATGTCTATTGTCAGGATCGTGGCCCTGCAAAATTTTGCAAGGCTACGATCAACTCGGAATGACCCCCTTTGTTAGGACAACTTGTGCAAATCAATCCACAGGAGCGTTCCTCCAAGTGGAAGTGTTAATGTGCCATATGGCGCACAATATTACAGAAAGCCTACAAATTTTGACCTTTAGACATGCCTTGAATTTATTGGCACAGAGATGACCAATGATAAAGGAATGGTGAGTCCACAAGGTGAGAGGTGGCCTGAAGTGAGACCTTTTCTGTCTTCTATCATTATATTTATGAGTCCAAACTCCCATGAAGTACACCAAGCTATGATTTGTAAATGTCATTTGAAGTGCTGAATGGAGTATATGCACATTAAAACAACATATAAGGGACAATTTCCAATGGCTAGTAAAAATACACATAAACATACATAAAAAATACATAAATAAATTATACTTATGTATTTGCAGATAAAACATGCATTATACAGGGTGGTCCATAAGTGTACAATACCTTTATAAAAATTAAATGAGAAAAAATATTAATCCAGTGTCTACACATATGATATGGTAGTGGGGAAAAATTTTTTATGGTATGTCACCAGTATGGCGGCCATCTTGGGCAGTGCAGCTAGTGTAAAGGTTTGCATTACTGCCTCACAGCACGGAGGTCATGGGTTCGATTCCCACCATGGCCCTAACTGTGTGGAGTTTGTATATTCTCCCCGTAATTGCGTGGGTTTCCTCAGGGTACTCCGGTTTCCTCTCACAATCCAAAAATGTACTGGTAGGTTAATTGGATCCCAACAAAATTAACCCTAGTGTGAATGTGTATGGTGTACATGTGGTAGGGAATATATATTGTAAGCTCCACTGGGGCAGGGACTGATGTGAATGGCCAATTATTCTCTGTAAAGCGCTGCGGAATATGTGTGCGCTATATAAATAACTGGTAATAAATAAAATAAATAAATAAATAAGTCATCCATACTGGATGCAACTCTAATTTTTTAATTCGGAAGGTTGTGACATATCAAACAGATGCAGAATTTCATTAAAAAAACAATGGTGTTCTTCGTTTTAACGTATTTTTATTCTTTCCCGAGATTCAACTGATATTTATTTTGCAGATAATGACATTAACGACAATGGCACTAACATAAACAGAATGTGTTAAGATTGTCTTGATATTTGGAGAATGATGCACACATCCTATTACAATTTATTTCAATCAACGTCACCTAAATAGGCCAACCACTACTCACAGTGGCGTTACCAAACTCCTTGCAAATTTAAAGAAACCAGATCAGTTGCAAAATAACCGAAAAGTGGATGACCAAAAACTGCTACAGATGAAGCAACAACGTCTGTGCTGGCTTCATTTTCAAAGAGCCCATAACGCAGCATTAGTCATCTGTCTTGTGAATGTGGGGTTAGTCCTACTGCCATTTTGAGAATTTGTCTAGACATGGCACCCCTACAAGATTCAGATGTTGCAACACCTGACTGAGGATATCAAGACAACCTCAATGCAATTTTACCTTCAAACACTTAAAAGTTCTGTCTGAATTACCATTGCTTTTTTACCCTCACTCACAATCCTCTAATTTCTTACAGTCCAAATAAATTTCTGCACCCATTTTATCTACGCTTTTGATTCACTTCAAACTAAATTTACACCCATTGAGCTTACACTGCTTTTCTCACCAGCATTTCTGCAAATCTTATGCTCTGACTCCCTTACAGCCTCCACACCTAGTTCCAGTTTCCCTCAACCTACTTACCTACTCCACACTATGTCCTGGTTTTCTTCTACTCTCCCCACCTTTATCATTCTCCCCTAGTCCCCTCCACCTCCTCCTCTCTTCCCTCCTCTGTCTCCCCTACACCCCTCTGTTTCCTTTCCCCATATCCTGTAGAACCTCATCTCCCAGTCTTCCAATCCCTGGTGCCTTTTTGCCACTCTCAACTCACTTCTTTGCCCAGCTTTACCTCGTCTCCCTCCTCACTCTCTGCTCTTGACTATGACGCTTACTTCACATCCAAAATTGACTCCATAAGTCAGGACATCATATCCCACCAGAAAATAAGCAGCTAGCCACCTCCTATCCTTTACCACCACTCCCCATCCCTCTCACCAACTATGACATAGTAACATAGTAACTTAGGTTGAAAAAAGACAATTGTCCATCGAGTTCAACCTATTTGTGGTTTCCTGTGCAGTCCTATTATAGGACTAGTTATTTTATGTTAGGACTAGTTATATTAACTATAATGCGTGACTACGCACCATAACCCTGAATATCTTTATCCAATAAGAATTTATCTAACCCATTCTTAAAGGTGTTGACTGAGTCCGCTGTTACTACTCTCTCAGGCAGGGAATTCCAAACACGTATTGTCCTTACTGTGAAAAAACCTTTTCGCCTCAATATGCGGAAACTCCTCTCCTCTAACCTAAGCGAGTGACCACGTGTCCTCTGTGATCTTATAGAAAATAGGTCCCTCCCAAGCTCTGTGTTTTGACCCCTTATATATTTGTAGAGGTTGATCATGTCCTCTCTTAGTCTCCTCTTTTCCAATGTAAACATGCCTAGCCTTGCAAGCCTTTCCTCGTATTCCAGCGTCTCCATGCCCTTGATTAGTTTGGTCACCCGCCTCTGAACCTTTTATAGGTCCAGGATATCCTTTTTGTAATATGGTGCCCAAAATTGCACACAGTATTCAAGATGTGGCCTCACTAGGAATTTATATAATGGGAGTATAATACTCTCGTCCCTTGCATAATGGGAGTATAATACTCTCGTCCCTTTTAGGCATGCTAATATCTTATTTGCCTTCTTTGCTGCACTCCTACTTTGAGTACGGCTGCCTAATTTGTTAACTTTTTTGAACCCCTAAGTCTTTTTCCAGTACAGAATCCCCTAATATTACCCCATTTAGTATGTAGATGTTATTTTTGGTCTTGCCCCCACAGTGCATTACCTTACACTTGTCTGTGTTGAATTTCGTTCTCCATTTTGCCACCCATGCTTCCAGTTTAGTTAAGTCATTCTGAGGAGACTCAGCATCTTTCTGTCATGTATCTGATGAGGAAGTCATGGCCCTTATCTGTTCCTCCCCCCACCACCTCCATGACCCTATCCTCTCCTGCCTCCTCCACTACCTCTCTCCTTCTGACCATTCCCATCTTGCCCACTTTCTCAATCTCTCCCTCTCATCAGGCACTGTCCCCCCTGCCTTCAAGCATACACTCATCTCTCCTATTCTTAAAAAACCTACCCTTGCTCCAAACACCCTCTCCAACTACCGACCCATCTCTCTCCTCCCTTTTGCCACCAAACTCCATCAGCGTATTGTCTACAACCACCTTACTTCCTTTCTTTCACTCACACTTACTGCATGACCCATTCCATTCTGGCTTCCGTCCTCTCCACTCCACTGAAACTGCCCTCACAAAAGTCTGCAATGACCTCAATGCTGCTAGATATAAGGGCCACTACTCTCTGCTTATTCTTCTTTGCCTCTCTGCTACTTTTGACACTGTGGTCCGCCCTCTCCTTCTGCAAATCCTTAATTCAATTGATACTGCCCTCTCTTGGCTGTCTTCTAACCGTACCCTCTCTGTCTTCTCTCATGACTCCACCTCACCCCCCCCCCCCTTCCACTAACTGTAGGTGTCCCCCAAGGTTCTATTCTTGGTCCTCTCCTTTATACATCCTCTTTAGGTGAACTCATTAGTTGTTTTGACTTCCAATATCATCTCTATGCTGATGATACTCAAAGCTACCTTTCCTCCATGGACTTCTCCCCCGTTCTCCTCACTCGTATCTCCAACTGTCTCTCTACTATCTCTTCTTGGATGTCCCAGCACTTTCTTAACATGTCGCTGATTGAGCTGATCATCTGTTAAGATGTTAGGACCCTCCCGCATAACCTCACCTCCCATAATTTCATTATCCATTGATGGTACAACTATCTCCTCTAGCCCACAAGTGCAATGTCTTGGAGTAATCCTTGACTCCTCCCTCTCTTTCAAACCACACATTCAGCACTTCTCACAAACCTGCCATTTCCATCTCAAAAATATTTCCAGGACTAGACCCTTTCTGACTTAGGATGCTACTAAGGCCCTTATCTACTCACTGGTCATTTCCACACTAGACTACTGTAATCTCTTCCTCACTGGCATCCCTGATAAATGCCTCTCCCAACTCCAATCTATCCTCAATGCTGCAGCGCGGCTCATCTTCCTCACCAAACGCATTACATCCACCTACCCTCTCCTACAAGCCCTTCACTGGCTTCCCTTCCCTCTCAGAATTCAATTCAAGCTTCTCACACTCGCCTACAAAGCCCTCATCCACTCCTCTTCCATTTACATTTCTGACCTTATCTCCCTTTACACTCCCAACTGTCCTCTTCGCTCTGCTAATGCACGCTGACTCTCCTGCCTACTGATTACTTCCTCCCACTCTTACCTCCCTTCCTCTGGAATTCTCTATCTCTCCCCCTCAGACTCTCCACCTCTCTACAGAACTTCAGTACTTTGCTGCATGAACAGCAACTCCAACCACATCTGTATAACCTCCACCGTGCATATGATTTTTCCAAACAAGGACACCATTAAAGCCCATATGAACTTTTTAATGCATCTGTGGGCACATACCTGGAAATATTTCAGACTATAGCACTGTAGGTACTGTTTTGTTAAAGGGGACATTTCTATTTGCCCCAATGGGAAACCTCTTCTGCTCCTTGTGTAATGATCACTTACCTAACACTATTTGGATGGTTCTTAGTTGGGAATGTCAGAAAAATCCCTATCATAACTACCTGCATGCTACAGTAATCTGTGGGAAAATATCTCAAGTTATCTGTAAATAATTTGTCCAGTTAGCAGTAACTATTACCCTCTAGACTTCAACAGTCTATCCTGGATACTACAACATGCTGGTTTATTTCTACCAGTCATGGGCATGACTGCACTTGTAGTTCAATAAGCACCAGCATACCCAAAACGTCTTTGATTGCCAGTGCTGTTGGGGCCAGTAGTGCCATATGTAACAATAATTACCACAACACCCACTGCCCAGAGTTGCTGGGATGAGTGTCCATGCTAACAGTCTGGGACTGCTCTCTAGGGGGCATCTTGCTTCCTCTAGTGCATCTGTTCTGTACTAAGAAGGATGGAGCTGTGTCCCACTGTGACAAGGTGTCACCAAGTTGCAGGCTTCCTTGCCATAGCGAGACTGTCATAGCTTTATGCAGCAGGACCCCATACTGCATGTTTCTTCATAATAGTGGTAACCAGTTAATGATATACTAACTGGTTCTTGGTTACCTCTTGGGGCTAAGACTATGCTCTTTATTTAATTTCTTTAATTTTTTTTTTTACAATACAAAGGACCTTGTTGATGATCATTATCATTAGGGATGAGCGGGTTCAGTTCCCTGAGAACCGAACACCCCCCCCCCCCCCCCGAACTGCACGTCGGTACATCCCGACAGACTCTGAAACCAGAACGAGGCAAAATGTCATCATCTCGCTGTCGGATTCTCGCGGATTTTGGATTCCATATAAGGAGCCACGCGTCGCCACCATCTTCACTCTAGTCCTGGAGAGTGTAGCGAGAGGACGTGTCTCCTCAGTGTCTGTGCGGGAAAGTGGTGTGGTGCATGGGGTGGCGACCTGCTCGTATGTGTCATTCCAGTGCTGTCTTGTGCTGCATCAGTCCAGTGTTGGTGTCTTGTGCTGCATCAGTCCAGTCACAGTGGTGGTGTCCTGTGCTGCCATAAGCCCAGTGCTGCTGTATAAATCCAGTACAGTGGTGCTGTGTTGTGCTGAATCGGTCCTGTGGTGGTGTCCTGTGCTGCTATAAGTCCAGTGGTGCTGCTGTATTAGTCCAGTACAGTGGTGCTGTGTTGTGATGCATCAGTCCAGTGGTGGTGTCCTGTGCTGCCATAAGTCCAGTGGTGGTGTCCTGTGCTGCCATAGGTCCAGTGGTGCTGCTGTATAAGTACAGGGGTATTGCAGCATAAGTCCAGGGATACTGCCGTATAAGTCCAGTCCAGTGGTGCAGCCGTATATGTCCAGGGGTACTGCCATATAAGTTCAGGGGTTCTGCCATTTAAGTCCAGTGGCACTGCTGTATAAGTTCAGGGTTACTGCCGTATAAATTCAGGGTTACTGCTTTATAAGTCCAGTGGTACTGCCGTATAAGTCCAGTCCAGTGGTGCTGCCATATAAGTTCAGGGGTACTGCCATATAAGTCCAGTCCAGTGGTGCAGATGTATAAGTTCAGTGGTACTGCCATACAAGTCCAGTCCAGTGGTGCAGCCATATACGTTCAAGGGTACTGCCGTGTAAGTCCAGGGTTACTGCCGTATAAGTTCAGTGGTACTGCCGTATAAGTTCAGGGGTACTGCCATATAAGTTCAGGGGTACTGCCATATAAGTCCAGTGATACTGCCGTATAAGTTCAGGGGTACTGCCGTATAAGTCCAGTCCAGTGGTGCAGCTGTATAAGGTCAGAGGTACTGCCATATAAGTCCAGTCCAGTGGTGCAGCCATATAAGTTCAGGGGTACTGCCGTGTAAGTCCAGGGGTACTGCCGTATAAGTTCAGGGGTACTGCCATATAAGTTCAGGTGTACTGCCATATAAGTCCAGTGGTACTGCCGTATAAGCCCAAGGGTACTGCCGTATAAGTCCAGTCCAGTGGTGCAGCTGTATAAGGTCAGGGGTACTGCCATATAAGTCCAGTCCAGTGGTGCAGCCGTATAAGTTCAGGGGTACTGCCATATAAGTCCAGTCCAGTGGTGCAGCCGTATAAGTTCAGGGGTACTGCCATGTAAGTTCAGGGGTACTGCCATATAAGTCCAGTGGTACTGCCGTATAAGTCCAGGGGTACTGCTGTATAAGTCCAGTGGTACTGCTATATAAGTCCAGTGGTACTGCCATATAAGTCCAGTCCAGTGGTGCAGCCGTATACGTTCAGGGGTACTGCCGTATAAGTCCAGTCCAGTGGTGCAGCCATATAAGTTCAGGGGTACTGCCGTATAAGTTCAGGGGTACTGCCATATAAGTTCAGGGGTACTGCCGTATAAGTCCAGGGGTACTACTGTATAAGGCCAGTCCAGTGATGCAGCCATATAAGTTCAGGGGTACTACCATGTAAGTTCAGGGGTACTGCCATATAAGTCCAGTGGTATTGCCGTATAAGTCATGGGGTACTGCCATATAAGTCCAGTCCATTGGTGCAGCCGTATAAGTTCAGGGGTACTGCTGTATAAGTCCAGTCCAGTGGTGCAGCCATATAAGTTCAGGGGTACTGCCGTATAAGTTCAGGGGTACTGCCATATAAGTTCAGGGGTACTGCCGTATAAGTCCAGGTGTACTGCCGTATAAGTCCACTCCAGTGGTGCAGCTGTATAAGGTATGGGGTACTGCCGTATGTGTCCAGTCCAGTGGTGCAGCCGTATAAGTTCAGGGGTACTGCCGTATAGGTTCAAGGGTACTGCCGTATAAGTCCAGTCCAGTGGTGCAGCCATATAAGTTCAGTGGTACTGCCGTATAAGTCCAGTCCAGTGGTGCAGCCATGTAAGTGCAGGGGTACTGCCGTATAAATGCAGAGGTACTGCCGTATAATTCCAGTACAGTGGTGCAGCCTTATACGTTCACGGGTACTGCTGTATAAGTCCAGGGGTACTGCCGTATAAGTTTAGTCCACTGGTGCAGCCGTATAAGTCCAGTGGTACTGCCGTATAAGTCCAGTCTAGTGGTGCACCTGTATAAGTTCAGGGGTACTGCCGTATAAGTCCAGGGGTACTGCCGTATAAGTCCAGTCTAGTGGTGCACCTGTATAAGTTCAGGGGTACTGCCGTATAATTTGGAACCCTAGTGCTAAAGGGAATTGGTTGAGCACATTGCAGCTACTGCCCACGAACTCCGGATAAGGCCGAGAGTGAGAGAGTCAGCCGGAAGGGGGAATGCAAAGCAGCCTGAATGCAATACAACTTTGAGGCACATTACATGGTAATTAAAAATCTATCATTGCCAGTAACATGGGGGGTCATTCCGAGTTGATCGCTCGCTGCCGTTTTTCGCAGCACAGCGAACAGGTTACTACTGCGCATGCATATGCACCGCAATACGCAGGCGCGTCGTACGGGTACAAAGCAGATCGCTGCTGGGTGATGGATTTAACGAAGAATCCATTCGCAGAGCCATTCGCAAGGAGATTAACAGGAAGAGGGCGTTTGAGGGTGGCAACTGACCGTTTTCAGGGAGTGTTTGGAAAAACGCAGGTGTGTCCAAGCGTTTGCAGGGCGGGTGTCTGACATCAATTCCGGGACCAAAAAGACTCAAGTGATCACAAGGGCTACTCAGAAACTGTGAAAACTTTTTCGTCCCGCTTGGCTGCACACATGTTCGCACACTTGCAAAGCGAAAATACAGGGCGGCGACTATGCGTTTGCACGGCTGCTAAAAGTAGCTAGCGAGCGATCAACTCGGAATGACCCCCATGGTGCAGGAAGGTATAGACTGCTCTATATAATAAACATTACAATGATGCATGAACTGTGTGAATGCTAACAAAATATTTGTATGTGCGAGAAGGCACGGACTGTTACATAATAACATTGGGGGTCATTCCGAGTTGATCGCTCATTGCCGATTTTCGCAACAGAGCGATTAAGGCTAAAATGCGCTTGCGCATGGTACGCAGTACGCATGCGCTAAGTATTTTAGCACAAAACTTAGTAGATTTACTCACGTCCGAACGAAGAATTTTCATCGTTGTAGTTTTCGGAGTGTGATTGACAGGAAGTGGGTGTTTCTGGGCGGAAACTGGCCGTTTTCTGGGAGTGTGCGGAAAAACGCAGGCGTGTCAGGAAAAACGCGGGAGTGTCTGGAGAAACGGGGGAGTGGCTGGCCGAACGCGGGGCGTGTTTGTGACGTCAAACTAGGAACGAAACAGCCTGAGCTGATCGCAATCTGTGAGTAGGTCTGGAGCTACTCAGAAACTGCTAAGAATTTTCTATTCGCAATTCTGCTAATCTTTCGTTTGCTATTCTGCTAAACTAAGATACAATCCCAGAGGGCGGCGGCCTAGTGTGTGCAATGCTGCTAAAATCTGCTAGCGAGCGAGCGAACAACTCGGAATGACCCCCATTATACTAATGCATGAATTGCTTGGATACTAACAAAACTGTGAAAAGGCTATTAAGCATAATGCAGGATATTGCTTTGGTATTGCTTCTAACCTTATATTTGGATACGTGGATAATCTAAGGACTTTATTAATACATGGGTCACCGGATTATTAACAAAAAAGCATCTGAATATATAGCATCTGTTCATGTAGAAAAACAAATGCATGGATAGTGTGAGTTACATTTTTCTAAAGAATATTAGAGGAGCTTTTATTGTGTGTGTTTTTTTTATGTTTTATATGATGCTGGCCGGTATCAATATTGTATATGTTGATTATTTCTTTGTAAATTAAAATCTACATCGGATTGAATTAGCGCATTCTCGTTCTTTTTTACCTGTACTGCCGTATAAGTCTAGGGGTACTGCCGTATAAGTCCAGTCCAGTAGTGCAGCCGTATAAGTTCAGGGGTACTGCCGTATAAATCCAGTCCAGTGGTGTAGCCGTATGAGTTCAGGGGTACTGCCGTATAAGTCCAGTCCAGTGGGGCAGCCGTATAAGTTCAGGGGTACTGCCATATAACTTCAGGGGTACTGCCGTATAAGTCCAGTTCAGTGGTGCAGCCGTATAAGTCCACCAATATTGTGCGTGCATTACATCTGGGCAAATTCCAGCATGTCCCATGTTTTGCACATACAATTAATTTGGTGGTGCAAAATTTTTCGAAAAATCACAAGGGCATGCAGGAGATGCTGTTACTGGCTCGGAAAATTTCAGGCCACTTTCGACATTCAGCCACTGCGTGCCACTCCTAGATGGGCCAGGTGTTTGTGCCGCACACTTGTGTCGCTTAGCAATGTCATCCAGCTACCTCATTGCACCTCTTTTTCTTCTTTGCATGATGAGCTGTTTGGGTCCTAGTTTTTAAAAGTGCCATCCTGTCTGCCACTGCAGTACCACTCCTAGATGGGCCAGGTGTTTGTGCCGCACACTTATGTCGCTTAGCAAAGTCATCCAGCTACCTCATTGCACCTCTTTTTCTTCTTTACCTGATGTGCTGTTTGGGGCCTATTTTTTAAATCTGCCATCCTGTCTGCCACTGCAGTGTCACTCTTAGATGGGCCATGTGTTTGTGCCGCACACTTGTGTCACTTAGCTTAGTCATACAACTACCTAATTGCACCTCTTTTTCTTCTTTGCCTGATGTGCTGTTTGGGGCCTAGGTTTTAAATCTGCCATCCTGTCTGACACTGCAGTGCCACTCCTAGATGGGCCAGGTGTTTGTGCTGCACACTTGTGTCGCTTAGCAAAGTCATCCAGCTACCTCATTGCACCTCTTATTCTTCTTTGCCTGATGTGCTGTTTGGGGCCTATTTTTTAAATCTGCCATCCTGTCTGACACTGCAGTGCCACTCCTAGATGGGCCAGGTGTTTGTGCTGCACACTTGTGTCACTTAGCAAAGTCATCCAGCTACCTCATTGCACCTCTTTTTCTTCTTTGCCTGATGTGCTGTTTGGGGCCTAGGTTTTAAATGTGGCATCCTGTCTGACACTGCAGTGCCACTCCTAGATGGGCCAGGTGTTTGTGCCTCACACTTATGTCGCTTAGCAAAGTCATCCAGCTATCTCGGTGCAACCTTTTAGCCTAAACACAATATTGTGAGGTGTTCAGTGTTCAGAATAGACTGGAAATGAGTGTAAATGAATGTTATTGAGGTTAATAATACCGTAGGATCAAAATTACCCCAAAATTCTGTGATTTTAGCTGTTTTTGTGGGGGGGGGGGGTGTTCCAAAATCATCCAGATCCAAAACCAAAACCTGAAAGGGTAGTTTTGACAAAACCAATCCAGATCCAAAACACGAGCAAGGATCTAGATCCAAAACCAAAACACAAAAAGTGCCCGCCGCACTTCTCTATTTATCATCAACGCGGATCTCTGCTACAGGGGCTATATTCCCAGAAAGCCCTTACCGCACTTACAGGGCCGGATGAAGGACCACATGGACCTGGGGCTGAAAATGTTTACAGGCTTATACTGAGAAGGGGAGGAGCTGTGACCAGTGTTGTGTGGGTTTGGTTAGTGCTGTGTGGGTGTGGTCAGTGCTGTGTGGGTGTGTACTCCCCTACACTATCAGACCCACTGTCTCACAAAATATATAAAAATTGAAAAATTGGTGAATTTTGTGAGAAAACTAGAAATACAATGATTTATTGCCAGTCGTGTTGCTAGCTAGGTGGCTTATTATCCGCATACTGTCATGTCATGATGATGGGCCTATTTTTTTGTGGAGGCCTGGAGCTGGAGCTCCATCTGCCCCATTGTTTATCTGGCCCTGCGTACTTAAGTTACAACCTCACGCCCCACATTCTGCCTCTCACACCATACAAGCCATGAATGCAATTTACGTTAAACATTGCATTCCCGGTTGTTATACTGCGCATGTGCAGTAACACAAAGCAGATGTACGTTCAACTTTACCAGTGTCCTACAGTGTCCAAATAGGAGTGTAATATGTACTCGTGCTCTCACTACTGTGTACTTATTGCTCAGCTAGAAGAGATCTATGATGCAGTATTAAAGCACACGTTTGTGGTCTGATTGCCATGACAGCGCATGTAACCTTTTGTCCTCCGCTAAGTGACCTATTAAATATAATTGTGTAATAGTAATAGGGTCGGGACAAATGGGTCTATATATTCTAAGGGACTTTTCCACTTATGTGTGTAATGAAATTGATGCTCTGTGTAGTAGATATATATTGAGATGTTTATTATCAATACTGTATTTATGGTGTGTGTTTAAGAGAAACTATTGCCAATAGGGAGCCATTTGTGACATTGACTACCCTATTAGTTATTTAGATGTTTAACCAGACAGCTTTAATATTCTATAAGCACAGAGGCATGGAGAACACACAATTTAGTGTCCTGCCGCACAAGGATGAGACGCCACTGTCATGCTAGTTAGGATTATATTAATAGTATAATTTACCAAAGGCGATTTATTTATACTTGTAGAGGTAGTATTTACAAATGTTTTATGTTCTACTCTGTTTTCTTTTAGTAGGTCTATGGTGCAGTGTTTTGTAGGACTACTGCAGTGCATCTATTGGCAAGGGGTTAATATGAGCTAAATGTGAACACTAGAAATTCCAGGAATTAAAAGCCAAATATTTCTTCTAATGACAGAGCCATTTTTCTGCTGCAGCCAGGCCATGTTGGCTCCCCCCACACATAGGCCTGGGAATTTATTGCATACCGCTATAGATTTACCCCCACTTGTAATTAGCTCAGAATTATACTCTGATCTCAATTTTCAGTGCTTGCGCTGTTCCCTCTCCTCTCTCTCTAACCATCAGCTATAAATTTCTACTTGCCCAGATGCCATTATGAACTGAGGATTTTTACTTGCCGATCATTTTTCTAAACCGTAGCAGTGTTAAATGTGAAAGGCCAGGACAGTAGCAAAAAGAACGCCATCTTTCCAGGGCGGGGGGAACTGACAAGAACTCAGAGCAATGCACCCAACATTTAAAAGTAACAAAATGGACAAAGACAGTATTGCCAGTGTGTATTACAGATTGCACAAAATGTAATTGTAATAAATTATATAATGACTATCCTGTACTTATGCAGTATAGCATCAGTTAGGAGCAAGTAATAAAAAAAAGAGACCAAAAACAAAACCACACAGTTTTGACTGTCTAGCCACTAATGGTTTTAACTGTCAAACTTGTGTAACAATCGAGCGCACTGAAAATAACTCCTTAGATGGGTACCAATTTTAAATAATATAGTTGCAGCTCCCAATGGAGTATTCTACCTTACTCCAAACACAACACTAAAAACCATGTACCATATAAAAATATATATTACAAGGAAGCGCATATATATATATTTGATTAAAAATTGTAGATATTTTTTATTTATTTAGTAATCAATTTTCTTAATAATGCATAGCATAATGTAACTTTAAAACACACCAAATCTGCAGTGCAAAGAAGTCCAGAAACCGTGACTATTACCGTCCAGATAACCATATACCGCTGGAGCTCCAATATGGATATTCTTTAAGCACACAAGGCGCTATTTCTGTAACTCCCCGGTGAAGAGCTGGTTATTTTTGAAATGATATATGTTGTTACTTTGTATCCACAAGCCAGAACAATATGCTTTGGTAGAAACTGCAAATGTTCACAATGTGCCTGCCGCACAGCAGCTAGTATCCCCTTTCTCTCCCCACCCCCAATGATTGTTGCTCACCACAGCCGTGCGTTGAAGCCTCAGTGCGGCTAGATCTTAAACGGTTAGTACCGAAGTTCTCCGGCGGGAGCGGCGGTGACAGCAGCGTCCACGGGGGAAGGGTGCACACTTTCAAAGTTGGTTTAAAGTAATTCTTCCAAAGTGTCCTCTGGCATAGAGGGATTCTGGACAGCCTGCCGGTGTTTTAAATGGATCCTTAACGCGTTTCTCCGTGCTTCCAATCTCACGGTTTCATCAGAAGGTATTGAGGTGCATTAAATTATCCGTATTTAAATACCAGGTACCCAATCAATGGAGAGCATTAATTAATTAAACTTCTACAGGTGTATTGATCTTCTAAACCTGTGTTTCATCTCTCATTATCTCACACATTAAGAACTATAATAAACTAACAAAAGGCAACAACAGTGTGAAGCCATGTGGCTTAGCCTCTTGAGCCACATGGCTTCACACTGTTTTGGGCTATACGAAAATATAGCTATCATTTAAAAAGATTTTAAATGAATTAACTGCTATGTCTCTTGTGCAAATTAACAAATAAATAATACGTAATATATATTATAAATGAAATGGTTTTTCATATTTGTGCAATGAATATAATTAGGTTGTTGCCTTTTGTTAGTTTATTATAGTTCTTAATGTGTGAGATAATGAGAGATGAAACACAGGTTTAGAAGATCAATACACCTGTAAAAGTTTAATTAATTAATGCTCTCCATTGATTGGGTACCTGGTATTTAAATACGGACAACTTAATGCACATCAATACCTTCTGATGAAACCGTGAGATTGGAAGCACGGAGAAACGCGTTAAGGATCCATTTAAAACACCGGCAGGCTGTTCAGAATCCCTCTATGCCAGAGGACACTTTGGAAGAATTACTTGAAACCAACTTTGAAAGTGTGCACCCTTCCCCCGTAGACGCTGCTGTCACCGCCGCTCCCGCCGGAGAACTTCGGTACTAACCGTTTAAGATCTAGCCGCACTGAGGCTTCAACGCACGGCTGTGGTGAGCACCAATCATTGGCGGTGGGGAGAGAAAGGGGATACTAGCTGCTGTGCGGCAGGCACATTGTGAACATTTGCAGTTTCTACCAAAGCATATTGTTCTGGCTTGTGGATACAAAGTAACAACATATATCATTTCAAAAATAACCAGCTCTTCACCGGGGAGTTACAGAAATAGCGCCTTGTGTGCTTAAAGAATATCCATATTGGAGCTCCAGCGGTATATGGTTATCTGGACGGTAATAGTCACGGTTTCTGGACTTCTTTGCACTGCAGATTTGGTGTGTTTTAAAGTTACATTATGCTATGCATTATTAAGAAAATTGATTACTAAATAAATAAAAAATATCTACAATTTTTAATCAAATATATATATGCGTTTCCTTGTAATATATATTTTTATATGGTACATGTTTTTAATAAAAAAAAGAGCAATTTGTGTTTTGGCAAAACCATGATGCACTGCAGGTGGGGCAGATTTTAATCAGATTGAGAGTTGGGAAAAGGCGTGTCCTAGCTTCATTCTACATTTCTATGTTCAGCATTTGTATGCTGTATGCAAAAGCCGCCCTTATTTCACCTGCATACGAAAGCAAAAAGAAAATGCATTTGCACCCCTTGCATTCAAACATGGCGGGTCATTCCGACCTGATCGCACGCTGGCGTTTTTCGCAGTGGTGCGATCAGGTCTGTAGTGCGCCTGCGCATGGGTCACAATGCGCAGGCGCATCACTCCCAGGCGACAGACGTCGCCAGGCAGCGACAGAACTAACCAAAGATAGCGATTGCACCCGCAAGAAGATTGACAGGAAGAGGCAGGCCGGAGGCGTCAACTGACCGTTTTCAGGGAGTGTCCGTCTGAACGCAGACGTGCCCAGCCATTTCCAGGGAGGGATCCTGACGTCAGCTCCGTCCTGGATGATCGCAGCAGGTGAGTAAGTCATGAGCTGTGCAGCTCTCTGCACAAGTGAGCGCAGCCCTGCACAGCGATTTTCCCCTCCCCTGTAGGTGGCGACTACCTGATCGCAGCAGTGCTAAAAGTAGTCTGCTAGCGATCAGGTCGGAATCACCCCCTTGGTGTGTTCTAGGAGCAAATTTTCTTTCTTTTTCTTTTTCCTAAAATCTGCACAAGCCCCTGTGTGTTCATTCACATCTTTTGATGGCGATACCCTCAGGGGCGAAAACACGGCGGCCAGGGGTTCGTACATATGAAAATGTGGTATACCCCCTGAAAATAGGGGGTTTACCACATATTCCCTTAAGTACACCCCGATAATAGCATGATAATTAGGCTTTCAAGCAGGGCCATAAATAGTAGGTGCAGGTGGTGCCATTGCTACGGGATGTATACACCCAGGGCTCTTGGTGATCATGTCTGTATGACACATATCCTACAGCAACATGATGATTTCTATTAATTACTATTATTTACTATTGATTTTTTTATCCTTCTGGGTTTTGGAACTTGCTGTATAACAGGCGGTGGTGAATTTCCCACTAGGCACATTCTTAGGGGCGAGGCTTGCTTGGGAGCGGCACTGCACACTGCACTGAATGACAGCCCTGTTAGGCTTCTGGCCACATAAGGCCGGGTGATTCTTTTTTTTTTGTCTTTGTCATTACAACTTATGTTTTTCATTTTGTAACTGGCAGGGGAGGTCATTGGTTAGTAAATTGCTGTGGTGAAGGGGGCTAAGGATCGGGCTGGCAGGTCTGAAGGCATTGGTACTGGTCCCAACATGAAGGGTGCAGTGATGTAATGAGGGCAACCAATAATGTTGTGCCGAGGGGCAGCCTGAACCCTTAATTTTCCCTGATAACAGGATACCGGAAAATAGATCCCATACCAGTACAGTACCGATATGTTCATACCGTTTTGATTTTTGCATCATAGAACCATAGAAGAATCATAGAATTTTGACAGCAGATCAGAACCACTTGACCCATCTAACACATGTACACGCACACACATACACACTACGGTTCATTCTTTGTTGGGAGTCATTTAACCTACCAGAAAAGTTTGGGAGGAAACCAGAGCACCCGGAGGAAACACACGCAAGCGCGTGCCATGATAGGGATTGAACCCATGACCTCAGAGCTGGGAGCCAGTAATGATACTCATCACACTATCCATGCTGCCCAAATATTAATAAGAACTCTGAAGTGGAATTGCCTTTAACAAGACTCCATGAGGACGATTTAATTGTTTTATCACACCTGATCTCCCGTCTAAAGTGATGGGGGATCTGAGGGCGAAATTCAAAAGTTGTTTTTTTCGCACTGATCTCATCGCAAGTGTCAGGTTTAGCTGGCATAAAATGCTGGGCGCAATGCTAAAGTGCTGTTTGGGCGGCCAGATGGGTCACTTTTTTGCAAATTTTTGCTTGCCAGCAAAGGAGCTGCGATCTGATATGTGTCTCCCCAGGGCTATTCGCGCCAGAACGAGCAACAATTGAATTGCTCCATCGGGCGCAATCTGGGGGGGGGGTATGGGGGGAAACAACTGACTCCCCTTCATGTGTATAACATGTACAGGGCACAGAATAGCTGTATGACAGCAGTTCCCAAACTTTGAATCATGGTGCCCTAGAGTATCAGGGCGTTAAGTGCTGTTTTCTCTCCGTTCACACTCACCGCTCCACTGCCCGCCGCTTCCCCTTTAACTCCCCCGTCTGCTTTCTTATTTCCCCTCTCCCTCCTCTTCACCGCCGAGGCCACAGAGTTCTCCTCTCGCAGCGCTCACCATGGCTGTTGGTACATGCGCAAGGCCGGAAGCTGCAACTGCGGCTCAGGAAGCCTCCAGGATCCGTCCAGAAAGGCTATGTGCGCATGCTCGAAAAAAAAAACTGAGTGGTGAACATGCCCCAACCGCCATGGCGAGAGGAGAACTCCGTGGCCGCAGCGGTGAAGAGGAGGGAGAGGGAAATAAGAAAGCAGATGGGGGAGTTAAGGGAAAGCGGCAGGCAGCGGAGCGGTGAGTATGAACGGAGAGAAAATGGTACTTCACGCGGGGGCAAAGGATAGTACATCCCGCCTGTGATGTTAGTGTATTAGAATGCTTAATATTTGTAGACACTCCCTTACTAACATGTGTAAGCCTGAATCTTCAGTGATGGTCCCTAGGACCAGGGGGATGCTGGGAAGTGGGTGGTCCAGTGTGCAGTGTGCCTGGAGTTGGTGATGGAATAAACAGCACAGCAGTGAACTCACATGTCTCTGTATCCTTATGACTGGATTTACAAACATATGAACAAAACATGGTGTCAGAAGAATTTTAACTTGGACTGCTAGTGCTCTCAGAGTGTGAAAGAATCTTGCAGAAGTCTGTAAGGCTGTGATCGTGTCTGCAAAGCCTGCCGTGTGCTCCTATCTTCAAACAGTGAGTAACCATGGATAAACTAGCTCCTCCAACCGGCATGCTGATGTCTGGTAACTTGTCTGAAAACTGGAAAAGATTTAAGCAAAGGTTTAATATATATCTTGCTGCATGTGGAGCTGATACAGAGGCTGACAAAACGAAGGCATCCATTTTCCTCCATGTGATAGGAGAGGATGTGCTGGACATTTATAATAGTTTTCAGTTTGATGAGGGGCAGAATATGGTGCTATCTTCTATAATGCAAAAGTTTGAAGATTACTTTGTGCCAAGGAAAAATGTGACATATGAAAGATATAAGTTTTTCACATGTGATCAGAAGTCTGTAGATGGATTTGATCAGTATGTTACAGAGCTGCAATCACTCAGTAAAACCTGTGAGTTTGGTGATTTAAAGGATTCACTGATTAGAGATCGTATTGTCTGTGGAATACCTGATAATGGACTCAGAGAGAGATTGCTGAGAGAGCAAGACCTAACACTAGATAAGGCAGTGACTATGTGCAGATCTGCAGAAATAACTAGATTTCAAGCCAAAAAGTTACACAAGGAAGTTGATGCTGCTGTCCATGTAGTGCAGAACACAGAGCCAAGCAAACCTCCATTCTCAAGAATGAAGCAGTCTAAGCCACAGTGTAATAAGGAAATGTGTAGTAGATGTGAAAATGCTCACAATCCTAAAATGTGCCCTGCTTATGGTAAAACCTGCATGAAATGTGGTAGACTTAATCACTTTTCCAAATGCTGTAAAATGAAAAGGGAAACAACCAATGTGCATGCTGTTAAACAAACAGAGGAATTCTTTGTGGATTGCATTGAACTCTGCAGTGCAGATAAGAAAGAATGGATTGTCCCTTTAACTGTGAATGATTGTTATTCCCTTTAAGCTTGATACTGGCGCGCAGGTGAATTTAATATCGTTTCAAGACTATAAGACTTTTAGAGTAAAACCTAAAATTCATCCAGCCAAAGTGAAAGTTACAGGGTACACTGGAGAGGAAATTCCTGTGAAAGGTACATGCTTAGTGACACTGAAATATAAGGGACAACAGTTTAAAACAACTCTACAGATTGTGGATAAAAATGTGCAACCGATTCTAGGATTAAGTTCCTGTGAGAAACTAAGCTTGCTACAGAAAGTTTTTATGGTGACATCACAAGTAGAAGATGACTGCAAATCGATGTTTACAGAATACAGAGACTTGTTTGAAGGTCTAGGTTGTTTGCCTGGAGAGCATAAAATAAATATAGACACGCAAGTTTCTTCAGTGATACACCCCTGTAGAAAAGTGCAGTTTGCGCTGAGAGAAAAACTGAAACAAGAGTTAAATCGCATGGAAGCCTTGGGTGTGATACAGAAAGTTGATGAGCCTACTGAATGGGTAAGCTCCTTAGTAATTGTTGAAAAGAAAAATGGACAACTCAGAATATGTCTAGACCCCAGATATTTAAACAAAGCTATTAAACTAGAACATTTCAAACTACCAACCAGAGACGAAATCATGTCGCAATTTGCGGGAGCAAAATGGTTCAGTAAATTGGACGCATCTTCAGGATTCTGGCAAATGAAGCTAGATTAGGCCAGCTCAAAGCTTTGTACATTTAATACACCAGAAGGTCGATACAGATTTCTTCGACTACCATATGGAATATTGTCTGCTCCAGAAGTATATCACAAAAAGATACACATGATTTTTGAACATATTCCAGGTGTTGAAACAATGATGGATGACATTATTGTCTGGGGATCTACAAAGGAAAAACATGATTCTAGATTGAGACAAGTAATGGAACTTGTCAAGAAAGTGAATCTAAAGCTAAACAAGGACAAATATGAATTTGAATACACTTACCTTTATGGGCGACGTGGTCTCGGATCAAGGTGTAAAACCAGACCCAAGGAAAATATCAGCCATAGTGAACATGGAACTTCCTAACAACAAAGATGACGTCAGAAGATTCCTAGGAATGAGTACTTACTTAGGAAAGTTTGTTTCTCAACTCTGAACGAACAGCCTCTCTTAGATGGTTGTTGGACAAAGATAATGAGTGGATGTGGTCACATGAACAAGAAGAAAGTTGGCAAAACTTGAAACAGATCATTACAGAGCAACCAGTGCTAAAATTCTTTGATCCTGCAAAAAGAATAAGAATTTCAGCAGATGCTTCGCAATTTGGCCTAGGCTCAGTGCTGTTACAAGAACATGAGGATATATGGCAACCAGTGATCTATGCATCAAGAGCACTGGCAAGTGCTGAAACAAGGTATGCTCAGATAGAAAAAGAACTTCTAGCGATCACATATGCATGTGAGCGATTTCATCAGTTTGTGTATGGTCAAACATTTACAGTGGAAACTGACCACATTGGTAGCTATCATGACTAAATCATTACATGACTGTCCCATGAGAATTCAACGAATGCTTATCAGACTACAGAAATATGATGTACACTTGCTGTACTGTCCCGGCAAATACATGTACATTGCTGATACACTTTCTCGTGCTGTGGACAAAAGTGAAGGTTCCAAAAGTCTGATGGATGAAGAGATAGAAGCCTATGTTAATTTGATTGTAGCTTTTCTACCAGTGTCTCTTGCAAGACAAGAACAGATTAGGAAAGAAACTGAGACAGATGACACAATGAAAGTGTTGAAAGATATCATTCTGAAAGGTTGGCCAGCAGAAAAACATGCGTGCCCGCTGTCTTTCCATGATTATTGGATGTACCGCAGTGACCTTACAGTTGTCGATGGTATTATTTACAAAGGCAATAGGTTTGTCATACCTGCACGACTAAGAAAAACTATGCTGTGCAAGATACATGAAGGCCACTTAGGAGAAGAAAAATGTAAGCGGAGAGCGCGTGAAGTTATGTATTGGCCAAGAATGAACCAAGACATAGCACAGACTACAGCTACATGTGAATTATGTCTTACGTATAGACCGAAACAACAAGTCGAGCCACTGAGTCCTCACGCAGTGCCAGAGAGACCGTACCAGAAAGTTGGCACAGATTTGTTTGATTGTAATGAGAAAACATACAATGGGGGTCATTCCCGAGTTGTTCGCTCATTGCCGAATTTCGCAACAGAGCGATTAAGGCAAAAATGCGCATGCGCATGGTACGCAGTGCGCATGCGTTAAGTATTTTAGCACAAAACTTAATCGATTTACTCACGTCCGACCGAAGAATTTTCATCGTTGAAGTGATCGGAGTGTGATTGACAGGAAGTGGGTGTTTCTGGGCGGAAACTGACCGTTTTCTGGGAGTGTGCGGAAAAACGCAGGCGTGCCAGAATAAAACGCGGGAGTGTCTGGAGAAACGGGGGAGTAGCTGGCCGAACGCAGGGCGTGTTTGTGATGTCAAACCTGGAATGAAACGGGCTGAGCTGATCGCAGTGTAGGAGTAAGTCTCGAGCTACTCAGAAACTGCAAAGAATTTTCTATTCGCAATTCTGCTAATCTTTCATTCGCAATTCTGCTATGCTAAGATACACTCCCAGAGGGCGGCGGCCTAGCGTGTGCAATGCTGCTTAAATCAGCTAGCAAGCGAACAACTCGGAATGACCCCCCTTGTCGTGACTGATTATTACTCTAACTACCCTGAGGTGAAGACACTACATACAACTACTAGTAAAGCCGTAATCAATTGCATGAAGTCAATCTTTGCAAGGCATGGTGTTCCTATGGAAGTGTTCACTGACAATGGTCCTCAGTTTTCCAGTGCTGAATTTAGACAATTTGCTGATGAGTGGGAATTTGTCCATACTACGTCAAGTCCCCACTATCCACGCTCAAATGGGTTGGTGGAAAGTTCAGTAAAAACTGTAAAGAGTCTCATGAAAAAAGCTCAAGAGGGTAAAGAAGATTTCTACAAAAGTCTTTTAATCTACCGCAGTACACCTTTACAGAATGGACTTTCTCCTGCACAAATGCTGATGGGAAGGAGGATTAGAGCAAATCTCCCGATACATGATGAACTGCTTAATACACATAACTCAGCGTTGGTCAGACTGAGTAAGGAACGTCAACAGGCGAAACAGAAACTGTTCCATGACAGGCGAGCAAAAAGCTTATCTGATCTAAAAGCAGGTGACCAAGTCCGTCTCAGAGATCACGAGAAAGGTATTTGGGTGAAGAAAGGTACTGTGCAAGCACAAGTAGCACCAAGATCTTATACTATACGTACAGAGCGTGGAACGGAAGTAAGAAGAAATCGGGTGGATTTAAGATCTCAACCTAACCATAATGAAGACAACATGACTGAAGAATACCCTTCATCTGACATGTATGATGATCCTGATAATGGTGAACAAACCACGATTCTAGAAAGGTCCAACATGGTCGATGAAACACAGACTGTGTATGAAAGACCCAAAAGGGAAATACGCAGACCTGAGAGACTCATTGAAACGTGTTAGATGATGTTCTTAATATGACGTTGTTAATTGTTGCATTGAAGCGTATAGGGCTTATCTTTAAAGAAAAGAGGATGTGATGTTAGTGTATTAGAATGCTTAATATTTGTAGACACTCCCTTACTAACATGTGTAAGCCTGAATCTTCAGTGATGGTCCCTAGGACCAGGGTGATGCTGGGAAGTGGGTGGTCCAGTGTGCAGTGTGCCTGGAGTTGGTGATGGAATAAACAGCACAGCAGTGAACTCACATGTCTCTGTATCCTTATGACTGGATTTACAAACATATGAGCAAAACACCGCCCTCAGAGTTTTCATCATAACACCCTTAAGCCAAAAGTTTCTTATTGAGAAATGTAGAAATAAATATTAAATTAAGTAACTTGTGTTTATTCAAGGAGGTACCCAAAAGAAACAGGAATTGTGTTTTAGAGGGTGGGGCAAATAAAGAGGGAGAGAGAAAGAGAGGGAGACAGACAGACAGAGAGAGGGTCGAGCAAGAGAGAGAGTGAGAGAGGATTTGTCAGGGAGAGAGAGGTAGGGTGTCAGGGAGAGAGAAAGACAGAGGTGAGTAAGAGAGATAGAGTGGAAAGTGAGGGAAGCGAGCGTGCACAAGAGAGGGGGGAGTGAGAAACAAGGTGCCAGGGAAAAAGGGAGTGAGCGGGAGGGAGGCAGAAGTTGTCAGGGAGATAGAGAGGAGCAAGAGAGAGAGTGCATCACGGAGAGAGAGGGGAGAGACTGGTAGAGGGATGGGGAGCAAGTGGGAAAGAGAGAGGGCGTTGGAGAGAGAAAGCGCATGTCAGGGAAAGAAAGAGGGAGAGACAAAGAGAGGGAGAGAGACAGAGAGTGAGGGGAGCCAGAGAGAGAGGGAAGAGAGTCAATGATCGAGTGGGAGAGAGAAACTGAGACAAGGTGAGAGATAGAGATATAGAGAGAGAGAGGGGAGCAAGATAGAGAGTGTGTCAGGGAGAGAGAGGGGATAGACAGAGAGAGGGGGGAGAGTGCAGGAGAGAGAGTGTGTCAGGGAGAGAGTGTGTCAGGAAGAAAAAGAGGCAAAGACAAAGAGAGGGAGAGAGACGTAGATGCAAATCGCAGCACTGCATTGCTTTGCTGCTAGGACTTGGGAGCCAGACAGGTAGGGGCAAAGTGGGCCAGGCCAGGCCAATGTGTGCCCGCAGTGTGGGGGTTCCCAATGTGTGGGGTCCCTGGACAACTGCCACCAGACCCCGCACATAGTCCACCCCGCCTATGTGCCGCATCATCACATTCATAGCCCAGTTGGAGAAAGACTTACTAGAATCACGTACCTGCACTGCTGGCGAGGCTCTGTCAGTCGAGTCGGATCTTGGCTGCATAAATCACTGGGTGACCAGGGCAAGCATGCCGCTGCATTATAATTAAAAAATTATTAAATAACCTCCTAAATGACAGGGGTGGCACGTGCCTTGGTGCACCCCACCCCCACCCACTCACCTACCTGAATCCGTCACTGAGTATATGTGATAATTTACTAAAAATGACTACTATTTATATATACATTTCTGTGTGTAGAACAGAGGTTCCCAAACTGTGTGCCGTGGCTCCCTGGGGTGCCTCGGGACACTTGCAGGGGTGCCCTGGGTTGGTGGTCCAGGACCAATTCAAATTATTCATGGTCAATATAATAGGCAAAACCAGTGCTGGTGGCTGCCAGTCATAAAATATGTGGCCAAACAGAAGCAAATCTTGTCCCTCACCACACAACTGACCCTAAGGATGACCTATAAACGCGATCTACTTAATGTAATATTTCTTTCTAAATTTCTCAATAAGAAATTTTTGGCCTAGGGGTGCCGTGAAAAAAATTCTGATATTCTAGGGCGCCGTGATACAAACAAGTTTGGAAACCACTGGTGTAGAAGAAGACTCTGCAAACTACAAGCTAATTATTTATATTGTCTGCATTTGCAGTGAAGCCACTATAGAAAATGGTAGTAAAACATGTAAAAGGACAATTGATAAGTATGGTCCAGGGGAAAGAGAAAACTAAATCGAAATCTTATTAACTAAAGATATTTTTGTAGCTATACCCAGAAGCTCACAGTGATTTGCTATGTGTGCTCTTTGTAAATAATTTATTTTGTATTTTTGACTTGGCATGCAGAAATATTACCATTATGACTACTCACATAAGGCACATTTACATTTAAGTACATTATAATATGGAAAGAAGAGATGTGCGTCACACCATTTTTGCTGGTTATGTGACAGGATTTAGTTTTGTATTTTTTTCAAAAATTGACAAAAAAAACTAAAATCACATAATTTTGGCCTTATTTTGTTGTTCCTATAGGATTATTACCCTTAATAACTTTAATTTCTAGTTATTTGCAGTCAATGTTGACCACCTCACAGCTCACAATATTGTTTTCAACCAGTTTAGGTCAAAGACTGCAGCGAGCTGCCTGGTTACTAAGCAACAGAGCAGCGGCACAAACACACAGCAGTTTTATAGCACATCTATGAAACATTGCCACCAAGCAGTGGAAGAAATTAAAAGTGTTGCAAGATGGAATTGTCCTTGGGCTTTCCCAACCACCCTTATGTTGACAATTAAAAAGAACATGCACAGTTCAACAAACCAAGCATTTCAGCAACTGGGACTGACACTTTGTGGCTGATGTACTTGGTTTGTGTGGGCCCCCACAAAGCAAGCTATCAATGGGCTTAAAGCAGCTAAGCAATCAGCCCTGCAGTGGCAAGGGGGGTCATCCGACTCGTTCGCACTCTGCTGGTTGTCGCAGCGGTGCGTATGGGTCGGGACTATGCCTGCGCGGTGCCCGCAATGCGCACGCACATCATTGCAGAGCAACAGGCGTCACCGGGCAACGACCAGAAGGAAGAAGAAAGTGATCGCTAGCGCGATCACAAGAAGGTTCACAGCGGGGAGCTGTTCCGGGGCGGATACTCACCGTTTTCTAGGAGTGGTGAGTGGTGAGTCCAACACAGGCATGTACAGGTATTTGGAGGGCGGATGTCTAATGTCAATTCCGGGACCTGCATCGCTGGATCGATCGCACAGGGTAAGTAACTCTTACCCTGGTCTTGTTTTACAGGAATCTTTTTTTGCATAGCAGGGCTGCACAAGCATTCGCAGCCCTGCTATGCAGAAATACACTCCCCTATAGGCGGCGTCCAGTTGATTGCACGGGCAGCAAAAAGTTGCTACGTGCGATCAACTCGGAATGACCCCCAAGATGTCATTGTCATACCATCGTCATCCTCACCCTCATCAGTGAGTACTTCATCCTGAAATAATATTAATTCACCCCAGCTGAAATCTACTATTACAGAAGTTGCTGTACTTTGATGTAATTGCCGGTAAAGGTCTTCCTTGTGGAATTTGTAGTTCATTTTGATGAACATCATCTATTCCACATTTTAAGGAAGTAGCAGCTACTTCAATCGCTGACAAGGTTAACAGGTGTGCTGAAAATGCTTTCAGAGTACTGGAGGGTGGGCGGCTTAAGTAATGCAAAGCCAGTTTGTACAAGGGCCAAAGGGACTCTTTGACATGCCTGTTTGTACACTGTCATTAAAATAATCCTCCACCACTCTTTGAATGGTGACTATATTAGATGGTGTTATGGAAGAGGTGTCACTAATTTTAGGCAATTGTTTTAGACCCTACCAGATGTCAAAATGTTGTGTTGACTCCTTTGCATCACCACTGTGTCTTTTGGAAAAGCTGAGTTTTTTCCTGGCAGCAGCAGTTGCCGGAGAAATTGAAGAAGGAGACATTGTAGTGCCATGTGTCTCTTAAGCTGCCAACTTGCTCACCAGGAACTCTTTGCATCTCTTAAGATTTTGGTCAGCTGAAAAGAAAGACACAATATATGACTTAAACCTAGGATCAAGCATGGTCGCCAAAATGCATTGATCCGATTTCAAGTTATTGCTGAGCCTTGGATCCTGGTGAAGTGAATAAAGGACTTGATCTACAAGTCTGACATACTTAGCGGAATCACTTTGTTTCATCTCATCCTTCAGTTTCTCTAGCTGATTTTCCAAAAGTCTAATTAGGGGACTCACCTGACTCAAGCTGGCAGTGTCTTAACTCACTTCACAGATGGCTATTTAAAAGGGGTTCAGCACCTTGTACAAGACAGAAAGTATCTCTACTGCGCTGGAGTAAAGTACATTCCTCCTCCTCTCCCAATGTCATGGTTTGTTGTGTAGCTGTGGATGGCTTTTGCTGTTCTTCCATTTGCTGAAGCATATAGATGGTGGAATGCCACCTTGTTACCACCTGTTGCATAAGTTGGTGGCAGGGCAAATTGAACTGTTCTTGGAGCCGCTGCAATCTCCTGCTTGCTGTTGCTGAATGCCGAAATGTACAGAAATTTTTGGGGCCATAGACAGCATCTCCTGCATGCCAATATCATTTTTTAAAACCCTGTACCACCAAGTTGATTGTATGAGCAAAACATGGGGCCTAATTCAGACCTGATCGCTGTGCAGCGATTTTTGCAGCCCTGCGATCAAATAGTCGCCGCCTACTCGGGGAGTGTATTTTAGCTTTGCAAGTGTGTGAACGCATGTGTAGCAGAGCTGCACAAACTGATTTTGTGCAGTCTCTGCGCAGCCCTGGACTTACTTAGCCGCTGCAATCACATCAGCCTGTCCGGGACCAGAATTGATGGTAGACACCCTCCCTTCCAACACTTGGACACGCCTGCATTTTTCCAAATACTCCTTTAAAACGGTCAGTTAGCACCCACAAACACCCTCTTCCTGTCAGTCACCTTGCGATTGCCTGTGCGATCGCTTTTTTCACACCATCCCGTCGCCATGCACCGATCCCCGTTGCTGCGGTCCGTAGCGCCTGCGCATTGTGGTGCATACGCATGCACAGTTCAGACCTGATAGCAGGCTGTCAGAAAACGCAGCCTAGCGATCAGGTCTGAATTACCCCCATGGTATGTGTTGGAATTCACCCAGTTGTAATGTTTTCACAATATTTGTGGTGGTATTTGAAATCACAAATCCTTTAGTTTTTCTAAGAAGTTGTCAACGTTATGACTCTTAATAAAGATGGTACTACACATATGAGCCTGCCTCTGAATGAGCTTGCATTGTTTGTTATATACTGCTGCTGCTGCTGAAGGCGATTCACCCACCCAGTGGGCTGTTACTGTCATGAAATCTTTAGGTTGCTCACTACTGCTTGTCCACATATCTGTGGTTAAGAGGACAGTGGGTAAAATGGTATTTTGTAGGGCAATAAGTAGGGTTTTTTTTAATGTTCTGTAATAGGTGAGGTACTGCTTGTCTAGTAAAATGGAACCAAGATGGAATTTGGTACTGGGGGCACAGGACCTCAGCAGTGGTGCAAGTAGAAAAAATGTGCCAGATACACGTTTCCCCACAGTGCCAAATATACATTGCCCCCACTGTGCCAGATACACAAATGCCCCCACTGTGCCATATATACAATGCCCCCACAGTGCCAGATATACAAAGCCCCACAGTGCCAGATATAAAATGCCCCACAGTGCCAGATATATAATGCCCCCCAGTGCCAGATATACAATGCCCCCACAGTGCCAGATATACATTGCCCTACAGTGCTAGATATGCAATGCCCCCACAGTGCCAGATATACATTGCCCCCACAGTGCCAGATATACAATGACCCCACAGTGTCAGATATACAATGTCCCCACAGTGCCAGATATACAATGCGCCCCTGTGCCAGATATACAATGCCCCCACTGTGCCAGACAGTGGCGGAACTAGCGAGCGGTGGGCGCAGGTGCGACAAAATGCTTTGCCCCCCCCCCCCCCCCTCGTCCCATCCAAGTCCACCCCCTCACCCCTGGAGAGGATCTGATGAGGGGGACCTACTCAGGGCCAGAGTAATGGATACCTAGCAACAGTGCCATAACTAGACATTTTAGCAGTGTGCAAGAAACGGCATCGGAGCCCCACCCCTGCATGCAAAACAGGGGCAGTGCACGCCTTAGCCGCGCGCAAAAATACATAGGGGCGTGGCTTTGTGGACAAGGGGTGTGGCCACAAAATAATACCAATTCATAAAACGGTGCACAGTAGTCTCCATTATTCAAATTACGCCGCACAGTAGCACCACTACACCAGGTAGAGACCCTTTTACACCTTACGGTGGACAGATTCCCCTTTTTACACATTATGGCAGACAGCGTCCCCTTTTTACACATAACGGCAGACAGCGTCCCCTTTGTACACATTAAGGCAGACAGCGTCCCCCTTTTTACACATAACGGCAGACAGCGTGCCCTTTTTACACATAACGGCAGACAGCGTCCTCTTTTTACACTTTACGGCAGACAGCGTGCCATTGTTACACATTACGGCAGACAGCGTCCCCTTTTTACACATTACGGCAGACAGCGTGCCCTTTTTACACATTGCGGCAGACAGCGTGCCCTTGTTACACATTACGGCAGACAGCGTGCCCTTTTTACACATTACGGCAGACAGCGTGCCCTTTTTACACATTATGGCAAACAGCGTGCCCTTGTTACACATTACGGCAGACAGCGTCCCCTTTTTACACATTACGGCAGACAGCGTCCCCTTTTTACACATAACGGCAGGCAGATTCCCCCTTTTTACACATTACGGCAGACAGTCCCCCTTTTTGGAAAGAAAGAAAGAAAGATAGAAAGAATGAATGAATGAATGAATTATACTTACTGTCTCTGCTGGCTCAGGCTCCTCGGTGCAGCTTCTAGCAGAGATCACGATTCCCGGGCAGGAGAGAAGGAGGAGGAGGGAGGTGGAGAAGGGAGCTGCAGCAGCGCTGTGTTATTGGTGGAGGCGCTGCTGCTGCTGTCCCAGTCCTTCACCATAGGCTGTCCTCTGCCACTGTGAATGCTGGGATGCGCTTCACAGCGGCGGAAGGCAGCCTATAGTGAAGCAGAGGGACAGCAGCAGCAGCGCCTCAACCAATAAAACAGCGCTGCTGCGGCTACCTCCGCCACCTCCCTCCTCCTCCTTCCCCCCGTGTCCGCTGCACTCCTCTCCTCTCCGGGTGGCTGTGTGCTGCGGGCAGCGGTTGCCCGCAGCACACAGTGGCATGTAATGAGTCAGTTTGACTCATTACATGCTTTGGACCCCTGGACAGTGGCAGGCCCCAGTGCAATGCACTGGTTGCACTGGCGGTAGTTCCACCTCTGGTGCCAGATATACAATGACCCCTGTGCCAGACATACAATGCCCCCCTGTGCCAGATGTACAATGCCCCCCTGTGCCATATATACAATGCCACCAGAGTGCAAGATATACATTGCCCCACAGTGCCAGATATACAATGCCCCACTGTGCCAGATATACAATGCCCCCACAGTGCCAGATATACAATGCCCCCCTTTGCCAGATATACATTGCCCCCACAGTGCCAGATATACAATGCCCCCTTGTGCCAGATATACAATGCCCCACTGTGCCAGATATACAATGCCCCCACAGTACCAGATATACAATGCACCACAGTGCCAGATATACAGTGCACCACAGTGCCAGATATACAATGCCCCACAGTGCCAGATATATAATGCCCCCCAGTGCCAGATATACAATGCCCCCACAGTGCCAGATGTACATTGCCCCCACAGTGCCAAATATACAATGCCCCCACAGTGCCAGATATACATTGCCCCCACAGTGCCAGATATACAATGACCCCACAGTGACAGATATGCAATGCCCCCACAGTGCCAGATATACAATGCCCCCACTGTGCCAGACAGTGGCAGAACTAGCGAGCGGTGGGCGCAGGTGCGACAAAAAGTTTTGCCCCCCCCCCCCCCATCCCATCCAAGTCCACCCCCTCACCCCTGGAGAGGATCTGATGAGGGGGACCTGCTCTGGGCCAGAGAAATGGATACCTAGCAACAGTGCCGTAACTAGACATTTTAGCAGTGTGCAAGAAATGGCATCGGAGCCCCACGCCTGCATGCAAAACAGGGGCAGTGCACGCCTTAGCCGCGCGCAAAAATACATAGGGGCGTGGCTTTGTGGACAAGGGGTGTGGCCATAAAATAATACCAATTCATAAAACGGTGCACAGTAGTCTCCATTATTCAAATTACGCCGCACAGTAGCACCACTACACCAGGTAGAGACCCTTTTACACCTTTACGGCGGACAGATTCCCCTTTTTACACATTACGGCAGACAGCGTCCCCTTTTTACACATTAAGGCAGACAGCTTCCCCCTTTTTACACATAACGGCAGACAGCGTGCCCTTTTTACACATAATGGCAGACAGCGTCCTCTTTTTACACATTATGGCAGACAGCGTGCCCTTGTTACACATTACGGCAGACAGCGTGCCCTTGTTACACATTACAGCAGACAGCGTCCCCTTTTTACACATTATGGCAGACAGCGTGCCCTTGTTACACATTGCGGCAGACAGCGTGCCCTTGTTACCAGAGCCGGCCATAGACATAGGCAAACTAGGCAATTGCCTAGGGCATTTGATATGCCTAGGGGCATCATCAGCTTCTGCTGATTAAAATGATATGCAGCATGCCTATATTCTGTATGTAGTATTTCATATGCAGATACAGCCACAGTCTCACACAGTATATAGGCATGCTGCATATCAGTTTAATCAGCAGAAGCTGCTTGTGCATCCTAGCCACATAGCAATGCAAATAAGATGTATTTTCATGAAAAAAAAGGTTCCCGACGTTAGCATTGATGCAAGATTTGTGAGGACACATCTGTATCCAAGCAGAGGCAGAGGTCACAGTGTTAGTGGAAGTGTGAGTGCTGTGTGCATGTAAGTGGGTTGCTTGTGCAGTAGTGTTCAGAATATGTGTAAGGAGCATAATGTGTGTCATGTAAAAATGCATTAATAATGTGCAACATATGTGTAAATTGCTACTATGTGTGTCATTTATGTATATAAGGGCATTAATAATGTGCGGCATATGTGTAACAGGGTACTACTGTATGTGTGTCATTATGTGTATAGGGGCACTAATAATGTGCATCAAATGTGTAGGGGGCACTATGTGTGTCATTATGTGTATAAGGACATTAATAATGTGCGGCATATGTGTAAGGGACATTATGTGTTAAAGGGCACTAATAAAGGTTGTCATAATGTGTAAGGTGCATTATGTTTATAAGGACATTAATGTGTCTCATATGTGTAAGGGGCATTACTGTGTGGAATTGTGTATAAATGCATTACTAATGTGTGGCATTATGTGTATAAGGTGCTCTACTATGTGGCGTTGCATATAGAAAGGGCACTACTGTGTCGTCTAATGTGAATAAAGAGCAATAAGGTGTGGTGTAATGTGAATAAGGAGCAATTCAGTATGATGTAATGTGCATAAGGGGCTCTACTGTGAGGAGTAACGTTTATAAGGTAAAGTGATACTATTGTGGGATGTAATATGAATTATGGACACTATTGCAAGATAAAATGTGAATAAAGATGCAGTACTGTGTGGCGTAATTGGAATTGGGGTTACTATTGTGTGGCCATGCCCCTTCCCAGCAAGAAGATACCCCTTTTTGGGCTGTGCGTCAAATGTGCGAACTGTTCCTATTTAAAATATAGGGGGTACAAGGACTGCTATGGGTGAGGGGTGATTGTGCTGGGAAAGAGGTGCAAGGTCAGAGGCAGAACCAGCGGTGGTGCTAGGGGGCACCAGCCAAAATCTTGCCTAGGGCATCATATTGGTTAGGGCCGGCTCTGCTTGTTACACATTACGGCAGACAGCGTGCCCCTTTTACACATTACGGCAGACAGCGTGCCCTTTTTACACATTACAGCAGACAGCGTGCCCTTGTTACACATTACAGCAGACAGCGTGCCCTTTTTACACAATACGGCAGGCAGATTCCCCCTTTTTACACATTACGGCAGGCAGATTCCCCCTTTTTACACATTACGGCAGACAGTCCCCCTTTTTGGAAAGAAAGAAAGAAAGAAAGAAAGAAAGAAAGAAAGAAAGAAAGAAAGAGAAAGAAAAAGAAAGAAAGAAAGAAAGAATTATACTTACTGTCTCCGCTGGCTCAGGCTCCTCGGTGCAGCTTCTAGCAGAGATCACGATTCCCGGGCAGGAGAGAAGGAGGAGGAGGGAGGTGGAGAAGGGAGCCGCAGCAGCGCTGTGTTATTGGTGGAGGCGCTGCTGCTGCTGTCCCAGTCCTTCACCATAGGCTGTCCTCCGCCGCTGTGAATGCTGGGATGCGCTTCACAGCGGTGGAGGACAGCCTATAGTGAAGCAGAGGGACAGCAGCAGCAGCGCCTCAACCAATAAAACAGCGCTCCTGCGGCTCCCTCCTCTACCTCCCTCCTCCTCCTTACCCCCGTGTCCGCTGCGCTCCTCTCCTCTCCGGGCGGCTGTGTGCTGCGGGTAGCGGTTGCCCGTAGCACACAGTGGCAAGTGATGAGTCAGTTTGACTCATTACATGCTTTGGGCCCCTGGACAGTGGCAGGCACCAGTGCAACGCACTGGTTGCACTGGCGGTAGTTCCGCCTCTGGTGCCAGATATACAATGCCCCCTGTGCTAGACATATAATGCCCCCCTGTGCCAGATATACAATGCCCCCCTGTGCCAGATATACAATGCCACCAGAGTGCAAGGTATACATTGCCCCACAGTGCCAGATAAACAATGCCCCACTGTGCCAGATATACAATGCCCCACTGTGCCAGATATACAATGCCCCCACAGTGCCAGATATACAATGCGGCCCTGTGCCAGATATACATTGCCCCCACAGTGCCAGATATACAATGCCTCCCTGTGCCAGATATACAATGCCCCACTGTGCCAGATATACAATGCCCCCACTGTGCCAGATATACAATTGCCCCCCCTTACCGCAGGCTCTGTTTCTTCTATGTGAGGGGAGGAGAGCGCAGTGCCTCTCCTGCCCCTCAATTCTCCTTGATGCCCGGTCTCACTCTCCAGCGGTGGTGGGGGTCAATCTGAAATGAGGTGCCGGTTCGTTAGCCAATCAGAGCTCCCGGACTGGCAGCCAATCAGGAGCCGCAGCTACCGGTCTGCGAGCTCTGATTGGCTAGCAAACTGATGCCTTATTCAGATTGACCCCGCCGCCGCCGATGGAGAGTGAGACCGGGCATCAAAGAGAATTGAGGGGCAGGATAGGCGCTGCGCTCTCCTCCCCTCACACAGAACGAAGCCAGCGGGATGCAGTATGGTGGACTGCCCAGCGGTACGGCGTACCGGCTGGGAATTTCTTACCGGTACGCCATACCACCCCGTGCCACCATACTTGCAGCGCTGTATCTCAGTTAACTGTCTAAAACCCACTGCATTAATGGCAGATAAAGACTGCATATCAAATACTAGCATAGCCATCATAGCGTCAATGATTAATCACCCTCTGGGATGAAGATCCATCCCCAGAAGCAGCGACAGCTGGCCTAGTGCTGAAGGATTGTTCTGAGGAGTCCAGGATAGGGGAGGAGTCACCCAGCCTTATCAAATTTGATGCAGGACTACCTCTGATCATTACTAAGGATATTGAGGATGACGGTGTTGGCAGTAGAGATAGTAGGTGCTGGGATCTAGTTGAGAGAACGGAGGTAGCTGATGCTTGACTCCTCATTAGCGCCGGCATCAACTACACAAAAATCCCTATCATCCTATTGCACTTCCATGGTGGCATCCTCAACTTCTATGTCATCAGTTATACCTCTGCTGCTCCTCCCCACATTTGCAGAGGCTTCTTTGCAAGTAAATGATCAGAAAAGTCAGGCTCACACATAGCACTCTTGGACACACTTAGACTCTCCTCAGGGATTTGTGACTTTTCTGTTTCTGGACACAGTTTGTTCTGCTGCTGCAGTGGTTTTCATTTTTCTTTTACACCTCATCTAGATTCTGAGTGAAAAGGTCTTGCATTGTCATGAGAGGCAGAAGAAGATGCCCCACTGACAATTGCAGAGCCACCACTCAAAAATAAAGGCCAGGTTCCTGGCCACTGCGTGTGGTGAGTGGCATGTTGGCAATTTTATGTTTTTATGCACTTAACTTTTAATATAAGTGTTTATTTCACTGTAAAATAATGTTGTTGTTTTGTTTAGTTCAGATACCTTGACTTAAACCCTCTATGCCTTCGAGCTTTGGCTTTAGTAGATGACGTTGAAGGACTACTTTTGTCATGATTGCTGGCAGCAGCTGCAGCAATAGTACTTTGTTGCTCTTCTCTACACTGAGCATTATCCACTTATCAATTTGCAGCTCACTGCGGAGAGTTAAGTCTTATATGTACGTGAACAAAAATGCACTGTCTGGGATACAGCACACAGAACAGTACAATAGAACAATATATATTTATAAACATTTTTTACTTTGATTAGCTGCTCACTGCAGGGAATGAAGTTTTATATGAACATGAACAAAAATGCACTGTCTGGGATACAGCGCACAGAACAGTACAATAGGACAATATATAAAAAAATTTATTTCAATTTGTACCTCACTACGACACTGTGAATGCTTGTGGATGGATGGACACAGTGACAGCATAGCTTGTGGATAGATTGACACAGGGACACTGTGACAGCTTGTGGATGGATGGATAGACACAGTGACAGCACAGCTTGTGGATGGATGGACACAGGGACACAGTGACAGACTGTGAATGAATGGGTACAGTGACAGTACAGCTTGTGGATGTATGGATGGATGAATGGACATAGGGACACTGTGGCAGCTTGTGGATGAATAGGTACAGTGACACTGACAGCGACAGCTTGCGGATGGACACAGCAGAGCACAGTGCATCACACAGCAGCGTGCATGGAGTCAAATGGCACCAAGTCACCGCTGTGGGCTTCTTATATAGAATCCAAAACATGCGAGAATCTAACGGTGGGAAAATGAAATTTGGAATCCAAGCCCAGTGAGAAAACTTGGATCGGCAAAGTTTGGGAGGGCGTTCTCGGATTTTCTAAAATCTGAAACGCTCATCTCTAGAAAGAAGCAATACATGTACTAAGGTAAATATGGAAGAAAGAGCAGCGCATACTGATTTTTTCCCTCTATATTTTCCTCTTAATGGTCATTTGCATGGATGGTAATGGCTCCCTCTCTTCTTTACAATTATAGGTTTAGGCTACTGTATATTGGAGGCTACTGTATATTGGTGATTATTCCTGTAGATGTATATATGCTGCATGAGGATTGCATTATTGCTATCCACTTGTCATACAGGAAGTGTTTGCTACAAAGGAACTTTTTGGTTGTAGAGGAAGTGCTACTGCAGCCATTGTTTAGTAAAGATACACTTCTGCAGTTCTCCACAGTCCTGCGGTTATCTGCACACAGAACACTTTACAATTAGTCACATTGGATGTAATGCCACCCGAGTTCGATGGCCATGCGGGATGACGGCCGAACTCGGACATTTTTTAAAGGGGCAATCACTTACAAGGCATAACCATGCCTTGTAAGTGATTGCCCCTTTAAAAAAAACGAACTTGGCCAGCATTACATCCGGCCCTTGATCTTAAAAGAAAAATCCTATAACAGATTTAATTTTGTAACTCATTGTTTCCTATGTGATCTGCTATACCATCTATTTTTAAACATTTCTGCAATAGGATGACCTCCATCCATCGCACGATGCTGCAAATGAACCACCTCTTATGAACAAATGATTAATCTTTTCCATAGAGTTTAATAGGAGGCATAATCCATCACTCATTTAAAAGAACCTCTGTGATTTTGGCCAAAAATACTCTTTGTATCAAGAATACAGAAAGACTTTTTTCCCGTATCTCATGAGATAAATCACATAAACTGGGTAAAGTCGCATTGTATTTTCTTAAGCAAATAATCTTATAAAATGTAATCGCTGACACTGGAAATCACTTGTGTAAACTGAGCCTTAGATTTAGTCATTTTAATATGAGTTCAGTTATATAAATAATCACAGCAATATACATAAGTTACTGTTACTGCAAGCTGGGATTGATTTTGAATCAAAAGTAAATCTTTCTTGCAATTGTTTTATTAGCGGCATTAAATACTAGTTGGAGTACGGCAAAATAGCCCACAGCTAAATCACAGCAACAGAAACGTACAGTGTTCTGGAAGTAGGGTACAGTATTTTGTACTTGGAGGAAGGTCAAACACCAGTTTATATACAGCAGTGTGCATGTCCATCCAACAGTTCACAGCAGTCATCCAAATAGGAGGCATCAACCTGAGCTACTCATAGAAGCCGAGGACAAAACAAGTAGCTGCATTTGTCAGTGATCATGTAGAATATAAACCATCCTTTTCCACAGGTTTATACCTATGTTCTCTCTAAGCTTGTGGAATTATAGTGTTAAACATTGAACTTGTTAGCTCCAAAATACTGTGCAAGGTTAAACTTAATGGGATTCTCATAGAGCCCTCCAGGGTTGATTAAACTTTTAACACTTTCATTTCTGGAGCGCACTGTTAGAGGGAATAGTACCGGTACGTATAATGCACAATGAAGCACTAATCTCCTTTCAGATTAATGAATTCTGTGTTAAGAAAGGAAACAGCCCATGAGTGTAATAGAGAACAGGATATTCCAGCCTGTTGTAGTACTGTAGTTATATTAAAACCTGGCTCTAGGACAATAAGATGACCTACAGCGTTCTAGATACTGAAGAGTGTAAACTTATGGCTTTTACAGTATATGTGTCTCTGCAGAATTAGGAAATTAAGCTTTAGGAAGAAAAATGTTTTACATGGGAGAAGTTGATTTATTTATTGGTTGCATTTTTTTATGTTCTACATGAAATAAGAAAAAATAGTTGGATAGTACTGTTTTGTTGTATCTTATTTGCACATGGTTTATATTGTTTACAGTGGTTGACAGTGTATTTTGATTATTGATTTCCTTCCCTAAACTTACTAACTCTTCTATTTAACCTTTTTGTGACTACATGACCTCAATGAACAGCCTCCTCTGGCTCAGTGTGTGGGCCTGTTGTTATACATACATCTGTGTATCCTTCGTCTGTATTACAAGCATAATCCCTTAATGAAGACCGGTAGTTCTCTATTATACCGCTTCCTGTTAATAAACTCACAGTTACTTTTGTTCTTCCATTGTTTCTATTTTAACATTGTTTCTATATTATTCGCAAAGATCATTTAGTTATATAGTATAAATATGCTTTAACCGTAGTGGAAATGAATGAAACCACATACATTTTATTTACTCATGTTTCAGGACTATTATATAGATCAGGGCTGGCCAAACCAGTCCTCAAGATCTACCAACAGTCCATGTTTTCCAGGCCTCCTGGAGATCTGTAGAATTGTCAGTTTGGAATAAATGCATCACATCTTAATTAGTAATGACTACACCTGTGCTCCAGCTAGGTGGTCTGGAAAATGTGAACTGTTGGTAGATCTCGAGGACTGGTTTGGCCAGCCCTGATATAGATACTGCTGACATGCACACCTTAGTCTACTTCAAGTAATTATCATAAGACACTATGGGATTTATTCAGAGGGTCTGCGCGCACTTACTGGCAGCAGTGCGCATGCGCGTTTTGATACCTTGCGGCCGCATCCTGTATGGATTTGGCTGCAAGGTGATTGACAGTGGTGACTGTTGGGGGGCGGGGAAATGACAATGCGGTAGGGGGGGGGGCATAACGGGGGGGTGGCTATCGGGTGCTTAACAATAGAAGTCCACACAGCCACCCACTCATGATGCTGTAGTCATTAGGATGTGGTACATTTCATCTATAGAATAATATTTTACCGCCTGTTTGAACGATATCCCTACCAAATTTCATCAAGTATGGAGTGGGCCCTGGTTAGTTTTTCATAATTCATCATTGCTGGAAACTCATTAGAAGTGACACTGATGCTATTGCTGTTCCTATTGCTCTTCTGCTACCCGTTGCTTTCCTCCCCGTTGCTTTCCCTATTCCCACTTTCCTTCTCCCATTCTTTCCTTTTAGTCTTACAGGTGGTCCATAAGTAGTTTAGGGGGTCTTCCTGTGCAAGAAAAGGAAATGGTCTGGCTATACAGTACCTAAACTTTAACATTGTTTCTATATGGGGAGGCGGTGTAAAGTGTTACCAGTGGAGACAGTAAGAGTTCCTAAGGACTAATACTGGCAGGTAATGTTAGAGAAGAGGTTGCCTTGTTTCTGTACATCTAACTCTGGAGTCAAGCCTAAGACTGCAAAAATAGGCAAAGATGTGGAAGCTTGAAACTACGTTTCCTAGACCTGATTGTTAGAGGACGTAGAGATAAAAGGGCCTATTTGCCCCAATAAGCATAATTTCTTATCAACGGAATTGCGGCATTACCTCTGATAAGAGTCGGATGGATCAGGCGAATTTATGCATTTTTACATATCTCTGTCCTATTCTGAATGAAATGGAACTTGGCAGGATCTGTCCATGGAACTGGTATTTCTGTGTGGGATCTGGATGGCGATAATGCAATCGCACGGAGCTGTTCTTTGTTGTGGGGGTGCTGTGGGAATGTAGCCAGAGATCCATGCTATCCTGAGTCGAGCGCACAGGGAAGGGAAGCCTGTTTCAGATGGATGTCATGCACCTAGCATGAGGCTGGTGCAAGTTCTGATATAAATGATGGCAGTAGTGTCTGTGGATGAAGAAACAGTGGGATGGACGTCTTGTGCTTAAAGCCCCGCATTTTGCCTCAATTATGGGCTATTGTCAACTCTGCAACATCCCCTTTATATGCAATAACGTATTTAATGTCTTAGTGTAGACTTCTAATGCAATATGATGAGCAAAGATGTATTTATTTTTTATGTTTAGAAACTAGAGATGAGCGCCGGAAATTTTTCGGGTTTTGTGTTTTGGTTTTGGGTTCGGTTCCGCGGCCGTGTTTTGGGTTCGACCGCGTTTTGGCAAAACCTCACCGAATTTTTTTTGTCGGATTCGGGTGTGTTTTGGATTCGGGTGTTTTTTTCAAAAAACCCTAAAAAACAGCTTAAATCATAGAATTTGGGGGTAATTTTGATCCCAAAGTATTATTAACCTCAAAAAACATAATTTACACTCATTTTCAGCCTATTCTGAACACATCACACCTCACAATATTATTTTTAGTCCTAAAATTTGCACCGAGGTCGCTGTGTGAGTAAGATAAGCGACCCTAGTGGCCGACACAAACACCGGGCCCATCTAGGAGTGGCACTGCAGTGTCACGCAGGATGGCCCTTCCAAAAAACCCTCCCCAAACAGCACATGACGCAAAGAAAAAAAGAGGCGCAATGAGGTAGCTGACTGTGTGAGTAAGATTAGCGACCCTAGTGGCCGACACAAACACCGGGCACATCTAGGAGTGGCACTGCAGTGTCACGCAGGATGTCCCTTCCAAAAAACCCTCCCCAAACAGCACATGACGCAAAGAAAAAAAGAGGCGCAATGAGGTAGCTGACTGTGTGAGTAAGATTAGCGACCCTAGTGGCCGACACAAACACCGGGCCCATCTAGGAGTGGCACTGCAGTGTCACGCAGGATGTCCCTTCCAAAAAACCCTCCCCAAACAGCACATGACGCAAAGAAAAAAAGAGGCGCAATGAGGTAGCTGACTGTGTGAGTAAGATTAGCGACCCTAGTGGCCGACACAAACACCGGGCCCATCTAGGAGTGGCACTGCAGTGTCACGCAGGATGTCCCTTCCAAAAAACCCTCCCCAATCAGCACATGATGCAAAGAAAAAGAAAAGAAAAAAGAGGTGCAAGATGGAATTATCCTTGGGCCCTCCCACCCACCCTTATGTTGTATAAACAAAACAGGACATGCACACTTTAACCAACCCATCATTTCAGTGACAGGGTCTGCCACACGACTGTGACTGATATGACGGGTTGGTTTGGACCCCCCCCAAAAAAGAAGCAATTAATCTCTCCTTGCACAAACTGGCTCTACAGAGGCAAGATGTCCACCTCATCTTCACCCTCCGATATATCACCGTGTACATCCCCCTCCTCACAGATTATCAATTCGTCCCCACTGGAATCCACCATCTCAGCTCCCTGTGTACTTTGTGGAGGCAATTGCTGCTGGTCAATGTCTCCGCGGAGGAATTGATTATAATTCATTTTAATGAACATCATCTTCTCCACATTTTCTGGATGTAACCTCGTACGCCGATTGCTGACAAGGTGAGCGGCGGCACTAAACACTCTTTCGGAGTACACACTTGTGGGAGGGCAACTTAGGTAGAATAAAGCCAGTTTGTGCAAGGGCCTCCAAATTGCCTCTTTTTCCTGCCAGTATAAGTACGGACTGTGTGACGTGCCTACTTGGATGCGGTCACTCATATAATCCTCCACCATTCTATCAATGTTGAGAGAATCATATGCAGTGACAGTAGACGACATGTCCGTAATCGTTGTCAGGTCCTTCAGTCCGGACCAGATGTCAGCATCAGCAGTCGCTCCAGACTGCCCTGCATCACCGCCAGCGGGTGGGCTCGGAATTCTGAGCCTTTTCCTCGCACCCCCAGTTGCGGGAGAATGTGAAGGAGGAGATGTTGACAGGTCGCGTTCCGCTTGACTTGACAATTTTGTCACCAGCAGGTCTTTCAACCCCAGCAGACCTGTGTCTGCCGGAAAGAGAGATCCAAGGTAGGCTTTAAATCTAGGATCGAGCACGGTGGCCAAAATGTAGTGCTCTGATTTCAACAGATTGACCACCCGTGAATCCTTGTTAAGCGAATTAAGGGCTGCATCCACAAGTCCCACATGCCTAGCGGAATCGCTCCGTGTTAGCTCCTTCTTCAATGCCTCCAGCTTCTTCTGCAAAAGCCTGATGAGGGGAATGACCTGACTCAGGCTGGCAGTGTCTGAACTGACTTCACGTGTGGCAAGTTCAAAGGGCATCAGAACCTTGCACAACGTTGAAATCATTCTCCACTGCACTTGAGACAGGTGCATTCCATCTCCTATATCGTGCTCAATTGTATAGGCTTGAATGGCCTTTTGCTGCTCCTCCAACCTCTGAAGCATATAGAGGGTTGAATTCCACCTCGTTACCACTTCTTGCTTCAGATGATGGCAGGGCAGGTTCAGTAGTTTTTGGTGGTGCTCCAGTCTTCTGTACGTGGTGCCTGTACGCCGAAAGTGTCCCGCAATTTTTCTGGCCACCGACAGCATCTCTTGCACGCCCCTGTCGTTTTTTAAAAAATTCTGCACCACCAAATTCAAGGTATGTGCAAAACATGGGACGTGCTGGAATTTGCCCATATTTAATGCACACACAATATTGCTGGCGTTGTCCGATGCCACAAATCCACAGGAGAGTCCAATTGGGGTAAGCCATTCCGCGATGATCTTCCTCAGTTGCCGTAAGAGGTTTTCAGCTGTGTGCGTATTCTGGAAAGCGGTGATACAAAGCGTAGCCTGCCTAGGAAAGAGTTGGCGTTTGCGAGATGCTGCTACTGGTGCCGCCGCTGCTGTTCTTGCGGCGGGAGTCCATACATCTACCCAGTGGGCTGTCACAGTCATATAGTCCTGACCCTGCCCTGCTCCACTTGTCCACATGTCCGTGGTTAAGTGGACATTGGGTACAACTGCATTTTTTAGGACACTGGTGAGTCTTTTTCTGACGTCCGTGTACATTCTCGGTATCGCCTGCCTAGAGAAGTGGAACCTAGATGGTATTTGGTAACGGGGGCACACTGCCTCAATAAATTGTCTAGTTCCCTGTGAACTAACGGCGGATACCGGACGCACGTCTAACACCAACATAGTTGTCAAGGACTCAGTTATCCGCTTTGCAGTAGGATGACTGCTGTGATATTTCATCTTCCTCGCAAAGGACTGTTGAACAGTCAATTGCTTACTGGAAGTAGTACAAGTGGGCTTACGACTTCCCCTCTGGGATGACCATCGACTCCCAGCGGCAACAACAGCAGCGCCAGCAGCAGTAGGCGTTACACGCAAGGATGCATCGGAGGAATCCCAGGCAGGAAAGGACTCGTCAGACTTGCCAGTGACATGGCCTGCAGGACTATTGGCATTCCTGGGGAAGGAGGAAATTGACACTGAGGGAGTTGGTGGGGTGGTTTGCGTGAGCTTGGTTACAAGAGGAAGGGATTTACTGGTCAGTGGACTGCTTCCGCTGTCACCCAAAGTTTTTGAACTTGTCACTGACTTATTATGAATGCGCTGCAGGTGACGTATAAGGGAGGATGTTCCGAGGTGGTTAACGTCCTTACCCCTACTTATTACAGCTTGACAAAGGGAACACACGGCTTGACACCTGTTGTCCGCATTTCTGGTGAAATACCTCCACACCGAAGAGCTGATTTTTTTGGTATTTTCACCTGGCATGTCAACGGCCATATTCCTCCCACGGACAACAGGTGTCTCCCCGGGTGCCTGACTTAAACAAACCACCTCACCATCAGAATCCTCCTGGTCAATTTCCTCCCCAGCGCCAGCAACACCCATATCCTCCTCATCCTGGTGTACTTCAACACTGACATCTTCAATCTGACTATCAGGAACTGGACTGCGGGTGCTCCTTCCAGCACTTGCAGGGGGCATGCAAATAGTGGAAGGCGCATGCTCTTCACGTCCAGTGTTGGGAAGGTCAGGCATCGCAAACGACACAATTGGACTCTCCTTGTGGATTTGGGATTTCAAAGAACGCACAGTTCTTTGCGGTGCTTTTGCCAGCTTGAGTCTTTTCAGTTTTCTAGCGAGAGGCTGAGTGCTTCCATCCTCATGTGAAGCTGAACCACTAGCCATGAACATAGGCCAGGGCCTCAGCCGTTCCTTGCCACTCCGTGTGGTAAATGGCATATTGGCAAGTTTACGCTTCTCCTCCGACAATTTTATTTTAGGTTTTGGAGTCCTTTTTTTTCTGATATTTGGTGTTTTGGATTTGACATGCTCTGTACTATGACATTGGGCATCGGCCTTGGCAGACGACGTTGCTGGCATTTCATCGTCTCGGCCATGACTAGTGGCAGCAGCTTCAGCACGAGGTGGAAGTGGATCTTGATCTTTCCCTAATTTTGGAACCTCAACTTTTTTGTTCTCCATATTTTATAGGCAGAACTAAAAGGCACCTCAGGTAAACAATGGAGATGGATGGATTGGATACTAGTATACAATTATGGACGGACTGCCACGGTTAGGTGGTATAAAAAAACCACGGTTAGGTGGTATATATTATAATAATAATACAATTATGGATGGACGGACTGCCTGCCGACTGCCGACACAGAGGTAGCCACAGCCGTGAACTACCGCACTGTACACTGGTTGATAAAGAGATAGTAGTATACTCGTAACAACTAGTATGACACTATGACGACGGTATAAAGAATGGAAAAAAAACCACGGTTAGGTGGTATATATTATAATAATAATACAATTATGGATGGACGGACTGCCTGCCGACTGCCGACACAGAGGTAGCCACAGCCGTGAACTACCGCACTGTACACTGGTTGATAAAGAGATAGTAGTATACTCGTAACAACTAGTATGACACTATGACGACGGTATAAAGAATGAAAAAAAAACCACGGTTAGGTGGTATATATTATAATAATAATACAATTATGGATGGACGGACTGCCTGCCGACTGCCGACACAGAGGTAGCCACAGCCGTGAACTACCGCACTGTACACTGGTTGATAAAGAGATAGTAGTATACTCGTAACAACTAGTATGACACTATGACGACGGTATAAAGAATGAAAAAAAAACCACGGTTAGGTGGTATATATTATAATAATAATACAATTATGGATGGACGGACTGCCTGCCGACTGCCGACACAGAGGTAGCCACAGCCGTGAACTACCGCACTGTACACTGGTTGATAAAGAGATAGTAGTATACTCGTAACAATTAGGATGACACTATGACGGTATAAAGAATGAAAAAAAAAACCACGGTTAGGTGGTAGGTATATAATAATAAATAATACAATTCTGGTCGGACGGACTGCCTGCCGTGTGCCGACACAGAGGTAGCCACAGCCGTGAACTACCGCACTGTACACTGGTTGATAAAGAGATAGTAGTATACTCGTAACAATTAGGATGACACTATGACGGTATAAAGAATGAAAAAAAAAACCACGGTTAGGTGGTAGGTATATAATAATAAATAATACAATTCTGGTCGGACGGACTGCCTGCCGTGTGCCGACACAGAGGTAGCCACAGCCGTGAACTACCGCACTGTACACTGGTTGATAAAGAGATAGTAGTATACTCGTAACAATTAGGATGACACTATGACGGTATAAAGAATGAAAAAAAAAAACACGGTTAGGTGGTAGGTATATAATAATAAATAATACAATTCTGGTCGGACGGACTGCCTGCCGTGTGCCGACACAGAGGTAGCCACAGCCGTGAACTACCGCACTGTACACTGGTTGATAAAGAGATAGTAGTATACTCGTAACAATTAGGATGACACTATGACGGTATAAAGAATGAAAAAAAAAACCACGGTTAGGTGGTAGGTATATAATAATAAATAATACAATTCTGGTCGGACGGACTGCCTGCCGTGTGCCGACACAGAGGTAGCCACAGCCGTGAACTACCGCACTGTACACTGGTTGATAAAGAGATAGTAGTATACTCGTAACAATTAGGATGACACTATGACGGTATAAAGAATGAAAAAAAAACCACGGTTAGGTGGTAGGTATATAATAATAAATAATACAATTCTGGTCGGACGGACTGCCTGCCGTGTGCCGACACAGAGGTAGCCACAGCCGTGAACTACCGCACTGTACACTGGTTGATAAAGAGATAGTAGTATACTCGTAACAATTAGGATGACACTATGACGGTATAAAGAATGAAAAAAAAACCACGGTTAGGTGGTAGGTATATAATAATAAATAATACAATTCTGGTCGGACGGACTGCCTGCCGTGTGCCGACACAGAGGTAGCCACAGCCGTGAACTACCGCACTGTACACTGGTTGATAAAGAGATAGTAGTATACTCGTAACAATTAGGATGACACTATGACGGTATAAAGAATGAAAAAAAAAACCACGGTTAGGTGGTAGGTATATAATAATAAATAATACAATTCTGGTCGGACGGACTGCCTGCCGTGTGCCGACACAGAGGTAGCCACAGCCGTGAACTACCGCACTGTACACTGGTTGATAAAGAGATAGTAGTATACTCGTAACAATTAGGATGACACTATGACGGTATAAAGAATGAAAAAAAAAAACACGGTTAGGTGGTAGGTATATAATAATAAATAATACAATTCTGGTCGGACGGACTGCCTGCCGTGTGCCGACACAGAGGTAGCCACAGCCGTGAACTACCGCACTGTACACTGGTTGATAAAGAGATAGTAGTATACTCGTAACAATTAGGATGACACTATGACGGTATAAAGAATGAAAAAAAAACCACGGTTAGGTGGTAGGTATATAATAATAAATAATACAATTCTGGTCGGACGGACTGCCTGCCGTGTGCCGACACAGAGGTAGCCACAGCCGTGAACTACCGCACTGTACTGTGTCTGCTGCTAATATAGACTGGTTGATATTTAAAGAGATATTAGTAGTATACAACAATACTATACTGGTGGTCAGGCACTGGTCACCACTCCTGCAGCAAAAGTGTGCACTGTTAATTAATATAATTGTACTCCTGGCTCCTGCTAACAACCTGCAGTGCTCCCCAGTCTCCCCCACAATTAATTATAAGCTTTTAATTTATACATTGATGACTGTGCAGCACACTGGGCTGAGCTGAGTGCACACAGACTGAGTCACACTGTGTGACTGACTGTGCTGTGTATCGTTTTTTTTTTCAGGCAGAGAACGGATATAGCAGAGAGAAGTGAACGGATATATTATATTAAATAAAAGTTAACTAGCAACTGCACTGGTCACTGACTGTGGTAAACTAACTCTGTCTGCGACTCTGCACAATCTCTCTCTCTCTATCTAATCTATCTCTATTCTAATGGAGAGGACGCCAGACACGTCCTCTCCCTATCAATCTCAATGCACGAGTGAAAATGGCGGCGACGCGCGGCTCCTTATATAGAATCCGAGTCTCGCGATAGAATCCGAGCCTCGCGAGAATCCGACAGCGTCATGATGACGTTCGGGCGCGCTCGGGTTAACCGAGCAAGGCGGGAAGATCCGAGTCGCTCGGACCCGTGAAAAAAAACATGAAGTTCGGGCGGGTTCGGATTCCGAGGAACCGAACCCGCTCATCTCTATTAGAAACAAATGACAATATATAGTAAATCCAAGATTATACGGTAAATATGCTGCAGTGTTTGGTTGCGATGTGTTTGGTTGCGATGTGTTGTTGCTGGAAAGCTCTTGCCTACCATTAGTCCTACTAAACATTTCCTCTGCTATAAACAAATGCACAGTTGGACTTGGAAACTTCCCACCCTCGCCACCGCAGTATCACCTGCCAAACTCACTTATTCCATCTTTGATTCTGGGAAATGTGACCACTGACCTGGTGGTAAGAAAAGCCCACTGGCTCACTGCTAGCTTTATTTTTAATGGCTATTTGACAGCTGTGGTTTATAGGCAAAACTGCAGGCTTCAGGGTATGAATGTCCAACATTTTACAGGCTGTTAGCAGCTTCATACTTGTAGCTCGGTAACGGTGGGTGGTACTGCATTGTAAGGGTTAATGCCTAGAGATACAGCACAAATGAAAACAGGTGCTGCTGCTGCAGAGGCAGCGAGATTGTAATATAGATGATGTCAGAAGATTTACAGTTAGGAGACTCTGGGTGATTACAAGGGGCCAGGACTAAGTGCTGTATTTCCCCCAGCATTCTCGCACAGCACTTAGAGGTGTGTGACACCTTGAATCTGTCATTGTAACCAGTCATCGGCTTGTGTTCCGAGTATCAGGTGTGTGAAGACAGGAACAATCCCTTTATTATACTGTGTATATAAGTCCTTTTATTTCTCAACATGCTGCTCCCACCATAGACATCATACAGTTATCAATTGCCATTCTCCACTACACAATGAAAATGTCCTCAAATAAATTCTCCTTCTCCAGTTCCAATTCCTTGGCTAAGGGTAATCACCCCTCCACAAGATACTGAAGAGGCAATAAATTAATTTATTGTTCAGAATAAGCATATTTCAGCCATAATGTTGTTGACGTTTCGAGTCAACTTGAATCTTTATCAAGACAGCAGTGGCGTGCGGTGAGGTCAGAGGCTGGTGAGGCACTACAGCCATAATGTCCGCCGAATCCTGCCGATGACCCCTACCGCCGTCGAGCCAATGCCCGCTACTGCCACTGAGCCGATGCCTGCTGCCACCGCCAATGGCTTACAAACTAGCCCACCATCAACTGACCCAGCCCTCCGCCACTAATTTGCACCTCAGTCCGATGCCGCCAATGCCCGCTGCCTGCCTGCTCATCATATTTGTGATATATTGTACATTTTTATAGAAAAAAATAAAAATTAGTGTTTGGGAAGGGAGTGGGAGGAGGACATGAATGCAATTTTGTTGTCCAGGGCTTCCATTAACTTAATGGAGAAGGATCTGAATGGGTTAAAAAAAAAGTTTTTAAAAAAAAATGCGTGAGGTCCCCCTTCCTAAGTATAACCAGCCTCGGGCTCTTTGAGCCGGTCCTGGTTGTTTAAATACTGGGAAAAAATTGGACAGGGGTTCCCCATATTTAGACAACCAGCACCGGGCTCTTAGACCGGTCCTGGTTCCAAAAATACGGGGGACAAAAGATGTAGGGGTCCCCCGTATTTTTAAAACCAGCACCGGACTCCACTAGCCAGGGACATAATGCCACAGCCGGGGGACACATTTATGTAGGTCCCTGCGGCCGTGGCATTACCCCCCCAACTAGTCACCCCTGGCCGGGGTTCCCTGGAGGAGTGGGGACCCCTTAAATCAAGAGGTCCCCCCCCTCCAGGCACCCAAGGGCCAGGGGTGAAGCCCGAGGCTGTCCCCAGCACCCCTGGGCGGTGGGTGCCGGGCTGATAGCCATAAGTGTGTATAAAAAAGAATATTGTTTTTTGTTGTGGAACTACAAGGCCCAGCAAGCCTCCCCCGCTTGCTGGTACTTGGAGAACCTCAAGTGCCAGCATGCGGGGAAATAACGGGCCCGCTGGTACCTGTAGTTCTACAACAACAACAAATACCCAAATAAAAACACAACACACACACCGTGAAAGTAAAAATTTATTAAAACACACTTACACACTCACACATACTTACCTACATCCCACGCCGGTCACGTCCACTTGTCCATGTAGAATCCAATAGGTGGTTCCTGTAAAAATGAGAGAGAGATTACTTACCTACATCCCACGCCGGTCACGTCCACTTGTCCAGTAGAATCCAATAGGGCCGGTACCTGTAAAAATGAAAATTATACTTACAAACAAAGTAATCCACAGGAGGAGAGAGAAATTAATGAATATTATACACTCGCTGACGCGGGAGGACGTTAGCATAGACAGGGGAGAGTGCTGCTGCTAGCTGGGATGATGGAGAGGCTCCCCCAATAGTTGTGAGCCTAGTAGCTGTACCCCTAGTAGCTTTGCCCCCTGTAGCAGTGCCCCCAGTAGCAGTGCCCCGAGTAGTTGTGACCCTGTAGTTGTGCCCCTAGTCGCTGTGCCCCTTGTAGCTGTGCCTCCTGTAGCTTTGCCCCTTGTGGCTGTGCCCCCAGTAGTCGTGACCCCTGTAGCTGTGGCCGTTGTAGCTGTGCCCCTTGTAGTTGTGCCCCCAGTCGCTGTGGCCCCTGTAGCTTTGCCCCCAGTCGCTGTGCCCCCAGTAGTTGTGACCCCAGTCGCTGTGCCCCTTGTAGCTTTGCCCCCAATAGCTGTGCCCCCTAGCTGTGCCCGAAGTAGTTGTGCCCCCTGTCGCTGTGCCCCCAGTCGCTGTGCCCCCAGTAGCTGTGACCCCTGTAATTGTGCCCCCAGTTGCTGTGCCCCTTGTAGTTGAGCCCCCCAGTTGCTGTGCCCCTTGTAGTTGTGCCCCCAGTCGCTGTGGCCCCTGTAGCTTTGCCCCCAGTCGCTGTGCCCCTTGTAGCTTTGCCCCCAATAGCTGTGCCCCCTAGCTGTGCCCAAAGTAGTTGTGCCCCCTGTCGCTGTGCCCCCAGTCGCTGTGCCCCCAGTTGCTTTGCCCCCAGTAGCTGTGCCCCCAGTAGCTGTGATCCCAGTAATTGTGCCCCCAGTTGCTGTGCCCCTTGTAGTTGAGCCCCCCAGTTGCTGTGCCCCTTGTAGTTGTGCCCCCCAGTTGCTGTGCCCCTTGTTGTTGTGCCCCCCAGTTGCTGTGCCCCTTGTTGTTGCGCCCCCCAGTTGCTGTGCCCCTGTTGCTGTGCCCCTTGTTGTTGTGCTCCCCAGTTGCTGTGCCCCTCTTGCTGTGCCCCTTGTTGTTGTGCCCCCCAGTTGCTGTGCCCCTGTTGCTGCCCCCTTGTTGCTGCCCCCAACACAAACACATAAAAAAAAACAAAACACACACACACATACTTACCGCTCCTGCAGCGCTGTCCTCCGTCTCCGTCCGCCGGCTCGTCTCTGCTGTACTATGGGAGAGACGTCATGACTCATGACGTCTCTCCCATAGTAGCGCCGCTGGCTGCAGCGGGCGCCCACACAGCCCACGGCGCCTGCTGCAGCCGGGAAGGGGGTGATTGGACAGCGGATCCAGCACTGGATCCGCTGGGCCAATCACATCTGGGGCACTGACAGGGGCGTGCATTCATCGGGGCTGAATGCACGCCCCTGTCATTGCGGCACCAGTATAGGTGCCACTTGTCCATTCATTTTCAATGGGCTTTCACAGCCCATTGCTGCGCCCCGCCCCCTGCCCGCCCCCCGCTGCCCGGAGTTTTAGTGTTAGCAGCGGGAGGCACCTCTCCCTCTGCCTCCCACCATCACAAGCAGCCACAGGGGGGGAATTATTAAAATAATGAAAAAAGATATTGATAACAGACTCTGTTATAAATATCTTCTTTTTATTATTTTAATCATTATGACAGGGGAGGCACTGCCTCCCCTGCCTCCCCTGACTGCACGTCCCTGCAAGACAGGCTTAGTCATACAGCATCTCATTCTCAATAAAAGTCAACATCTTGAGACAGAAGATGTTGTCTCAAGATGTTGGCTTCTATTGAGAATGAGATGCAGTATGACTAAGCCGGTCCTGAAACATCGACAACATTATGGCTGAAATATACTTATTCTGAACAATAAATTAATTTATTGCCTCTTCAGTATCTTGTGGAGTGGTGAGTACCTATTCCAAGGAGTCGGAAATGTGTGTGCGTGTGTGTGTGTGCGTGTGTGTGTGTGTGTGTGTGTGTGTGTGTGTGTGTGTGTGTGTGTGTGTGTGTGCGCGCACACGCCTTGGTGCCTAAATCCAAAAGTTTCACATCTCACCCAACAGGAATAATCAATGGCACTTGGAAGGCATATACCCCGTAACGTCGACAATAAGACCTGTCTTATTGCAATCTGAATCTGCCTCCCGAGTGCCATTGATTTTATATATATATATATATATATATATATATATACTGCTCAAAAAAATAAAGGGAACACTGAAATAACACATCCTAGATCTGAATGAATGAAATATTCTTATTAAATTGTTCTTTACATAGTTGAATGTGCTGACAACAAAATCACACAAAAATTATCAATGGAAATCAAATTTATTAACCCATGGAGGTCTGGCTTTGGATTCACACTCAAAATTAAAGTGGAAAAACACATTACAGGCTGATCCAACTTTGAAGTAATGTCCTTAAAACAAGTCAACATGAGGCTCAGTAGTGTGTGTGGCCTCCACGTGCCTGTATGACCTCCCTACAATGCCTGGGCATGCTTCTGATGAGGTGGCAGATGGTCTCCTGAGGGATCTCTCCCAGACCTGGACTAAAGCATCCGCCAACTCCTGGACAGTCTGTGGTGCAACGTGGCGTTGGTGGATGGAGCGAGACATGATGTCCCAGATGTGCTCAATTGGATTCAGGTCTGGGGAACGGGCGGGCCAGTCCATAGCATCAATGCCTTTGTATTGCAGGAACTAGTGACACACTACAGCCACATGAGGTCTAGCATTGTTTTGCATTAGGCGGAACCCAGGGCCAACCGCACCAGCATATGGTCTCACAAGGGGTCTGAGGATCTCATCTCGGTACCTAATGGCAGTCAGGCTACCTCTGGCGAGCACATGGAGGGCTGTGCGGCCCCCCAAAGAAATGCCACCCCACACCATTACTGACCCACTGCCAAACCGGTCATGCTGGAGGATGTTGCAGGCAGCAGAACGTTCTCCTTGGTGTCTGCAGACTCTGTCATGTCTGTCACATGTGCTCAGTGAGAACCTGCTTTCATCTGTGAAGAGCACAGGACGCCAATGGCGAATTTGCCAATCTTCGTGTTCTCTGGCAAATGCCAAACGTCCTGCATGGTGTTGGGCTGTAAGCACAACCCCCATCTGTGGATGTCGGGCCCTCATACCACCCTCATGGAGTCTGTTTCTGATCGTTTGAGTAGACACATGCACATTTGTGACTTGCTGGAGGTCATTTTGCAGGGCTCTGGTAGTGCTACTCCTGTTCCTCCTTGCACAAAGGCGGAGGTAGCGGTCCTGCTGCTGGGTTGTTGCCCTCCTACAGCCTCCTCAAAGTCTCCTGATGTACTGGCCTGTCTCCTGGTAGCGCCTCCATGCTCTGGACACTACGCTGACAGACATAGCAAACCTTCTTGCCACAGCTCGCATTGATGTGCCATCCTGGATGAGCTGCACTACCTGAGCCACTTGTGTGGGTTGTAGACTCCGTCTCATGCTACCACTAGAGTGAAAACACCGCCAGCTTTCAAAAGTGACCAAAACATCAGCCAGAAAGCATAGAAGCTGAGAAGTGGTCTGTGGTCACCACCTGCAGAACAACTCATTTATTGGGGGTGTCTTGCTAATTGCCTATAATTTCCACCTGGTGTCTATTCCATTTGCACAACAGCATGTAAAATTGATTGTCAATCAGTGTTGCTTCCTAAGTGGACAGTTTGATTTCACAGAAGTGTGATTGACTTGGAGTTGCATTGTGTTGTTTAAGTGTTCCCTTTATTTTTTTTAGCAGTGTATATATATATACATATTGTAACAGGAGTCTTGCTATAATGTGCTCTGCTACAAAAATTCCACCAGCAACCGTCTCCAGGCTTGTGCAAAAACAACAAACACCTTTTATTCAGGTACAGTAGCTCAAATACAGAGAAACACATAAAACAAAGATTACTGTCTTTAGTATAAACAACCAGAGAGGTTAGGCCCTGCCTTACTCCCTCTTCCTAAATAAGGAACCCTTTCAGGTCCCGGCATCCTGACACTAGTGGCCCAGCCCTCCAGATCCCACTGTCCCTAGCAGGCCTATCACCTGGACACTAATTGCCTTCAGGAGCCCTGACTCGACACTAATTGCCTTCAGGAGCCCTGACTCATGGGAGAGACTCTGCTTTAAACCCAGCACCCAGGTGCTGGCTGATGACGCAGCTTCTTGGGCTAAGAATCCTATAAGACCTGGTCTGGGCCAAATGGATGGGAACCTGGTCCATCCACACTTCCCATCTACCCCCAGGACCCTGTGTATAGCTTACAGGTGGCAAAGTACCTCTCTTGCCACAATATATATAGTAAGTGTTGGAGAGGCGGCACTCAGTCAGACTTCACAATGTAGATGAAGAAAGGTCAGTTTATTCTGCCAACATGTTTTGGGGATGCAACCCCGTCCTCAGGGCCAGACAAACCTAGCTGGCCATCACAAACCACATTTATACACAAGAGACACAAGACATTAATGCAATATTCCACTCACCTGCTCCACGGCGCCTCTGCCCGGCAGCGTGTACAGCTTCACTTCCGCGTCGCCTAACACTGATGTCACGGGTCGCCGCGTCGCAGGCGGGTGGTCATGGCAACACCAACATAATGTCAACAAAACACCTACGGAAAAAAACAACAAAGAAAAAACACTATGGCATTGCATAGAGACAGTGTGTAATTATCACTTATTCAAATACCTTGGGATAAATTGGGGATATTAATTTAGATTCATAAGGATATAAGGAGCACTGTAGCCCAAGTATCTCACTCAAACTACACTATATTGGCGGTTTAGTTTTAAATGCTTAAGGATACTATAGGAAACACTGTAGCCCAAGGTTCTCATTGTGTCCCCTGGGCGACAGTGTCCCCAATTTAAATATCCAGCAGGACTCTCTGTAGCAAAGCCCTATCTCTATTTCCTCCCCTAAGGGTACTAGGAACATGATCAATCAGTATGGCCCTAATACTAGCCACCCCATGGTTTGCTGTCAGACAGTGGCAAGCAAATGGCTGATCACTACTCCCCTTTTCAAAGGCTTTTTTAATTGCGCTATGGTGTAGGGCCATTCTTTCTCGAAATTGCCGTATGGTCTTGCCCACATAGGCAAGACCACATGGACAGGTCAGAAGGTAAATAACATGCGTGGTGGTGCATGTCAATCGATGCTTAATCAAATCATCAATTTTTTTACCCGTAAAGGAATGGTTAAATGTGGCTCCCGTAATCAACGTGTTGCAAGTAGCGCAGCCAAGGCATCGGAAACACCCATTCTTACCTCGTAAAAAATGGGAGTTCCTATTCTTAGTTAAGTCAGTAACGTTCAGTTTAATTACAAAATCTCCAATGTTCCTACCACTGGTATGGCTAGGCAAAAGAGTAGTGTCTGCCAATGAAGATAAGGCAACATCAGATTGTATTATGGGCCATAACCGTTTTGCTTTTTTAACTCTTCTCTTAGTGGCCGTGGTATACTTGTTCACCCAAGGAAGTTTCTGTCGGATCGAAACATCCTTTATACCTCCTGGGCGTAAAGCTTGTTCTCTGGTTACTTCCAAAACCTGTGCTTTAGCTGCCTCAAGTTCCTTAATGGGATACCCCCGTTCGGCAAATTTAAGTAGCATCATATCCAGTGCCCAGGATCGGAAATAATTCGACGTACCCGCATAAATTGCGAGCAAGGCAGACCCTTATGTAATGCTGACGGGTGAAAACTCTGATACCCCAACAAGGTATTTCTATCAGTAGTTTTTACAAATAGCGATGTAGATAAGCTATTGTCCCTATAGGTGATGGACACATCCAAATAATTGATCATCCTGCTGGGTGTCATTATGCGTGTCCCATAGAGACGTCAAATGCTCTCTTGAACCCCGCCACAAGACCAACAGGTCATCTATATACCTTCTGTAATAGAGCACTTGTGACGACACCATCGGGTACAAATAGAACATTCTACTCTCTACTTGATACATGAAGGCACTGGCGTACGATGGGGCCACTGCTGACCCCATCGCACACCCCTCCAACTGTAACCGAAATCTTCCATTAAACACAAAGTAATTTCTTCAAAGGACCTTATCCAACAGCATAAGGAAGAAAGATTTCAGGCCCTTGGTATAATGCATTATCCTGTATCAAGAGTCTTACTGCCTCTATACCTGCATCATGTGGGATGCAGGTATAGAGGCTGGTAACGTCCGCGCTGCACAGAAGCAATCCTTCAGGTAAAGGACCTAGGTCCTGCAACTGTAGCAGCAGTTACGTGGTATCTTTAAGATAAGAGGGACTATTTTGAACGGGATCCGGTCTGAAGATCGACAGTATCTAGGTCGACAATGTTTAGGTCGACAACTATAGGTCGACAGTCACTAGGTCGACATGGATGGAAGGTGGACAGGGTTTCTAGGTCGACATGTGCTAGGTCGACAGGTCTAAAGGTCGACATGAATTTTTCAAAATAAAAAATCTTTTTTTGAATTTTTTCATACTTAACGATCCACGTGGACTACAATTGGAACGGTAAAGTGTGCCGAGCGAAGCGGCAGCAGAGCGAAGGCACCATGCCCGAAGCATGGCGAGCGAAGCGAGCCATGCGAGGGGACGCGGTGCACTAATTTGGGATCCCGGTCACTCTACGAAGAAAACGACACAAAAAAAACCACACCTCATGTCGACCTTTAGACCTGTCGACCTAGCACATGTCGACCTAGAAACCCTGTCGACCTTCCATCCATGTCAACCTAGTGACTGTCGACCTATAGTGGTCGACCTAAACATTGTCGACTTAGATACTGTCGATTTGATGAACCACACCCATTTTGAACACAAGGGTTCAAGTAAGCGTCCAAGGACACTGAAATTGGATGGTACAGGGACCCTATAGGCCTGCCAGGGGGATCCACCAAGGTTATACGCACACACAGGTTGAGTATCCCTTATCCAAAATTCCACATTTGTGGGTCCCTTACTGACATATCTATTATACATTATGTGTGTACAGTATATATATATATTATATATATATATATATATATATATATACACCCAATATATAATATATATGTCATCATCTCACTAGGGGACCCAAAAACTGTGGAATTTTGGATAAGGGATACTCAACGTGCATATATATATACACAATCACAAATTCTGCTAGGGTATGTAAACTTATGAGCACAACTGTATGTATATATATATATATATATATATATACACATACGTGCAGAATGTTCCGCACTCTCACCCAACCTGAACAGCAGCTGGGGTGCCAAATCAGAGTCAAACCCATTTAGGGGAAGGACCCATAGTACAGTGCAGTGTTTTCCACAGATGTGGAAATGATAGCACTCTCCAGACTTTGAAAGTTTCAATAATCAGAAAAAAGCATTTAATAGAAAAAATTGGAAAAATACACAATTGAAACAGTTCCAAAAATATGAAATGCTCACCAACGTTTCGGTCCCAGTCAGGGACCTTTTTCAAGGCAGAACAACAAACCAGTAAAGGTGCACAATGTGGAACTGTAACTAAGGATAATGCCTCCCAGGCAGCTGTGCAAGTGTGCGGGTACGGGTGGGTACGGCGTACCATTAAGAATTTAGCCATGGGTACGCCGTACCCATGTCGACGGGCCGCCGCTCTTCGCCAAGGCTGCTGGACCGCGAGCTTTGATTGGCTCACGGATCTGCGCTGAATTGAACTAAGACACCCGCACCCGGCGGAGACTGAAGGCCAGGAGAGGCGTAGGCTGCGCTCTCCTCCCCTCACACACACACACACGACACCAGCAGCGGTGAGCAGCAGGGGAAGGAGGGGGGGAGGGGGGCATGTATATCTGGCACTGGGAGCATATCTGGCACTGGGGGCATATCTGGCTCTGGGGGGGACATGTGTATCTGGCACTGGGGGATATCTGGCACTGGGGGCATATCTGGCACTGAGGGGACGTGTATCTGACACTGGGGGCATATCTGGCACTGCGGGGGACATGTGTATCTGGCACTGGGGGCATATCTGGCACTGGGGGCATATCTGGCACTGGGGGGGACATGTGTATCTGGCACTGGGGGCATATCTGGCACTGGGGGGGACATGTGTATCTGGCACTGAGGGCATATCTGGCACTGGGAGGACATGTGTATCTGGCACTGTGGCCATATCTGACACTGCGGGGACATGTGTATCTGGCACTGGGGGCATATCTGACACTGAGGGCATATCTGACACTGGGGGGACATGTGTATCTGGCACTCGGGCATTTCTGTATCTGGCACTGGGGGCATATCTGGCACTGGGGGCATATATGGCACTGTGGGGGCATTTCTGTATCTGGCACTGGGGGGCAATGTATATCTGACACAGTGGGGGCATTTGTGTATCTGGCACTGTGAGGCAATGTATATCTGGCACTCTGGGGGCATTTGTGTATCTGACACTGTGGGGCAATGGGTATCTGGCACTGTGGGGCAATGTATATCTGGCACTGTGGGGCAACGTATATCTGGCATTATTGGGGTCATATGTAAACTCTATCATGGACGTTACATATATGATTACATTATGATGTTTCTTGCGGTCTAACCGCCCGCGGGCAACTTTTGGCATAACCGGAAGTGACGTTTGCGTTCCGGACCGTGGAACACATAGGCTGGCTCAGTGGGACGGGTCTGGCACTCATTCACTAATTGTCTCCAGGTATTTAACAGGGGCCTGGGAGGCATTATCCTTAGTTCCAGTTCCACATTGTGCACCTTTTGACTTCACTACCTTACTTAACTTTGCTGGTTTGTTGTTCTGCCTTGAAAAAGGTTCCTGACTGGGACCGAAACGTTGGTGAGCATTTCATATTTTTGGAACCGTTTGAATGGTGTATTTTTCCCATTTTTTCTATTAAATGCTTTTTTCTGATTATTGAAGCTTTCAGTCTGGAGAGTGGAAAACACTGCAATATATATATATCAGGAGACTCTGTGTATAAGAGTCAGCTTACACTGACCATTTAGACAATTATATTGTGATCCATGTATTAGACGCATGTGTGTTTTCCTAATAGGGGATAATAGTGAGGGGGTGGATAATCAAGCTTTCCCTCCCTCCTCTTTCTTTCTTTTTTCCCTCTCGGTTTTGATTGGATTAGATATACACTAATTAAAATCAATTGATTTGTTAGGTCCATTTTTGGCAGGATCTTGCTGTTTTCACCTTCCTTTTGAAAGTTAGAAACATAGGAAATAGTTGAATTCTGATCAATCGAATATATGAGGTATGTGACGCTTCTACTTTGTGAACCATACAATGGTTGATAAATCAATTTTTTTGATAGTAATATGAATCAATTACCTTTTAATTAGACTGGCTTGAAGCTTCGGCAGTCTCCATTTTGATGTTTTGAAGTTATTCTTTGAAAAATCCTGAGTGTCCATTCTGATTGATCACATTTTGATAAATGTTAATACCAAAAGGTATGTAAAATACCCAATGATAATAGATAATATATATGAGTTTTATGATCACCACCTAACTGAGTTCTCATTTTGTTATCAATAGCCCAATTATTGTCTCTTCGCTCTGTTTCACCATGTCTCGCACATCCTATTGTTCATTGACTGTTCTTTGTACCATACTATTGTTATTATATGATTTTACTGTAGTGTATAAATACTGATTGGCTGTCTTATAATTTTTAGACATACCCCTGATGAAGTCTAGTTACTAGACGCAACGCGTTGGGTTGTTATATTTGATGTTATCTCTGAATAGCATATGAGGAAGATTAAAGATATTGCACTAAGTTGCCGATATTCCTCTATCAACTTCAAAGATGGAGTATTCGAAGAGAAATTACATCATTTTGTCTGTGTAATATGATGGACTTGCTTCATTGCTTCTGTACATTTTAATACATTTTTTATGAAAAAACAGTTCATGTTTATGTTGTAAAATCAATGTTAATTGTGAAACCCACTGGGTTCCCTGTATTTATAGGTTAAAATAACCTTTGGGCGCCAATTTCCTTTCTTTTTTATATTTTCTGTATCCAGTCCCTCCTAACAAGGGACTTAGTGAAATAGGCAGCCCCTCCCATGGAGTACTGTATCTTATTGTATCTAATTAGCCCTAGAACAGTGCAGAAGGAGAGTATTTGGTTGAGATATATATATATATATATATATATATATATATACACATACATACAGGGAACCGCCGCACTCACCATACCCAGAAATGGGGCACACACCTGCACTCTCCACCCTCAGGCCAGGGTGCAATGGCCCGTGATCACATTGCTTAAATAATATTACACCGAGAGGCCAGCACTCACTTTAGTAAGTTCATTCACCTCTTTACATCAGTACATAAATAAATAATGGAGTTTTAGTTCATGGATTGTACAATGCATTTAAGCTTGCAGCCCAACTTCACAGGACCCCATCTCACTGCAAGTCCTACACTATCACCTTGACTTTTAAAACCTGGCCACTGCTATCACATCAGAGACAAATTAAAATTGTGCTTACAGGTTTAAAGCTCACCTGCCAACTAACGTTCCTTTTTTAAATCCAATTACAGAGTCCGCCATTACCACCTTCCCTGGCAGGGAATTCCACATCCTGATTGCCCTAACAGTGAAGAACCCTTTCCTCTGTTGCGTTCGGAACTTTCTCTCCTCCAGTCGCAGCGAGTGCCCACGTGTCCTAAAATGTGTTCTTTTAATAAATAATTCCTCTGATAAATCTTTGTGATGTCCCTTTACATATTTGAAGATATTAATAATATCTCCTCTTAGGCGCCTCTTTTCTAGTGTATACATTTTCAGCCTAGTAAGTCTTTCCTTATAGTCCAGTCCTTCTAGGCCTTTAATCAATTTAGTAGCTTGCCTTTGAACACTTTCGAGTTCACTGATGTCTTTTTTATACAATGGTGCCCAAAACTGAACACAATATTCCAGGTGCGGACGTACCAATGCCTTATACAACCTGTATGCCCAGACGTTGGCCACCACAGGAAAAAAAATAATTCTGATTCATGCCTCTTACATTATTTGTCATTTTTCATCCGTATAGGAATGCCCAGTATACATTATGCCACATACTGCAATGGTCCTTAGACATTATGCCACACATAATAATGCCCATGACACAATATGCCACACACCATAATGCCCCCGACACATTATACCACACACCGTAATGCCTGTGACACATTATGACAGGCATCGCAATGTCCGTTAAACATTATGACACACGCTGCAATGACCCTGAGACATTATACCACAATGCCCGTGATATAGTATACCACACACCGTAATGTCTGTGCCACATACCGCAATGCCCGTTATACCCTATGCCATACACCGCAATGCCCGTTATACATTTTGCCACACACTGCAATGCCCCTGAGACATTATACCACATACCACAATGCCCGTGATATAGTATGCCACACACCGTAAAGCCTGTGACACATACCGCAATGCCTGTTATACCCTATGCCACACACCGCAATGCCCGTTATACATTATGCCACACACTGCAATGCCCCTGAGACATTATACCAGATACCACAATGCCCGAGATATAGTATGCCACACACCGTAATGCCTGTGACACATTATGACACACACCGCAATGTCCGTGATACATTATGCCACACACCGCAATGCCCATTACACATTAAGTCCTACAGTAAGGCTTCTAATTACTTTTAAATTACCTGCTCGTTGCCAGAGGTTTCATGCTCTTGGTTCCATGCACGGTGCCAGGGGTTTCATGCTCAGGGTGTCGTGCTCATTGCCAGGGGTTTCATGCAGTAGGTGTTATGCTTGTTGCCAGAGGTATCATGTGCTGGGTTTCAAGCTTGTTGCCAGGGGGTAATATTCGTTGCCAGGGGTTTCATGCACTGGGTGTCATGCTTGTTCCTAGGGGGTAATGCTTGTTGCCAGGGATTTCATGAGCTGGGTGTTGTGCTTGTAACCAGAGGGTAATGCTTGTTGCTAGGGCTGTGCTCCCAGTGCCTCATATGCCCCCAGTGCCAGATATTCCCCCCACAGTGCCAGGTACACATAAGCCCCCAGTGCCAAATATGCCCCCCCAGTGCCAGGTACACATATACCCCCAGTGCCAAATATGCCCTCCCCCCAATGACAGGTACACATACACCCCCCCAGTGCCAAATATGCTCCCCCAGTGCCATATATGCTCCCCTCGTGCCAAATATGCCCCCCCAGTGCCAACTATGCCCCCACCCAGTGCCAGATACGCTTCCCCCCAGTGCCAAATATGCCTCACCAAGTGCCAAATACGCTCTCCCCCCCAGTGCCAAATATGCCTCACCAAGTGCCAAATTTGTCCCCCCCCCCTCCAGTGCCAAATATGCCTCACCAAGTGCCAAATATGCTCATCCCCCCCCCCCCCCAGTGCTAGGTACAACACCCCCTCTCCGGGCTCCCCCTCTGCTGTGCTGGGAAGGAGGGACACGGAGGGCACAGCGCGCACCTCTCCTGTGACCCTCCTTCGTCTTCAGCGGCAGCGGCGTGTCTGTTTAATGAAGTGCCGGTTCGTGAGCCAATCAGAGCTCACGAACGGGCACTTTGTTAAACTGACACGCTGCTGCCGCCGGAGACAAAGGAGGGACACAGGAGAGGCGCGCTCTGTGCCCTCCGTGTCCCTCCTTCCCAGCAGAGATCAGTGGCAGCTAGGGCGACCCGCAGCCCTGCGCGCCTCCAAGCGCTCGCAGTGGCTGCGGACCCCTAGTTACGCCACTGCTTATTACGTATTATACCACACACCGTAATGCCTACTACATATTATGCCACTGACACCATTTTACAACAATGCCCCTTATAAATTATGCCCCAGTGGTGGGCTAACCATATTTCTTAATGGTACTCCGTACCACCCCGTACCACCCTACTTTCAGCACTGCCCATTCCATTAGGGACAAAGGGGCAGATGTATTAAACCTGGAGAAGCGATAAAGAAGTGATAGCGCACCAGCCAGACAGCTCCTAACTGTCATTTTTCAAATCCATAATGAATGATTGGCTGGTGCGTTATCAGCTTGCACTTATGGCTGCTTTATCACTTCTTTATCCCTTCTCCAGGTTAATACATCTGCCCCATTATGCTCTATTCCTGGACTTCCTTGCCAGTGGCAGTTACAGATGTGAGGCTGCAGCACAGTCCAAAATTCAACTAGGGGAGCCACACCAACTGCCACCCCAATCACTGCCAAACATCACCAGCCAGGACTCAATGGCAGTTGGAGTGGCTCCCCTGTTTGAATTTTGGACTGTGCTGCAGCCTCACCTCTGTAAATGACACTGGCAAGGAAGTCCAGAAACAGAGCATTTTGGGGGTAATTCTGAGTTGACCGCAGCAGGAATTTTGTTAGCAGAAGGGCAAAACCATGTGCACTGCAGGGGAGGTAGATATAACATGTGCAGAGAGAGATAGATTTGGGTGTGGTGAGTTTAATCTGCTATCTAAATTGCAGTGTAAAAATAAAGCAGCCAGTATTTACCCTGCACAGAAACAAAATAACCCACCCAAATCTAACTCTCTCTGCAAATGTTATATCTGCCCCCCCCCCCCCCCCCCCCCCCCCCCCTCTGCAGTGCACATGGTTTTGCCCAACTGGTAAAAAAATTTCCTGCTGCGATCAACTTGGAATTAACCCCTTTGTACCTAATGGAACGGGTCATGTTGGAAGGTAATCCAATTAATTTATTAGTACATTTTTGGAGTATGGAAAGAAACCGGATCACATGGTGAGAACATACAAACTCTGTACAATAAAACATTTATGTTATTACATATAAGTGCCATAAAACCAGTGGAAATGGTACATTTTTACATCACTCAGCATACACAGTGATAACCCTACTTGTGATTGCTTACTTTATCACTCTGACAGAATGTGAAGTTCAGTGTGACATTTCAGCATCCCACCTACTATTGTTTTATTACACTTGTGAGCTTAAAATTGCTCAGAAAAAAAAGTAATTAGAATTGGCAATGTTTACACCAGCTCATGGATGTGCAGATGAAGGATTATAAGAGTGAATGTCACAATTCTGGAATACAAAGTGGTAGTGAATAATTCATACATGATCACGTGCAGTTATAGGTTACAAGTTATATACAATATTCATAACCATCAAACATTGCTAAAAGTATTGCAGTGATATCTAGGGTTCCTGGAATACTAATATGATGCACTGTATTGTATGTAACCTGTGGTCTGGTGGTACCACGATGTGTAATGGGCTCAAAGCAATCTTAATGTTTTAAGTGCTACCATACAGATCTGTCTTCAGTGTATCCCTAAGCAAGAAAAAAAAGCATTTTGTTTCCCCCAGCACCCTGAATGAAATCAGTAACCAGATTTAAATTCTACACAATATTAGAATTCAGAGATCTTGGTTACATATATTTGCGCAAATATATGAATAAGCCCCCAAGCCGCGTCAAGGCCTCTCTGTATATTGGGGGTTCATAGCGCTATATCTAGGTGCAGGGTGCGGCACCCCAAAAATCAGCATAAGCCAGAAAGCCCAGGGCAGCATACCAGTGAAAAAACTATAGTGTCAATAAAATAGTGTTAGGAAGCCGAAGCTACAGTATATACAGAAAGTGATACAAAAATTAGATGTAATTAAAATAAAGAAATAGTGTTAGTGAAGAAATTAGTAAGTGATAAGTGTTAATAGAATGCAAAGGTATGCCACACTAGATCCATCCAGCCCAGCCAATCCAGAGGCACCACACCCCACACCTCCATTACCCCAATCTGGGTCTCTGATTAACCAGCAAGGAGCCACATGATAATGGCTTCTTACTTAATATATCTTAGTTAAGAGCTACCTACCTTGGAGCAACCCCATATTGCTCCATATGGCATATCAGTACCTGCACCTCCACCTAATGCAGGATCCTATCTGCCTCTCACAACAGACATATATTGTGGTAGATGCTCAATTTGCCTAATGATATCACTCAGGTGCTTGCAAGGGAGGGGTATTTCTAAGCAAGAAAAAAAGCATTTTGTTTCCCCCAGCACACTGAATGATACCAGTAACCAGATTTAAATCTTACACAATATTAGAATTCAGAGATCTTGGTTACATATATTTGCTTAGAAATACCCCTCCCTTGCAAGCACCTGAGTGATATCACTAAGCTAATTGAGGATCTACCACTATGGGGTATATGCAATTGCGGTCGAATTCCCGAAAATGTCGAAAAACGGGACATTTTCGCCAACAAAAAAAAATTTGACAATGCAATTCAGTACTTTTCGTCAAAAAAACGGACTTTCCAAATTCGACTTTTTGAAATTCGACATTTGTCAAATTCGACATTTCTGCAATGGTCCAATTGCGGCAATTCGACAAAAGTATATTCAATTGAAGATTGTAAATTCGACAACAGTACTTTTAGACAGTAAATTCGTCATTTTCAATCCGCCACACTTTGCTGGCGGAATCTAATAAAAAAATTTAAAAACATGTTTTTTTTGTGTTTTTTTTATTGGTAATAGCATATCTATTTATATTAGAAGGGATTAGGTACTTGGTTTGTCTATTTAGGAGGCACAAGTATTATTTATATATTTTTAAAAATATATATATATATTTTTTTATGGAATGGGGTAAAATTCAGGAAAAAAAATGCGTGGGGTCCCCCCTCCTAAGGATAACCAGCCTCGGGCTCTTTGAGCCGGTCCTGGTTGCCAAATTACGGGGGGAAAAATGACAGGGGATCCCCCGTATTTTAACAACCAGCACCGGGCTCTGCGCCTGGTCCTGGTGCAAAAAATACGGGGGACAAAAAGCGTAGAGGTCCCCCGTATTTTTTGTACCAGCACCGGGCTCCACTAGCTGGACAGATAATGCCATAGCCGGGGGTCACTTTTATACAGCGCTCTGCGGCCGTGGCATTAAATATCCAACTAGTCACTAGTCACTAGTAATTTTATTTTCAGGTACCCCGGACGTCGACAGACGGAGACGTGGCCAGAGTCGGCGTGTCAACATAGGTAAGTATGTATGTGTCGGCATGTGTGAAATAAAGTTGTATTATCACGGTGTCTGTGTCCTGTTTTTATTTGGGTATTTTTTTTGCAGTAGAACTACAGGTACCAGCGGGCCCGTTTCCCCCCCGCATGCTGGTACTTGTGGTTCTCCAAGTACCGGCTTACGGGGGAGGCTTGCTGGGACTTGTAGTTCTTCTGCAAAAAACAATATTCTTACATTTTGCTCAAGGCTATCAGCCCCCCATCCGTAGCCCTTGGATGGGGGGGACAGCCTTGGGCTTCACCCCTGGCCCTTGGGTGGCTGGGGGGGGGACCCCTTGATTGAAGGGGTCCCCACTCCTCCAGGGTACCCCGGCCAGGGGTGACTAGTTGGATATTTAATGCCACTGCGCAGGGCGCTGTATAAAAGTGACCCCCGGCTGTGGCATTATCTGTCCAGCTAGTGGAGCCCGGTGCTGGTACAAAAAATACGGGGGGCCCCTACTCTTTTTGACCCCGTATTTTTTGCACCAGGACCAGGCGCAGAGCCCGGTGCTGGTTGTTAAAATACGGGGGATCGCCTGTCATTTTTTTCCCGTATTTTGGCAACCAGGACTGGCTCAAAGAGCCCGAGGCTGGTTATGCTTAGGAGGGGGGACCCCACGCAAAAAAATTTCAGGGTTTTTTACCGTTTTTGTAACATTTTTAAAAATCGAATCAAAATCCGTCAAATCGCTCGTTTTTCGACAGCGGGACTGTCGAATCCGTTTTTTATTGAATATGTCGAATTCCGGCACCCACCTGCCGGAATTCGACGGTCGAATTGTGTCGAATTAAAAAACGGGCGAAAAATTGCCGCAATTCGCCCGGAATTGCATATACCCCTATATATGTCTTCAGTTTATCTCTACCAGGATACTGACATGTATGGTCCACCAGGGATATCCGTACAACTGCTGCACCCTGCTAACTACCTTATACTAATACCAGTATTTGGGTGTCTGCATGCGGAACATCATTAATATCAGGACTTGCACCCACTCTGTGCTGGCTGCAGAAATGTCTGCCTTAGACTGGCACCTTGTATGCTGGCAATGAGCACGGAATACAGCTTACACGCTCTGCAACATTTCCATGAGACTGAACAGTTACGCCCAGAAATGGCCATTTCATGGAGAGAATGGTCCGTCAATGAGCAAATCTCACAGTTTCTGTCCATACACGTATGCACAGTTTAAAGATATCCGCAGGAGCGTCCATATTTCCCTTACGCCTGACTCAGAATGAGACCCATAATATGTCATTAACTAGCTTTCTGGAATTGTGCTATTGCCTGCATCGCGCAGGCTATTACATAAGGTCCCATGTATCTTTTGTTTAATTTCCAGTACATCTTTGAAGGAACTACTAGCAGAACGTTGTCCTGTGCAAAGAATTCTTCCAGGTTACAGATATCGCAGGATCCATATCACAAAACTATCGCACCATTTTTACTATGCAAACTTGTGTGTAAACTTACATTACATTGCAAACATGCAGTCTATGCAATAATGGATGTATAAGGGGTTTGTGCGGATTAAGGTAAAAGCCATAGCCATGGAGCATATTTTAGCTAATCGCAATGCAGTATGTGTATATCATGGGTCAGAGACATGGGGCATATTTATCAATTATTGGGTTTTAGGCCCGATAATTGTAATTTCTTATCACCGCTATTCGAGGCAATCAGAAATTATTATTTGCCAGAATGTACTAATGTACACCCGCAGAGACAGGCTCTGTGATACATAAGTGAAATTATCGCTAATGTGATAATTTCACTACTATTTTGTAGAGATGAGCAGGTTCGGTTCGTCAAGATCTGAACCCCCCCGAACTTTACCTATTTTACACGGGTCCGAGGCAGCCTCGGATCTTCCCGCCTTGCTCGGTTAACCCGAACGCGGCCGAACGTCATCATCCCGCTGTCGGATTCTCGCGAGATTCGTATTCTATATAAAGAGCCGCGCGTCGCCGCCATTTTCACTCGTGCATTGGAGATTGAACGGAGAGGACATGGCTGCGTTCTCTCCCTGAAAAGCTCCGTAATCTGTGCTCAGTGTGCTGCAAATATCTGTGCTCAGTGTGCTGCAAATATCTGTGCTCAGTGTGCTGAAAATATCTATGTTCTCTGCCTGAAAACGCTCCATATCTGTGCTCAGTGTGCTGCAAATATCTGTGCTCAGTGTGTTGCATTGTGGGGACTGGGGACCACCAGTATATAATTATAGGCCATTGCTGTATCTTGCAGCTCTGTGTCAAGTATGATATCTCTGTGCTGCATTATTGTGAGCAGTATATAGTAGGACAGTGTAGCATTTTGGTGACCAGCAGTATACATATAGTACAGTACAGTAGGCCATTGCTGTATCTTGCAGCTCTGTGTCAAGTATGATATCTCTGTGCTGCATTATTGTATCTTGCAGCTCCGTGTCAGACTCAGTTCTAGTATCCTGATCAGTGCTCAATATCTGCTGCATTGTTGTGACTAGTATATAGTAGTATAGTGCAGCATTGTGGTGACCACCAGTATATAGTAGTACAGTACAGTAGGCCATTGCTGTATCTTGCAGCTCTGTGTCACTTCTAGTATCCTGATCAGTGCTTAATATCTGTGCTCAGTGTCAGTGCTGCATTGTGGTGACCAGTATACTACAGTACAATAGTCCAGTGCTGTTCTCGCTGTTCAGTGTCAGTTCTCCGTAGTATCATCAGTGATCAGTATAATCAGTTCTCAGTATAATCAGTGCGCTGTTAGACGTGTGCCCGTTTTCCGCCATTAGTGCATTGGGATTTAGACAATTGATGAAGTTATTGTGTCCCCGGTACAAAATCCCATCTAGATTCCACTTCACTAGGCAGGCGATAGCGAGATTTTACCAATTAATATCAGTGATTTATAATTATTAATTACAGTGATCTTGCCAAATAATTCCAGTGATTTTGTCATTTTCTTCCAGTGATTTGGACCAATAATACCATTGATTAGAACGAATAATTCCAGTGATTTTGTAATCGGATCTTCCCGCCTTGCTCGGTTAACCCGAACGCGGCCGAACGTCATCATCCCGCTGTCGGATTCTCGCGAGATTCGTATTCTATATAAAGAGCCGCGCGTCGCCGCCATTTTCACTCGTGCATTGGAGATTGAACGGAGAGGACATGGCTGCGTTCTCTCCCTGAAAAGCTCCGTAATCTGTGCTCAGTGTGCTGCAAATATCTGTGCTCAGTGTGCTGCAAATATCTGTGCTCAGTGTGCTGAAAATATCTATGTTCTCTGCCTGAAAACGCTCCATATCTGTGCTCAGTGTGCTGCAAATATCTGTGCTCAGTGTGTTGCATTGTGGGGACTGGGGACCACCAGTATATAATTATAGGCCATTGCTGTATCTTGCAGCTCTGTGTCAAGTATGATATCTCTGTGCTGCATTATTGTGAGCAGTATATAGTAGGACAGTGCAGCATTTTGGCGACCAGCAGTATACATATAGTACAGTACAGTAGGCCATTGCTGTATCTTGCAGCTCTGTGTCAAGTATACTATCTCTGTGCTGCATTATTGTGAGCAGTATATAGTAGGACAGTGCAGCATTTTGGTGACCAGCAGTATATATATAGTACAGTACAGTAGGCCATTGCTGTATCTTGCAGCTCTGTGTCACTTCTAGTATCCTGATCAGTGCTCAATATCTGCTGCATTGTTGTGACCAGTATGTATACTGTACTGTGCAACATGTGTTATACACGTGGTGATTTTATACATCCTGTAATCTGTACTGAGCAATGTGTGAGATACACCTGGGGATTATATACCCTGTATACTGTACTGTGCAACGTTTGTGATACACCTGGTGATTATACACCCTGTAAACTGTACTGAGCAATGTGTGAGATACACCTTGGGATTATACACCCTATATACTGTACTGTGTGATGTGTGAGATACACCTGGGGATTATACACCCAATATACTGTACTGTGCGATGTGATACACCTGGTAATTAATTATACACCCTGTATACTGTACTGTGCGACGTGTGTTATACACCTGGTGATTATACATCCTGTAATCTGTACTGAGCGATGTGTGAGATACACCTGGTAATATCTGTGCTCAGTGTGCTGCATTGTGGGGACCACCAGTATATAATTATAGTAGTACAGTACAGTAGGCCATTGCTGTATCTTGCAGCTCTGTGTCAAGTATACTATCTCTGTGCTGCATTATTGTGATCAGTATATAGTAGGACAGTGCAGCATTTTGGTGACCAGCAGTATACATACAGTACAGTACAGTAGGCCATTGCTGTATCTTGCAGCTCCGTGTCAGACTCAGTTCTAGTATCCTGATCAGTGCTCAATATCTGCTGCATTGTTGTGACCACTATATAGTAGTATAGTGCAGCATTGTGGTGACCACCAGTATATAGTAGTACAGTACAGTAGGCCATTGCTGTATCTTGCAGCTCTGTGTCACTTCTAGTATCCTGATCAGTGCTTAATATCTGTGCTCAGTGTCAGTGCTGCATTGTGGTGACCAGTATACTACAGTACAATAGTCCAGTGCTGTTCTCGCTGTTCAGTGTCAGTTCTCCGTAGTATCATCAGTGATCAGTATAATCAGTTCTCAGTATAATCAGTGCGCTGTTAGACGTGTGCCCGTTTTCCGCCATTAGTGCATTGGGATTTAGACAATTGATGAAGTTATTGTGTCCCCGGTACAAAATCCCATCTAGATTCCACTTCACTAGGCAGGCGATAGCGAGATTTTACCAATTAATATCAGTGATTTATAATTATTAATTACAGTGATCTTGCCAAATAATTCCAGTGATTTTGTCATTTTCTTCCAGTGATTTGGACCAATAATACCATTGATTAGAACGAATAATTCCAGTGATTTTGTAATTTTCTTCCAGTGATTTGGACCAATAATACCATTGATTAGAACGAATAATTCCAGTGATTTTGTCATTTTCTTCCAGTGATTTGGACCAATAATACCATTGATTAGAACGAATAATTCCTGTGATATTGAGGTGTTTGTGTCGCTTAGCTTAGCCGTCCAGCGACCACAGTGCACCTCTTTTTCTCTTTTCTTTGCATCATGTGCTGTTTGTGTTTGGGGGCCAATTTTTTTAAGTGCCATCCTGTCTGACACTGCAGTGCCACTCCTAGATGGGCCAGGTGTTTGTGCCGGCCACTTGGGTCGCTTAGCTTAGTCATCCAGCGACCTCGATGCAGATTTTAGGGCTAAAAATAATATTGTGAGGTGTGAGGTGTTCAGAATAGACTGGAAATGAGTGGAAATTGTGGTTATTGAGGTTAATAATACTATAGGATCAAAATTACCCCCAAATTCTATGATTTAAGCTGTTTTTGAGGGGTTTCTGAAAAAAAACACCCAAATCCAAAACACACCCGAATCCGACAAAAAATTTTCAGGGAGGTTTTGCCAAAACGCGTCCGAATCCAAAACATGGCCGCGGAACCGAATCCAAAACCAAAACACAAAACCGAAAAATTTCCGGTGCACATCTCTACTATTTTGGTACCCCAGTACACTACTGTGCATGCCGGTCTGCTGACCATACATGTGCGGCTGCCACTGCCAGGGTGGGTACCGGAGGAGCCCTCTCCCAGTAATTTGTAAAAGTGTAGCCCATAAGATACCATCTGAAGATGGCGTTAGCTGCTGGGGCCAAGCTCCAGGATGCTTAGTAAATGTGTATGCCTAGAAGACCCCATAGATACCTATGGCGGCTGCTCCTGCTGTAAGAAATGTGGGGGACTGCGGCAGATATGGAGATATCTGCCATGGTCCCTCCATGGTACATCCGGAGAATTCTTAATATTTGCGGCTACCCACCAAAAATGGCTGTATTTGGGGGATAGTCCACAAATATTGTTTAAAATTAGGCCACTAAAAGTGGAATGAAAGTGATTATGTAATATAAGGGTTACTAATGACATAAAATAATATAAATAATCATATGTCATATCTCATAATAACACATAGGCGTGGATGACTGCCATTGTCATTACTGCATGATGAGCCTGTGTGTTGCCAGATTTTTCCATGCTTAAAACAGAGGTACAAACCTCAAACATGTGCAATGTACCTCAAACTAATTTGGCAAATGCACACAGGGCGCAACTAGGGGTGTGAGAGCAGTGCTGCCGCACAGAGCCCTGGGGTCGGCAGTGTCACTGACCCACGGGCCCTGCATCTGGATAGAAGGGACCTGTAACTGCAACCTGCAGCCAGTATTGCTGCTACAACTTCACCCTTTACATGACGTCATTCAGTCAGGTGGTGTGGCAGGCGCAGTGCGCAGTGCTGCCCTGTTACGACACTGAACACAGACCATGAAATTTAACCCCAAAGTTTCAAACATCTTAACAGTAGTCACACATTTTGAACCCCAAATATGTGTCGGGGTCAGTTGGTGATTGGCAAAACGTTCTTGGCCATCTAACCAGTGTCATTCCATCACATTTAATACCAGTTGTACATTTTTGAGCTTCTTTATTGGTGCAGGTCTCCGGAGGCTAGATAATACCTAAACACAGCCTGTTGTGAATTGCATGTCTTTTGTGATCATTACACTTATCATTGTTAATTAAGCAGAGAGCTACATTCACCGTGAAGATACTTTATTTCATGCAAGCGTCAGGCTACCATCATAGATTGATTTTATTAACTAAATAAAAGAAAGTGTAAATCTTTGTTAAATATTATATTGCCTTGTGGACTGTTTTCAAAGATTAGCTGTCGACTCAATTCCATACATCATATCATACTTGATTCAGCTGCGTTGATTGGATGGGGACTTCATGAAAATCCAGACTACAATAATGAATTCTGGTGGAGGCAGACCTCTTTTAATAAGTACGCTTAAATCCAGAGGGTGATGTAGAACGATTACAAATGAAAATGGAAAGTACAAGATTCTTCACCTCCACCCGCACTCAGAGGAGCCATGCCTAATTAAACAACAAAAGCATCCATAAATCTACTACTTCTGCTTTGGATTTACAAAGCAAGGGTAATTTAAAGCCTTGCTTATTTACTTAATTAATTCCCTATTTCCCCCAAAAAAATCTGTGTTTCATAGTTAGTCCTTTATATAGATATTAGTAGTAGGCGTCAGCACCTCCCACCTCTCCCTCCCATTATAAACCCCACTGCTACCTAACCCTGACTTGGTAATTGTTGGGTAATGTGAAACTATTGAATTAACATAAAATCCTATAAAAAAAGTAGAATTGAAATAAAAGTCATCAAATTCCATGGCTTCCAAAATCATGGCACCTTAAAGCAGGAGAAACGCTGTAAGAGTTATTTTATAATCTTGTAACGTCTTAGGGCCTCACCTTACTTTGAAGTTTACCCACGCCACAAAAGGGCCCTGGGATTGGACCTGGCCACAGGAGGACCTGTAAATAAAGGGGTCAAAGACTTAGTGGACACTTGTAGTATGTTTGACATGTGTTAAATAAAATTACTTCTCTTTTGTTATATAAAATAAAAAAGACATATCATAAGTTGTAAGTAATTGTGTACTTACAGTATAAAATGTTTATACAGCATAAATATTGTAAGGCCGTAACTCCTCACAACAAGGGCCCTTTTCTTTTTGCCCCTGTCTTATAGGCTACTCCCACCTCATTTACATACGCATAGTTGTAGCACACCTCCTATATGTCCGGTACGATACTTGTTTACTATGTACCTGTACCTTGCCTGTTATGTCTCATGTACAGTTTTATGCTACTATTGCAATTCTACTTTTTGGGTGTCCTATTTTCCCTATTAGTTTTCTGCCTTTGTAATGTGCCTTATTTCCCTACTGTAAAAGTCAAACGAAACAAGGCATATTCAAGTTGGTAATGTACTATTGCTATCAGTCTGCAATGCCAGCCCAGTGTTATATTAATTGCCCCCCCCCTTTCAAATTAATAGGCTCCACTATGACCCCTGTATTAAATACCCCCTCCATTAAATGAAAAGCCTCCAACTTCAAATGAATATCCCTGACCAGCATTAAATGATTAGGCCCCTTCTCCATTAAATGATTAGCTTAGCCCTCACCCTCACCGTTAAATTTATAGTCCATGCCTTATGTGTCCCATACTTACCTTCTTTTACACTTGGAGCTGCTTACTGTAGGGAACGGGACCTCCTGTCATCCTCCTTTGCTGCCTGCACATGTGTTATTTGTAGTTCAGGGAAGAGGGGGGACATGTACTAGGAAAGGGAGAAATGTATCCGGTACAGGTGGCTAATTCTGGGGAAGGGGTCAGTCACCAGGAAACATAATAGCCTGTGCCGACAATCCACTGCATCTCTGAACTCACATCAAAGGTCCCCTAACCCACCTTCCACATCTCGGGAATGCTGGGGAGTTGTTTTAATAGCCAGTGCCCCTCTAGAATGACTGTTTTACCAGAGGCCCAGGCCCCATGCTACTGTACTCTATGGAGGCCCTGTGCATAAATATGAGATGGTTGGACAGCAATTTGCAATGTCCAAACATTGGTGTGAATATTACATGCATAGGTACATCTGCTCACCAATGATCTATGTCTGAAAATGATGAACTATGGAATCATTATCTGCCCTAGGCAATGCTTAAGCCACAGGCCCCATAAAACATTTTATTTGTCCACTGGAACACTTTTATTTATATCCACTATATACTGATGATGACTATATTAGGAAGAAGCTGATGATATGAATCCATTTGCGTAAAAAAAAAAAAGCTCTCTGAAACACATTGAATGTCAAAAACGCCATTGAGCGCATAGGCAAAGTTGGATGCATCGCAGGATGAATGCAGCTCTTCGCCAGTAGCAGATGCATCAGGTTTATGTCAGGCATCCATCAGCCACAATTACACCCGATTATTTAAATATTTCTTTTGATAGAAAATTACATATTTCCTCTTAGATTTTGTTATAAAAAAACATATTTTTTGGCATGTTTGTCAGAAAAAAACATGGAAACATATATATTACAATCATAGCAAAATGTGCATAATGTGCATAAATACAGTAATTGAATACAGTTTCAAGAAGAAAAGAATATAGGGGGTAATTCAGAGTTGATCGCAGCAGCGAATTTGTTAGCTGTTGGGCAAAACCATGTGCACTGCGGGGGGGGCGGATATAACATGTGCAGAAAGAGAAGAGAGAGTTAAGGGCCATTTAACGATCCGCCGCCGAGCTGCCCGACGGCGGATACGGCCGACGGGCGACCTTCACTCCCCCCGTCACACGGCTCCGTAGAAGTGCAGGCAAATATGGACGAGATCATCCATATTGGCCTGCATGCACAGCCGACGGGGCACCAGCGATGAAAGAACGCGGGGCCGCGCATCGTTCATCGCTGTTGCCTCCACACTGCATGATATGAACGTTATCTCATTCACTAATGAACAAGATCGTGAATATCTTGCAGTCAGATCACCCAGTGTGTAGGGCCTATTAGATTTGGGTGCGGTGTGTTCAAACTGAAATCTAAATTGCAGTGTAAAAATACAGCAGCCTGTGTTTACCCTGCACAGAAACAAAATAACCCACCCAAATCTAACTCTCTCTGCACGTGTTATATCTGCCCCCCCCCCCCTGAAGTGCATATGGTTTTGCCCAACTGCTAACAAATTTGCTGCTGCAGTCGACTCTGAATTACCCCCAAAGTGCATTGTCAGCAAGTAAACAATGAGTGAACACGAGAAACAAATCCACAGTAACCTGGAACATCTAGTTCGGACAAATCTATATTATATCTAGTTAAAAAAAACTTTTTCCCACTGCTTGACAGCTGTGACCTAAAGCTTAATAACTAAAGGAAGGGGGGTCAATCAAGGACGGGGAAGAAACATGAAAAGGGAATCAGCTTCGCAGAGACAAAGCCCATTAAAAATTTGAAAGTGGCACAAATTATCGCATCTGCTGGACATGCTGGAAGATTTTTCATGCCTGACAGACCAATAGTTGGTGCTCGGTTGTGGCAGTACACTATGCAATTATTATGCCTTGAAAGACCACCAAGTCAAAATGCTTTGGAAACAGAGGGTGATTTTTGGACCTTCCCAGCAGGTAATTCGGATTATTACATCACTTAAATGACTACAGGCGTTATTTCTCTAACGTCCTAAGTGGATGCTGGGACTCCGTAAGGACCATGGGGAATAGCGGCTCCGCAGGAGACTGGGCACAAAAGTAAAAGCTTGAACTAGCTGGTGTGCACTGGCTCCTCCCCCTATGACCCTCCTCCAAGCCTCAGTTAGATTCTTGTGCCCGAACGAGAAGGGTGCATGCTAGGTGGCTCTCCTGAGCTGCTTAGAGTAAAAGTTTATTTTAGGTTTTTTATTTTCAGTGAGTCCTGCTGGCAACAGGCTCACTGCATCGTGGGACTAAGGGGAGAAGAAGCGAACTCACCTGCGTGCAGAGTGGATTGGGCTTCTTAGGCTACTGGACATTAGCTCCAGAGGGACGATCACAGGTTCAGCCTGGATGGGTCCCGGAGCCGCGCCGCCGGCCCCCTTACAGAGCCAGAAGAACGAAGAGGTCCGGTGAAATCGGCGGCAGAAGACGTTCCTGTCTTCAACTAAGGTAGCGCACAGCACTGCAGCTGTGCGCCATTGCTCTCAGCACACTTCACACTCCGGTCACTGAGGGTGCAGGGCGCTGGGGGGGAGCGCCCTGAGACGCAATAAAAACTGAAATACCTTAGGATGGCAAAAGAAATACATCACATATAGCTCCTGGGCTATATGGATGTATTTAACCCCTGCCAGTTTTCCAGAAAAAAGCGGGAGATAAGGCCGTCGTGAAGGGGCGGAGCCTATCTCCTCAGCACACAAGCGCCATTTTCCCTCACAGTTCCGCTGGAAGGACGGCTCCCTGACTCTCCCCTGCAGTCCCTACAGAATCAGGGTAAAAACGAGAGAGGGGGGGCACTATTGGCAGCTAAATTATAAACAGCAGCTATAAAAGGGAGTAACACTTATATAAGGTTATCCCTATATATATATATATATATATATATAGCGCTCTGGTGTGTGCTGGCAAACTCTCCCTCTGTCTCCCCAAAGGGCTAGTGGGGTCCTGTCCTCTATCAGAGCATTCCCTGTGTGTGTGCTGGGTGTCGGTACGATTGTGTCGACATGTATGAGGAGGAAAATGATGTGGAAGCAGAGCAATTGCCTGTGTTAGTGATGTCACCCCCTAGGGAGTCGACACCTGACTGGATGGTTGTATTTAAAGAACTACGTGACAATGTCAGCACTTTACAAAAAACTGTTGACGACATGAGACAGCCGACAAATCAATTAGTGCCTGTCCAGGCGTCTCAGACACCGTCAGGGGCGATAAAACGCCCGTTACCTCAGTGGGTCGACACAGACCCAGACACAGATACTGAGTCCAGTGTCGACGGTGAGGAGACAAACGTAATGTCCAGTAGGGCCACACGTTACATGATCACGGCAATGAAGGAGGCATTGAACATTTCTGACACTACAAGTACCACAAAGAAGGGTATTATGTGGGGAGTAAAAAAACTACCAGTAGCTTTTCCTGAGTCAGATGAATTAAATGAGGTGTGTGATAAAGCGTGGGTTTCCCCCGATAAAAAAGTGCTAATTTCTAATAAATTATTGGCACTATACCCTTTCCCGCCAGAGGTTAGGGCGCGTTGGGAAACACCCCCTAGAGTAGATAAAGCGCTCACACGTTTATCTAAACAAGTAGCGTTACCGTCTCCTGATACGGCCGCCCTCAAAGAACCAGCGGATAGAAGGCTGGAAAATATCCTGAAGGGTATATACACACATACTGGTGTTATACTGCGACCAGCAATCGCCTCAGCCTGGATGTGCAGTGCTGGAGTGGCGTGGTCGGATTCCCTGACTGAAAATATTGATACCCTGGATAGGGACAGTATATTACTAACTATAGAGCATTTGAAGGATGCATTACTATATATGCGTGATGCACAGAGGGATATTTGCACCCTGGCATCAAGAGTGAGTGCTATGTCCATTTCTGCCAGAAGATCGTTATGGACGCGACAGTGGTCAGGGGATGCGGATTCCAAACGACATATGGAAGTATTGCCGTATAAAGGGGAGGAGTTATTTGGGGCCGGTCTATCGGACCTGGTGGCCACGGCAACGGCCGGAAAGTCCACCTTTTTACCCCAGGTCACCTCTCAGCAGAAAAAGACACCGTCTTTTCAAACTCAGTCCTTTCGTTCCCATAAGTACAAGCGGGCAAAAGGCCACTCATTTCTGCCCCGGGGCAGAGGTAGAGGAAAAAGACTGCACCAGGCAGCCTCTTCCCAGGAGCAGAAGCCCTCCTCTGCTTCTGCCAAGTCTTCAGCATGACGCTGGGGCTTTACAAGCGGACTCGGACACGGTGGGGGCCCGTCTCAAAAATTTCAACGCGCAGTGGGCTCATTCGCAAGTGGACCCCTGGATTCTGCAGGTAGTATCACAGGGGTACAAACTGGAATTCGAGACGTCTTCCCCTCGCCGGTTCCTGAAGTCTGCTCTACCAAAGTCTCCCTCCGACAGGGAGGCAGTTTTGGAAGCCATTCACAAGCTGTATTCCCAGCAGGTGATAATCAAGGTACCTCTCCTACAACAGGGAAAGGGGTATTATTCCACGCTGTTTGTGGTACCGAAGCCGGACGGCTCGGTGAGACCAATTTTAAATCTAAAATCCTTGAACACTTACATAAAGAGGTTCAAATTCAAGATGGAGTCACTCAGAGCAGTGATAGCAAACCTGGAAGAAGGGGACTATATGGTGTCTCTGGACATCAAAGATGCTTATCTCCACGTCCCAATCTACCCTTCTCACCAAGGGTACCTCAGGTTTGTAGTACAAAACTGTCATTATCAGTTTCAGACGCTGCCGTTTTGGGTTGTCCACGGCACCTCGGGTCTTTACCAAGGTAATGGCCGAAATGATGATTCTTCTTCGAAGAAAAGGCGTTTTAATTATCCCTTACTTGGACGATCTCCTGATAAGGGCAAGGTCCAGGGAACAATTAGTGTTACGTCAGCACGGGTGGATTCTAAATATTCCAAAATCGCAGCTGATTCCAACAACACGTCTCCTGTTCCTAGGAATGATTCTGGACACAGTCCAGAAAAAGGTGTTTCTCCCAGAGGAGAAGGCCAGGGAGTTATCCGAGCTAGTCAGGAATCTCCTAAAACCAGGCCAGGTGTCAGTGCATCAGTGCACGAGGGTCCTGGGAAAAATGGTGGCTTCTTACGAAGCGATTCCATTCGGAAGATTCCATGCAAGAACGTTTCAGTGGGATCTTCTGGACAAATGGTCCGGATCGCATCTTCAGATGCATCAGCGGATAACCCTGTCGCCAAGGACAAGGGTGTTTCTTCTGTGGTGGCTGCAGAGTGCTCATCTACTAGAGGGCCGCAGATTCGGCATTCAGGATTGGATCCTGGTGACCACGGATGCCAGCCTGAGAGGCTGGGGAGCAGTCACACAGGGATGAAATTTCCAGGGCTTGTGGTCAAGCATGGAAACATCTCTTCATATAAACATTCTGGAACTAAGGGCCATTTACAATGCCCTAAGTCAAGCAAAACCCCTGCTTCAGGGTCAGGCGGTATTGATCCAATCGGACAACATCACGTCAGTCGCCCACGTAAACAGACAGGGCGGCACGAGAAGCAGGAGGGCGATGGCAGAAGCTGCAAGGATTCTTCGCTGGGCGGAGAATCATGTGATAGCACTGTCAGCAGTGTTCATTCCGGGAGTGGACAACTGGGAAGCGGACTTCCTCAGCAGACACGACCTTCACCCGGGGGAGTGGGGACTTCATCTAGAAGTCTTCCAAGAGATGGTAAACCGTTGGGAAAAACCAAAGGTGGACATGATGGCGTCCCGTCTCAACAAAAAACTAGACAGATATTGCGCCAGGTCAAGGGACCCTCAGGCAATAGCGGTGGACGCTCTGGTAACACCATGGGTGTACCAGTCAGTGTATGTGTTCCCTCCTCTGCCTCTCATACCAAAAGTACTGAGAATCATAAAAAGGAGAGGAGTAAGAACTATACTCGTGGTTCCGGATTGGCCAAGAAGGACTTGGTACCCGGAACTTCAAGAGATGCTCACGGAGTAACCGTGGCCTCTACCTTTAAGAAAGGACCTGCTCCAGCAGGGGCCTTGTCTGTTCCAAGACTTACCGCGGCTGCGTTTGACGGCATGGCGGTTGAACGCCGGATCCTGAAGGAAAAAGGCATTCCAGAAGAAGTCATCCCTACCCTGATAAAGGCCAGGAAGAATGTAACCGCAAAACATTATCACCGCATTTGGCGAAAATATGTTGCGTGGTGTGAGGCCAAAGAGGCCCCTACAGAGGAATTTCAACTGGGTCGCTTCCTACATTTCCTGCAAACAGGACTGTCTATGGGCCTAAAATTAGGGTCCATTAAGGTTCAAATTTCGGCCCTGTCGATTTTCTTCCAAAAAGAACTGGCTTCAGTGCCTGAAGTCCAGACGTTTGTCAAAGGGGTACTGCATATACAGCCTCCTTTTGTGCCCCCGGTGGCACCTTGGGATCTCAATGTGGTTTTGGGGTTCCTAAAATCACATTGGTTTGAACCACTCACCACTGTGGAATTAAAATATCTCACATGGAAGGTGGTAATGCTGTTAGCCCTGGCTTCAGCCAGGCGTGTCTCAGAATTGGCGGCTTTATCTTATAAAAGCCCTTACCTGATTTTTCACACGGATAGGGCAGAATTGAGGACTCGTCCTCAATTTCTCCCAAAGGTGGTTTCAGCGTTTCACGTGAACCAGCCTATTGTGGTGCCTGCGGCTACTAGGGACTTGGAGGACTCCAAGTTACTGGACGTAGTCAGGGCCCTGAAAATATATATTTCCAGGACGGCTGGAGTCAGGAAATCTGACTCACTGTTTATCCTGTATGCACCCAACAAGCTGGGTGCTCCTGCTTCTAAGCAGACGATTGCTCGTTGGATTTGTAGTACAATTCAGCTTGCACATTCTGTGGCAGGCCTGCCACAGCCAAAATCTGTAAAAGCCCATTCCACAAGGAAGGTGGGCTCATCTTGGGCGGCTGCCCGAGGGGTCTCGGCTTTACAACTTTGCCGAGCAGCTACTTGGTCAGGGGCAAACACGTTTGCTAAATTCTACAAATTTGATACCCTGGCTGAGGAGGACCTGGAGTTCTCTCATTCGGTGCTGCAGAGTCATCCGCACTCTCCCGCCCGTTTGGGAGCTTTGGTATAATCCCCATGGTCCTTACGGAGTCCCAGCATCCACTTAGGACGTTAGAGAAAATAAGAATTTACTTACCGATAATTCTATTTCTCATAGTCCGTAGTGGATGCTGGGCGCCCATCCCAAGTGCGGATTGTCTGCAATACTTGTATATAGTTATTGTTACAAAATTCGGGTTATTATTGTTGTGAGCCATCTTTTCAGAGGCTCCTTCGTTTATCATACTGTTAACTGGGTTCAGATCACAGGTTGTACGGTGTGATTGGTGTGGCTGGTATGAGTCTTACCCGGGATTCAAGATCCTTCCTTATTATGTACGCTCGTCTGGGCACAGTATCCTAACTGAGGCTTGGAGGAGGGTCATAGGGGGAGGAGCCAGTGCACACCAGCTAGTTCAAGCTTTTACTTTTGTGCCTAGTCTCCTGCGGAGCCGCTATTCCCCATGGTCCTTACGGAGTCCCAGCATCCACTACGGACTATGAGAAATAGAATTATCGGTAAGTAAATTCTTATTATTTCCATTATTCTTCTGGTAGGAGGCCATCTTCACTAGTGATGTGCACCGGAAATTTTTCGGGTTTTGTGTTTTGGTTTTGGATCAATTTCCGCGGCCGTGTTTTAGATTCGGACGCGTTTTGGCAAAACCTCCCTGAAATTTTTTTGTCGGATTCGGGTGTATTTTGGATTTGGGTGTTTTTTTTTACAAAAAACCCTCAAAAACAGCTTAAATCATAGAATTTGGGGGTCATTTTGATCCCATAGTATTATTAACCTCAATAACCATAATTTCCACTCATTTTCAGTCTATTCTGATCACCTCACACCTCACAATATTATTTTTAGTCCTAAAATTTGCACCGAGGTCGCTGGATGACTAAGCTAAGCGACCCAAGTGGCCGACACAAACACCTGGCCCATCTAGGAGTTGCACTGCAGTGTCAGACAGGATGGCACTTCAAAAAAATAGTCCCCAAACAGCACATGATGCAAAGAAAAAAAGAGGCGCAATGAGGTAGCTGTGTGACTAAGCTAAGCGACACAAGTGGCCGACACAAACACCTGGCCCATCTAGAAGTGGCACTGCAATGTCAGACAGGATGGCACTTCAAAAAAATAGTCCCCAAACAGCACATGTGCAAAGAAAAAAAGAGGCGCAATGAGGTAGCTGTGTGACTAAGCTAAGCGACCCAAGTGGCCGACACAAACACCTGGCCCATCTAGGAGTGGCACTGCAGTGTCAGACAGGATGGCACTTCCAAACAATAGTCCCCAAACAGCACATGATGCAAAGAAAAAAAGAGGCGCAATGAGGTAGCTGTGTGACTAAGCTAAGCGACCCAAGTGGCCGACATAAACACCTGGCCCATCTAGGAGTGGCACTGCAGTGTCAGACAGGATGGCAGATTTAAAAAATAGTCCCCAAACAGCACATGATGCAAAGAAAAAAAGAGGTGCACCAAGATGTCAGCACTCGCTCCAGACTGCCCTGCATCACCGCCAGCGGGTGGGCTCGGAATTCTTAGCCTTTTCCTCGCACCCCCAGTTACGGCAGAATGTGAAGGAGGAGCTGTTGACGGGTCACGTTCCGCTTGACTTGACAATTTTCTCACCAGCAGGTCTTTGAACCTCTGCAGACTTGTGTCTGCCGGAAAGAGAGATACAACGTAGGTTTTAAATCTAGGATCGAGCACGGTGGCCAAAATGTAGTGCTCTGATTTCAACAGATTGACCACCCGTGAATCCTGGTTAAGCGAATGAAGGGCTCCATCCACAAGTCCCACATGCCTAGCGGAATCGCTCTGTTTTAGCTTCTCCTTCAATGTCTCCAGCTTCTTCTGCAAAAGCCTGATGAGGGGAATGACCTGACTCAGGCTGGCAGTGTCTGAACTGACTTCACGTGTGGCAAGTTCAAAGGGTTGCAGAACCTTGCACAACGTTGAAATCATTCTCCACTGCGCTTGAGTCAGGTGCATTCCCCCTCCTTTGCCTATATCGTAGGCAGATGTATAGGCTTGAATGGCCGTTTGCTGCTCCTCCATCCTCTGAAGCATATAGAGGGTTGAATTCCACCTCGTTACCACCTCTTGCTTCAGATGATGGCAGGGCAGGTTCAGGACTGTTTGCTGGTGTTCCAGTCTTCGGCACGCGGTGGCTGAATGCCGAAAGTGGCCCGCAATTCTTCGGGCCACTGACAGCATCTCTTGCATGCCCCTGTCGTTTTTTAAATAATTCTGCACCACCAAATTCAATGTATGTGCAAAACATGGGACGTGCTGGAATTTGCCCAGATGTAATGCACGCACAATATTGGTGGCGTTGTCCGATGTCACAAATCCCCAGGAGAGTCCAATTGGGGTAAGCCATTCTGCGATGATGTTCCTCAGTTTCCGTAAGAGGTCGTCAGCGGTGTGCCTCTTACAGAAACCGGTGATACACAGCATAGCCTGCCTAGGAACGAGTTGGCGTTTGTGAGATGCTGCTACTGGTGCCGCTTCTGTTGTTGCTGAGGGAGGCAATACAGCTACCCAGTGGGCTGTCATAATCATGTAGTCCTTAGTTTGCCCTGCTCCACTTGTCCACATGTCCGTGGTTAAGTGGACATTGGGCACAACTGCATTTTTTAGGACACTGGTGAGTCTTTTTCTGAGGTCTGTGTACATTTTCGGTATCGCCTGCCTAGAGAAATGGAACCTAGATGGTATTTGGTACCGGGGACACAGTACCTCAATCAAGTCTCTAGTTCCCTGTTAATTAACGGTGGATACCGGAAACACGATTCTCACCACCCAGGCTGCCAAGGCCTGAGTTATCCGCTTTGCAGCAGGATGACTGCTGCAGTGGTGCAAGTAGAAAAAATGTCTTACGGGTACTGTGCAAAAAAAATGGGTGTGGCCAAATGCCACATGGGGCGTGGCCAATGAAAATGGTAAATGATAAAAAAAATATGGGGGGAGGGGCAGATACACGTATGACCCCAATAGTGCCAGATACACATTGCCCCACAGTGCCAGATATACATTGCCCCACAGTGCCAGATACACATTGCCCCACAGTGCCAGATACACATTGCCTCACTGTGCCAGATACACATTGCCTCACTGTGCCAGATACACAAATGCCCCCAGAGTGCCAGATACACAAATGTCCCCAGAGTGCCAGATACACATTGCCTCACAGTGCCAGATACACAAATGCCCCCAGAGTGCCAGATATACATTGCCTCACAGTGACAGATACACATTGCCCCACAGTGCCAGATACACATTGCCCCAAAGTGCCAGATACACATTGACCCACAGTGCCAGATACACATTGACCCACAGTGCCAGATACACCTTGCCTCACTGTGCCAGATACACATTGCCTCACTGTGCCAGATACACAAATGCCCCCAGAGTGCCAGATACACAAATGTCCCCAGAGTGCCAGATACACATTGCCTCACAGTGCCAGATACACAAATGCCCCCAGAGTGCCAGATATACATTACCTCACAGTGCCAGATACACATTGCCCCACAGTGCCAGATACACATTGCCCCAAAGTGCCAGATACACATTGACCCACAGTGCCAGATACACATTGACCCACAGTGCCAGATATACATTGCCCCACAGTGCCAGATACACAAATGCCCCCACTGTGTCAAATATACATTGCCCCCCAGTGCCAGATACAGAAATGCCCCCACAGTGCCAGATATCCCCCAGTGCCAGATATAAATGCCCCCCCAGTGCCAGATATCTCCCAGTGCCAGATATCCCCCAGTGCCAGATATAAATGCCCCCACAGTGCCAGATATCTCCCAGTGCCAGATATCCCCCAGTGCCAGATATAAATGCCCCCCCAGTGCCAGATATCTCCCAGTGCCAGATATCCCCCAGTGCCAGATATAAATGCCCCCCCCCCCAGTGCCAGATATCCCCCAGTGCCAGATAGAAATGCCCCCCCAGTGCCAGATATCCCCCAGTGCCAGCTATCCCCCAGTGCCAGATATAAATGCCCCCCAGTGCCAGATATCCCCCAGTGCCAGATAGAAATGCCCCCCCAGTGACAGATATCTCCCAGTGCCAGATAGAAATGCCCCCCCAGTGCCAGATATCTCCCAGTGCCAGATATCCCCCAGTGCCAGGTATAACATCCCCCCCCCTCCCCTGCTCACCGCTGCCGTTGCCGTCCTGTCTGTGTGAGGGAAGGAGAGCGCAGCCTGCGCCTCTCCTTCCCCTCAGTCTCCGGCGGGTGTCTCAGTTTAATTCAGCGCCGATCCGTGAGCCAATCAGAGCTCGCACCCGCGAGCTCTAATTGGCTCACGGATCGGCGCTGAAATAAACTGAGACACCTGCCGGAGACTGAGGGGAAGGAGAGGCGCAGGCTGCGCTCTCCTTCCCTCACATCAGCGGCGGTGCGGCGGGGACGGCGGGGAGCAGCAGAGGGAGGGAGGGAAGAGGAGCGGCGGCCCGTCGGTGTGGGTACGGCGTACCCACGGCTAAATTCTTACGGGTACGCCGTACCCACCCGTACCCACACACTTGCACCACTGGACTGCTGTGATATTTCATCTTCCTCGCAAAGGACTGTTGGACAGTCAATTGCTTACTGGAAGTAGTACAAGTGGTCTTACGACTTCCCCTCTGGGATGACGATTGACTCCCAGCAGCAAAGACAGCAGCGCCAGCAGCAGTAGGCGTTACACTCAAGGATGCATCGGAGGAATCCCAGGCAGGAGAGGACTCGTCAGACTTGCCAGTGACATGGCCTGCAGGACTATTGGCTTTCCTGTCTAAGGAGGAAATTGACACTGAGGGAGCTGGTGGTGTGGTTTGCAGGAGCTTGGTTACAAGAGGAAGGGATTTAGTGGTCAATGGACTGCTTCCGCTGTCATCCAAAGCTTTTGAACTTGTCACTGACTTCTGATGAATGCGGTCCAGGTGACGTATAAGGGAGGATGTTCCTAGGTGGTTAACGCCCTTACCCCTACTTATTACAGCTTGACAAAGGCAACACACGGCTTGACACCAGTTGTCCGCATTTCTGTTGAAATAATTCCACACCGAAGAGGTGATTTTTTTTGTATTTTGACCAGGCATGTCAATGGCCATATTCGTCCCACGGACAACAGGTGTCTCCCGGGCGCCACCTCTTCCTGTCCAGTGTTGGGAAGGTCATGCATCGCAACCGACACAATTGGACTCTCCTTGGGGATTTGTGATTTAGAAGAACGCACAGTTCTTTGCTGTGCTTTTGCCATCTTAACTCTTTTAAGTTTTCTAGCAGGAGGATGAGTACTTCCATCCTCATGTGAAGCTGAACCACTAACCATGAACATAGGCCAGGCCCTCAGCCGTTCCTTGCCACTCCGTGTCGTAAATGGCACATTGGCAAGTTTACGCTTCTCCTGAGACGATTTTGATTTAGATTTTTGGGTCATTTTACTGAGCTTTATTTTTTTGGATTTTACATGCTCTCTACTATGACATTGGGCATCGGCCTTGGCAGACGACGTTGATGGCATTTCATCGTCTCGGCCATGACTAGTGGCAGCAGCTTCAGCACGAGGTGGAAGTGGATCTTGATCTTTCCCTATTTTACCCTCCACATTTTTGTTCTCCATTTTTGAATGTGTGGAATTATATGCCAGTAATATATCAATAGCAATGGCCTACTACTATATATACTGTGCACAACTGAAATGCACCACAGGTATGGATGGATAGTATACTTGACGACACAAAGGTAGGTAGAGCAGTGGCCTTCTGTACCGTACTGCTATATATTATATACTGGTGGTCAGCAAACTGTGCAAAACTGAAACGCACCACAGGTATGGATGGATAGTATACTTGACGACACAAAGGTAGGTAGAGCAGTGGCCTACTGTACCGTACTGCTATATATTATATACTGGTGGTCAGCAAACTGTGCAAAACTGAAATGCACCACAGGTAGGGATGGATAGTATACTTGACGACACAGAGGTAGGTAGAGCAGTGGCCTTCTGTACCGTACTGCTATATATTATATACTGGTGGTCAGCAAACTGTGCAAAACTGAAATGCACCACAGGTATGGAGGGATAGTATACTTGACGACACAGAGGTAGGTAGAGCAGTGGCCTACTGTACCGTACTGCTATATATTATATACTGGTGGTCAGCAAACTGTGCAAAACTGAAATGCACCACAGGTATGGATGGATAGTATACTTGACGACACAGAGGTAGGTAGAGCAGTGGCCTTCTGTACCGTGCTGCTATATATTATATACTGGTGGTCAGCAAACTGTGCAAAACTGAAATGCACCACAGGTATGGATGGATAGTATACTTGACGACACAGAGGTAGGTAGAGCAGTGGCCTACTGTACCGTACTGCTATATATATAGTTATACTGGTGGTCAGCAAAATTCTGCACTGTCCTCCTACTATATACTACAATGCAGCACAGATATGGAGCATTTTTCAGGCAGAGAACGTATAATACTGGTGGTCACTGGTCAGCAAAACTCTGCACTGTCCTCCTACTATATAATACTGCTGGTCCCCAGTCCCCACAATAAAGCAATTAGCACACTGAGCACAGATATTTGCAGCACACAGATATTTGCAGCCCACTGAGCACAGATATTTGCAGCACACTGAGCACAGATATTTGCAGCACACTGAGCACAGATATTTGCAGCCCACTGAACATAGAAACTGAGAGGACGCCAGCCACGTCCTCTCACGATCATCTCCAATGGAATAAAAAAGGAATTAAGAACCATTATGTCTTCATTGCTGTCTAGAACAGTGTAAGGTGTATATATAAAAAAAAAAAACTAAGAGGGGGTACTGTTCCTCTTACATACACTGGGACACTGGATACTTTAAAGGAACAATTCAAAGATATTTATATTGAATTGATTGACTATATTAGACACTTGGTCATTTACTTTAATGTTCTCTACTAAAGTATAACATTGAATGAACTGGCTGCACTAGTCTGCTGTTTATTCTTATTTTTCATGATCTATGTATGGAGGATATTTACTCATTTATTATGAGACGATCATAACGAATAAGATCTACACCCATTGCCTCTAAACTATAAGTAGATATGCTTCTATATTTTATTACATTTGGCACACAGGAAAATCTTTGTTTTAGATAAAAGAATTTTAGGGTAAGAGTAGAAGATGGAAGGAGTTACAAAGAGTCCATTCCGGGGCAAAGCCATAAATGAGATTCTGAGGATCTGTGATGAGCTACAGGGTAGCAAATCTGGCAAAAGTCCAGGGGCCCACAATGTGTAGGGGGCCCACCCCGAAATCAGTTCTAAATACTGTAAGATAAGTACGTGATTTGGCAATTCATTTCTGTGTACACAGTACAATTAAGTTACAATTCAGTTCAATTAGAGTTGTGACTTCTAATAAAACGATACAATGACCCTGGGGATAAGCAGCGCTGTGTATCTCAGCCACCGCTGCACTCAGGACGCAGCAGCACTCAGCTTCTCCTTCCTGTATAAGCTCCACTCCCAGACTCCTGTGTAATGAGCCAATGGGAGTATGAGGGTTCCGAGTGCAGCCGGGGCTGTGAAAACCAGCGCTGCCAATCCCAGGGGTCAGAAAGCCATCACACATATTACATGTAACATTAAAGGTATGTTTATATGTCTTAACACCCACCCCCCACCCCCATGCTATGTGTGGGCAGCAGCCCCCACTGATAATGGCTAGCAGCTGGGTGAGCAGAGACGGTACACTTACAATGCTTTGATACTACCTTGCCGCACAGCCTAACGTATTTCGTATATGCATGACATAGATATTATTCAGATATGATAAAACACGTAGACATGTAGAGTTTATAGAAATCAAATAGGAGGTCACCTTGCGAGTTTGCCAGGGGCCTCCAAGGCTCTGGTTACACCCCTGGCCTTCATCCAAAAGTTTTGAGCCCATGGACAGGACCAAAGTATGTCCGCCTCTGATCTGTGACATTTGTAGCAATTAGAATCATTAGATTCACCTATGAGAAATTTCAGTTAAGCAGTAAAATAGGTCCGATTAAGTATTGTGGAGAAGTTGGTCATGGCAACCAACCTGCTGCTCTGTATATTTTTAGTTTAGTATGCAAATTTTAAATGTTATGTCATTGCTGATTAGTTGCCATAGGCAACTTCTCCACTGGCTCACTTCTCACTTTTATCACTGCTTAGTTCATCTCCCCCTCAGGGCTAAATGTAATAGGGTGCGAGAAACCTGAAGTGCAGGAGTTTTGTCTTGTAAATGATTGCCACTTTAAAAATACTGTATGGGTATTCTCGCACAAATTCCTGCACCTCCGGCTTCTCACACCCTATCACAGTTTACCCTCAAATCTTGTGCTGAGTGGAGAGTTGGGAGATATATGAGACATTAATAAGTAACAAATATATTTTTGCTGTTCATTATCTATATTCCCCAGGGTTTAACAGAGGATGCGGCCCTGTGTGCACCCCCCCCCCCCCCTTCCCCCTTCCACGGCACAGTAAGCCCGGAATTGTGCCGGAGTCTACTGTGCATGCTCAGGTCTCTGGAAACAAGGTGCCTGCCATATTCTGGAGACTAATTACTACTGTGCATGGGCAATGGCCATTTTGGCAGTGATTTCTGCCGGGCTGCAGTGCACAGTGCGGGACTCCAGCATGGTAAGTATAAAAACATGGGTGCAGTGTGTGCGGTGTGGGCCCCTCACCTGGACCCAGGGGCCCACACCGCACACATTGCACCCACTATAGAAACGCGAATGATATTCCCTTTCAAGCATTGTGTGTTGCTAGTATACTGTACAGTGAGGCACGCTAACACTGTGTTACATTTAGATTTACTAAGCCCTTTCCCACTATTGTGTATCGTTTTCATGAAGTTGATGACTGTAATTGAAATCCATTACTAGTAGTGGTGCTTTGACATTAAGCTGTGCTTTGACAAATTGGATTTGGGTAGTTTTGTTACTTCACAGGTTAATAAGTAAATTCAGATTTTCTGAGAAACAAATGACACAATTTGCACCCCAATGAGTCCTTGAGTATTTCCACTCTCTTACTCATAACTCATTTACTTACTTAAATTATTTAATCAGCCTCATGAATCCACAAAGTATTGAATAGGAAATGTTCCAATGGCTAACATTAGTGTAATTAAGTACGTTTTCGGTTAATAAAAATGTGTTTAAATACTGTGTCTATATTACAGCAATTTCCCTTCCCGGCTCATCTTTATTACAAGAGCAGACATTTTTCTTTCCAACTTGTTATATACTCATTATGGTTTTCCAGAAAACAGAAGACAAACTGTACAGCTAAAATATTATGGTTACTAGAATATACATTTATAATAAATAACTTTGGGAAATTTCAAAATGACCTCTCTCTACGCCTCTTGAAAAATATAAAGCCATTAAAACAGATCTAGGGAGAATTTTATATATATATATATATATATATATATATATATTACATTTTTATAAAGCTTAGAAGGAGCTACAGATTTCTCAGGGATTAAAATATAAAATTCTAATTTCTTGTTAATATGTGTGTGTGTGTGTGTGTGTGTGTGTGTGTGTGTGTGTATATGTATATATATATATATATATATATATGTGTGTGTGTATATATATATATATATATATATATATTTTTTATGATTGTGTAATTGCAGGCTTCTGCATCACTTGAATGGAACTAAGTGCCTGTAGACTACCTAGAGGGTAGATGGTTGCTGATCGCTTATGGAAGCAGGGCAGTTGCATCTCAACACTGGGGGCCACAATGATGCGATTCTCACAATCGTGTCATAATGGCTCCATCCTCTCCGCATGTACCCGTGATTTGCTGCATTATGCTCCCCATCTTGCCCATTTCATAAGGAATTGGTCGGGATGCGGGAGGATCATCTACTGTTCTAGGGGTTCTGTGAAACGCCCTGAAAATTTGGGACTCTCCCATATGATCTAGGAGAGAAGGCAAGTATGATTTGAGGAGAGTTGTTCACTCAGACTTTCTTCCCCACATCTCTCTCTCCAGCCATATCCACACAGAAGGTCATCCCAGTGGCCTAACCATCATTATTTATCATTTATGAAGTGCCAGAATATTACAAAATGCTTTAAAATGAATCACCCTCTGCATTCCTTTTATTATTATTATAAACAACAGTTATCTATATAGCACATACATATTCCACAGCGCTTTACAGAGAATATCCGGCCATTCACATCACTTCCTGCTCCATTGGAGCTTGCAATCTATATTCCCTACCACATGTACACACACTTGCACAATTTTTTTGGGCCAATTCACTTACCAGTATATTTGTGGATTATGGGAGGGAGCCCACACAAGCATGGGGAGAATATACAAACTCCATACAGTTAGGGCCTATTATTGTAAATTTGTGAGTAGTGCTGTAATAACATATGCCACATATATAGTACTTCGGCAAATATGTATAAAGAGCAGGGGTGAAGCCAGGCTTTCTTTCACCCGGGGTAAAGACTCAATAAGGCCAAGCTTGAAGTCTATATCTAAGGCCATCTTTATCTTTGTGTAGCCTACAAACCACTCCCGTATGTGTGTGCATTTCCTCCTCCCATTCCTGCTCGAATAGGAGACAGAGGAGAGATTTATTGAATCTTCTAAAGAGTGCAATACCTATTCACTCTTATGCTGGGTAACACTTTGGACAATGTATCGTTTGCGTATCAGCAGGTGTGTACATACTAAATTTTTTAAAACATCATACACAGGCATATCGAGTCGGCCCTGTAGCACATCCGATGCCTAATACATCTGCAGGCCACCCGTACACTTGCTGCAGGGCCCTCCGGTAACTGACATCTCAACTGGGCAGGCAAATTCAAATGCCCGCCCAGTTGCGCAGACACACTGGGGGGAATACAAATGTTTGAAAAGTCGGATGGGTGTCTGTTTTTTCCTGTCTATTAGATACGAAAAACAGACACCCAACTGACTTTTCAAACAATTGAATTCCACCCGTTGTGTGGATGATTGGTGAATATGTATGCTTACCAGAATTGTCTGCTCGGTCGGCGCCATGGCGAATCGGCAGATATATTTGCCAGGTGTGTACTCATCCTTATCTCCCTGTCTGTTATTCCCCAGCATGTTTTATTACCGTGTTACCAATTGTAAAGAACAATGGAATATGCTGGTTCTATACAAATGCAATACGTATAAAGAACGTATCCTTTTAAATCTAAAATGTATTCAACCTCAATAGTATGCTGGTGTTAATTTCTATTGCATTAAGGAGTCAATGTTCTCCTGATGAACATGCCAACAGTATATTGATAAATATAGTAAAGTCTTTGCATCTGTAAAAGACTTATATGAATATTAGCAGCACCTTTAAAGACTCTTTGCCAGAGCAGCAAATTTTAGGAAGCTCAAGTAGATTGATAAAGAAGTGCGAAAAAAACATTTATTGAAGTGATAATAAAGATACTCTGAAATTTATTAAGAAGGCCCCGGAAAATGGTAACCAATGTACTGAATTTAAGAAGTGTAACTTACAGGTTGTCGGTAACAAAAACAACAGCACTGACCAGGGGGGCGAATTGGCCATAGGGCTGACCAGAAAGGTTCCTGGTAGGCCGACATGTCTATGGGGCCGGTTTTGTGTGTTGTCGTGTGGCCCCACACTGCATTGTCCCCATTCATTCTGTTATTCCATCTTTGCAGTACAACAACTCTGCCATTTAGTGATGCTGCCATGACTACTACATGTTATACCTCTTGTGCTGCCCATGTCAGGACACTTCTACAAAATTTTACAGGGCCACTTTTCGTTCCCAATCCGCCCCTGGTCTCAGACACAATTGCAACAAAAGAGGCAAAGAAGGCCACAATTGTTTACAATCAGACCATATGAGGAGAGATCCTGCCCCCTCAACAGACCCCACCCCCTCAGCAGACCACACCACCATTAGGGCTGCTTCCATAAATTTTCCGGGCTGGTTTTCCATCCCAATCCACCCCTGGCACTGACAAGTACAAATAAATTCAGGGTAATCTATAAAACCTAGGAATGCTGGCTCTATGTTAAGAGTTTATGCAGATGTGTACAGTATATAATTATTGTTTCTTAGGGGTCTATTTATTATGCTGAGAAAAGCCACTTCATTGGAGAAAGGGTTTTTCTCACCTTCTCTCAATTTATCAAAAGAGGTTATCAGATTGCTCTGAGATTTCTCTATGGGTACGGTGGGTCAACGCACTTTATCAAGTAACTAAAATTCTGGATGCCCTATACTTGGCAATGGGAAATCCGTGAAGCCAGAAATTCTTCTTGATCCCCGTCTGGCTAAAACACACACACCGTTGGCCTGTTACCTATCATCCCTAGTGTTAGGATGCCTCTGATGCAGAGAAAATCCTTGCAGTGGTGCTGGACTTTCCCCCAAGACCTGGATTGGTAAATTGCAACAATACTAAAATATATATCACCATGTAAACAGCTAAATACCATCTCTGTATTTGTGAAATCAGAAGCCGGAGAACATCATTGATCAAGGTAAAAGTGCCTGTTCTTAGTTAAGGCATAAAGGTCTGTAACGCGATTGCTTGTTTCAAGTGTATAATTTTGTGTACTGTGAAGGCCTTCTTATTGGATGGTGAAACATTGCATTTTAAAGTGTTGTGACTGCCAGGTTTGTGATCCAGAGAAAGGGTCACTACGCCTCAGGAATCCCAGAACACAGTGAATGGGGCTGCCAACATAGATCACTCAGTCATGCTAAATTAACCCATAACCCCACATCTAGACTGCAATAAGGGAGCGCTCACAGTACTGACTGATATATGTCTCGCAGGTCTTTTCATCAGCCTCTAAAATTGCTTTTGGGTGTTAAAAAGACTTTAGGAAAGTCATTGTGCTTGTAATACTCATGAAAACTTTGCACCTACAATAAATTGTGTATTCCGTTTGTAATGTAACATGAGGATATGCCGGCAGTTACTGTAGGTAGGAATTTATTTATGTTATTTATTATTTCTAGGTATAAAGCAATATCTGCTATAATAATAATAATAATAATAATAATAATAATAGTAATAGTGTCAGGATTTTTACAGGCGGGCTCTGGGCCTGATTCAGAGCTGCAAGCACAGGCAAAAGGCACTCAGCTGGGCAAAACCATGTAGCACTACAGGTGGGGCAGATGTAACATGAGCAGAGAGAGTTAGATTTCAGTGGGTGTCTCCTTATTTTTAATATATATTAATAACATTGAAACATTTTTAATTGAATCTATCGCAATAGAGTGCCCCAGCACGTAGAGTCTACTTACCTATCCCAAACCAAACCAGTTTTTTTGACTCTTGGGCGCACCACCAACAAAACTATTACCCACTAAAATTGTAATGGTGTGTATATTTCTTCACATGTTGGTATCTTATGTATCTTATGTATCTCTAATTATATATAGAAATCAATTCAGGGGTGCAATATCTGTGCTGAACCTATATCGTACTGTCCAGTTATCCGGAAGGGCTGCTCAGCTTCACCATCGCAGCATATCCAGATTCACCATTACAACCAATCCCAGTGATACTGAAGGGCTGCTCAGCTTCATCATCATAACATATCCAGATTCACCGGTACATCCAATCCCAGTGATCCTGGAGGGCTGCTCTGCTTCATCATCAAAGCATATCCAGATTCACCAGTACAGCCAATCTCGGTGAACCTGAAGGGTTGCTCAGCTTCATCATTGCAGAATATCCAGATTCACCGGTACTGCCAATCCCAGTGATCCCAAAGGGCTGCCCCTGCAACTCCATTGCAGCATCTCCTAATTTGCTGGTATAGCCTATCCCAGTATTCCTGAAAAGCTGCTCCTGCAAATTCGTTGCAGCATCTCCAGAGTCACTGGTCATTCTCATCCCAGTGATAGTGAACTCTTGGTTATGAACTTCCCAGCTATCCTAAACACTGGTAATCCAATACCCCAGTGTCCCAGTTCCCCCTATAGCTGGTACTACATCACCAACTCTACTCACGTGATACAGCCTCCAGTCAGGTGTTCCTCAATAGTCAAAGTGTCACGTCTATGAATGAGTAGACCCTATATTAAACCTGGCCAATTCCGTCCTAAGATCTCAAGCCAGAACCCAGCAGCTCAACCTAATCTAGATTCACAAACAACCTCAGCCGTGACATATCTCTCTGCACATGTTATATCAGCCCCACCTGCAGTGCAACATGGTTTTGCCCAGTTGTGTGCTTTTGGCTTTGCTTGCAACTCTGAATCAGGCCCTCTGTCTGCTTATCCATTGTCAAAGTCAAAAATATTACATAAAAAGAACATACAAACTACACACATTATGAGTCGCTATACTTGCAAATACGCGCAGCGAGCACAGCAATATATGGTAACACACGCATTTACACGGACATGCCACAGAGATGGATTCGACACTTATTTCATGCAGTACATAATTATAATAATATCAAGCGCCAGACATCATGATGATTTAAAATTATATAATGAAGTAATGTCATGTATGTGTATTATTTGAACGAAACCAGATACACCTGTCATATTTGGTATTAAAGCAAGCAGATTAATGTGTAGATTAATTTGATACTTGTTATAAAGTTGTAGTACATTGCAACATAATTATGAATAAATGTATAAAAGCTAAAATCACTTTTGTTAGAACAATAGATATTCCAAACAGGTAGTGGACAGGAAGCTCAGGCCAGCCCTTTGGATATCTTCAAGGCTGAACCTGATTAGCATATACAAAGAGACTAGTGACTCATCATGAATGAGTAAGTTCCCTCCCCCAAAAAACTAGATAACACATTGCTGATCACACAGGAGGTCAGTTCCTGTTTTGGTCTCAGAGTAAGATGGAGTCCCAGCATGATTTTACAGAGAGAGAGAGACATAAGCATTGAGGGAATGGTATTGTATGCTGGCCTGTAACTGTATGGAACTGTAACTGTATGTAACTATGTATTAACTGCTTACTGTATGAGTTGCAACTATAGGTATACTGTACATTGTAATATATTGAATCCATATCCTTTTAATAACAAATATATACATCAATGAGCTTTGGAACTCAGATAATGTGTGGGTGTATTGTTTTCTCTTATGGGATGCAGTGTTTTGCGATGTACAGCGCACTTTTATCGTATATGGTAATAAGATGCGCCTGGCGTCTGCAGTATATATTAGAGCAGGCATTTTAAATATTTGTGAGAAAGCAATTTGGCATCCACCCCATGTACTGTATCTCAATACTACAGTAATATACCCCATATTATTAAGACATTGCAGCACTCCAGTCACCCCTTTGTATCATGAAGTGATTGCTACACAAAGTGTATATGACATTAAGGACCTAGTGAATAACCCCTACTGAGATCTACAATGCGGCAAAAAGGCTGAAAGTCAGTTATCTATCCTTTTAATAAAGAACTATGCATGGGGATGCTGAGTAATACTCAGTTCCCTGGGTGTGGTATGATATGTCGACAGTCATAATACTGACACTCATCATGTAGACAGTGGTGAAATGCCAATATTCTAACATGTCAACATTCCATCACTGTCTATATGATTTTTTTCTTTTTTAAATAATAAAGCATTTTTCCCCATCTTGACACCAACTTGTTGGGGGTAATTCAGAACTGATTGCAGCAGCAAATTTGTTAGCTAATGGGCAAAACCATGTGCACTGCAGGGGAGGCAGATGTAACATGTGCAGAGAGAGCTAGATTTGGGTGGGTAATTTTGTTTCTGTGCAGGGTAAATACTGGCTGCATTATTTTTACATTGCAATTTAGATTTCAGTTTGATCACACCCCAAATCTAACTCTCTCTGGACATGTTATATCTGCCCCCCCCTCCCCCCCCCCCCACTGCAGTGCACATGGGGGGTCATTCCAAGTTGATCGCACACTAGCTGTTTTTAGCAGCCGTGCAAATGCATATTCGCCGCCTATGGGGGATTGTATTTTCGCTTTGCAAGTGTGCGAATGCCTGTGCAGCCCAGCGCTGCAAAAACATTTTGTGCAGTTTCTGAGTAGGTCTGAACTTACTGCGATCACTTCAGTGTTTTTGGTGCCGGAATTGACGTCACACACCCGCCCTCCAAACACCCAGAAATGCCTGCGTTTTCCCTACCCCTCCCAGAAACGGTCAGTTGCCACCCATAAACGCCCTCTTTCTGTCAATCTCCTTGTGATCGGCTGTGCGAATGGATTCTTCGTTAAATCCATAGCTCAGCAACGATCCGCATTGTTCCCATACGAAGTGCGTGCGCATTGCGGTGCATGCGCAGTAGAGACCTGATCGCACCGCAGAGAAAATCAGCAGCGTGCGATCAACTCGGAATGACCCCCATGGTTTTGAACATTAGCTAACAAATTTGCTGCTGCGATCAGATCTGAATTAGGCCCAATGACCATTGCTAGATAATGATACGTGTGTCACCACGAATCTTCTTACATAGGCTTTCTCATGCAAAGCTATCACTGGAGTTAGCTGATGAAGGCCATCACCGGCAGTATGCGACAATACCTGTCCGCATGACTTCTTCAGTAGGGAAAACACGCATATGATTTGCTAATAATGAAAAGCAGCAATAGTCATATACAGTGAGGCAAAAAAGTATTTGGACAGCCACCGATTGTGCAAGTTGGCCCACCTAAAAAGATGAGAGAGGTCTGTAATTTCCATCATAGGTACACTTCAGTTGTGAGAGACAGAATCTGAAAAAAAAGACACAGGAAATCACATTGTATGGTTGATTTTTAAACAATTTATTTATATATTCTTGCGGGAAATAAATATTTGGACAATCAAAAAGTTTAACTCAATACTTTGTAATGTAACCTCGGTTGGCAATTACAGAGGTCAAACGTTTCCTGTAGTTTTTGACCAGGTTTGCACACACTGTAGCAGGTATTTTGGCCCACTCTTCCATGCAGATCTTCTCTAGATCTGTCATGTTTTGGGGCTGTCGCCGGACAACACAGACTTTCAACTCCCTCCACAGATTTTCTATTGGGTTGAGGTCTGGAGAATGGCTAGGCCACTCCAGGACCTTGAAATGCTTCTTACGGAGCCACTCCTTAGTTGCCAGGGCGGTGTGTTTGGGGTCATAGTCATGCTGGAAGACCCAGCCACGTTCCACCTTCAATGCCCTTACTGAGGGAAGGAGGTTTTTGCCCAAAAGCTCACGATACATGGTCCCATTCATCCTCTCCTTAATACGGATCAGTCGTCCTGTCCCCTTTGCAGAAAAGCAGCCCCAAAGCATGATGTTTCCACCCCCATGCTTCACAGTGGGTATGGTGTTCTTGGGATGCCATTCATCATTCTTCTCCCCCCAAACACGGCAAGTGGAGTTTATACCAAAAAGTTCGATTTTGCTCTCATCTGACAACATTACATTCTCCCAATCCTCCTCTGGATCATCCATGACGACTTAGTGTGTTACTAATGGTAACCTTTGTGACTGTGGTCCCAGCTCTCTTGAGGTCATTGACCAGGTCCCCCGTGTAGTTCTGGGCTGATTCCTCACCGTTCTCAAGATCATTGATACCCCACGAAGTGAGATCTTGCATGGAGCCCCAGGTCGAGGGAGATTGTCAGTGATCTTGTATTTCTTCCATTTTTTAATAATTGCGCCAACAGTTGATGTCTTCTCACCAAGCTGCTTGCCTATTGTCGAGTAGCTCATCCCAGCCTTGTGCAGCTCTACAATTTTGTCCCTGGTGTCCTTAGACAGCTCTCTGGTCTTGGCCATGGTGGAGAGGTAGCAGTCTGACTGTTTGAGGGTGTGGACAGGTGTCTTTTATACAGATAACCAGTTCAAACAGGTGCCATTAATACAGGTAACGAGTGGAGGATAGAAGAGCTTCTTAAACAAGAAGTAACAGGCCTGTGAGAGCCAGAAATCTTGCTGCTTGGTAGGTGTCCAAATATTTATTTTCCACAAGAATATACAAGTAAATTGTTTAAAAATCATACAATGTGATTTCCCTTTTTTTTTTTTCCCCCCTAGATTCTGTCTCTCACAGTTGAAGTATACCTTTGATGGAAATTACAGCCCTCTCTCATCTTTTTAAGTCAACTTGCACAATCGGTGGCTGTCCAAATACTTTTTTGCCCCACTGTATAAGTTGGATAAATGAATGCTAGTGCTGTTCCATCTAGAAAACTGAAGGCGTTCAAAGAATACAACTGCTTGTGTGGTGACAGCTTGAAGTGAAAGGTGAATGCTTTTCCTCTGTCACATGGGAGCAATTAAGCTCAGGAAATGTTGTATGTATTGCATTTAGAGTCCATGTGAAAGGGGGTGAGCATTTCCCCTTCACTTTAACTCTCACCAGGGGATGATTAAGTACTATAAAAATGAAGGCTCTTCTAGCTGGAAAAGTGCTAATATTCAAATCACTTGTGTGCAGGGGCTGGCTGGGCAGGGGGGCAGGTTGCCATCCAGAGCCGGATTAAGGGGGGAGCCCAGGGGGTAACAAATCTCAGGGGCCCCCTGGAGGATCCGTAGGAATCTTTCACTTAGGCTCCAAGATCATGCAGCTTCTGCTGCTACATTGCTGCTGTCATCGGGGCCAGCACTGAGTGCAGCAGCCAGTCACAGCTGCTGAACTGGTCATCTCCCACTGCCACCAATGGGCTGCGGTGAGGATGCCTCTGCTCACTCCCCCCCCCCTGCTGAGACTCCGCCCCCTATGCTCCATGAAGCCCCGCCCCCTTCTCTCCTCTATCCCTATGTCTTTGCTTATCCTGCTCTAGTCTCCACCCCTTCCCTCTCCTCCTCTCTTCTACCCTATCTGTGACTGTCTCTCCTTCTCCCCATGAGCTCCAGCTCCGCAGTCTGCTGAGAACAGGCAGCCTACTTCCTACTGAGGTAAGTATATGGGGAAGTGTAGGGGGGTATATTAATACAGTCTGGGGTTGTATTAATGTTATATGTGGGGGTTATGTTAAGAGGATGGGGGTGTATTTACATTATGGGGACTATACAGTATTACTGTTATTGGGGTGGGGGTGTATTAATATTATGGGTGTATATTATTGTTATCTGGGTGGTGGGTTGGGGTGGGGGTGTATTAATATTATGGGGGTATATTACTGTTATCTGGGTGGTGAGTTGGGGATGGGGGTGTATTAATAATATGGGGGTATATTACTGTTATCTGGGTGGTGGGGTGGGGTTATATAATACTGAAAGGGATATTCAATTACCCTGACTTGCTGTCGGGTGTACTGTATTGCCGTAAACACTGCCGTAAACACTGTATTGCCGTAAACCCGTAAACACACAGGTTTCACTGAACCTGTGTGTTTTCGGGAGAAAATGCACTTTTTTACCAGCCGACTAAATCAAATAGCCCAACCGCAGCACCCAAAGAAACATCGGGGGTTTTTACTCCAGATGTCTCTTCGGGGGGTAATTGAATATCCCTTTGAGCCTGATTTGGAGGTGGGTGGATTTGCAGTAGCTGCAGCAGCTACTACTACGTCTTTATGCTAATGCCGCAGTCGGTGGGCGCCCTTATGTGTCGTCCACCAGCTGTAATGCAAATCTGTCGATGTGTGCATGAAGACGGGCCATCGATCAAACATCGGTTGCACCATCAGACATTATAGAATCCCTTTGGTGCTCAGAATGTCCATTGGATCATGGCTGCCAGTGCCAATGGAACTGCATTTTATGACGCAGTCCCTGACATTGACACGTCTACCGCCATCAACCACTATCCAATCACCTCCCAGGAACACCTAACGAAATTGCATGGCTATCCATGCAATGCAGATATGTGTCTCCTGGTGGTAACGACTGGGACATATTATATTTAGGTTTTCTATATGTATGTGCTTACTTGTTTATAGAGATTTTCAATGATACATCTTGGAACACTGATTCAAGAATCATTATATTTTTGTTACATTGTCCAACCCTCTCGTCCTCCTAGGGTGATGAGAATGTTGGTCAATATCGATAATTCATTGATCATTCTAAGGAGTTAGGAAGCTGTATACAGATATAGATATGATGACCAGTATATGTTTATTTAATAAACGTTAATTGAATAAAAATAAAAATTAACAGATTAAATTTATAAATCTGGGATTGGTGGGGTTTGAACCCAGGACACTGCAATTAGTAAGCCTGACGACTAGTGTGGTGCGCCACTGGCAATTCTGTAATACGTTGGTCTGAAAAACATATATATATCCTAGTATAGAGCTGATCACTAAAGAGAGTTTTTTAAACAAATAGGTTCTCCGCGATGTCATTAATAGATTATGAGCAATCAATTGCTTTTTTATATGTAAGAAAAATGTTGTATTTTTATGTATAATATATATACAATAATGTTTATGCGAGTGTATGTATAAATAGTTATGAAGGCACACTCGTTAGAGACCACATTAATTGAACAGCATGATACCCACACTGAATACTGATGGGTTGATGTTCCGTTATATACCATATTGAACTGATTACCAGACACACCTTCTGAGGAAACCGGCATGATCTAAGCCGGAGAAATGCGTCAAGGAGTTTGAACACGATACTGCTGAGCCGCAAGATTAATATATCATTGGTCCCAGGACGTCTACATTCAGCTGTACGAGTGACCTGTCAGTGTCCCTAGGTGTGCCTCATCGCTACGATTTCCAACTTGGCTGCTTGCCTATTTCCAGTGCCGGGCGGTCCTTGTGTCATAGGACCCGGCACCAACGTTAACATCCACCGCCGCATAGCCGCTACATCCTTGTGCCATAGGATATGGCTTTTCACACTGCATCTTGGTGAGAATCTTTCATCATCTTGAATACGGCATAGCGGTGTCAAAAATACGTTGCTAAGGAACTATTAATCAATTACAGTTGAAAAAATCTCTGTGTGTGTTATCACATCAAAACGATCATCGTTAATGAGGCAATCTTGAACACCGCAGCTAATTGTCCATAACAACAGGGACTCAGCTGACTGAACGATTTGTTGGGTTAATAAGGAACGTTAATTATACATTTTCTTCATCGTTGGATATACTGGATTTCCTTTATTACAACCAATAGGGGACTATGCTTATAATTATTTTTATCCAACACTATATGGTATAAGTAATTGTTCCTATCTATTTACCAATTGGCTCATCAGCAGTTATCGTATGGTCAAATATATGCTGTTTTATCAATAATAAATTGTTTTTATGATATTATATGTTTGCGCTCCCTATTATAGTATCTATAGTTTTTTAGTGTTTATCGGGTATAACAGAATACCTTTTGAGAGCAGCAATTATTAATTATTGTCAAAGTGGTCTTTAATTTTATTTCTAAAGCGCCTGTATTCAATTCCTGATTAGGAATAATCTTTTTTCTTTACATATTATATTGGCCTGACTTGACATACTGTAGTGCTAGGGTTCATACATTCATAGGATTCTGTACTTTTACATGTCTACAGATTTGAAGGCTCGGACATCGAAAACCAAGTATCTAGAAGAGGATCCAGTGGATTGGAGCAGATGCTCTCAGTAAGTAGCTCTGACATGCACCCACCCACCCATTATAATAAACACACACACACGTGTGTGTGTGTGTATATATATATATATATATATATATACACACACACACACACATCACAGCAAGGTGTCTGGCTCTCTCTGTAGAATAAAGCCATCAGCGCCGGGTGCCCGCAGACTCTGAATCACACACATCCCCACATAGTGCAGCACTCCAGGCGGCTGAAATAAACACTATAACAGCAGCACATAGAAAGTGTCACCTATAAACGGCACTGAAACGTTACCAAATATATGCTGCTGTTATAGTATTTATTTCAGCTGCCTAGAGTGCTGCACCGTGTGGGGATATGTGTGTGTATGTGTGTGCCTGCCTCTTTATTAGGGGCCCCCCTGACTGAAGTGCGCCCTGGGCCCCCCATAGTCTTAATCCGGCCCTGTTGCCATCTGCCCCCCGGGCCAGTTCAATTTAGGTGTTCCAGGGCCACATGACTGCAGATTCCCTGAGAAAAACTGGGCCGCTTGCTTGAGTCTGCCCACCAGGCTGAAAGCTGCTAGCCAGCTCCTGCTTGTGTGACACTACCCTGAGAGAGATCTTAAACTGTCATACTGCCTTCCTGTTCAGGGATGGGAGTCACTCCCTTGTGCCCCCTTATACTGTGCCAGTGGGGAACCCTGGTGAGTTAATGCTTCCATGGTGGAATGCAGAGCAGGGGAGCTGTGCAGGTAATACCGCTTTCAGATCGCAATGTCGGGTCCCACCCAGGAATTGGGAATGGGTCCTTCCCGGGTGGGACCCGGAATTGGACCCTACACACCACCATCCCAACCTGGCAATATGCTGGGTCGTGTTGCCATCCGGGGACGGAGCCGGCATAGGGGGTGTGTGCGGAGGCAGTGCTGGGAGATGAGATCGTGCTGCCTCTCCCTATGCAGTGAACGGGTACCAGCACACATCGACCCGGGTGACCCATTCACACTGCGTCTGACCCGGTAATAGCCCGGGAATAACCCTTCTTATAACCCAGGTTGAATTACCGAGTCAGGCGACGCGGGATTTCTGGAGTGACCCATTCACAACACACAGCGACCCGTGTCGACCTGGCAATACACCGGTGTGGTGTGAAAGGGGTTTAATAAAGCTTACAAGTGGCAGGTACAACATAGCTCTCTCTGTAGGCCTCCCTGAATATCAGCTCCTCCTTTGTGGCACTCTAGACTTTATTTTTAAACACAATTTTTTAAAAATGGAATTTCAGATAGGGCTACACAGGGATTATCACCCAAAAGGAAAGAAAACCTTCCTATATTCTCTTCTTAATAAACATTTTCTGCCCGGAATTGCCTGTAATCTCCTAAATAAGCAATTAATTGACATCCCATTAAACTCTAGAGGAGATTAATTACCTTTAAACCTCCTAGTGATAATTTGTGGACCCCTTATTCAAAAGTAAAACCTTCATTACCTTTAATACCAAGAAATAATGACACGGAGACTTGAATTTGGCAGAAAATTGTTAGCTATTTATTGTACCCTAACCATTAGTAAACCTGTAAATTGGAAAATTTATTTAACATGCCGATTCAGCCGACATATGGTGGCAGAAAAAAGAACGGCTCTATTAAACTGACGCTAACCTTAAAACGTTCAAATTCAAAACTATCCTAATTTAAATACAAACTATAAAATCGGTAATAGGTGCCCAACTCAACCCCCACGGTGACTACCCACCCTGATGGGTGATGTCGCTGCCCCCGGACGGGTGGTCGAGCGGCCTTAAAAGTCAATGGAGGTGAGTGCACCTAAACCACACCAAACTGTAAATCACTACAGCTAACCAGACAAACTACAACCTGCCGTTCTTTTCCGCCAACAGCGAAAGACTCCTCCCCAGAGTCTTCGCACCGCCACCATAACCTCAACCTAACTCCTGCAACACAAGAAACAGATCCTCCAGGAAAAACATCATCCCCTCATTGGACAGATGCACACCATCAGGCCGAAAAAGGTGACTGTCTCGAAACCGAATCCTAGGGTGGCGAACCACTTTGCCTCCGTGGGACAACACCCACTTCGCCACCGCCCCATTCACCTTCTGCCTGGCCTCATCAATCAGGCGACCGTCCGCCACACCTCGCCAACTCAACCTTGGCACCATCATTGAGAACACCAAAACACAATTGGTCCATGCTGCGGCCACACAGGCCAGATCCTTCATCATGGCCCACCGCAGCTCCAAAGATGTCCTCTTCCCCAGGTCGTTGCCACCTAAATGGACAACCAGTACCCTAGGGACTCCATGCTCGCTGGCCTGACTGACTAATCTACTCTTCAGATCTTTCCACATCATTCCCCGCCAACCAAGCCAACGAACGCCTTGAGCCCTAGGAAACATCTGCACCCCCTCCGAGGCCAAAAACCTGGCTGCCCAGTATACATAAGAGTGGCCAACCACCCAGACTGCCAAATCATCGACTACCCAACCTGAAGAGAAGGAAAAGGGGTAAAAATTCGGTTAATAAAATTCTAAAACAGAGTTTAGTAAATGCATTAACCTGAAGGATCTGCCAAAAGAAAAAATGGATTTTCGTGTCTTGCAGAAGTAACGGCCTAGCCGATCTGCACAAGCTTCCAGCCAATTTGAAGCAGAACAGAAACACACAATGGGAAAATCAAAATTAAATTAAGAAAATAAACGGGGGATGGGGGGGGGGGGGTATAAAATGGGAAAAACATGTAAGAACTCAGCTGGAGGTGAAAGCGTAAAAAACCTGCTGAGGGACTTTGATTAGAACTGATCAGCCGAATTGTAGATTAGAATTCAGTCCATCAAGTCAGGCAAAAAATCGCAAAAGAACTCCAGACCCCCGCTGCCAGCAGCGGCGAGTAGCTAATCCCTGAGTAGGATAAACAGGGGAGACAAACCGATACACCACACAAGGACGTACTGAACTTTACGACAGGACTTATACAACTACAAATAAACAAAACCATAATCAAGCAAACATCTCATGCGACGGGGCGAATATATCGTCTGTAACTTGACGACTTCCATCGCCCCACCGCCTGGATTTCAGCCACGGAAAACCCTGCCGACGCAGCCGACGTCGCAACCCCGATGCGGAAGGAATGCGTCCCGAAAGCAGCGGGTGGAAGGCCCAAGCTCGCCAGACAGCGACCCAGCATCCAACGAAACTGATATTTCGTCACTGGCAGACCGTCATAATGCAGCAACCACGACCCCCAACCATCGGGCCGTACTGCCGCATACTGAACTGCCAACCTCACTGGGCAAATGCTCTCCTCCAGCGCCGAAACCAAGGTGACCCATCGCCCTCTACCTACTTGGTCCGTCTTAGAGCGACGCAATCTGCACAGCAAGGACCTCTCACCCACCACCACGTCCTCGAGAAGCATGCGCAAATCTGCTCGCTTAGAAGGCGCCACCAGCTCCGACACCCGAAAGGCACCATGATAAGCCATTGAGAACGCCAAACGGAATAGCAGCGACTCAAAAATGGACGACGCGATATTGCCAACCGCCATGATGACAGCCGGAAGCAAGGGCGCATCAATGGGCCGCCTCCTATCAGGCGGCGTCGGCGCCACGCGTGCCCACCCCTTCATCGCCTTAAGCAGAATCCCGCTCTTTGTCACGTCAGGGACACCCTTGATTTTGTTAAAGAACGAAATACCAGCCAAGTACCGGTATACCACCGCTCTGGACCTACCCGTAACAAACAGCTGCCAAATAAAAGAAAGCATCAGCCGATGCCCGCTCTTACCTTGTTGACTTCGTCCTTGGACAAACTCCTCCCACTCGCTCCAAGCTTGTCCGTAAGCCTTGAGCGTGTTCGGAGCGACTGACCGCATCGCTAGACCCTCCAGTCCGGCCCGATCACCTGCCAGACATAACCGGGACATTGAAAACCTTGCCCATCGGCCTCGGGTGCCAACAAACAAAACCTCTCCCATTGACCTCGTGACAACGCGTCGGCAATTCCGTTCTCCAGCCCAGGCACATGCTGCGCGCGGAACCACACATTCCTATGCAAGCATGTCATCAGCAACTGCCCCAGCACCCGCAGGACCACCAGCGATTTTGCCCTCTGGTTATTTATCGCATGCACCACGCCCAGATTGTCACATCTAAACAAGATGCTGCGATGCGCCAGACGATCGCCCCAAACCTCCAGCGCCACCATAATGGGGAAAAGCTCCAGCAGCAAAAGGTCCTTAGTGAAACCCTCGCGATGCCATTCCGCCGGCCACGAGGCCGCGCACCAAGATCCCTCCAGATAGCAACCGAACCCAGAGGAACCCGCCGCGTCTGTAAACAGCTGCAGCCCAGCGCTGTCGACTGTTGGGGCCTGCCATATACACACCCCATTGAAGTCCTCCAGGAACGAGGCCCATACGGCCAAATCCCTCTTAATCTCGGAGGACAAGCATACGAAATGATGCGGTCTGGCACACCCCGCAGTCGCCCTTTCCAGCTTCCGGCAGAAAACCCTGCCCATCGGTATTACCCGACAAGCAAAGTTCAACATGCCCAGCAAGTACTGCGCCTGCCGCAGCATGACTTTGCGCGACCTTACGAACCGGCAGATAGCCTTGCGGAGCTTCGCAACCTTGTCCGGAGGCAGTCGACATGATCCCGCCACCGTGTCGATTTCTATCCCCAAAAATGACAAACAGGAGACCGGCCCCTCCGTTTTATCCTCGGCCACAGGAACGCCGAAGTGAAAAAACAGAGCTCGGGATGCTGGACAGCAAGTCGCCGCAGCGTAGTGAATTCGCCGGACCCACACACAGGAAGTCATCGAGGTAATGGGCGACTCCGTGACCCCCTGATGAAGACTCCACGCACCAATGTAGGAATGTGCTAAACCGTTCGAAAAACGAGCAGGAAACGGAACATCCCATCGGCAAACACTTGTCGATGAAATACTCCGCTCCAATCCGAAAACCCATAAAACGGAATGAGTCCGGATGCAACGGCAGCAACCGAAACGCGGATTCCACATCTATCTTAGCCATCAGGGCCCCAGGGCCGTAACTACGGACCAACTCTAGCGCCTCGTCGAACGACTGGTACCCCACCGAGCAGTGAGCCGGCGGTATCGCGTCGTTGACCGACGACCCCGTCGGGTAAGAAAGATGCTGAATGAGCCTGGAGTCTTCTTGGGAACTACCCCCACTGGGGAGATGACCAAGCCATCCACCGGGGGTGAGATAAACGGTCCCTCCATCCTACCCGGCCTAATCTCCTTATCCACTTTCTCCCGCAGAACCGACGGCAAGACACGAGCAGACTGGAGATTCCGTTGGGCCTGGACCAAAACCTTGCTCGCAACAGGCAAGCGAAACCCAAACTGAAAACCGTAAAACAAAAACTGCGCGTCCGCCCTATTTGGATACCAATCCAACCACTTGGCCATTGTATCCAAATTAATTGGCGTTGGAGCTCTGCTGAGCGCTCCTGCTCGCGCCAGGCCTTGAGTCATTTTGCTTACCCCGGGCGCCCTGGCGACCGCCTTTAAAGCAGGCAGAGGCTGGGTGGGAGCCGCCACATTGCAAGCACAAATGTCGAAACCGACACTGCTTGCCGAAGGAACAGGACGCATTGTTAAACGCGAAGCACTTCCCTTTTGTGGCGGCCTGCCCCCCTCCACGGACGGCCGACTTACCTGTCTTGGCCGATCCGCCGTCCGCGCCGGTCCCTTGGGCGGACGACCCTGCGCAGTGCCCGTCCGCCCCCGGATTCCGGGGCTCCCTAGCCTGTTGAGAAGCCCGGGTGACTTGGAGCCAGACTTCCACGTCCTTGCAACCAAAGTCTATCACCTGCAAGCAGTCCTGCTTTTCCCGGAATTTCTCGTCATACATCCGCCATTCGATGCCCGACGATGTGCGCTGCATATCATGTATTAAATGCAGGTATCTGATGACGTTCATATGTTCGTCCGGTCTATCTTCTAGGTAACAAGCCGCGAAGACACAAAAACCGGCCAGCCAGTTGTCGAAGGTACGGAAAGCCTCGGCCCCGATGCCCTTCTTTGCTGACGCCGACTTATAGTCCTTCTTTAGGTCCTTCGTCAAGACGAACATATCAACGTAATCCCCCCTGCCGATTTTCCTACGGCAGCTATCCCTCAGTCCCCGCATCACGGCAGTGTAATCGCAGTAAACTACCCCAGGCAAATCGCGGCGCTTCTTGGCCCTGCGAGCGTCCTCGCTAAGCCGCTTCCGTCTCTTCCGTCTCTCCTGCTGACCCGCCGCCCTCTTGGCGTATTTCGTAGCGCGCGTTTTCGCCCGAGTCGTGCTACTGACATCGGACGCCGGCGACGACAGAGAAGAAGAAGAGGAAGAGCTGCGAGAACTAGAGCGCGTGCTGGAGCCCGACCCCGACTGCTCTACCTCACCTGATGCCGTCGACTGCTCGGACAGGGAATCCTCCGGTGTGGCAAATGCGACATCCTCATCCTCGCTCCCCACCATCTCCACTTCTCCGCGATCACCTTAAGAAGAAGACGGAGCAAAGGACCCAGAAAACAATCGCGGCGCATGCCTAGCACCCCGAGGCGCAGGCGTCCCCGCTTCGCGCCCCTGCTCGTCCCGCACGGAACGATGACCCAGCTGCGCCGCGGCCACCCCCAGCTCGCGGCAAGCGCGAGCAACTCGCGCCGCCGACACCGCCCGCGTACCGGACCCGCTTGCTACTGCATGCGTGCCGGAACGCCTTGCCACCCCCGGGGATGCGGCAGCGGCCAGCGGGCCCAATGCCGCCACCACCGTTGACAGGGCCGACGCCAGCTCTCCGGAAGGGTCCTGACCACCCCAAAACTCATCGCCGTCCCGTGTGGGTTCCCCCGCCGATGCCGGCGCGCGCCTTCCTGCCCGATGCCCGACAGGTGCCAACAGGGGGCCCGACGCCCGGAGCCCAGACTGGCCCGGTGGGGAACCGGCAGCGCCCCTGACCACCAGCGGCCCGGTCCCCCACCAGTCACTGCTCTCCCCTTGTGCCTGCCTCATGGTGCCAGCGCTGCCCCCTCTTCCAAACCCCCGCGTGCACCCTCCCCCCGCAGGCCGGAGCTCCCTCCGCCCGCTGGGAGGGCGCCGCGGCGTGACTCCCTGCTGCCCTGTGCATTATCATTTATTCTGCCCCCCACACTGCCTCTCCCCCTCCCCCGCTCCCCGCCGGACTCCGGCTGCAAGGGAGTGAGCTGGGGAGACAGGGAGACCAGCGGCGCCTGTGGAGAGCGCGGGCATGTGCGCACCCCGTGCGCGCGGCCCGCCTCTTCCCGCCACCAAGCCCCCGGCCGTGCCGTCTTGAGAAGCTGACGGACGAGACCCCGCGACGGGCCTCGTCCGACCTGCCGCCGCCTCCCGTCTGCTCGGCCCCCCTCGCCTGGCACCGCTTCGTGGCCGCGACGAGGGGGAAGAGACTGGGGACGATTCCGGCTCCATCGACGGTCGCCCACCGCGGCGCGCATGCGCGTGCCCGCGGGCGCCCGGCACTGAGGCTTCCACCACTGCTCCCGGAGGTGAGGGCCGATGCCCGTCCACCTCCGGGCGTCCTGCCTGCACCCCCAGCCCTCCCCGCCACCCGTGCCCGGCCGGCAAAACCGGCACGGCCCCAAGCGGCCAGGATGACCGGGTCCGCCGCGCCCCGTCCACACTAGCGCCCGCGTAGGCCCCAGAGGACGGGAAGCCGTCCACAGGGCCAGCCAGCCCGTCCTCGGGCCCAGACCCACCGCCTGATGAGCGGTAACGGGCTGGGGTCCCGGCGGAACGGCGAGGGCGAGATGCAGCCATGACAAAACAATGGATTTTAATGTAGGGACGTGTCTTGTATAAATGAACTAAATTAGTACACAGGCCAAATAATGGGGAGACTCTGCTATGCAGCACTCACCCAGGCAATTCAGCAGCAAGAGAGACCGAGCTGGCCTAGCATTCCCTATATATATTAACCCTCCCCCTTTTTCCATGGGCTGTACTTTCCTCACAGCTAGGTACACCCCTCCCAGGATGTTTAACTCTCTCCATTCCCATGCAGTCATTTCGCTCTCCAAATTCACACAAGGCAATTAAATTACTGTATTGTGTGATTGAGCAGAGTACATAGGAAGCAATGAGTTATATAACTATTGTTATTCCCCTACAGCTTAGCCCTAGGGCAGGGGTGGCCAGACTTTTGGAGTCGGTGATCTACTTTGAAAGCTGAAAAGCTTTTGTAACCTACCTAGGTGGGATAATAGCGTGCGCCGCAGACATGCGCCAAAAAAGGGGCGTGGCATAACAAAAAATGTCGGCGCGGTATAACAAAAAAAGGGACGTAGCCTTGCTGCACAGAGTGTAATGACTGTCTCGCACGAAATAACACATTGGCCCCCACAGGTAAAAACCTCAAACACATATGCCCCCACAGTGCCAGATACACACATGCCCCACAGTGCCAGTTATGCCCCCACAGTGCCAGTTATGCCCTCACAGTGCCAGATACACATATGCCCTCACAGTGCCATGTGCCCACAGTGCTAGATATGCCCCCACAGTGCCACGTATGGCCCCACAGTGCCAGATACAGATATGCCCCCACAGTGCCATGTGCCCACAGTGCTAGATATGCCCCCACGGTGCCACGTATGACCCCACAGTGCCAGATACAGATATGCCCCCACAGTGCCATGTGCCCACAATGCCAGATATGCCCCCACAGTGCCAGATATGCTCCCACAGTGCCACATTTGACCCCACAGTGCCAGATATGCCCCCACTGTGCCATGTGCCCACAGTGCCAGATATACCCCCATAGTGCTGCTCACCGTTTTGCTGCTGTGTGGAGAGCGCAGCGAGCGCCTCTCCTGCCTGCCGCCCTGCCTCTCAGTCTGGTCTCTGGCGGTGACGGCAGCGTGTATATCTCAAATCAGGCGCCGGTCTGCGAGCTCTGATTGGCTTTCGAACCGGCACCTGATTTGAGCTATACACTCCGCCATCACTGCCGGAGACCAGACTGAGGGGCAGGCAGGAGAGGCGCGCGCTGTGCTCTCCTCACCTCGTGTGGATGAGCGGCGGATCGTGACTGGCTTATCGCATGTCCGCGATCGACTGTATGGCCACCCCTGCCCTAGGGTATTGTGCATCAAGTAACGATTTAGCAAAATAGCTGACTTTCAGCAATTTTCCCGGCAGATTTTAAGGGTATGGGTCATTGGATAGACACAACTTAGGTGGACATGCATTATGTCGACAAAGACAATAGGTCGACATGGTCATTAGGTCAACATGTACTAGGTCAACAGGTAAAAAGGATGACATGAGGTTTTTGACTGTTTTTGGTGTCGTTTTTTCCGTAAAGTTACGGGGAACCCAAATTAGTGCACCATATACCCTTGCATGGCTCGCCATGCTTCGGGCAAGGTGCTTTGCTCCGCTACCGCTTCGCTCTGCACAGATTACCGTTCCAGTCGTAGTCCACGTGGATCGTTAAGTATGACATTTAAAAAAAAATTTTTTTTTTAAAAAGTCATGTTGACATTTGACCTGTCGACCTAATGCACGTTGACCTAATGGCATTGTTGACCTAATGAGTGTCGACCTAACGACCGTACCCCGATTTTAAAACAGCAACTCTATTAAAAGAAAAAACTTGGCGTTTATGGTATATTTTCTGTCATCTCTGCTCCCAATAACCACCCTAACAAATACAAATAAACAATACTGCGAGAAAACAGGAAATAAAAAGATGCAAACAGCACTTCATACCACAGTCATGCACAAATTATACACAACAACCAGAGGTGTAGCAAGGTGTCATGGTGCCTGGAGCAAGTATGTTTCGGCGCCCCCCTCCCCTGTACTGAATTGGGGGCGTGGCCTCCAGGGCCGGTTCTAGACCTAGTGACATCCAGGGCGAAAGGCGAAAGTTTCCTTCGGCACGCCCCCCCACACACACACACCTAGAGGTCAAGCATAGTGCGCGCCGAAGGTGCGCGGCAAAAAATAGGAGCGTGGCTGCATAGGGAAGGGGCATGGTCACAGTTATGCCCCTTGTAGTTATGGACTCAGTAGTTGTGCCCCCTGTAGCTGTGCCCCCAGTAGATTTCCCCCAAGTAGATGTGCCCCCTGTAGCTGTGCCCGGAGTAGTTGTGCCCCCTGTAGCTGTGCCATCAGTAGGTGTGCCCCCAGTGGGTGTGCCTCCTGTAACTGTGCCCAGAGTAATTATGCACCCTGGTCTGTGCCCCCTGTAGCTGTGTCCCCTATAGATTTGCCCCCAGTAATTGTGCCCCCTGTAGATTTGCCCCCTGTAGCTGTGCCCCCAGTAGCTGTGCCCCCAGTAGCTGTGGCCCCACTAGGTGTGCCCCCTATAGATTTGCCCCCAGTAGCTGTGCACCCTATAGATTTACCCCCCCCGTAGATTTGCCCCCAGTAGATGTGCCCCCTGTAGCTGTGCCCCCAGTAGCTGTGGGCCCCCTATAGATTTGCCCCCAGTAGCTGTGTCCCCTATAGATTTGCCCCCAGTAGATGTGCCCCCTGTAGCTGTGGCCCCAGTAGGTGTGCCCCCTGTAGCTGTGCCCCCAGTAGGTGTGCCCCCTGTAGCTGTGGCCCCAGTAGGTGTGCCCCTGTAGCTGTGCCCCCTGGAAACGCCGAAAACAGAAAATAAAATAAAAAACAAAACGAACAAAAAATACTCACTTGCCCGCTCCTGCATCCCGACTGCTGCTGGCCGCGTCTCCGCCGTCTGTGCGTGTGATGCGTGACGTCACACTCAAGTCATGGACCAGAGGGGAGGGGAGCGGAGAGGAGGGACAGGAGGGGAGGGGAGCGGAGAGGAGGGACGGGAGGGAGAGACTTGAAGCAGCTCGGGCTTCCAGCTGTCAGTGACTGACAGCTGCGAGCTGCTTGCGGCCAGGCAAAGGTTCCGGCGGAGTCGAGCTGCGGCGCCCTGTACTGTCTTGGGCGCCTGGAGCTCGAGCTCCCTACGCCCCTGACAACAACTAAAGCAAAAACACACTGAACAGACAACGAATGATCTAGACAAAATACAGTCCCCAATCGCTGAATACTCCAACCATTAACTTGTGCTTCTATCAGCTAATAAGCCTTCTGTAAATGGGGGTACACACAGAGATATCTGTGTTTAAATTCCAAGTAATCTGACTAGATTGCTTACCAATTAAGCACGGATCTCTCCGTGTGTCTGCCCATAGCGATAGCGATGCGCGGCCCCACGCGTCGCTATCGCTGACTCTAGATTTGCCAAATCTAGCAGATCACTCATTTTACCGCTGTGTGCTGAGCGGGGGAGAGATGTGTGCTAAGCGGTGTGTGCTAGATCGCTCAGCAAACATCTCCCCTGTGTGTACGGAGCTTCACAGATGAGGTAGGAATTGTGCATGCATTCACCATGTCAATATTTAGAATATCGACACAATAATGTTGACATTCAGGATGTTAAAATACATATAATGTCGATGTTCAACGTGACATAACACTAACATTATCAAAATGTTACCATTGCAAATGTCAACACCCAATTTTAGGGTTAGGTATCAATTAGGGTGGAGTTAGGGTTAGATTAGGGTTAGTCTTAAGGGGGTACTCACGGAGCGATATTCTAAGCAATCTGACTAGATTGCTTAGAATTTAAGCATTATCGCTCCGTGTGTACCCCCTACAGCGATAGCGATGTGCAGCCCCACGCATCGCTATCGCTGGTGCTAGATTGGCCTGCATGGCCAGGCCAATCTAGCGGGTCGCTCACTTCACCCACTGGGTGAAATGCGCGCCCCCCTCCCGTCTCCCCCCGCACGCTCAGCACACATTGCGCTGTGCTGAGCGGGGGGAGAGATGTGTGCTGAGCGGTTCGCTCAGCACACATCTCTCCCACATCGGCCCGTCTATATGGGCCTTTAGGGGTCAGTCCACTTAGATGTAAAGTTTCAACGCCAGTAACGGCATTACATCTGAAACCCTTTGGTGCGGGCTGCCGTAAAGTGTGGCTGTTGCCGCGCTAACTCGTGGGTGTAAGAAAAAGATTCATCCCTTGGAGTGAGATTCAACACTAAATCCCGTTGTCAACATGCCGACTCTCAATGTTCACAGTGTCAACATTCTTTGAATGTCTACATTATCTCCGTAATTTATGACAAGTTTTTCTGTACTTCATTGTTACTGCACTGCACTATGTTCATTCTATCTGTTAAGCGCCTTGATTCCTATTGAAGATAACAGAGCGCTATATAAATAAAATAATAATAACACTAATAATAATAATAATTATTATTATTATTATTATTATTATCATCATCATCATGTGCTTATAGTGGTCCTAGAGAGGTGGTGGAACTCGCCCCCTCCCCCCCCCCCCCCCACACACACACACACCTGTGCGATAAAGGGATTGCACAAAAAAAGGGGCATGGCCTCAAAAAGAAAGTGGCTTGTTCACCCAATAGTATCCCCAATTCAAATTATGCCGCACAGTAGTACAATTTTATTCACATTGCACCACATAGTAGTGTCCCTTATTCATGTTATGGTACACATTAGTGACCCTTATACACAAAGCCCACAGTAGTAGCACCCCAAATACACATAATACCCGCAGCAGTAGTGTCCCTTATACAATGCCCTCAGTAATAGTGGGCCTAATTCAGAGTTGATCGCAGCTTCAAATTTGTTAGCAGGTAGGCAAAACCATGTGTACTGCAAGGGGGGGGGGGGAGGGGGGCAGGTATAACGTGCAGAGAGAGTTAGATTTGGGTGGGATGTGTTCAAACTGAAATCTAAATTGCAAATTTTATATCTGCCACACCTGCAGTGCACATGGTTTTGCCCAACTGCTAACAAATTTGCTGAATTACTTCCAGTGTCCCTTATGCAATGTCCACTGCAGTGGTAGTGCCCACAGTTGTAGTGCACCTTATGTAGAGCCCATAGTATTGGTGCCCCTTATACAATGCCCCTTATGTCCCCAGGAGCGATGCCTCTTATTAAGTGCCCCCTATGCAATACCCTCAGTAGTGCCCCCAGTGGCAATGCCCCCAGTAGATATGACCCCTGTAGATATGGCCCCAGTAGATATGCCCCTTGTAGATATGCCCCAGTAGATATGCCCCAGTAGATATGTTCCCTGTAGATATACCCCAGTAGATATGCCCCCTGTAGCTATTCCCCTTGTAGATATGCCCCCTGTAGATATGCCCCTGTAGATATTCCCCCTGTAGATATGCCCCAGTAGATATGACCCCTGTAGATGTGCTCCCTCTAGTAGCGCCGCTTGAACACACACACAAAAAAACAAAAACAAACCCACAATACTCACCAGCCCCGCTCCTGCTCCCAGTCTGCTGCCCTCCGTCTGGCCACCCTCTCCTCGGAACTATGGGAGATACGTCATGATGTCTCTCCCATAGCGTTGCACAGCCGCACACTGCAAGAGCTGGAAGCTGGAGCTCAGGAGTGAGCTCCTGCCTCCGACTTTCGCTGAGGTGAAGAAGATGCCCGCTGGTAACAAAATCTCAGCGGGCGCCGGGCATCTCCCTGCGGCTCCGGGGTCACATTCTGGGTTAGGTGAGCTGGAGGAGGCGGAACTGGTTCTGTCTCCAAATGGAACTGATGGAACGCAGTTCCGCCCCGTTCCGTCTCACTTTAACTTCTGAGTATTATTATTATTATTATTATAATAATGTCAGTGTTGACATTCTGAATGTCGACAGAATATACCATACCTGAAAATGGGCTGGGTATGCATGACCGCCGGTCACCATACCGACACTGCAGTATCCCAGCATTGAGATGGCCTGCGGGGGACGGAGAGGTTGGGGGAAAGGGGGGTTGTGAGCGCAACAAGCCCTTTGCGGGCTTGTGGCTTGCTGCGCTCACCACAGGTTCTATTCCCACTCTATGGGTGTCGTGGGCACCCACTAGTGGGAATAGTCCCTGCTAGTCGGCATGTCGACTGTTGGGATTCTAAGGCGCAGGATGGCCGCTGGTCACATAACTACATCCCCTGAAAATGTGTATTTATATAAATAATAGATTCTCCTTAAACATGCTGCTGCTTTGGAGTGGCCTTAGGACCTTATTCAATAAGGTTTGCAGTTTCTGCGATCATATAGTTGCCGTCCAGAAATAGAGAGAAAAAAAACCATTGCAGAAATTGCAAATGCATCGCAAAACCATACGCAATTCACGGAACTTTGAAGATTTTTCCTATCTGCGCCGGGCAAGGTCATCCACAATTCTTGCGACACAAGAGGCTGGAAGTGGTCAACACTGTCGTCAGAGGCCCTCTTTAAAAATGCCTGGGCACGCCTGCGTTTTTTTCCAGACACACCCAGAAAACGTCAGGTTTCCACCCAGAAATCTCAACTTCCTGTCAGTCAGACAGCGGCTGCATTGCAATCATGATGTGTACGCAATTTCTGTCGCTATTTTTGCTCACTCATGCGCAATGCGAATGCTGCACATACGTAGGAACCAAATTTGAAAACCTGACCAGTGCGCAAATAGCTGCCTGTGTGAATCGGTTGATGTGGAGTGTCACCAACACTCCAATTTCATAACACAGCACCAAAAAAGACCATCAACCTCGATTCCCTTGGCGCTCAGGGCTACAGTCCCAAAGTCCTCTGGTAAAGGTGACTCAAAGTAGATATAGATCGTCCACTTAGAACCTTAAAAACATAAAATAACACCTCATAGGGCAATATATCCAATTCTTCTATATTAGTGCAATATGGATAAATGAGGACTCCTACCCTTTGGAGTGGTCTACGTTTTAGGTAGACAAAACAGCATGTGATATTTTAGGGGTACAACCCGCACCGGATACCTCACGTATTCATCCTCCAAGAGAAGAGATAATCCCAAGATAGTGTAATACTGTTTTAATAAAATATGCAATAAAAATGAACAATGACAGTGATGCTAGCCTCTCACCCGGTGAGTGGTCTACTCAAAAATGGGCAGACATATGAGCATGAGAATGGAAAATCCAGGCGTCCCTGCAAGCTCCAAAACACACCAGGCTCGAATCAGGACCACTGCTTCCTCACTCCGCCAACGCGTTTCGATACTTCCTGTATCTTTGTCAAGGCATGGAGGAAGTAATAGCTGCTTGGATATTTATACCCTTAACGATCTCCCCACAAAAAAAAAACTATTTCCAGACACAGATCTCTAACTCTAAAACATTCCTATTACTAATATGGAGCGCATTCTTATGTTGGTGGCCAGTCCGGGATTTGCATCTATCCCAAGTCACAATGCTCGATTCAATTCAGCCATGTATGACCGCGAAAAGCCGGTATAGAACATCCTGTTTCCGCCGGAAGTGACGTTTCATGCGTTCCGCCGTTACAGCCGATGTTTGACGTCCGTCTCACTTCCTGTTTCTACCGGAAGTGACGTTCTCTGCGTTTCACCGGCGGCCCAAGCAGTACCCAAACTTCCTCTATTCTTTAGATCATACATGGTGAATCTTCACCCTTGATATCTTTTGCGGAAGTACTTGCGGGTCATATATGCATTCCGTTGCTCCATATAGATGTCTCCTTAAAAATAATAACACGTTTGTATAGTCTTTATATATCCATAACCTTACAATAACATACAGTAAATCTAAAATACCAAACATTATGCATAAATTAAAATTAGAGGAACCATTTAACCTCAAAATCTTTGTTTAGACCTGAGGGAATTAAGGTCTTATACCTATAGATAAAACTCATCTCCTCTTTGGCTAACTTAGTTGTTATATCTGTTTGTCTAGGATTTAGACTCACTTTTTTGAGCCCATAAAATTTTTTCATTTTAGACACATCACAATCATGATTGGGTTTAAAATGTGCGGACAACGCATGGGTGTCCAGCCCTTTGCGAATATTTCTGAGATGTTCGCTTATTCTAGTTTTTAGTGGTCTTCTGGTACGACCAATATAAAACTTGCCACATACACACTCTATTCCATAAATTACATTTTGTGTGTGGCATGTAATGAAATCTCTAATCATGAACTGTTTCTCATTGATGGTCACCTTCACGGCTTTTTTTCCAAAATTATTTTGGACACCCCTACACCCCATACATCATCCACATCTGTGGAAACCAGATGAGATGCTATTCTTATTTGATATTGTAGTATTATGGAAGCTCCTGACTAGCTTATGTTTAAGATTGGGGGCTTTCCTAAAAATGCAGACTGGATGATCAGGTAGTTCAGATCCTATTATTGAATCTTTTTTTAGGATCCCCCAATGCTTTCTAAAGATTTTTGTGACCAGATTGTGCTGAGTAGAATAATCAGATATAAATGCCCATTTAAAATTGTCCCCATCATGAAACGTCACTTCCGGCGGAAACAGGACGTTCTATACTGGCTTTTTTCGCGGTCATACATGGCTGAATTGAATCAAGCATTATGACTTGGGATAGATGCAAATCCCGGACTGTTTTTAGAGCTAGAGATCTGTGTCTGGAAATAGTTTTTTTTTGTGGGGAGATCGTTAAGGGTATAAATATCCAAGCAGCTATTACTTCCTCCATGCCTTGACAAAGATACAGGAAGTATCGAAACGCGTTGGCGGAGGGAGGAAGCAGTGGTCCTGATTCGAGCCTGGTGTGTTTTGGAGCTTGCAGGGACGCCTGGATTTTCCATTCTCATGCTCATTTGTCTGCCCATTTTTTAGTAGACCACTCACCGGGTGAGAGGCTAGCATCACTGTCATTGTTCATTTTTATTGCATATTTTATTAAAACAGTATTACATTATCTTGGGATTATCTCTTCTCTTAGAGGATGAATACGTGAGGTATCCGGTGCGGGTTGTACCCCTAAAATATCACATGATGTTTTGTCTACCTAAAACGTAGACCACTCCAAAGGGTAGGAGTCCTCATTTATCCATATTGCACTAATATAGAAGAATTGGATATATTGCCCTATGAGGTGTTATTTTATGTTTTTAAGGTTCTAAGTGGACGATCTATATCTACTTTGAGTCACCTTTACCAGAGGAATTTGGGACTGTAGCCCTCAGCGCCAAGGGAATCGAGGTTGATGGTCTTTTTTGGTGCTGCACATACGTAGTCATTCGCTAAATGGACATATTGCGAATCGTGAATTTTGCAATCCTTACTGAATGAGGCCCTTATTACACTGACCTCCACTGTCTTGAGTTTTAAATATCCAAACCACTGTATAATATAATAAGGCAAACAACTAGTAGGTCAACATCATAGATAACCCCACACAAAAACAAAAACACTCCTTAATGAATGTAACCCTATACCTTTGTCTGCATGTTGGCTCCATGCTCCTATAAAGTAATACATGGGAATATGTTATATGCCTCTTCCAGTAAATCTTCTTGTGTGCTGTTTGACTGCTGACCTCAAACCTTTCTCCTGTTACTCTACTAATGCCCAGAAATTGTAATTTACTTACAAATAACACTAGAACAGTATATGTTTGTTCTTATTAAATCACTCCCTTTGGCGAAGGGATTTATGGAATACAAAAGAAATTTTACCCTTATATGAATGTAAACTAAATATCTACCACTTATATATATTTCTGTTCACATTTGTAATACTTATTTTGCAATCTACATTTATTTCTAAATGTTACATTTGATTTATATTCCCTCGCAAAGACCCAGCATAATCTACAAGGCTTTGGCATTACATAAACAAGCATGACATGTAGTACAACAAAGAATGACTGTGTCCAGAGGTGATGGGGGATCAGCTAGCAATACACAGGAGACCGCAGCAAGGAGCCAGGATAGTGTATAACAATCTGTGCAGTGTCATCCGTCTATGTCTCTCATTCCCTAATTTACAGCCATTCTTCTACATATTCTCAGCATACATAGCAACTAACCAGGGATATTGTGGATACTCTCATATAAAGCTTTATAAATATACAAAAGTCTTTGTTTTCAGTGTAGAGAACCTCAATTTATGTTGCAGAGATATTTAATAAAAAGGGTTAGAGCCTACAGTTATTTACCAGTATGTATAGTTATTAGTCACTACAGAGATGAGAATGACATTCTTAGTAAATAATGACACATTTTTAAGTTTTGTTTGTTTGTTTGTTTGTTTGTTTGTTTGTTTGTGGGGGGGTTTTTGGAGGGGGGGGGGATTTAGGGAGGCATCTGTGTGGGTCAGGATTGGGTGCCTGCTGGGGATGTAAATGTTTGCACAGTTCAATAGAAAGATTGGGCTTGCCATTGTGAAGTGCGGATGAGCCATAGTAAGGTGTTACGTAATATGGTTAGAAAAGACAGAGGTTTATCTAGTTGACTATTAAATTCTAGATATGTTGATCAAGATAAAGGCAATTTAATCCCACAGGGGAGGTATTATTCTTGAAATAATTTTTGGCATGCCAGGTCCCGGCCAACTCAGTCGCTCTGAGCGTCTTTCTCACACAAAATGGGGAAATGACAAAACTGCCTCGCCATTTGTGTGAATAAATGTGAATCAATCTGAATCTTTACAAAGTGCTCCGATGCAGTGTCAGCGGCTCTTTCTCACACCAAGTTCCATTGTGCTTCTCCTGCAACTTTGTACATGTTCTCCTGAGTATAAGGTCGCAGCTTGGTGTCTCTAGTACACAGTCAGTGGTGTTTCGCTGCAACTGTGATGTGAATATGATGCAAAATGTAAAGAAAAAGACGGTATGTTCCGCCTATCAGAGCGTCTCAGTCGCTCCGTATGGTGTATAGGCGCTAGGTGTATGAGGACACATCTGTACTTGTGGTCTTATGGTTACAGCTTTATCTGGCGGACTCATACAAGCAGAAACATGTAAGCAGAAGTCTCTACTTATTATTTTTATTTATTTTATTAACAGTTTCTTATATAGCGCAGCAAATTCCGTCGCGCTTTACAATTGGAAATAACAATGATATAACAAAACTGGGTAATAACAAAAAATCATAGAGGTAGGAAGGCCCTGCTCGCAAGCTTACAATCTATAGGGAAATAGGCATGTGTACATAAGGATAGGTGCTATCTATTGCATAGTTGTCCACCACATTGCAAAGGTTCTTGGTGGGCTGTATGATATGGTCACACAGCAATGATGAACCGGGGTCGGGAGGAAGGGAAAGTGAAGAATGAGAAGACGTGAGGATATGTGTGGACTGTGCAGAGTGGATGAAATTTGATAGGAAAGTTTCTGAAAGTTATGTGGGCGGTGAGTTTTCAGGGAATGCTTGAAGGTTTGGAGACTAGAGGAGAGTCTTATTGTGCATGGTATGGCATTCCACAGAGTGGGTGCAGCCTGAAGAAAGTCCTGCAATCGTGAGTAGGAGTGAGTAATGAGTGTACTTGTGGCTGCTATTGGCAGAGTAGGATTCCATTTTGTATCCTGAGATAATATTATACTTTATTTATAGAGGTTATAATCTAATACCAGCATGTATAGAGTTTATAATCTAATACCAGCATATCTGATAGAACAGGTCCTGGACATGATAGGTACCCTACCTCCTCGCTAACCTCACCTCCCTCAGATGCTCACTCCTGGTGTTGGGTAAGGACAGAATCCTATGCTCCTCTGTCAGAGTGAAGGAGTGGCTCTGGGCTGTGACATCACACCATAGTGTAGCTCTCCCAGAGAGGGACAGACATGTGCACTTCACCGGTAGAGAATGCAGAATGCCACCACTGCAGGTCAGAGGCTGGGTCCTGTAGGGTAAATAAATATACTGAATGAGATTGCGTCACCCATTCAGTGTTCTAAGTGGAAAGCATTGGCGCCCTAGATAACCACACACATTCTCCTAGTGGTAGCGCCAGCTCTGCATACCAGGGCCAGTTTTAGCTAGAAAACAACTAATCTATCAGTAAACTTTTGGAACATAGGAGCAAAATATAGTATCCTGAGCTACACCACATGAGCAGAGGAAGCAGTGAGAGAACTCCAGGCTAATAATCAGTCCCAGTACCCCATGAGGCAAAGCCTCAATGCTGACCACTGTGCCAGCAAGCTACTGAACACACTGCACCTTTTGTGGACTAGTTGCAGAGAACAATGTATAGCACTCGCCCCATGAAAAAATAATAATAACTTAAAACAGGGAAGTTAGCAAGATAAAAGCTTAATAAAAGTAAATAAGCCTTCTGACTTATTCTGTGGTTGCCAGGGTTTTGTATTACAAAATGTATGGCAACATCATCTTATTCATCACATCATCTTATTCCCTCATAGGCCCTCATTCCGAGTTGTTCGCTCGGTAATTTTCTTCGCATCGCAGCGATTTTCCGCTAATTGCGCATGCGCAATGTTCGCACTGCGACTGCGCCAAGTAAATTTACTATGCAGTTAGGTATTTTACTCACGGCATTACAAGGTTTTTTCTTCGTTCTGGTGATCGTAATGTGATTGACAGGAAGTGGGTGTTTCTGGGCGGAAACTGGCCGTTTTATGGGTGTGTGTGAAAAAACGCTGCAGTTTCTGGGAAAAACGCGGGAGTGTCTGAAGAAACGGGGGAGTGTCTGGGCGAACGCTGGGTGTGTTTGTGACGTCAAACCAGGAACGAAACTGACTGAACTGATCGCAGTTGCCGAGTAAGTCTGGAGCTACTCAGAAACTGCTAAGAAGTGTCTATTCGCAATTCTGCTAATCTTTCGTTCGCAATTTTACTATGCTAAGATTCACTCCCAGTAGGCGGCGGCTTAGCGTGTGCAAAGCTGCTAAAAGCAGCTTGCGAGCGAACAACTCGGAATGACCACCATAGTTCCAGCATACAAGGATGCTGATCAGTTCCATCTCGGTGGTGAACTGACAGCTTCCCTAGTATGTGACAAAATCAAAAGACTGAGTCATTAGGCAGAATATATACTTTTACTAATCAATATCGTTATTGTAATTCTATTTAATATCTAGTAGTTTTGATGTGTTCTAAATTGTCCAGTGTTAATGTCCATATGCTTGGCCGTACTAATTTCGGTGCTCTGGAACTACTCAAAGTTTGATGTAAAAACAAAGAGTGTGTGGCTTATTTTTTAAGTACATCTGGACCAGTGGTTCTCAACCGCGGTCCTAAAGTACCCCCAACAGCTCATGTTTTCCAGGTTTCCTCACAGGACTGCAAGTGAAATAATTTGCTCCACCTGTGGGTCTTTTAAAATGTGTCAGTGAGTAATGAATACACCTGTTCAACTGCTCGGTGACCTGAGAAACATGAACTGTTGGCGGTACTTGAGGACCGAGATTGAGAACCACTGATCTAGACGCACACCAGGTACAGGGCCATCTTAACGTATAGACACACTGGGCAGCTGCCATGGGGCCCCACGATTCCATAGGCTTTTGAGCAGGAGTGGGCTGGGCCAGTGGGCAACTGTCTGCTGGTCTGGTCCCTTCGGAGCTTCTTGGGAAGCAGGTAAAGAACGCTGCCCAGCTGCTCTGCTTGTGATTTATACACAATCTGATAGTGAATTACACACAATCAGAGTGGCCAGGCAGCATTCTCTGCCTGCCTCGCAGCCTTAGCCAGACACTGATTGGTAGATGGCTGGTGCTATCCCCCAATCAAAGTGCTGACAGCCATTCACTTTATGGAAGCATGTGGAGATATGGTGCAGGACTGCAGGAGGGGTAAAATATGATTTTTTTAAATGTATTCCTACGAATGGGTGTGTAGGGCCCCCAGTGCATTTCTTACCCAGATCTACAATGCTGTTAAGATGGCCCTGATTCGGAAAGTACAATAAATCCCCAGTATGTATTTTCTTGATCAATGTATTACTATTTTATGGATTACTGTATAATCCACCGTATGTATTTTCTGGATCACTGTATGAGGTTTTCTGTACCACTGTATGATAGCCCCATATCTATTTCAGGATCACTGTATTTTCTCCCTGTATGTATTTTCTGGATCACTGTATGAGGTTTTCTGTACCACTGTATGATAGCCCCATATCTATTTCAGGATCACTGTATTTTCTCCCTGTATGTATTTTCTGGATCACTGTATGAGGTTTTCTGTACCACTGTATGATAGCCCCATATCTATTTCAGGATCACTGTATTTTCTCCCTGTATGTATTTTCTGGATCACTGTATGAGGTTTTCTGTACCACTGTATGATAGCCCCATATCTATTTCAGGATCACTGTATTTGCTCCCTGTATGTATTTTCTGGATCACTGTATGAGGTTTTCTGTACCACTGTATGATAGCCCCATATCTATTTCAGGATCACTGTATTTTCTCCCTGTATGTATTTTCTGGATCACTGTATGAGGTTTTCTGTGCCACTCTATGATCTCCAGTATGTATTTTCTAAAGCACTGTTTGGGGTTTCCTCAATCACGCTATGATTCCCCGTATGTATTTTCAGGGTCCACAGCAGATATCAGAGGTTTCTGTTGCAGTCACTCTCACAGTAGTCCCATACTAGCATAGCTTCTGGAGCTTGGCCCCAGTAACCAAAGCCATATTTAGATGGTGCTAGCCTTCGTAGCCTATTATCTACAATATCACAAACTGGACCAGAAAGGAATCCGAAGGATCCCTTTCCGATAGTTTTCAGTAGCACATGAGCAGTCTGATGGCTACGTATGCTAATTACATCAACCAGGTCACAAATCTGTCAGTGAAGACTGCGCTGGGACAGCTGGAAATTGTGGAGCTGTCCCGACACAATTTAAGTGAGGAATTATGGTGGACGCAAATACCGGTAAGCACACGGTCTTAGTCACACATGATCACATCATTAATGTAATCAGTCATACATCTCACTCTATGGGCGCTATGTATCAAGACTCGGTGAGAGATAAAATGGAGTAGTTGCTTAAAGTAACCAATCAGCTCCTAATTGTCATTTCAAAGACTGTGCTAGATATACGATAGTTAGGAGCTGACTGCTTGCTTTGGGCAACCTCTCCACTTCAACGCTCTCCAAGGCTTGATACATCTCCTCACACATGAGAACTGTTGAGGACAGAGCGTATAGGTAGCATCGGCAAGAAAATAGGTGCTAAGGCTTGTAAATAAGGGGTACACAACCCTACGCAATTTCAAAATCATGGACTTTTTATACTGTATTGTCAGGATACAGCCAGTTGTTTACTGATGAAAATTTTCTTTACAATACTGATGGTTGCGTACCGATAATGGATCCGGTTGGAATCCTGGCAGTCAGGATCCTGGCAGTCGAAATACCGACTTCGAAATCCCAACTCTGCTCAGAATGCAGCACCCAACAAGGATCACAATCCTGGCGCCGGGATCCCGAACAGGGGTTTGCCAAGGCTGCGGACCGGTAAGCCATGTGTGTGTGTGTGGGGGGGATCGGGATGCCGCGGTCGGTCATCTGACCACTGGCAACCCGATCGCCGGCAAATCATACCCAACCCACTGACAATTAGCACATGTACTTACAGTTGTCAACCATGAACCATGCCCAATAAGAACATAACTTTATATTTTTCATGTATCAAACTATAGGAAGTCTCTACTACCATCACTTTTATTCCACTGCGCTATTCAGCATTCACTAAAAATACATATTAATCCCTAAACACTGTGCTGAGCGCAGTGTCAAGTCTTAAAACACTATTATGTAGCGCTGGCAGCTCTCTGAGCTGTTTGCATCTAGTTTCGAAGGTTGTTACGTTAGAAAAATTACAATTAGTTTCAAACCATTAAATACATTTCAATGTATTTTCCTGGAGAGGGAATCTGAAAAAATCAATTAATCAATGTGTAATTTGCACTTAAAACTGCTTACTACAACCCTTTATTGTCTTATTACTGCAGGACATGTTGAGACGTTCATTTCTGAGGCATAGTTAGCGTGGAAAGGAAAAAGCGTCTCCATCATGTGCGTAAATATACTAACAATAATGAAGAAATGTATAATGAATATATATATATGTATTTAGCCACTAGGACCAGGCGGGCCTCCCTCTCTCCTACGGGAGAAAAGTTTCTCTATAAATAAGAAATAGAATGGGAAGGGAACAAAATAAATTCCTTTCCTAAAGCGCATTTTATTTTGTTAGTAGGAAATATGGCCACGCTAAGAGAATCAATAGTAGCCCATTCTGTGTGTGAGAAATATAGCTGCTAGGCAGGCTTATCTCTCTGGCAGACTGCATTTATACACAGAACAGGTAGCGTGGGCCGCTGGCTCCTCCTGTACAGTCACACACTGCATAGCTGGTCTCATGTTTTACTAGCTGGGTGTTTTTATTTTTTTCATTGTTTTTTTCTTCTTCTCCATTTTATTCAACTATATGCTGTGGGTCTCCCATACTGTCGTAGAAGAAACAAGATGACAGGTCTTAAAACAAATCGCTCTTCATTGTCCTAAGATCATTTTCTGAGCCTTGTTGTTTGTTTGCTATTTAAGCCAAATATTCTCCGTTCAATGTTGGCACTATTATATTGGGGAGATGTTTGATCTTTGATTCAAAGGAAATCAGTTTTCTGCCAATGAAATGCAGAAAATATTACAGACCTGGACAATATATCTATAATTCTTCTTGTAGTGGCTGCCTGCAGCACAGTGGGCCTGATTCAGATCCCAAAAGGATCTGCGGCACATGCAGCAAAGCACCAATGTCCAAGGAGGCAGCTCGGAGCAGTAATGCAGCAGGAGGCGTTATGCCTCCTGCTACATTACTACATTAGTGCTGTAACTGCTGCCTCTGTGTAAGCATATAACTGCTGCCTCTGTGTAAGCATGTAACTGCTGCCTCTGTGTAAGCATGTAACTGCTGCCTCTGTGTAAGCATATAACTGCTGCCTCTGTGTAAGCATGTAACTGCTGCCTCTGTGTAAGCATATAACTGCTGCCTCTGTGTAAGCATGTAACTGCTGCCTCTGTGTAAGCATATAACTGCTGCCTCTGTGTAAGCATGTAACTGCTGCCTCTGTGTAAGCATATAACTGCTGCCTCTGTGTAAGCATGTAACTGCTGCCTCTGTGTAAGCATATAACTGCTGCCTCTGTGTAAGCATATAACTGCTGCCTCTGTGTAAGCATGTAACTGCTGCCTCTGTGTAAGCATATAACTGCTGCCTCTGTGTAAGCATGTAACTGCTGCCTCTGTGTAAGCATGTAACTGCTGCCTCTGTGTAAGCATATAACTGCTGCCTCTGTGTAAGCATGTAACTGCTGCCTCTGTGTAAGCATATAACTGCTGCCTCTGTGTAAGCATGTAACTGCTGCCTCTGTGTAAGCATATAACTGCTGCCTCTGTGTAAGCATGTAACTGCTGCCTCTGTGTAAGCATATAACTGCTGCCTCTGTGTAAGCATGTAACTGCTGCCTCTGTGTAAGCATATAACTGCTGCCTCTGTGTAAGCATGTAACTGCTGCCTCTGTGTAAGCATATAACTGCTGCCTCTGTGTAAGCATATAACTGCTGCCTCTGTGTAAGCATATAACTGCTGCCTCTGTGTAAGCATATAACTGCTGCCTCTGTGTAAGCATGTAACTGCTGCCTCTGTGTAAGCATATAACTGCTGCCTCTGTGTAAGCATATAACTGCTGCCTCTGTGTAAGCATGTAACTGCTGCCTCTGTGTAAGCAGCAGCAACAGCCAACAGCCTCTCCATCCATCTGAATCAGGCCCAATATGCCATACTTAATGGTTCATATTTATGCTTTATTTAAGAAAACAAATGTTTCCTTTTTTTGTCCTTTAGCTATTTTTTTTTTGCTATATCCACCCATCCAACAAAGCAATATTCGTTACGAGCAATTAGAAAGTGAAAAAAAACTGACAGCTATAATGTTTGTTGACACATTATTCATTTTACAATGTTATAAAAAGTAGAAGTAGCATCTAAAGGGGAAAAGGGGACTTTAATAGCGTATAACATACGTGTAGTTGGGTCAGAGGTGATCTATTTTACTGATCTCTCATTTTCTTACTGGCTGGCACAAATCTTACTATACTTTTTTGTCACACCATTTTGCTCTATATCAAGGACTTTATTGGGGACTCAAGGACAATATAATAGTATTAAATTTGACCCTTGTTATTGTCTTTTGGTATTCTTTCCAAATATTAGACAACCCCAATGACCATACTGACTTAAACTGGGGTACACACCTATACTATCGTCAGCCTGTTCTCTCGATATCGGGTGAACGGTCGTTGATAGATAGGTGTGTATGCAGTGCTGATGCAGGAGCGTTACTCGATAAATGGCTTATAATGCTCCTGCAACGGTCGGGAGCTGGGAGGTGGTATCTTATGTTCTGCACATGCGATCTCCCGAAACCCATAGTGGAGCCGTTACCCCCCCTGTTGCTGACCCCGCCTCACAGGAGGTCACAGCTGGATACACACACAGCCCGTTTGACCGGGAGCGTTTTACCCGATCAGCCGGTGATCAAACAAGTGTGTAATTCTTGATATCTCTGTGGCCTCTGCTCTCATAGATTAACTTGTTATTATTGGTGAGCTGAAATCCTAACTACATACCTAAGAACAGATTGGTAGGGTTCTAACTTCTAAGATGTACTTCAAGCATGAAGAGTGGACAAAGTAAATTTTCCTATAAAAATATGATTCCTGGGTCCATTAAGGCTTTTAAACTAGAAAGTAATTTGGCAAATATCCCCTTTTTTGGGGAAACCGCTAAAAAGGGGTTATCAATGCTTCATAGATTTGAACCATTGTGTGGAAAACAACTGTGACAGGTAAATAAATCACAGTACAGTTAACAGTAAAGACAGTTTCCACTGAGTAGGTGAATAATTAGTAATTAGAACAGTCTAGGGGCAAAAAACAGACCTTTGGGTTACTGGATAGGATACGCAATACAGTAGCAGCAACAGGTCTAGTTTAGGGGCAAATTCAGTATCAATCGCAAGTAGCGATTCGTACAGAATTTTTGCTGAGGGGCCGAGAGCGCATGCGCAGCAGGCCCTACTGCGCATGCGCCCGCAGTTTCTGCGGGGGGCCGCAGAAATTACGATCGCCTCTGCCTGTCAAACAGCTGCGCCGGCAGGAGTCATCCTTAATTTCTGCTAACAAGCAGAAATTGCGTGCTGTTCGCAATTTCTGCTTGAAGCAGGGGGGGGAGGCGCCGGTCAGCATGCTGGGCGGCCGCCAGCATGTGTGCTAATGGTTAGCAAATTCTGCTGATTAGCAGAATTTGCTAACCTTACTGAATTGGCCCCTTAATCAGGATAACTATCTCAATGAATGCCTAAGCAGATAACAAGTAAAGCCTCTTACCAGCATAGAAACCATATTTTCACAATATGCACACTCACAAAATGCATCTACAAAATAAATGTCATTTAATGAGAATAGTGGCAGTGTAAAGGCAGTATGGATGGTATAATGGTTAGCATTACTGCAGGGTATGGGTCATTGGATAGACACAACTTAGGTCGACCATGGAAGATCGACATGCATTAGGTCGACAGGGACAATAGGTCAACATGGTAATTAGGTCGACATGCACTAGGTCGACAGGTCAAAAGGTCGACATGGGTTTTTGTCTGTTTTTTGGCGTCGTTTTCTTCGTAAAGTGACGGGGAACCCAAATTAGTGCACCGTGTCCCCTCGCATGGCTCACTTCGCTCGCCATGCTACAGGTTACCGTTCCAATTGTAGTCCACATGGATCGTTAAGTATGAAAAAAATCCAAAAAAATGGAAAAAAAAGTTAAAAACTCATGTCGACCTTTTGACCTGTCGACCTAGTACATGTTGACCTAATGACCATATCGACCTATTGACCATGTCGACCTAATGCATGTCGACCTTCAGTGGTCGACCTAATGACTGTCGACCTAAGCTGTGTCAATCTAACGACCTTATCCCTTACTGCCTCACAGCACTGAGGTCATGTGTTTGGTTCCAACCGTGACCTTAACTGTGTGGAGTTTGTATATTCTCACCATGCTTGCGTGAGTTTCCTCCGGGTACCCCGGTTTCCTCCCGCAATCCAAAAATAAACTGGTAGGTTAAATGGTTCCTGCCAAAAATTAACCCTAGTGTATAAGTCATACTTGTCTACCTTATTGAAGTCCTCTGCGGGAGATGCCCATAGAGGAAAAGCAGGTGGGCGGCAATGGGGGTGGGGCCTGGTTAAATGCATCATTAGGCCCCAATTGCAGTGTATTTGCATAGGGACAGGGCTAAAATGATGCAATTAGCATATACTCACATCATTAGGTCCCACCCCCTCCGTCTGGACTGTGGTTTTGCTGTAATTATTTCCCCATTCTGCACACTTCACCATGAAGTGGGCACAATGCGGGAGGGCTGCCCACTCTTCTGGGGGGGGGGGGTGTGTGTGTGTGTGTGTGTGTGTGTGTGTGTGTGTGTGTGTGTGTGTGTGTGTGTTTGTACATGGGCAGACTAGATGGGCCAAGTAGCTCTTAACTGCTGAAAAAGAGCTATATAAGACTAAAGTAACATTTTTGGGGAAACCCAGCAAGTCAGCTATTAGACCAGCACTATAGGTCATCTGACTTATCAAACAGCACCATACTGCATGGTGCTTAGGATGTTAGAAAAGGTTGCCATACTGTAGGTGTCCTCGTCAGAAGGAAACAAAATGAGCGCACCCAATGTATGTCTGCCATGCAGGCGTGGACTGGCCCACAGGGTAACAGGGGAAACCACCGGTGGGCCCCACTGCCTGGGGGCCCTCCTCCTGCTCTAAGGATCAGATTCCAGATTGTGCACTTGAATTATACATTATACATATGTTACCTTATACTGGACTATGGTGTATTTTCTACAGTGCATTGGTGTTATTAATCTGTTATTAATCTGGTACATTATCGATCATGCAGCAGCTGAATTTACTGTATATATTTATGAAGGGGCCCAGACATTGCACTCTCTAATGGTTAATCAAACCAATGAGGTGGCAGGCCACACCCCCTCAGCAGACTGGCCACACCCCTAAACATGGGCCCCTACAACTGCATTCCCCCGGTGGGCCCTACATGCCCCAGTCCGACACTGCTGCCATGTATAAATAAATATGTAAAGCACAAGGAGTAAAGCATCCCGGAATACTTGTACTCTGCAAATTATAGTTCCACCAAAGCTGGAAAGCCACAGGTTCCCTACTTCTGAAAGACATCAAAGGAAACAAATAATACATGAAAGACCAGGTGTTCCTGCAGCTTGCTCAGCACTCCAAACAGAGTATCCTGTTTACCCTGACGAACCTTAGTAGTTTGGGGTTAGGGATTGTGATCTATGAAATAAGATGGATACTTTATAGCTAGAGAGCAGACTCTGAGTGTTTTTACATGTAAGATGGGACTGATCAAATCACATTTCATGTTGTAAGTGGACCTTTTGTGTAGGCTTCACACCTCAACCATTCTCAGTGACATTCATACATTTTTACCTTACTGTATTATTGTGCGCAGAATGCATTAATATCACAGAGAATGTGTGACATAACTTTGGTGGCATGGGTAGGAAGCTGGCAGAGAGATGGAAAGCATTATTTATTACTGTTGGTTTTAGTCTATTGTAGTACAATGTTATTTACCTGTACTGCGCTATGACCAGTATGAGACATCAACCTGGCCGATGACCAGAGTCATCACTGCCACGGAATAGAGAACAATACCTTGGTTTTACTGGCTGGGTGTAGCTGAGAAACAGCTCTGAAGACACACCCTGGTGTTTACCGTATATACTCGAGTATAAGCCGACTTTTTCAGCACTTTTTTTTGTGCTGAAAAAGCCACCTCGGCTTATACTCGAGTCAGTACACAGTGACAGGGAGTGCAGTGTGAAGGAGGGACCCGGAGCGCACAGCGCGCGGCTCTCCTGTGTCCCTCCTGCATGTCCGGCGGCCTCGGCGGGTCTATTAGGAAGTGCCGGTTCGTGGTCAGAGGTCACGAACGGGTACTTCCTTTAATAGACCCGCCGCTGCCGCCGGAGATGCAGGAGGGACACAGGAGAGCCGCGCGCTGTGCGCTCCGTGTTCCTCCTTCACACTGCACTCCCTGTCAGTGTGCACTGCCTCGAGTATAAGCCGAGGTGGCTTTTTCAGCACAAAAAAAAGTGCCGAAAAAGTCGGCTTATACTCGAGTATATACGGTACTATGGCCTGTTACCAGGGGAATACAAGCGTCCACTCATTCAAGACTCAAACACAGATACAATATTTGCAAGGATGCAGCTGAATCAAGAGTGTACGCAGCCAGGGCTGCTGAGAGCTGCTACGGGCTAGAATACTGAGGAGGCGAAGCCAAATCTTTGATGCATAGTACCCCCCAATTAAAATGCCGTCACCCTGCTCAGAGTTAGTAAGCCAGATGTAATCTATGACTACACTGGCCAAACTGTGACTGAGAATGACTTCCTATTGTAAGTCCTGGGTGTGGAATGATAGATAGACAGTGTCTAGTTAGTCAATAGATAAACACCACATGTTAGACAGACATTAGGTCGACAAGGTCAAAAGGCCGACAGGGTCAAAAGGTCGACATGAAAATGTTCGACACATAAAAGGTAGACACCATTTTTTTGGGCGGTTTGTGTGGATAGTTTTGTCATCTGGGACCCCCAACTGTAGAAAGGCATCCGCTCACCACGCTTCGGGCTCGGTGGCTTGCTGCGCTTTCCACAAGGTTTATAACCAACTCTATGCCAACATGGGGGGTCATTCCGAGTTGATCGCTCGCTGCCGATTTTCGCAGCGCAGCGATCAGGTAAAAAAACGGCAAAACTGCGCATGCATATGCACCTCAATACGCACGCGCGTCGTACGGGTACAAACAGCATCGTTGCTGTGCAATGCTTCAAGCGACAATTCCATTCGCACAGCCGATCTCAAGGAGACTGACAGGAAGAGGGCATTTATGGGTGTCAACTGACCGTTTTCCGGGAGTGGTAGGAAAAACGCAGGCGTGTCCAGGCATTTTCAGGGCGGGTATCTGACGTCAATTCCGGGACCTCCGTCGCTAGGATCATCGCACAGGATAAGTAACTTCAGGGCTGGTCTTGTTTTACACAAATTGTTTTTGTAACGCTCGGCTGCACATGTGATCGCACACTTGCAAAGCGAAAATACACTCCCCGTGGGCGGCGACTATGCGTTTGCACAGCTGCAAAAAGTAGCTAGCGAGCGATCAACTCGGATTGAGGGCCTTGGATAGAGAAGGTATGAAAAAGCCCAAAACATGTAAAATTTGAAAAAAACCTGTGTCTACCTATTTTTATGTCGACCATTTTCATGTCGACCTTTTGACCCTGTCGACCTTTTGTACTGTCAGCCTTTTTCATGTCAACCTTTTGAGTCAATTGACCTTTTGACCCTGTCAACCTAATGTCTGTCTAACATATGGGGTCAAATGTAATAGAGTGAGAGTTTCAGAAAGTGAGAGATTTGGTAAGGTTTTTCAGTTTTTTTTAAATGGCAATTATTTACACTGCAAAACCAGGTTGATCTTGCTGTGTAAATGATTGCCACTTTAAAAAAAAAAAAAAAAGTAAAACTTTACCAAATCTCTCACTTTTTGAAACTCTCACTCTATTACATTTGGCACAAGGTATCTATCTATTGACTGTCTAACTAGACACTGTCTATCATCCGGGGTTCCGGTATGAAAGATAGATAGTGTCTAGTTAGACAGTCAATAGATAGACACCATATGTTAGACAGACATTAGGTCGACAGGGTCAAAAGGTCGACAGGGTCACAAAGTCGACATGGAAAAGGTCGACAGGTCAAAAGGTCGACATGAAAATAGTCGACATGAAAACGGTAGTCACCATGTTTTTTGCATTTTTGTGGTTTGTGTGGATAGTTTTGTCATCTGGCACCCCAATTGTAGAAAGGCATACCCTCGCGGGGCTCGCTTCGCTCGCCACGCTTCGGGCACGGTGGCTCGCTGCGCTCGCCACAAGGTTTATAACCAACTCTATGCCAACATGGATAGAGAAAGTATGAAATAATCCAAATAAAATGGAAAAAAAAAACAAAAAAAAACACATTTGTCTATATTTTTTATGTCGACCATTATCATGTCGACCTTTTGACCTGTCGACCTTTTGACCTGTCGACCTTTTCCGTGTCGACCTTTTGACCCTGTCGACCTAATGTCTGTCTAATATATGGTGTCTATCTATTGACTGTCTAACTAGACACGGTCTATCTACTAAACGGATAGGATCATCCGGATACCGTAAGTCCTACCTGCCAGCCACAACCAAACAAGACAGTCCCATTGGGAGGTGTTTCCTCCCTCTGGGATTGCCAGACCGGCCTGTAGGATGCCACTCCCTGCCTCGTCAGAACTAGCCGGCTTCTATGAGCTTCAGTCGGTGCAGAAGCCGGGGATTTGCGCATGTGCAGTCACACTGTGTCTGCACATGCGCCTGTCCCGTCACCTGCCTGATCTATTGCGCAGGTGTCGGGACCCTGGGCTGTCTGTCTCCTCTTCCTCTGCCTGGCACGGGAGTAGCGGCAGCCCTCCTACTAAAAGTAATACCCCTTTCACACCGCACAAATAACCCGGTATCGACCCAGCATATTGCCGGGTCGACACGGGTCAGCGGGCGGTGTGAAAGGGGCATAGCCGAAATCTTGGGTCGCCTTAATAAAGCAGTGTTATTCCCGGGTTGAAAACCGGGTCAATGGCAGCGTAAACGGGCTCCCGGGTCGATGCGACCCGGGACCCGTTTACTACAACAGGGAGAGGCGGCGCGGAGATGATCTCATCTCCCAGTGCCGCCTCCACCCCCACTGCTGGCTCCGCCCCCCACCGCTATGGCAACCCGCCCGGCATATTGCCGGGTTAGGGAAGCCAGCGGCAGCATCCAATGCCGGATCCCACCCGGGAAGGACCCGTTTCCAATTCCCGGGTGGGATCCGGCATTGGCAGTGAGAAAGGGGTATAAGTAGGAGCCGCCGGTGGATGGGACCCAAGTCTAAATATGAAACTCATTAATGTTTCATATACACCTTATACACGGAGCCTGAAGATAATTTTATACAGTATTTTTACTATTGTGCATGAAAGTTGGTGTACATTGAACTATCAGAAAGCAAAGGTGTCACTATCTCAGTCACTCACGCTCACAAGATGTTGAGCAGGTCATACCCAGTTCCAGATGAGGATATTATGCAATATGTATAATGAGCCCTCAGAGACTTCCTCCACAGCTGTGGGTTGACTGGTTTGCACAATTGTTTCTGCAAAATATGTATTCCATTTGCCAAACGTAGTTTAAGCTACAGGCAATTTTTTGTTAAACAAAGTTGCTGTATAACGTGTGATCTTCATGAACATGATTGGATGAATGCTGTGGGATTTTACATATCCGTAACCATTCCCAACCTTGCTCTCTTTGGAAAAGTTTATTCCTAGGTGATTGAGCAACAGTATACATAGATACACGTTTTAAGGGTTTGTCAGGTACCTTACCTGCTAGTCAATCATTTCCACTGTCTACTGGAGGAATAAACAACCTTTGGAAAAAGTACTCTGATTAACATCTTGGAGGGTGCCATGCCTTAATAACCAGCTCAATTTTGTAAACATTTTTATGATTGAATTAGGTCAAGAACATATATTTAAAATGTATTCAAAACGATTTTATTTAAAAAAAAAAATTTTTTTTGTAAAATACAGTTTTTTTAAACATTGACATTGCGGCCATCACCATTGGTCCACTCTGCGACCATCATGACTTTTATTTCCTGTGCGGCTGCTCGCCTGTGCCGTAACCAGGTGGGAGGTCCTGCTGTACTGACCAATCAGCAATGATCCTCAGCACGGCAGACACTGGGGGAGAGTGCAGGGATACAGAGAGGCATACACTGCCCTCACGTTACATTAATACTCCCACACTCACAAGCACTACAGAATCAATATAAAGCAACACACCCAGAACTCAGTGGTCACCTTACAGTACACAGAGCGTCCAGTGACTGGAGGGAAAGAGAAGTAATGCACTACATCATCACCACCAGACACTTTCTGCCTCTCCTTGGCTCCTCTGTTCTCACACCAGCACCCAGAGAAAAAAACATATTAGGTAACCTCCAGATGGCCCTGCACTGACTGGCACCACCTTTCCTGATAGGCACCATTTTCAATATTTTTTCAGCAGGGGTAGCAGTTGCTGCTGCTGTCTATGCCACAGGTACAAAATGTACCTCTGGTGATGATAGTGACTAGATAGGGGCTGTTCCATTGTCGGATTAAACCCTGTGAAAGCCCCTAGGCAGTCAAAATCCCTGCCCCCCCCCTTGTAAATTGTCTCCTAATATGTTTTCCATTTTACCAACCAACGGTCTACAGTCTGCCGCCAGTGGTTCTCAAGTGTGCCGCACAGCCGCCAGAGATACCTGCTGTCCCTAACAAGATCGGACAACGCTGGGCACTTCTGTGGCCCAGCCCGTGACCTATGCAGATGCAGCGTGACTCATAGGTCACGCAAACACCACGTCGCCTTGCCCGCCCGGAGTGCCCGCCCACCCACTGCTGACCCGTGCTGCCTCCATTCATTCTCAGCGCTCCTCACTGCTCCCAGGGTGAAAGATTTTTACAGTCACATGTTAGTGTGGCATTCTTATGGGGGACTGTGTGGTGGCATTACTATGGGGGGCAATGTGTGGTGGCATTAATATGGGGGGCAATGTGTGGTGGCATTACTATGGGGGGAAATGTGTGGTGGCATTACTATGGGGGGAAATGTGTGGTGGCATTACTATGGGGGGAAATGTGTGGTGGCATTACTATGGGGGGCAATGTGTGGTGGCATTACTATGGGGGGCAATGTGTGGTGGCATTAATATGGGGGGCAATGTGTGGTGGCATTACTATGGGGGGAAATGTGTGGTGGCATTACTATGGGGGGCAATGTGTGGTGGCATTTCTATGGGGAACAGTGTGTGGTGGCATTACTATGGGGGGCAATGTGTGGTGGCATTATTATGGGGGGCAATGTGTGGTGGCATTTCTATGGGGAACAGTGTGTGGTGGCATTACTATGGGGGGCAATGTGTGGAATTACTATGGGGGCCAGTGCATTTGTTTACTGTGGGGTCAATGTGTGTGTTTTTCCCCTTGGGTGCCATTATATGTCTGTTTTATTTACCTGTGTGTGGGTTTTTGTTTTTTTTATGCGGTACTGATGGTGTGCCTTGGCAAATTTCAAATTATGTTTGGTGTGCCGCGAATTGAAAAAGGTTGTTTCTTTCAGTTTATTTATTTTTACTATCTTTTGGAAACAATTTAAGAAAACTTGATTGTAATTTAATTTTCTTTCAAGATCAAATCAATATTATTTTGATCTGTTTTCACAGGGCCCCTAAAAGGTGCGGGCCCATAGGCAGGTGCCTACTCTGCCTATTTGGTAATCAGGCACTGGGCTGACTACCCATAAAAATGCATACAACTACAAATGGGTGAAGATTCACATTTAGCTCTGTACATGTAGGAGTAATTACAGATGACTTCTGTTCAACTCTGCACCGCCACCATGGCTTTCTCCACAGGCCAGAATTTAAGCTTTTTCTCAAGCCTGACACATTAATTAGAATGCATTCACACTTGTAAGTTCTTTAGTTCTTGTAAATGCATTTCGATTTGTAAGTACATGAGAGTGATACTGAGTCTGTGGACCAGTGTCAGACTGATCGGCATGAAGGGCCCACAAGGGACATGCAACTATAGGGGTCCATTAATGGTTGGGCCAGTCATCGGAAGGGGTGTGGCTAACTACAAGAAAGGTGGGGCCAGCCATTATAGGAGTGTCATAGTATACTATATAAAGAAAAAAGTGTAACTTTAAATAAGACCAGTTGTCCCATATACTACTGTATAATGTTTATACTTTTATTACTGGTGGACAATGTGGTGAACGAGTATTTGCTACTGTGCATTCGCAAAACATTCAGAAAACCCCTACGGCACATGCACTCCCATGAGTGTACGCACAAAGTGCTATTGCCTTTGGGTCAGACAGTACCAGATATGGAGCAGCAAAGTAATGGACATAATGTGGCGGTGACTGTTCTCAGATGCACAGCCGCTGCCACAGAGCCCACAATTAGATGGAAAAAGTGCACCTGCTCAAGGGCTGTTAAGAGTTTCCATGGTGTGACCAATGGCAGCGTCTAAGGATGCACCAATCAGTATTACTGTGTGCACAGATGCTGAGAGTGGGCGTCTCAATTCTTGCACATTCCCTCACACGGATGTACAACAGGGAACTATGGGGCAGATGTATTAACCTGGAGAAGGCATAAGGAAGTGATAAACCAGTGATATGTGCAAGGTGATAAAGGTACCAGCCAATCCGTTCCAATATGTAAATTAACAGTTAGGATCTGATTGGCTGGTACCTTTATCACCTAGCACATATCACTGGTTTATCACTTCCTTATGCCTTCTCCAGGTTAATACATCTGCCCCACTGTGTAGCAGCATTTGCAAATACTTAAAAGTGTGTAGCCGCATTTGCATAGAGTCGCAGCGTGTGTAGCGGCAGATGCATAAAGCACAGAGTGTGTAGCGACAGTTGCATAAAGTCGCAGAGTGTGTAGTGGCAGTTTCATAAAGTCGCAGAGTGTGTAGCGGCAGTTGCATACAGCACAGCGTGTGTAACTGCATTTGCATAAAGTTGCAGAGTGTGTAGCGGCAGTTGCATACAGCACAGAGTGTGTAACGGCATTTGCATAAAGCACAGAGTGTGTAGTGGCAGTTGCATAAAGCACAGTGTGTAGCGGCACTGCGGCAGTTGCATAAAGTCGCAGAGTGTGTAGCGGCAGTTTCATAAAGTTGCAGAGTGTGTAGCGGCAGTTGCATACAGCACAGAGTGTGCAGCGGCAGTTGCATAAAGCACAGAGTGTGTTGCAGCATTTGCATAAAGAGTGTGTAGTGGCAGTTGCATAAAGCCCAGAGTGTGTTGCAGCATTTGCATAAAGAGTGTGTAGTGGCAGTTGCATAAAGCACAGAGTGTGTAGCGGCATTTGCATAAAGTCACAGAGTGTGTAGCGGCAGTTGCATAAAGCACAGAGTGTGTAGCTGCATTTGCATAAAGCACAGAGTGTGTAGCGGCATTTGCATAAAGTCACAGAGCGCTCATCACTAGTAGCGGCAGTTGCATAAAGCACAGAGTGTCTAGCTGCATTTGCATAAATCACAGAGTGTGTAGCAGCATTTGCTGCTGTGTGCACTTCTGTGTCCACCTCTAAATCAAACCCTGTGTCTGACAAAGAGATGTAACTTTTAATTCTTTTTTTCCATGGAAAACCAATAAGAAAGTTTTTGCAGTTTTACACAAACACTTTTACGACATCAACTCTAGATATGGGCCGCTTTCAACAGGAAATAATGTCTCTGACAGGTGCAGTCGGAGGATTAGGTCAAATGAACTGTATACACTGTACTCACAAGAAACATTAAATGTGACTGCAGATAAGAACCACTTGGCCCATCTAGTCTGCCCCTTTTTTAACCTTATGGTAACCTCAACCCTATTTGATACTTAGATGATAGTTCAGTAAAGATCACTATTGCATACCTCCCAACTTTACAGTTCCCTAAAGAGGGACACACGCGCGGCGAAGCCGTGCGCGCTCCCGAAAAAAGGGTGTGACCTAAGAAAAGGGGGGGGTGGCTTCGCGGGAGGACCCGCGATCGCGAGCCACGCCCCCGTTTTCATCACTGAGGGGGCATGCCCAGCGCTCTGTGAGCCGCTGGCATGCCCCCTCTCCCTCTGAATCCAGTGAATAGACGCTGTGCGCATGCGCACAGCGTCTACCCACCGCTGCTCTGCTAAGCAGGGCAGCGAGACACAGAGACTCCCAACTGCCCCCCCCCCCCACCGCAGGACACTGCGGCCCGCGGGTGGGACAGCAGGACAGTCCCCAAAAAACGGGACTGTCCCGCGAAAATCGGGACAGTTGGGAGGTATGCTATTGTGATCTCCTGCTCAGGTTCCTGATTATCAGGAAATAGCGCCGGTCGCAGCCTTGGGTTCAGTTATGTGGTGAGAGACAGGATTCACTTCTGTTTGTCCACATATTTTATAATTGGAAGCCACCAGCTCTGGTTTTACCTATTACATTGACCGTAAATAATTTGAATTGGTCCTGGGCCACCAACCCAGGACAGTGAAAGCACAGGGTTTGAGGCCAAAGCCGATACGGAAACAGCAAAAGGGAAGCAAAAAGGAACAATAGCAATATTGGACCATCAGGATGTCAGCAGCCAAAGTTAAAGTAAAAAAAGGGACACAGACAGATATAGAGGAGAGTGATAGATATGGAGACACTGAAAGATGTATAGGGGATGCTAGATAGCAAGGGGTGATAGAGGTAAGTGATAGAGAATTTAAGGACAGAAAGTTTAAACTTGACATTCAGAGAGTGATAGACATAGATGACACTAGGTATAGGGGACACAGAGAGAGGCATAGGGAACACTGACATATGTATATCAGACACTGTCAGAGGTATAAGGGACACGGGTATATGGGATCCTGAAAGAGGTATAGGAAATATAGACAGGTATATTGGAAACTGAAATAGGTATAGAGAAAAGGACACAGGTATAATGGACACAGAGAGATTTAGGAGACACAGAGATACGCATGGGAGAAACAGAAAGGTATAAGGTACACTAGGGCAGATGTATTAACCTGGAGAAGGGAAAAAGAAGTGATACAGCAGTGATAAGCGCAAGGTGATAACGCACCACCCAATCATTACGGATTTGAAAAATAACAGTTAGGAGTAGAGATGAGCGGGTTCGGTTCCTCGGAATCCGAACCCGCCCGAACTTCAGGTTTTTTTACACGGGTCCGAGCGACTCGGATCTTCCCGCCTTGCTCGGTTAACCCGAGCGCGCCCGAACGTCATCATCCCGCTGTCGGATTCTCGCGAGGCTCGGATTCTATCGCGAGACTCGGATTCTATATAAGGAGCCGCGCGTCGCCGCCATTTTCACACGTGCATTGAGATTGATAGGGAGAGGACGTGGCTGGCGTCCTCTCCGTTTAGAGTGACTAGAGTACTAGAGAGAGACACAAATTTTGGGGAGCATATAGGAGGAGTACTACTTGCTGCTGATAGTGTGACCAGTGACCAGTGCCACCAGTTTAATTAATCCGTTCTCTGCCTGAAAAAAAACGATACACAGTGTGACACAGTCACACATACCATATCTGTGCTCAGCCCAGTGTGCTGCATCATATACTGTATATCATTATCTGACTGCTGAGTGCTCAGTGCTCACTGCTCACACAGCTTAATTGTGGGGGAGACTGGGGAGCAGTTATAGCAGGAGTACATTTAAGTACAGTGCACACTTTTGCTGCCAGAGTGCCACTGCCAGTGTGAGTGACCACTGACCACCAGTATTGTGATTGTCTGCTGACCACCAGTATATTGTGATTGTCTGCCTGAAAAAGTTAAACACTCGTCGTGTGGTGTTTTTATAAACGCATTCTTCAGACAGTGTCCAGCAGGTCCGTCATTACATAATATATACCTGTCCGGCTGCAGTACTAGTGTGATATATATATTTTAATTTTATCTCATTATCATCCAGTCTATATTAGCAGCAGACACAGTACGGTAGTCCACGGCTGTAGCTACCTCTGTGTCGGCAGTCGCTCGTCATCCATAAGTATACTAGTATCCATCCATCTCCATTGTTTACCTGAGGTGCCTTTTAGTTGTGCCTATTAAAATTAGAGATGAGCGCCGGAAATTTTTCGGGTTTTGTGTTTTGGTTTTGGGTTCGGTTCCGCGGCCGTGTTTTGGGTTCGACCGCGTTTTGGCAAAACCTCACCGAATTTTTTTTGTCGGATTCGGGTGTGTTTTGGATTCGGGTGTTTTTTTTAAAAAACACTAAAAAACAGCTTAAATCATAGAATTTGGGGGTCATTTTGATCCCAAAGGATTATTAACCTCAAAAACCATAATTTACACTCATTTTCAGTCTATTCTGAATACCTCACACCTCACAATATTATTTTTAGTCCTAAAATTTGCACCTAGGTCGCTGGATGACTAAGCTAAGCGACCCTAGTGGCCGACACAAACACCGGGCCCATCTAGGAGTGGCACTGCAGTGTCACGCAGGATGTCCCTTCCAAAAAACCCTCCCCAAACAGCACATGACGCAAAGAAAAAAAGAGGCGCAATGAGGTAGCTGTGTGAGTAAGATAAGCGACCCTAGTGGCCGACACAAACACCGGGCCCATCTAGGAGTGGCACTGCAGTGTCACGCAGGATGTCCCTTCCAAAAAACCCTCCCCAAACAGCACATGACGCAAAGAAAAAAAGAGGCGCAATGAGGTAGCTGTGTGAGTAAGATAAGCGACCCTAGTGGCCGACACAAACACCGGGCCCATCTAGGAGTGTCACTGCAGTGTCACGCAGGATGTCCCTTCCAAAAAACCCTCCCCAAACAGCACATGACGCAAAGAAAAAAAGAGGCGCAATGAGGTAGCTGTGTGAGTAAGATAAGCGACCCTAGTGGCCGACACAAACACCGGGCCCATCTAGGAGTGGCACTGCAGTGTCACGCAGGATGTCCCTTCCAAAAAACCCTCCCCAAACAGCACATGACGCAAAGAAAAATTAAAGAAAAAAGAGGTGCAAGATGGAATTGTCCTTGGGCCCTCCCACCCACCCTTATGTTGTATAAACAGGACATGCACACTTTAACCAACCCATCATTTCAGTGACAGGGTCTGCCACACGACTGTGACTGAAATGACGGGTTGGTTTGGACCCCCACCAAAAAAGAAGCAATTAATCTCTCCTTGCACAAACTGGCTCTACAGAGGCAAGATGTCCACCTCATCATCATCCTCCGATATATCACCGTGTACATCCCCCTCCTCACAGATTATCAATTCGTCCCCACTGGAATCCACCATCTCAGCTCCCTGTGTACTTTGTGGAGGCAATTGCTGCTGGTCAATGTCTCCACGGAGGAATTGATTATAATTCATTTTAATGAACATCATCTTCTCCACATTTTCTGGATATAACCTCGTACGCCGATTGCTGACAAGGTGAGCGGCGGCACTAAACACTCTTTCGGAGTACACACTTGTGGGAGGGCAACTTAGGTAGAATAAAGCCAGTTTGTGCAAGGGCCTCCAAATTGCCTCTTTTTCCTGCCAGTATAAGTACGGACTGTGTGACGTGCCTACTTGGATGCGGTCACTCATATAATCCTCCACCATTCTTTCAATGGTGAGAGAATCATATGCAGTGACAGTAGACGACATGTCCGTAATCGTTGTCAGGTCCTTCAGTCCGGACCAGATGTCAGCATCAGCAGTCGCTCCAGACTGCCCTGCATCACCGCCAGCGGGTGGGCTCGGAATTCTGAGCCTTTTCCTCGCACCCCCAGTTGCGGGAGAATGTGAAGGAGGAGATGTTGACAGGTCGCGTTCCGCTTGACTTGACAATTTTCTCACCAGCGCCAGCAACACCCATATCCTCCTCATCCTGGTGTACTTCAACACTGACATCTTCAATCTGACTATCAGGAACTGGACTGCGGGTGCTCCTTCCAGCACTTGCAGGGGGCGTGCAAATGGTGGAAGGCGCATGCTCTTCACGTCCAGTGTTGGGAAGGTCAGGCATCGCAACCGACACAATTGGACTCTCCTTGTGGATTTGTGATTTCGAAGAACGCACAGTTCTTTGCTGTGCTTTTGCCAGCTTAAGTCTTTTAATTTTTCTAGCGAGAGGCTGAGTGCTTCCATCCTCATGTGAAGCTGAACCACTAGCCATGAACATAGGCCAGGGCCTCAGCCGTTCCTTGCCACTCCGTGTGGTAAATGGCATATTGGCAAGTTTACGATTCTCCTCCGACGATTTTATTTTAGATTTTTGAGTCCTTTTTTTACTGATATTTTGTGTTTTGGATTTTACATGCTCTGTACTATGACATTGTGCATCGGCCTTGGCAGACGACGTTGATGGAATTTCATCATCTTGGCCATGACTAGTGGCAGCAGCTTCAGCACGAGGTGGAAGTGGATCTTGATCTTTCCCTATTTTTGGAACCTCAACATTTTTGTTCTCCATATTTTAATAGGCACAACTAAAAGGCACCTCAGGTAAACAATGGAGATGGATGGATACTAGTATACAATTATGGATGGACTGCCGAGTGCCGACACAGAGGTAGCTACAGCCGTGGACTACTGTACTGTACTGTGTCTGCTGCTAATATAGACTGGATGATAATGAGATGTAGTATGTATAAAGAAAAAAAAAAACCACGGGTAGGTGGTATACAATTATGGATGGACTGCCGAGTGCCGACACAGAGGTAGCTACAGCCGTGGACTACCGTACTGTACTGTGTCTGCTGCTAATATAGACTGGATGATAATGAGATGTAGTATGTATAAAGAAGAAAAAAAAAACCACGGGTAGGTGGTATACAATTATGGATGGACTGCCGAGTGCCGACACAGAGGTAGCTACAGCCGTGGACTACCGTACTGTACTGTGTCTGCTGCTAATATAGACTGGATGATAATGAGATGTAGTATGTATAAAGAAGAAAAAAAAAACCACGGGTAGGTGGTATACAATTATGGATGGACTGCCGAGTGCCGACACAGAGGTAGCTACAGCCGTGGACTACCGTACTGTACTGTGTCTGCTGCTAATATAGACTGGATGATAATGAGATGTAGTATGTATAAAGAAGAAAAAAAAAAACACGGGTAGGTGGTATACAATTATGGATGGACTGCCGAGTGCCGACACAGAGGTAGCTACTGCCGTGGACTACCGTACTGTACTGTGTCTGCTGCTAATATAGACTGGATGATAATGAGATGTAGTATGTATAAAGAAGAAAGAAAAAAAAACCACGGGTAGGTGGTATACAATTATGGATGGACTGCCGAGTGCCGACACAGAGGTAGCTACAGCCGTGGACTACCGTACTGTACTGTGTCTGCTGCTAATATAGACTGGATGATAATGAGATGTAGTATGTATAAAGAAGAAAGAAAAAAAAACCACGGGTAGGTGGTATACAATTATGGACGGACTGCCGAGTGCCGACACAGAGGTAGCTACAGCCGTGGACTACCGTACTGTACTGTGTCTGCTGCTAATATAGACTGGATGATAATGAGATGTAGTATGTATAAAGAAGAAAGAAAAAAAAACCACGGGTAGGTGGTATACAATTATGGACGGACTGCCGAGTGCCGACACAGAGGTAGCTACAGCCGTGGACTACCGTACTGTACTGTGTCTGCTGCTAATATAGACTGGTTGATAATGAGATGTAGTATGTATAAAGAAGAAAAAAAAAACCACGGGTAGGTGGTATACAATTATGGATGGACTGCCGAGTGCCGACACAGAGGTAGCTACAGCCGTGGACTACCGTACTGTGTCTGCTGCGACTGGATGATAAATAATGATATAAAAAATATATATATATATCACTACTGCAGCCGGACAGGTATATATTATATAATGACGGACCTGCTGGACACTGTCTGTCAGCAGAATGAGTTTTTTATAGAATAAAAAAACACCACACAAGTCACACGACGAGTGTTTAACTTTTTCAGGCAATCACAATATAGTATACTATACTGGTGGTCAGTGTGGTCAGGTCACTGGTCAGTCACACTGGCAGTGGCACTCCTGCAGCAAAAGTGTGCACTGTTTAATTTTAATAATATGTATGTACTCCTGGCTCCTGCTATAACCTATAACTGCTACCCAGTCTCCCCCACAATTAAGCTGTGTGAGCACAGTCAGATATTATACATAGATGATGCAGCACACTGGGCTGAGCACAGATATGGTATGTGACTGAGTCACTGTGTATCGTTTTTTTCAGGCAGAGAACGGATTATATTAAATAAAACTGCACTGGTGGTCACTGGTCAGTGGTCAGTCACTAGTAAACTCTGCACTCTCTAGTACTCCTAAGCTCCAGTAAATCAAGTGTCTCTGTCTCAATCTCACTCTCTCTCTTCTAATCTAAATGGAGAGGACGCCAGCCACGTCCTCTCCCTATCAATCTCAATGCACGTGTGAAAAATGGCGGCGACGCGCGGCTCTTTATATAGAATCCGAGTCTCGCGATAGAATCCGAGCCTCGTGAGAATCCGACAGCGTCATGATGACGTTCGGGCGCGCTCGGGTTAACCGAGCAAGGCGGGAAGATCCGAGTCGCTCGGATCCGTGTAAAAAAAGCTGAAGTTCGGGCGGGTTCGGATTCCGAGGAACCGAACCCGCTCATCTCTAATTAAAATATGGAGAACAAAAATGTTGAGGTTCCAAAAATAGGGAAAGATCAAGATCGACTTCCACCTCGTGCTGAAGCTGCTGCCACTAGTCATGGCCGAGACGATGAAATGCCAGCAACGTCGTCTGCCAAGGCCGATGCCCAATGTCATAGTACAGAGCATGTAAAATCCAAAACACCAAATATCAGTAAAAAAAGGACTCAAAAATCTAAAATAAAATTGTCGTCGGAGAAGCGTAAACTTGCCAATATGCCATTTACCACACTGCAGTGCCACTCCTAGATGGGCCAGGTGTTTGTGTCGGCCACTAGGGTCGCTTAGCTTACTCACACAGCTACCTCATTGCGCCTCTTTTATTCTTTGCGTCATGTGCTGTTTGGGGAGTGTTTTTTTTGGAAGGGCCATCCTGCGTGACACTGCAGTGCCACTCCTAGATGGGCCAGGTGTTTGTGTCGGCCACTAGGGTCGCTTAGCTTACTCACACAGCTACCTCATTGCGCCTCTTTTTTTCTTTGCGTCATGTGCTGTTTGGGGAGTGTTTTTTGGAAGGGCCATCCTGCGTGACACTGCAGTGCCACTCCTAGATGGGCCAGGTGTTTGTGTCGGCCACTAGGGTCGCTTAGCTTACTCACACAGCTACCTCATTGCGCCTCTTTTTTTCTTTGCGTCATGTGCTGTTTGGGGAGTGTTTTTTGGAAGGGCCATCCTGCGTGACACTGCAGTGCCACTCCTAGATGGGCCAGGTGTTTGTGTCGGCCACTAGGGTCGCTTAGCTTACTCACACAGCTACCTCATTGCGCCTCTTTTTTTCTTTGCGTCATGTGCTGTTTGGGGAGTGTTTTTTTTGGAAGGGCCATCCTGCGTGACACTGCAGTGCCACTCCTAGATGGGCCAGGTGTTTGTGCCGGCCACTAGGGTCGCTTAGCTTAGTCATCCAGCGACCTCGGTGCAAATTTTAGGACTAAAAATAATATTGTGAGGTGTGAGGTGTTCAGAATAGACTGAAAATGAGTGGAAATTATGGTTTTTGAGGTTAATAATACTTTGGGATCAAAATGACCCCCAAATTCTATGATTTAAGCTGTTTTTTTGTGTTTTTTGAAAAAAACACCCGAATCCAAAACACACCCGAATCCGACAAAAAAAATTCGGTGAGGTTTTGCCAAAACGCGGTCGAACCCAAAACACGGCCGCGGAACCGAACCCAAAACCAAAACACAAAACCCGAAAAATTTCAAGTGCACATCTCTAGTTAGGAGCTGACTGCTGGTGCGTTATCACCATGCCCTTATCATTGCTTTATCACTTCTTTATACCTTCCCCAGGCTTAATACATCTGCCCCACTGTGAGAGGTATAGGGCACACATTGGCACAAATGTATTAAGCCTTAACAATAGATAAATCTGAGACACACAAGGAGTGATAATGACCAGCCAACCAGCTTCTAACTGCCATGTTACAGGCTGTATTTGAAAAATGACAGTTGAGGCCCCCATCCACTAGTGTAATATGACCAATTTTCATCCGATTCCGAGCTTTCTGTTTGATGGATCGGATGAAAAGTGTCACATCGCATGTCATTTTCCTCTGACTCCGAGGTGCGTTCCCGTGCTCCTTGGACCGGAGTCGCAGATCGGCATGGCTGCCATGATTATTTATCGCAAAGGTGCACATCGGAGTGCATTTGTACACCTGCGATCCTATCGCAGGCGATAACTCGGAGGAGTCACTTTACTGGTACCTGGACACACCCATCCATACGCCCAGTAGCAGCAACTGCTTGATAAATCGGATGTGATATATCAGATGTAAGAAAAAGCACTAGTTGTAAATCGTAATCACAAGACTCCCGGGAAGCTGCCGGGAAGGTCGGGGAAAAATCGGATCCGACTTTCAGTTCAGACAAGTCTCACTAGTGGATGGAGGCCTTTAGGAGCTGGTTGGCTGGTCATTTATCACTCCTTATGCGTCTTAACTTTATCTCTTGTTAAGGCTTAATACATTTGGGCCATTGAGAGGTATAGGGGACACTGAGATAGGTAAAGCAGACAAAGAGATAGGTATGAGGGACACAGAGAGGTATAAGGTAAACTGAAAGAGGTATAGGGGACACTGAGATTGGTATAAGGGACACTGAGATAGGTATGGGAGACAGAGAGAGGTATAAGGCACACTGAGAGAGATATAGGGGACACATTGAGGGGTATAGGGAACACTGAGATAGGTATAGGGGAAGGAACTCACAGGTAGGGTTGCCACCTCTCGCTGATTTCCTGGATTCTCCAGGATTTGGTGGCAACCCTCCAGGAGGCTTTTCCCTTCACCCGGATTCCTGGATTCTCCAGGAATAAGGGGACCCGAGCACCAGCAGTGCTCATTGGCAGCCGAGGAACTCTGTGAACTACAGTGACTGTGTAACGAGATGATGACATCAAATCTCACGAGACTGTGTTCAGCCCAGACTGAGCCGAAGCTGCCGTGACGCTGCCATCGGCAGCTCTTCTTCAGCATTTCCCCGGGCTGCGCCTGCGGACTCCAGACTGAGTCGAAGCCGGCGTGACACTGCCATCGGCAGCTCTTCCTCAGCGTTTCCCCGGGCTGCGGTGGTGAAGTAACGCCAACCCGGCTCATGTGAGAAGAGCAACAAGAGCTGGCAGACATGTCACACATATATTTATAATTTAATGAGCATGCATGAAACAAATAGAGGCTCAAGTTATATATACTGTAGATATATGTATATTTTTTAGTCACTAACAGACATCTTTTAGTAGTGCATTTGTTTGTTTGACCTGTTGAAGCTTAATATTGATTAGGTTGTGTGCAACACTTACACTTCCATGGTTCTTCCCTTTCACACAATCTAGTTTTAAGGCACCAAATGCCTGTAATTTATCCACGTGGCGACTATTATATTCCTATTTATATGGATACACTGTTTCATTCAGATTGATTGTACGTAAAATATGTTATAAATATGGTACATCATTTTCTTTACATGAACATTGCTTGGTGCCTCGGGGGGAGGGGTGGGGGTGGGGGAAAGGTTGGGAGTTGGGATTGGGGGGGTGGATCTCCAGGAATCGATGATGCATGAGGTGGCAACCCTACTCACAGGTATAGAGAACACAGAGAGGCACATGGGACACTGAAATACATATAGGGGACACTGAGATATGTATAGGAAATAAATCTAAGTAAATGGGACACTGAGATATGTGGACACTGAGAGATGTCTAGGGGACAGTTGGGAGGTATGCAGTGCTGCCTCTCTTTTTATGGACCCTGGCGTATCTCTCATAGGTGCAGGGTATGAGAGCACACTGGCTCGTGGGTCCAGTGGGGCCCACACACCCTGCACCCATGATTGACCAATGTACCTCCAGCATGGTGCGCAGGCTCCCTATGGTTCTCCCACGGTGCCATCTTTATAGTGATATTCAGAAAGATTGTGTTGTACAGGAGCTTGCAGACTCCTGCACTGTGCCATGGTCTTTGCTCTCTTCGGCCAAGTACCATCTTTCCAAATGTATCACCAGAAAGACGGCGCTGTGATAGAAACATAGGGAGCTGGTGCACCATCCAGGAGGTATAATCAAACAGGTACTGTGCAGGGGGGTTTGTTGTTTGGCACATGTCAAAGTCGAAAAATATCTTGCTACACGCTGCCATATATTCACCCCATGCGCTTGCCCGCTGCACGTGCACATTCTCTCCCGTGCGTGCACATATTCGCAACTGCGTAATGAAGCTTCTACAGCCGTGCGCATTGGCGCGTGATATGTGCATTTAGGGTAGGGTTTGTGTGCGTCTAGCGGGCGACTCAAATGTTACATAGTAAATCCAAATAGTATGTTTTATAGGTAATGTTCCCCTTAATAATAACTGTAAGTTTGTTTATTGTAACTGGTCGCTGGACAGGGGAATTCCTCTTTGCATGATACGAAGGGTCAGACAGGGTCTGAGCAGTGGTGTTTGGTATCTAACTAAAGAACATTTTATTAGAAACAATCCGGTGCTGGTTAGGTAAAGATTAATCGCTCCTGCGTATAGTTATGTCTATTAGTACTTTCTGGACATTTACTATATTTGCGGTTCATTGTCCATGTGGTGGGAATCCTGAGATTCCCTCCCACCTGAGCAGTCTGGAATAGTCACAGCCCACCTGTTCAAACAAACCTATGACCTTTTGTTGTAATGTGAAGACAGATTCCTGTGTCCAATGAACAATGAGATATAGGTCCCTTTGTAGTATACTGTATGCAGTGTATATAAGGAACAGCCAGTTTGGGCCAGCTTAGTCTTCTCTCCACAACGGTTTTCATCATTGACTAACTAGGGAGCTGGTACCAGGACTGCGCAGCGATCGTTCCCAGTGTGTAAGTTATTCTCTGTAACCAACTTATTCTCTGTTTGTATTTGCCATACTATCTCCCTCTCTCTCTGTTATTGTTAAACTGTTGTATATTGTATATGTGTAGTTATTATGTTTAGCTATTGATGTTAGCCTGTAGTGTATGAACTGTTAACTGTTTTCCCCTTTTTACATAGCTAGATATTGTTAGTAAAGGTGTTGGAACCTTAGCAAGGTATTGTGTGTTTATTACATTGCTGAGAGTATTCAGAGCGTCTCAATCGCTCAAGAGGCTTTCATACAATAGAGGTTAATTAGCATTGCATTGTGTTCACATTACAAAACCAAGGTTTACAGTATAGGCTCAGCCTTTCATTGTATTGCATACAAGGTTTACTGAGTGTCATCCCGTGAGTGTCTGCGCCGCTCGTGTTCCCCTCGTGGTCACGAGCGTCTGCTACGCTGGTAGCATAGCATTACGGTAGTCGGCCGCCTATAGCGTGCTCGATACCCAGCTAAGCTGTGAGCAAGCGTGCCGCATGTGCGTCTCGACCACGGCTAAGCGTCTGCTACGCTAAGTGCATACCCTTACGGTACCCCATACGCCAATTGCGTACTGAGTCTCTTACCCACATATAGTGAATGTTATGAGATAAATAATCAGCTTTATCACACATCATCGATGAGAGGGGAGGAGACATGGTGGAGAGGACTTCCCTCTAGTTCTTAATACGCCTCTGATTATGTGTATATTACAGTTAGTCCTCTTTTCTTATGTGGTGTACTGCAGAACCATCCTAGCTTTCTTTTATGGTCTAAGCAGAGCAGTCCTGTTGCTCCCCGGGTTGGGTATGGGGGAGCAATGTTTGGGATCCCGCCGGTGCCCATTCCGACGTCGGGATCCCAATGATTAAAAAGCCGGCGAGGGGCCGAGCACAACGAAGCCCCTTGCGGGCACGGTGGCTTGCTGCACTCGCCACAGGTTCTATTCCCACTCTATGGGTGTCGTGCACACCCACCAGTGGGAATAGTCCCTGTTAGTTCGCATGCCGACTGTCTGGCGGTCAAGTGTTCGGGATCCCGGTGTCGGTAATGTGACCGGCGGAACTACATCCCTTCTCCTCTTATGTGGTCTATGGCAGGCATAGGTGTGCGCAGCACATTTTATTAGGGGGTGCACTGTTGGAGGGGTGGGTCTAGCACCCTTGTACCAATCCTAATAATGCAGATACATTGTCAGATGTTGTGGTGTGCACAGCAGCGTTTCTAGAGAGGAGGGGACCCATGTGCAGACTCCCTGTGTGGGCCCCCTCCTCTCCTGTAGCCGTCACCGCTGCTGCTAGCGCTCTCAGCGCTGAGACTCTGGCACAGTGCCAGAGTCTACAGCGCATGCGCAGGAAACCGAAAAATGGCCGCCGCGCCATTTTTCCGGAGTCCTGTGCATGCACTGTAGACACTGGCTCTGTGCCAAAGTCTCTAACGCTCAGTGCGCTAGCAGCAGCGGTGACGGCTACGGGAGAGGAGGGGGCCCACACATGGTCAGCGGTGGATGCTGGAAAGGTAAGTATAGAAGAAATAGGTGCAGTATGTGCGGTGTGGGCCTCCTCTGGACCCAGTGGCCCGTGTGCACCGCACACACTGCACCCATTATAGATACGCCAGTGGGTGTGCACCAAACAAACACCCCTGATGGCACTCACTGCAATTACACTGCTCCTCCTCAGCCTGTGCTGGCTCACCCTCTCTTTCCCCTGCAACCTGCAGTAACTCACTGACACTGACAGTCGCAGACTGGTAATGCTGCTACTGGAAAAACGAGTGATGTGTCAATGCTGCTGTCGACCGCCTACCAGTATTGAACGCTGGCTGCATGCTGCTCCTTATCAGTGGCTAGCGTTGGCATAGAATAGAAGGAGAGAGGTGGGCATGTGGCAGGTGGGCGTGCGAGCAGCATGACGTAATCGCATCACATCACGCTGTTTTTATACATGGAGGTGGAGCCGGGAGTTTGAAAGCAGGTGGCAGTGGCACCCTTGATTAACCCAGGCGTCCGGTCAGTAATGCAGTCCTGAGAGGGTGCAGCGCAAAGGGGACAGTAATCAGCCTGCTCGGCAATCGCTGCATCAGGCATGTGAGATCAGGGTGCCGGACATTAGGGGGTGCCTGTGCGCACCAGGCACCCCCCCTGCGCACGCCTATGATGGCAGAAAAGTCCTGCCTCTCCTTTTATGTGGCATATGGCAGAACAGTCCTGTCTCTTCTCTTATGTGGTGTAGGGCAGTACAGCCCTTTCTCTTCTCTTATGTGGTATATGGCAGAACAGTCCTGTTTCTCCTCTTATGTGGTGTATGGCAGAATAGTGCTATCTCTCCTCTTATGTGGCGTATGGTAAAACAGTCCTGTCTCTCACTTATGTGGCATATGGCAAAACAGTTCTATTTCTCCCCCAATGTGGTGTATGGCATAACAGTCCTGTCTCTCCCCTTATGTGGTGTATGGCAGAACAGTCCTGTCTCTCCCCTTATGTGGTGTATGGCAGAACAGTCCTGTCTCTCCCCTTATGTGGTGTATGGCAGAACAGTCCTGTCTCTCCCCTTATGTGGCGTATGGCAGAACAGTCCTGTCTCTCTCCTTATGTGATGTATGGCAGAACAGTCCTGTCTCTCCCCTTATGTGGTGTATGGCAGAACAGTCCTGTCTCTCCCCTTATGTGGTGTATGGCAGAACAGTCCTGTCTCTCCCCTTATGTGGTGTATGGCAGAACAGTCCTGTCTCTCTCCTTATGTGATGTATGGCAGAACAGTCCTGTCTCTCCCCTTATGTGGTGTATGGCAGAACAGTCCTGTCTCTCCCCTTATGTGGTGTATGGCAGAACAGTCCTGTCTCTCCCCTTATGTGGTGTATGGCAGAACAGTCCTGTCTCTCCCCTTATGTGGTGTATGGCAGAACAGTCCTGTCTCTCCCCTTATGTGGTGTATGGCAGAACAGTCCTGTCTCTCCCCTTATGTGGCGTATGTCAGAACAGTCCTGTCTCTCTCCTTATGTGATGTATGGCAGACCAGAACAGCGTTATCACTTTCAATTATCATGTAACATCAATACACATGCAAGATATGATGATAAGATTATTATTATATATTTCAACAAGGAAAACTATCTAGACAGATCACAGAAGCAAACAGTACTAGAGACAACTATATATGGCAAATGGGCGGTACATTTAACAGTTATATGGTACTAATATGAATGATAACATCTGTAACAAATAATTGATATGTGTGATACCGGTGTCACTGTCCTCTTACAACTCCTGTCTCCTCCTTTTTAAACTGCATCTTTTAATGGAATTCTTCCGTGTCCTGTTACGAGCATGAAGCAGGTAGAGTCGACCTGCCGTCTCTTTCCAAGCATGGTCTACAAGGAATCATTAATGTTGTCTCATTCTCAGTCACCATGTTTGTCATGTTTGCTGTGTCTGTCGATGCATCTGCACAGCAGTCCTGTTGGCTCTCACTTACCGGCTTTTGTTTCTGGTATCCCCATGGCTTCATTCTGTAGTGTAAACCTTTTTTCCGCTGTTTAGTGATAAGGCAATATTGGCATGAAAATAAATTGTTATGGACAAGGCAGCTGGAGATATAGGACAGTGTACACTAAGAAAAATGGTTTTGTGTAACTTTTTAGGGCAGACAGAGAAATGGGTGTCTAGTACAAGAAGAAAAACATAAACCGAGAGGAGGAAATCACAACTTGGATAGAGGGAAAGTGAAAGACATAACATGGACAGAAAAGATGTATTTTGAGGCTTATCAGCCACTGGCTGCACCAGATGTGTAAATGATCATCAGACTCCACTGGCACCCTTCCTAATGAGCAGAGCAGATTACTGTAGCTGAAGGCAAATGTTGTGCGGAATGACTGAAATTTTGCTTGTGTTATAATTTTCTGAATGCACATTTGCATAACTCGGTGTCGGGAGTGTTATTAAATGACTTTGCCGAGATTCTATTGTATACAGTTTTGCAGGTTTCTTCCAAGTAGAAGAAACTAAATGATTTTGGTGATTAAAAAAAAAAGAAAAGACTCACAGCAAGCCATTAAGCCTATATACTGACCTGTGCTCTGCTTTTAGGGATCCAGCTAATTGCATATAAACACACTACAGAAATACATTAAGAAAAATGGATCAGCGTTCTGTGATACATTTCACATCCATAGGTAACTGAGAAATACTGTCTGTATTGGCTTTAATGCCATCCTCTGTCCATAAAGCTGTACTAATAGTTAACTTTCCCTATTTCAAAAGACAATCCCATGTTATAAACAGTTGCTCCTGCAAATATCCTTAATTTAAGTACATTTTTCAATCCATTCCCCTTCTATGTACTCCCCTTCTGCATCCCCACACCGCTGCATTCTTATTTTCCACTGGTAAAAGCCATGCTGTAGCTCATTATCTGTCAGCTGACTCACCAGCTTTGTCATTTTCTTCTTCAGTAACTGATACAAAATGGGCACCTGTGGCCGGAGAGACCCCCAGCCCACGTGGACAATGGCCGCCGCGGCACTGAAGGGGTTAACCCCTAGTGCCCGGCGCCATTATGGGGACCCTGGGCGCTTGGCGCCACTTTTAAAAATGTAATGGGCGCTAGGCGCCATGTATTTAAAAGTGTTTTAACATGTACTTATCGTCACCGCGGTACCGGACCTCTCCGGCGACCGCGGCAGTGAGGGCATTCCCCGGCGCACTGAGCAGTGTGTGCGCGCCGGGGGAGAGGGGAGCCGCTGCAGCCGGGAGATCAGCTCCCGCTGCAGCGATCTGTGCCAGCCGCTGACCGCCGGAGTCCGGGAGCTCCGCTCCCGGCAACGGCAGCGGTGAGTACAGCCCCCCGGCGCACTGAGCGGTGTGTGCGCCGGGGGAGAAGGGTGAGCCGCTGTGGCTGGGAGCTCAGCTCCCGCTGCAGCGCGCTCTATGGTTGCCTCTGCTGGGGGGCCGGGAGCTCTGCTCCCGGCGCTTCAGCACACTGGAGGTAGCCGGCTGCTGGGCGGCAGGGGGGTGTGCCGCAGCCCGGATCCCCACCGGATGCTGCGGCGAGGCCACAATGTACAGCGCCGCACACAGGGGACCGGGCTAGCTGGCTCCCTGCGTGGCGAGGGCACCAGAGTGCGCCGCTCAGGGGGATCCGGGCTAGCCGGCTCCCTAGCGGCGGGGTGCGTGTGTAGGGCAGTGAGTGCTGGGGACCGGGAGCTAAGCTCCCGGCACCTCAGCGCTGAAAAGGGCACAGAGCCACGGCGGCCGGGACCAGTGTCCTGAGCCGCCGGGCTTTAGATAAGGGGGGTGCGCCGCACTGGGCGGCGAGGCCACCCAGGCAGCGCCACACTGGGGGGACAGGGAGAGCCAGCTCCCTGGACCCCAGTGGCTGGCAGGCAGGCTGGAGGATGGGGGAAGCCAGCCCCATACCTCCAGCACTGAGAGAGCGAGCCCTAGCAGCCAGGCTGCAGGGCTAGGGGAGCCCAGCGCTGAGCGCTGGGCACAGTATTTAAAACAAAAACATTGTGTTTTAAATGTAATAAAAAGTGTATTGTGCTGGGAGGCACTGCAGTGCCTGGGAGTGTGGAGCCTGTGCAGGGCACAGGCTCAGTGTAGATTTAAAGGGAAACACATGTGTTTAAATGAAATGTATTTAAAGGTAAATTGCACTTACTTGGTTGTGTGTCCCAGGAGGGGGGAATCCATGGCTGTGCAGGCTGATGGATTCTCCCAGACCTTTTCCCCAAAAACTGAATACTTTCCCTTCCAGCCTCACTCTTGAAAGGGGCATTGGAAGAGAGAGGAGAAGCTCAGCTTTGAAACAAGCTGAGTGGTTTTCTGGAGCTCCATGGAGATCACCCGTAGTGGCCAGGAAACCTTGACCGGGGATCTAGGCTGCCCAGCTCTAAAGCACAAATTCAGGCTGCAGGCAGTGGGCTAGGTCCCGGGCAGGTTTCTGGAAGTCAGTTTAGGCGGGAAAACTTCCCCCAGCCTAGACTGAACGGCTCTGGGGCATATCCTGATCCTCCAGGATGGGACAGTCAAAGGAGAGTGACCACTCCCCACTGTCCATAGAGAACAATGTTAGCTGTGCATGTGACCAAGGCATGCACAGCCCATGGGTAAACATTGATTGGTTGTACACCACAGGGCGGGCTTACCCCCTGTGGTAATGTGTATTGGAGTAAGATAAAAGGAGGGCAGTTGCCCCATGAAAATTGTATTGTACCATCTTTATTCTGCTGGAACATCTTGCTGTATGCTGTTGCCCCTAGCAATAGGGAAGAGTCTTTTTTAAGGCTATTATTGAGCAAATAAACATCTAATCTGCCTCAAGAAGATTGCTTCATCTTGTGACCTACAGGGTTATGCCAAACATAGCCCCGTCCTCCGGCTGTCCAGGGAATCACCTAACGTCTCCAAGTTCCGCCTTCCGCCAGCTACCTGTAGAGGCCTAGCAAGTGGCTAGTGGGGATTCGTCAACACCACACAGGTGTGGTAAGGCAGTGCGTCGGCACATACAGAGCAGAACCGTGGTTCCAAACGCCACGGCAGGTTAGGAGTTTGGTGGTGGCAGCATAAACCCGCCCACAATGCAGTGGGTGGAGTCAGTAACAGGCGGTTACTGGCGGTAAGCGGGAATCCCCTATGTGGTCAGGCCTCGTGTGACCTGACCCTCCATTCTGTGCACAGGAGACGGGACGCGAAAGCGGCGAGTGCTTTCGTACGGAACCGTCCTGTCACAGAAATTGGTGGTGGCAGTGGGATAATCCCAGGCGGCTTTTCATCACCCGATTGGAGAAGCCAAGTTACTCAGGGGAGGAGTAACTGCAGCGCAGGAGAACGCACAAGATGGCGGAATTCAGCGGAATGTCCAAGGATGATCTGGAGATCGTGTGCCAGGAGAAGGGTGTGGATATTCCTTTCAACGCGTCCAGAAGCGTCATGAAGGCGGCGCTCATGAGCGTGGAGGAGTCCCATCGGGCGGAGGTGGAAAGCACTGACGGCGTCAGCATCGCAGAGGACGGCCCAACAGTGGACCTTCGTAAGGAACCGGTGAGACCCACAAGCGCCCTCTCTCACAGCAGCAATGTTTCCCAGCAATCCCTAGCAGGGCCAGGATCCCAACGTCCCAGGGGGGGCGGCCCGGATACCCTAGCAGATCGGTTAGCGGAATTGGGGGAAAGGGCAACGGAGCAAGAACGCATGCTTGTCATTCGGATGTGGCATGCGGAGCGGGCACCACAGGCCGTATACCCCGGGAGCCGTTGTCAGCTGTTGTACACAGATCAGGACGCGTTCAGTTTGCTAAGTTTGCAGACAGTGATGGGTACATTGATGGACATTTGCAAGTTTTTGAAAGGACTTGCAAACTACACGATTTACCCAAGTCGGAGTGGGTGAGACACCTTGTGCCCACTCTGCATGGAGAGGCCTTGGAGGCCTATCGAGGAGTGGCCACAGAGGACTGTGGGGATTACGACGAAGTTGCGAAGGCCCTCCTCCAGAGATTCTTCATCACTCCAGAGTCTTACAGGAAGAAGTTCAGAAACTTGCCCAAGAATCCTAGCAGCACCCATGGGCAGTTCGCCACCCAGCTGCAGCAGTACGTGGTGAAGTGGGTAAAGGATTCTGAAGCCACTACATGGGACGCACTGATCGACCTGATCTGCAGGGAGCAGTTCTATCACAGGTGCGCCCCAGAAGTGAAGGAGTGGGTGCTAGACCGGGAGCCACCCAGCTTAAAGATGGCTGCCCAGTTAGCAGACAAGTATGTGGCAATTCGGCCACAGGGCCAGAAGCGCCCAGCCAGCAGCCAGCTCCAAAAGACTGTACTACCAAGGGGACCCCACTCTTCAGCTCAACACCCCCAAAGACAATCATCTTCCAACCCGGGTGCTCTTGGCCAGCAACCGCACCGCAGCGTCCCTGCAACTGATCAGAGATCATCGGTGCCATGACTGGAGAAGAAGTGCTACGGCTGTGGGAAAATCGGACATCTGAGGATGAACTGTCCTGCATCCCAAGCACCCCAGACTCGTGCCCCAAATCCGAGTGCTGGAGCCCGGCTCACTTGTTTGACGAGAGGAGATGAGCCTACAGAGACTGTTCCCCCTCCAGTCAGTCCGATGGAGTGTGGCGAGAGACAGGTGCACTCTGCGGAGAGAGTCACCTGCATGGCCAAACAGCCCCTACACAATATGTGGAGGCACTTGCAGCCGGTCCACGTGGGACCCCTGCAGGGGGAAGGCCTAAGAGACTCTGGGGCCTCAATCACTGTGGTGAGCCCCCACCTTATAGATCCCGCTGCAGTATTGCAGGGTCGCACTGCCAAGGTCACCCTGGCAGATGGAACGGAGAAAGAGGTTCCCATGGCAAGAGTCTACCTGGACTGGGGAGCTGGACCAGAGTTGCGAGAAGTTGCCGTCATGGATGGTCTCCCAACTGATGTGGTCCTAGGAAATGATCTGGGTGGTGGGATCGTCACCACGTTTGCTGGCGCCATTTCCCGGAGTCAAGTTCCACAACCACCGTTGACATCAGCTACTCCAGCACAGCCCAGCCCAGAGGAAAAGACTACAGCTGCTAGACAACTGCCAGCACAGCCAACCACAGCATCAACCAGCCCAGAGGAAAAGATTACAGCGGCTAGATCGGCACATCGACCCCGCATGCCTTTTGCCTCTGGTATGCCTACGTCCCCTAGCAACGCAGAGGATGTTGGTTCCAGCTCGTTTGATCCTGTGGGGGTGCCCAATGATGCTCCTGACCCAAGTGGTTTGCCAACTCCGGTGGTGAGTATGAGAAACCACACTGACTTTTCCATGACTGACCCCTACCAGACTGACCCTAGTAGTTCCCACCTAGATCCCCCTGTAGAGTGTCCCAATTTAGGAGAGATTGAGGGCCACAGGCAGGAGTTTAGGGAGGCTCAACTCTCTGACCCATCCCCGAAAGGCATGAGGCGCCACTCTGGCTGCGGCCTTGACAGGGTTGGGGCAGGAAGTTTGACCTGGCGGGAAGGGTTAAGGTACAGGGTAGACAGGAAAGTGGGAGGGGATAGACCAGATAGGGAATGTGTCCAACTGGTCCCCCCAGGGAACTTTCCTGCTCAACCGGTGTCGGTTGCCAGCGAAACCCCTTTGGACAGTAACCCTGAGATAGACCGTACCCTGAAGTGCCTGACACAGTGCTTACCCTGGTCTGGAATGTCGGATGACGCCCAGACCAACTGTAAGGCTGGTGCCATGCATTGGCAGCTGGGGCACTCCAGCGGTTGTGTTGTCTCTGGGCCTCTGCCCATAGGGGAACCCTTGCAGCAAGTTGCTGTGGACATAGCAGGTCCGCTGCCTGTGCGCAGTAGATCGGGGAAGACACGCAGCCTCCCTGTAGTGGATGCCACACAGGATCCAGAGGCTGGTGGTCTGGCCGCCATCACTGTGGCACAGATAGCGGACGAGGAGGAAGGAGTAGGCCTAGGTGACAGGGTAGGTTTCCTGAGTCATAGGTCGACAGAAGAGGATTGGAGGGCAGGTCTGACAGTTCGGGCAGACAGTTGCCAGATAGGTATGACGGAGGTGCAGTGCCTGGGGCACCATGTGGGAGGAGACAGGGGTAGGCCCAAACCAGAGGGGGTGGAGGCAACCAGAGGCTGTCCCCGACCCACATCACCCAGACAGGTACTGACCTTAGAACCTGTAAGGCCCTACGGACATGTTGTCATTGACTTTAGTCCGGTAGTGAACCCCTTTACAGAGATGGCTAGGAAGGGCATTCCCAAGTCAGTGGACTTTGCACCCGCTTGCGAGTTGGCATTCCAGTCATTGAAGGAGGCTCTGGTACCCACTCCAGTGCTGATGGCGCACATTCTTGACCAGGACTATGTTTCACGAACTACTGCACCACTGCACGAACTGGGAGCAGTACTGAGCCAGGAGGAGCCATATGGGCAGGAGCACCCTGTGGTCTGTGTGAGCAGAATACTGCTATTGTGGGAGGTGGGGTATGCCACAATTGGGACACCTTGGGTGGCACTGGTGTGTAACTGGCCCCCCACCGTGGTGACTTACTACCCACCTGTTAGGTGGCTGCAACCTACCTTGGGGAAATTGGACAGACTTTTGGGGTGGAGCCTTGAACTTGGACTTCAGGTGGACTATTTGAACATTGTGCACCCACGAAGAGAGGCCCACTGCACTATGGATGAACTGTCTAGGCCGGAGCCTACACCCCCCAGGTAGCGTCCCCTTCAACTCAACAGACTGCGGGACCAGGAGTCAAATCGTTGGGACATGGCTCCCTGGTTGACCCGCTTGAATGGGGGGGGAGGAGTGTGGCCGGAGAGACCCCAGCCTACGTGGATAATGGCCGCCACGGCACTGAAGGGGTTAACCCCTAGTGCCCGGCGCCATTATGGGGACCCTGGGCGCTTGGCGCCACTTTTAAAAATGTAATTGGTGCTAGGCACCATGTATTTAAAAGTGTTTTAACATGTACTTATCGTCACTGCGGTACCGGACCTCTCCGGCGACCGCGGCAGTGAGGGCATCCCCCGGCGCACTGAGCAGTGTGTGCGCGCCGGGGGAGAGGGGAGCCGCTGCAGCCGGGAGATCAGCTCCCGCTGCAGCGATCTGTGCCGGCAGCGGTGAGCACAGCCCCCCGGCGCAATGAGCTGTGTGTGCGCCGGGGGAGAAGGGTGAGCCGCTGCGGCTGGGAGCTCAGCTCCCGCTGCAGCGCGCTCTATGGTTGCCTCTGCTGGGGGGCCGGGAGCTCTGCTCCCGGCGCTTCAGCACACTGGAGGTAGCCGGCTGCTGGGCGGCAGGGGGGTGCGCCGCAGCCCGGCTCCCCGCCGGACGCTGCGGCGAGGCCACAATGTACAGCGCCGCACACAGGGGACCGGGCTAGCCGGCTCCCTGCGCGGCGAGGGCAACAGAGTGCGCCGCTCAGGGGGGTCCGGGCTAGCCGGTTCCCTAGCGGCGGGGTGCGTGTGTAGGGCAGTGAGTGCTGGGGACCGGGAGCTACGCTCCCGGCACCTCAGCGCTGAAAAGGGCACAAAGCCACGGCGGCCGGGACCAGTGTCCTGAGCCGCCGGGCTTTAGATAAGGGGGGTGCGCCGCACTGGGCGGCGAGGCCACCCAGGCAGCGCCACACTGGGGGGACAGGGAGAGCCAGCTCCCTGGACCCCAGTGGCTGGCAGGCAGGCTGGAGGATGGGGGAAGCCAGCCCCATACCTCCAGCACTGAGAGAGCGAGCCCTAGCAGCCAGGCTGCAGGGCTAGGGGAGCCCAGCGCTGAGCGCTGGGCACAGTATTTAAAACAAAAACATTGTGTTTTAAATGTAATAAAAAGTGTATTGTGCTGGGAGGCACTGCAGTGCCTGGGAGTGTGGAGCCTGTGCAGGGCACAGGCTCCATGTAGATTTAAAGGGAAACACATGTGTTTAAATGAAATGTATTTAAAGGTAAATTGCACTTACTTGGTTGTGTGTCCCAGGAGGGGGGAATCCATGGCTGTGCAGGCTGATGGATTCTCCCAGACCTTTTCCCCAAAAACTGAAAACTTTCCCTTCCAGCCTCACTCTTGAAAGGGGCATTGGAAGAGAGAGGAGAAGCTCAGCTTTGAAACAAGCTGAGTGGTTTTCTGGAGCTCCATGGAGATCACCCGTAGTGGCCAGGAAACCTTGACCGGGGATCTAGGCTGCCCAGCTCTGGAGCCCAAATGCAGGCTGCAGGCAGTGGGCTAGGTCAGGAAGTCAGTTTAGGCGGGAAAACTTCCCCCAGCCTAGACTGAACGGCTCTGGGGCGTATCCTGATCCTCCAGGATGGGACAGTCAAAGGAGAGTGACCACTCCCCACTGTCCATAGAGAACAATGTTAGCTGTGCATGTGACCAAGGCATGCACAGCCCATGGGTAAACATTGATTGGTTGTACACCACAGGGCGGGCTTACCCCCTGTGGTAATGTGTATTGGAGTAAGATAAAAGGAGGGCAGTTGCCCCATGAAAATTGTATTGTACCATCTTTATTCTGCTGGAACATCTTGCTGTATGCTGTTGCCCCTAGCAACAGGGAAGAGTCTTTTTTAAGGCTATTATTGAGCAAATAAACATCTCATCTGCCTCAAGAAGATTGCTTCATCTTGTGACCTACAGGGTTATGCCAAACATAGCCCCGTCCTCCGGCTGTCCAGGGAATCACCTAAAGTCTCCAAGTTCCGCCTTCCGCCAGCTACCTGTAGAGGCCTAGCAAGTGGCTAGTGGGGATTCGTCAACACCACACAGGTGTGGTAAGGCAGTGCGTCGGCACATACAGAGCAGAACTGTGGTTCCAAACGCCACGGCAGGTTAGGAGTTTGGTGGTGGCAGCATATAGCCGCCCACAACGCAGTGGGTGGAGTCAGTAACAGGCGGTTACTGACGGTAAGCGGGAATCCCCTATGTGGTCAGGCCTCGTGTGACCTGACCCTCCATTCTGTGCGCAGGAGACGGGACGCGAAAGCGGCGAGTGCTTTCGTATGGAACCGTCCTGTCACAGTACCCTTGAGAACAGATTTGACTTTAGGGAAAAGAAAGAAATCACACGGTGATAGGTCACATGAGTATGAAGGTTTGTGTAGCACTGCAATCTGTATCTCGGCCAAACACTGCTTCACAGAGAGAACTATGTGGGCTGGTGCATTGTCCTGATGGAGGATGAAGCCATTTTACCAAAACCCTGGTCTCTTTTCTTCTGATTATTTCCCGCAAAGTTGCTAGAACATTTTTGTAGCAAAGTTGATTCATTTTTGCGCCTTCTGGTACCCTGTCTGCCAAAATAACACCCTTGATATCAAAGAAAACAACATGGTTTTGAATTTGGATTTGGTTTGATGTTCTTTCTTCATTCTTGGTGATGATGGTAACATAGTTAAGTAACATAGTTTCTAAGGTTTAAAAAAGACAATTTGTCCATCGAGTTCAACCTGTTAGTGATCTCTTACACTGTAATATTTTTAACTGCGGTGAATGCTTAGCTGTTATGTCTATTCCTCTTTTTTTTTTTTATTACTATAGTGCGTGATTTACCCACCATAACCCTGTATATCCATATCCATTAGGAATTTATCTAGCTCATTCTTAAAGCAATGACCGAGTCTGCCAGTAATACTCTCTCAGGCAGGGAATTCCAGGTACGTATTGTCCTTACTGTGAAGAAACCTTTCCGTCTCAGTGTGCGAAATCTCCTCTCTTTTAACCTAAGCGGGTGTCTGCGTGTCCTTAGTGTTGATCTTACCCAAAAAAAAATCCCCGCTAGCTCTGTGTTTTGTCCCCTTATATATTTGTAAATGTTAATCATGTCCCCTCTTAATCTCCTCTTTTCCAGTGTAAACATGACTAGCCTTGCAAGCCTTTCCTCGTATTCTAGCGTCTCCATCCCCTTAATCAATCACCCGTCTCTGAACCTTTTCTAGTTCCAGGATTTCCTTTTTGTAGTATGGTGCCTATAGTTGTGCACAGTATTCGAGATGCGGACTCACTAGCGATTTATATAATGGGAGTATAACACTCTCATCCCTTGCATCAATTCCTCGCTTTATACAAGCTAAAACCTTGTTTGCCTTATTTGCTGCATTCCTACTTTGGGTACTACTGCTAAGTTTGTTATCAATGTGAACACCTAGATCTTTTTCCATTACAGAATCCCCTAGTTTTTTCCCATTTAGTATGTAGGTAGTATATTTGTTCTTGCTACCAAAGTGCATTACCTTACATTTGTCTATGTTGAACCTCATTCTCCATTTTGCTGCCCCATTCTATGTTACTATGTTACATGGTATTTTCCAGTGCATGGAAAATCCATGTTTCATCTCAGGTAATAACTTTATGTAAAAAATGGGACTCTGCGTGAATTAGTTCCAAAATGTCTGTACAAATTCGCTTTCAATTTTCTTTCTACTCGACAGTGAGAAGCCTTGGAACCATCTTAGGACAAACTTTTGTCATGTTAAGATCTTGAGGCAAAACTTGCCTAACAGTTTCTTTGTCCATGTTTACCATATCTGCTATAACTCGGATGCTGAGTCAATTCGAACAATTTTCTCAACTGTTTCCACATTTTCATTTGTTTTTTTATGTGCAAGGCCTTCCAGGCTGTTCATCATCTTCGACATCCTCATGACCATCACTAAATCTTTTGCAACACTAAAACCAACCTGCAGGTGACATACAATCTACCCTGTAAACCCCGGTTAGCATATTTAAAGATTTGATTGGCGTATTGTTCAACGCTTCTAAGAATTTTAAGTTAACACATTGCTCTACTTTTGCACTAAGAATTTTTAGGACCCACGGGAAAAACAACTTCTTCAAACACTGTGTGACAGCAAACTATCTGTGCCAGAGGGGTGACACTTGCAAAACCGTTTTGGGACAGTAAAAGGTCAATGCTCCCCCATTCCCTTTTAACTAACGCAGTATGTTTTATTTTTTACAAGTAATGTCTTGTTATTTATTAGCCATACCGCCATAGCCACACATATACGAAATACCGGCAGTTGTGATCCCGACAGTCAGAATCATTACACATCCCGTTAAATATTTTTAAAGTACCCCTACATCTAACCCTAACCCACCCCTCCTGCATCCTAACCCTAACCTATCCCTTCCACAGCCTAACCCTAACCTCTCCCTACCACAGCCTAACCCTAACCTCCCCCTCCCACAGCATAACCCTAACCATCCCCCTAGTGATTAACCCCAACCCCTGTACTTACCTCCGGGACTTACATCCTGGCCTTTGGGATCCTGCTCTCGGTCTTCTGACTGTTGGGATTCTGACTGCTGGTATTATGACTGCATCCCTATTATATATCAACAAAAATATTTTATGTGGTTGGCAGCTTTTAACTCATTGAAGAAAATATGTCAAAATATTTAATTTTTAGTGGTAGCCAGCAGAGACCCCACTGATGTACATTCTGTGTACGAGGTCATCGAACAATTGGGAAATGGAAGGGTTAATGTTCCGTTGTAATGTAGATGCTGTGCAGTTTGACTCTACATGTGTGTGATCCATTTGATCATAGCAGTGATCCATGTGCCCAGCACCAGAATCTGACGTAACAATCCCATTCTGTATTGCTCACATATATACATGCATACTTGCCAACACTGAAAAATAAATGCATTGGTCTACACAGGTACATCATGTTAACATATGACAGTACTGTTCATGTTGACCTTGGTGAATGACAATTCCCATTGTCAGGGCTGTCAAGACAAATGGTAGACCTGGGTGATTTGGAGGGGACATGGTCAAATCTGGGAAGCATGGAATTGCCCCCTCCCCCAAAAATAAGAGAAAAATACTATGCGCACCTGTGAAGGGGGTATTGTCCTTTAGCTGGGTCCCTCAAACAAGCCCAGATACAGGTAATTAATACCTGACCCTCCGCTGCCTATATTTACATGATTACTAGACTATCTTTTAAAGTAATATTTTTCATTTGAAATAATTAATATTATCTTATAAAGTTTGAAAAATAGGAGCAGATAGTGAAAGATGCACTCTGTATTTAGGATAACCGAGAGTTATACCGTATCAGACTCTCCACCTCTCTACAAAACTTTATACGGGCTCTCAAGACCTTCTACTTCATCAAACCCAGGTAACTCTCGTCGTAACCCTCTGTAAACATCCTAGTGATATTTGGTGGACCCCCTTCTTTTAAAGTAAAGCATTCATTACCTTCAACCAGAAATAAAGACACGGAGACTTGAATTTTGGCAGAAAAATTGCTAGCTATTTATTTGTCCCTATCCATTAGCAAACCTGTAATAGAGAATTAATTAAGATGCCGATCCAGCCGGCATATGGTGGCAGCAAAAAGAACGGCTCAATTAACCTAAATTAACCTTAAATTACTAAACATTCGAACCGATCCTAAATTTACTAAAACTATCACAAACCGGTAATAGGTGACAACTCAACCCCCACAGTGACTACCCACCGCTCCTGGGTGCCCTGCCGCTGCCTTCCCGGACGGGTGGTCAAGCGGCCAATAAGTCGATGGAGGTGAGTGCACCTAAACCACACCAAACTGTAAAACACTACAGTTTACCATACAAATACAAAACTGCCGTTCTTTTCCGCCAATAAATAGCCAACGATAAAATCAGCCAACAACTTAACGCCAAGGCACCACGTGCCAGAATTTCTGACCACCGGGGCGGGAGGGTGGGAAAGCAAATCACCTCAAGAGAGATCTAAGATGGCCTCACCTTCCCTATATATATCAAACCCTCCCCTTAAAAAAGGCTGTACTTTCCTCACAGCTAGGTCCACCCCTCACCAGATGTTTAACTCTTTCCTTTCCTATGCAGTCAATTCTCTCTCCTTCCACTCTTACTGTCTATCCTATCTGTGTCACCCCTGTCTGTCTGTCTGTCTGCCCCTCCCCTTTAGAATGTAAGCTCTCACGAGCAGGGCCCTATTCCCTCATGTGTCTTTCCATCTATTACTTAAACCATCTTCAACTCCATACTCCCTTTGGAGACATGAAATCCCTTGGTATTCTGTCACCCTAATGCATATTTCAGTACTGCTAGCTGATGCAGCTATGTTTATATGCCCTGTACTTGTCCTAGATGGTCTTATAATGTCCTGAACTGTAAGTCACTGTTTTCTTGTTTTGCTTATTTGGTTATATAATCTGTAACTGGGCACTGCAGATCCCTTGTGGTGTTTTATAAATAAATTATAATAATAGTACTCTGGAAATTGAGGCAGTTGGCAAATAATATATATATATATATATATATATATATATATATATATATATACACACACAATGCAGACTATAGATCATATTTAAGTTATTACCATCTAAACACCAATAGGGCATAAACATAGCAGAGAGCAGAGAAAGGCAGCACACAGCCATATCTGTCAGAAGAAGAATCCCTTTGAAAACAGACAGCGCTTTCCCCTTGAGGTTAAGGGCAATCCATTTGTACTGCTTGGCCCCCTGATCTGCAGCTGGGATTCTTCAATAGCTCCTGAAATGGCATTGTTTCCTCTGGAGAATGATCCTTCTGATTTACTGCTTGTTGTACACTGTAAATATCTGAATGTAAACAGTACATATCTACACAGATAAAGAGAAATTATTAAACAAGGGGTCATTCTAGCAAAAACACTGTGAGTTCTAGGGCAATGGGAAGATCTGAATCCACTTTACTATAAATCTACCCAGCACAAGGGGTAAATGTATTAGCCTCCGTTATGGTGGAGAAGCAGTTTCAGCGCACATTATGTGCAATGATACTGTTTCCCCCCCATGTATGATAGCTGTGGTGACGGCACAGTGACAGAGCGCCCCTGTCCATACTGGCGCTGCTATCAAACAGATAGCAGGCTGATATGAGGGGGCAATGTATGAACGACAGCTGCAGGTGACGATGCCCTATCCCCACAGCAGGGACAGAGCTGTCCCTGCTGTGGCAGGTGCCGGACTGCGCAGGGGACCTCGTGTGAGTAGCGAGATCCCACGCATGCGCAGTAAGCCGGCCGGACAGGGAATCATGGCGCATCAGCACTTAGCTGATGTGCTGTGTGCTCAGGGGGGCATCGCCGGAGGGGGAAGCGCTTCGGAAGACAAGATGTTTATACAACTTGTCGATGTCCCTTTCTGCTTCGCCTCGGTAATGAGGCGAAGCAGCAAGTGTTATAGCGGCACAATCCGTGACGCTATAATACATTTGCCCCATTATACCTAGCATGTCTTCCTTCTGGATGTGCTTAAGACTGAAATATGTGACTGTCATACTACTGTCAGTATGAGGAGGGGTGAGGCATGGATGCATAAATATGCAACTATAATGCTATCCACAGTATAAGGAGGGTGAGGCATGGATGCATAAATATGCAACTATCATGCTATCCACAGTATAAGGAGGGTGAGACGTGGATGCATAATAAGTAACAATCATAGTACTGTCAGTATGAGGAGGGTTGATGCGTGACTCTATAACATGTATCTATCATACTACTGTCAGTATGAGGAGGGGTGAGGCATGGATGCATAAATATGCAACTATCATGCTATCCACAGTATAAGGAGGGTGAGACGTGGATGCATAATAAGTAACAATCATACTACTGTCAGTATGAGGAGGGGTGATGCGTGACTCTATAACATGTATCTATCTATCTATCATACTACTGTCAGTATGAGGAGGGGTGAATCCATAACATGTATCTATCATACTACTGTCAGTATGAGGGTTGATGCGTGACTCTATAACATGTATCTATCTATCATACTACTGTCAGTATGAGGAGGGGTGAATCCATAACATGTATCTATCATACTACTGTCAGTATGAGGAGCGGTGAGGCATGGATGCATAAATATGCAACTATCATGCTATCCACAGTATAAGGAGGGGTGATGCGTGACTCTATAACATGTATCTATCATACTACTGTCAGTATGAGGAGGGTTGATGCGTGACTCTATAACATGTATCTATCATACTACTGTCAATATGAGGAGGGGTGATGCGTGACTCCATAACATGTATCTATCATACTACTGTGAGTATGAGGAGGTGTGAGGTGTGAATCCATAACATGTATCTATCATACTACTGTCAGTACGAGGAGGGGTGATGCGTGACTCCATAACATGTATCTATCATGCTATGCTCAGTATGAGGAGGTGTGAGGTGTGAATCCATAACATGTATCTATCATACTACTGTCAGTATGAGGAGGGGTGATGCGTGACTCCATAACATGTAACTATCATACTACCGTCAGTATGAGGAGGTGTGAGGTGTGAATCCATAACATGTATCTATCATACTACTGTCAGTATGAGGAGGGGTGATGTGTGACTCCATAACATGTAACTATCATACTACCGTCAGTATGAGGAGGTGTGAGGTGTGAATCCATAACATGTATCTATCATACTACTGTCAGTACGAGGAGGGGTGATGCGTGACTCCATAACATGTATCTATCATGCTATGCTCAGTATGAGGAGGTGTGAGGTGTGAATCCATAACATGTATCTATCATACTACTGTCAGTATGAGGAGGGGTGATGCGTGACTCCATAACATGTAACTATCATACTACCGTCAGTATGAGGAGGTGTGAGGTGTGAATCCATAACATGTATCTATCATACTACTGTCAGTATGAGGAGGGGTGATGCGTGACTCCATAACATGTAACTATCATACTACCGTCAGTATGAGGAGGTGTGAGGTGTGAATCCATAACATGTATCTATCATACTACTGTCAGTATGAGGAGGGGTGATGCGTGACTCCATAACATGTAACTATCATACTACCGTCAGTATGAGGAGGTGTGAGGTGTGAATCCATAACATGTATCTATCATACTACTGTCAGTATGAGGAGGGGTGATGCGTGACTCCATAACATGTAACTATCATACTACCGTCAGTATGAGGGGGTGTGAGGTGTGAATCCATAACATGTATCTATCATACTACTGTCAGTATGAGGAGGGGTGATGCGTGACTCCATAACATGTAACTATCATACTACCGTCAGTATGAGGAGGTGTGAGGTGTGAATCCATAACATGTATCTATCATACTACTGTCAGTACGAGGAGGGGTGATGCGTGACTCCATAACATGTATCTATCATGCTATGCTCAGTATGAGGGCTGATTTCACTAGGGGAACCAGATCCTACAGACTTTGATTATGAAAAAGCAGACAACTGGGCCTCTAGGAAGAAGAGAAGAATGCACATATAGGCTTTCAAAATTTCATTATTGCTTGTCTACTCCTAGATGCCATCTGGCTGGCAACATTTTCTGGGGAGAACACTGAGTATTAAACGCAATGGGTTTGCATTCAATATTATTGCCATCTTAAACCCAGCAGGTAAAACCCCATGGCAATCAGATTTTTAGTAAATAACCTTGTATAATATTTATAACGTATTCATTTTCTTGTATCACCGAAAATTATTACTTTTTAACTAAAATTGAATTGCAATGATTTTAAATAAAGAAAAAGCTGCTTCAGATGTCAGTGACAGAGCGTTATTGTTACACAGCACAGAGACATCCTGCCTCTGCCTACAGTGTTTGTGACACGTTATACAAATATTACACATGTCTAGTAGTTGTCTACTTCATGTAAGACAATGCGAAATGGTCTGTCTATGATTATATTAGTGTCATGTCAATGTGCCTTAATGTGGAGTGCATTATATAGATTTATATATTGCCTTATAAGACTGTATTTCATGTGCTGCAACTGCAAACCATAATACCCACAATAATTATATATATATATATATATATATATATATATATATATACACACATACATACATACATACATACATACATACATATATGTGTATGTGGGAAGCCCGAGCCCATGCTATGTACATTACAGTGAGTCTTGCATCATATGCATGTTACAGATTAGAATAATGAGCTCAGGCTGTATGTGTATCTGTGTGTGTGACTTGCATCGTATGCATGGTCCACATTAGGATAATGAGCCCAGACTGCCTCCTCCTCTGCTGCTGCTCACTATCAGGAGCAGTCTCATAAATTACAGGCAGATCAAGCAAACCAATCAGATTATGCTTATAAATCAGCCTGTCAAAGGGCAGCCAATCCTAAGAGATACTAAATCAGAGCTGCCAAAATGCTGACCAATCAGAGCCCCCTGGCTGTAAATCTGCAGCAGACTGTATTCCCCTGTCTGAGAGTGTACAGGAGGAGGGGTGAGGGGCTCTCTGGCTTTCCCTGCTCTGTTTCTTGCATTCCCTCTTTCTCTCACTTTAAAGACAAATAAATATTACATTGTGTGAAGATTATAAAGCAAAGCTTTCAGGGGCATTCTCTCCTAATAAACGTATAATCATCTATGGATGCATTGTCATATTGCAGCAACCCTGCCAGATTAAACATCGTGCAAATAAATGCCCCATGAACACAATGCAATTCCTATGCCGAGTGACTAGTTCTGCAATCTGTATAAGGCAATCAGTCAGTTGAATCACAACCACTGATAGGAATTCAGAAGACAACATCTTTAGATTAATTAGCATTACTGAGGAACGAGCCACTGAATGTTTTGTCACTTAATAGTTCTAGATAGCCGACATATCATACTACACCCTAGCTAGTTCTATAGCCTTACCCATTATACATCAACTGTTTGTCCTGTCTTTGCATTGTATTCAGTGGTATATTACAGAAATAGTGGTGTAACTGGATGAATTTTGTTAACTCCATCATTACTGTAGTGTGTAGAACTAGTCTCTAGTCTAGTTTAAGACTTTCACCTACAGTATATTAATAAAACTGCTGTTTTGATTCTTAAGGCTCTATTTATGCTATTATATTGCGGCTCTGGGTGCATATTTAGTGGGCCATGCCTTTGTCCCCAATTCCTCATTTATTACATTTACGGGGCATGCAGAATTGCATGCTCTACTGCAGGGGTTCTCAAACTCGGTCCTCAGGACCCCACACAGTGCATGTTTTGCAGGTAACCCAGCAAGTGCACAGGTGTATTAATTACTCACAGACACATTTTAAATGGTCCACAGGTGGAGCTAATTATTTCACTTGCGATTCTGTGAGGAGACCTGCAAAACATGCACTGTGTGGGGTCCTGAGGACCGAGTTTGAGAACCTGTGCTCTACTGTATTTTACCTTTTTTCTGGAGGTGACCTCACCCTGACTGTAATGGGTGTTCTGTAGTAAATGTCCTATAGAGAAGAGGCAAAGCAGTGGAAATTATGAGTCGGGTGGAGAGCTTGCAGTTTTCCTCCCAGGTGAAGTCATGCAGGCAGCCAGTACGTACCCACCATAAAGTTCACCACACATACAACACTGCAGATGTTGGTATTCTCCAGAGAGGAGTAATTTCGTTGTGCAAAAGATTAAGGACCTCATTCAGTAAGGATTGCAAAATTTGCAAATCGCAATCCGGATGATTATCGAACGACTGTGCATGCGCAAGTAAAAATAGTGACAGAAATTGCGTATACACCGTGACTGACAGGAAGCCGGAGTTTCTGGGAGGGAAACCTGCTGTTTTCTGGGATTGTCTGAAAAAACGCAGGCATGCCCAGGCGTTTTTTAAGGAGGACCTCTGACGTCAGTGATGACCACGTCCATCCTCTTGTGTCGCAGATAGGAAAATCTTCGATGTTCCGGGAATTGCGTATGGTTTATGTGATCAGTCCGTATATTGCGATACATTCACAATTTCTGCAATGGGCGTTTTTTCTCTATTTCCGGGCGGCAACTATTTGATCGCAGTAACGTCTTTTTAGCAGTAATTGCAATCCTTGCTGAATAAGGTCCTAATTCCGCATTTTCCTGCACATTTCTGTGGAATGAGCTTTAAGGAGTACGTTTATAAAATGATGCATTTTTGGTCTGTACGGTAACAGCACATTTTGCATCCCGAGTTTGTATTTAGTAAAGCAGCACCCGACACGGAGGTCCTGCATAAACCTACCTCTCCATTGCATCAGTTTCAGCAGCCCTGCATCAACATAAAGCTGTTACAAAGCAAGGCGTTTCCTTCATTGCATACTGCGCATGTGAGAGCCGATAAGGCCGCGCATGTGCACAGACAATTTCAGACTGCACGTACACGCTTATCAGCTTGTGCATGCGCAAATAAAAACACTCAGCTGACTTTAGCCTGCACATGAGCGAGCCGTACGAATTAGTATAATGGGAAGACGAGAATGGACTATGCAAGCATCCGGAGATGGCGTTATGAACAACAGATGAAAGAAATCTTCTGGGAATTTTTTTTATCTCACTATGAAATTAATTTCTTGTAAAATGATGTTGCAGCTTTGCATGTCTCAGGTTCCTTCATTGTTCTCAAAGTGTGGAGCTCAATCAAAATAATGAATGCATAAAAAATAGGGCATTACAGCTACGTAGATTTTGTGGGGTTTAAGGGGCCCATTTATCAAACAATATTTGCGGTTGTGTCCCGGAAACATAATTTTTTGGGGGGTTAGCCACAAATACTATGTATGCCCGCATTGTATGAAGGAGGAATCGCAGCAGGTATCTCCTTCATACAATGCCACCAGCAGCCGCAACCCCCATAGGTTGTTGTTTTTTTTAAATGGGGGATGCAATACTGCCCGACGTATCAATCTCCTGATTGCGGTAGCCCGTTGTAGCCTATGGGCTACACTTTGCTGCATTAAGTTCCGGCAGGGTTCTCCAGGAACCCTCCACTGGAAATGGCCACTGTGCACAGCAGAGGGCTGACCACGCATGCACAGAAGGCACGGGCGCGCACTCTGTCTGTACATCGCAGGGATGGGCTCCTTTCAGAGCCCCTGTCCCTGCCTGTGCTGGGTGATAATTTCACCTGAAGTGATCGAATTCTGCAATGCGAACCTGGGTGCTAATATCATGTCCAGATTGCATTGCATTACATGCGATCATTGATAAATGGGTCCCTAAGTCAGTAAGAGTAGTATTCTACTAAAGATCACGTATGCTGTAATACATGCTGATTGTAAGGTCATGTGTTGCCAGAATCAGGTATTACAGCATATTATTATTATTATTACTACCAGTTATTTATATAGTGCACACATATTCCGCAGCGCTTTAAAGAGAATATTTGCCAATTCGCATCAGTCCCTGCCCCAGTGGAACTTACAATCTATATTCCCTATCGCATGTACACACAGACACATTCACACTAGGGTTAATTTTGTTGGGAGCCAATTAACCTATCAGTATATTTTTGGATAGTGGGAGGAAACCGGAGTACCCAGAGGAAACCCACGCAAGCACGAGGAGAATATACAAACTCCACACAGTTAGGGCCACGATGGGAATTGAACCCATGACCTCATTGCTGTGAGGCAGTAATGCTAACCATTACACCATCCGTACTGCCCTAGCATATCAGAACAATGGGGGTAATTCTGAGTTGATCGCAGCAGGAACTTTGTTAGCAGTTGGGCAAAACCATGTGCACTGCAAGGGAGGCAGATATAACATGTGCAGAGAGAGATAGATTTGGGTGTGGTGAGTTAAATCTGCAATCTAAATTGCAGTGTAAAAATAAAGCAGCCAGTATTTACCCTGCACAGAAACAAAATAACCCACCCAAATCTAACTCTCTCTGCAAATGTTATACCTCCTCTCCCCCCCCCCCCCCCCCCCACACAGTGCACATGGTTTTGCCCAACTGCTAAAAAATTTCCTGCTGCGATCAACTTGGAATTATCCCCAATGTGTGTGTGTGCTGCTAACAGGGAAACCTTCCGCATATAAGTAAGGTGTGAATCTTTTATGCATGCTGTCCGTTCTGCCTGTCACGTGATTTGTATTATTAGAGGGCTGTTATCGTATGCAGTACTCTACAGCTAGACACTGGTATATTTAGCATGCTGAATGGCCATCCTAAATGACAGACATTACACTGAAGTGGGAGGGGAAGGGGTGAAAGATGTTCAGATCTCTTCCATGGCTTTAGTCTGGAGGCTCTTCTGTCATTATTTTTCTATAAATCTCCACTGTCTGTCATTAAAATACTTCATTTTCAGGTATTTGTCCCAGGGGCGGTTGCACACTTCGTCTTCCACATGTCTGTCCAAGTGCACACAAGGAAAAACACGCAGACTGACAGGCTCATGTGTGGTGACACCAACTCTGCTGATTGGTTGGGAAGCTGTAAGTGTTTGGTGAAGCTGGGGAAGTGTCCTGGAGTATCTCAAATTATAAATTATTTTTAGCAGTAGTTTCTGTATTATATACCCTAAAGGGACATAAGTGATGGCAGTGTAATTAAAGCCTCCTTTTTAAAAGATAGGAACTTGAAAGCAGCATGGTAATAAGAATTATAGACAAACCTCATGTACCCCACATAAAAAGTAGAAGCACTGAAATATAAATTGTATATGATGCTATGTAAAATTGCGAAATTTACAGTATGTAAAATCTGCATAATAAGAGATATGTAGCTAATTGTTCTATGTTGTGGAGCAAAAATGTCATTCTAAATGAATGGATCCCTTTAGTTTCAAAATTACCTCCAGAAGGGGTTTACTAGACTTACACACAGGAACATTCATGTGCATAGGAAAAATTCATTACTCCAGCATTGAAAGGTATGTCAAATATCACTGTTTCTGATAAATTCCTGTCAGTTTTGGATATTCTGTACATTGGGGGTTATTCAGGTTAGTTAGCAAATAAAAAAAAAAAAACACTAATGAGCAAAACCATGTTGCACTGCAAGTGGGGCAGATGTAACATGTGCAGAGAGATTTAGATTTGTCCATTGTGCAAATTTCAGGCATAATAGAACCTATACATTAATTAACCCATTGGCATTTTCTATTTAGTGTATTTAGTGTGTACTTTATAAATTGCAGTTGCACTAGAAATATTATCAGAATATGTGAACAGTGTTGTACCAATCACAAAATACATATGGGCATATTTGCGAAAGGGTGAAATGCAGATCTGGATTAAGGGGGAGATGTATCAAATCTACTGAAGAGGACAAGTGTAGGAGTTGCCAATAGCAACCAATAAGATTCTAGCTTGCATTTATCTAGTACAGTCTCTAAAATGTATACCCTTTTTAGAAGGTTTGATAAATTTCCCCCTAGACAACTAGGCAAGATACTGATATGGACCCCCTTCTCCGTCTTCATCCTAATAGGTTACAGCAAACTTGCCTACTCTCCAGGAAACTGTGGGATACTCCTGGTAATCCCCCGCACCCCATGAAGATTGGGCACATGTCCGCTTTCCGCAAACTCCCTAGTAAAGTGGGCAGAATGCAGAAATAAATACCATAATTCCATGGTTCATCGGGAGTGGCCTTATGATGCAATTCTATGGTAATCATGTAATTTTAGCCCTGCCTCCTTTTCAGATATGCGTAAATGACAGTTTATAACACGTCTAGTCCTTCCCCATCACCACCCACTTGCTTCTCCTATCTGGGCTTCCCCTGGGGAGGAAACTTCAGATATCGTATGGGTTGCACTTCGGTAATCATGGCCCTCCAGTACAAAATGGTATCCGTTCAGATGGTCGACCATGTTATGGTCGACAGTCATTAGGTCGACCACTATTGGTCGACATTGACATGGTCGACATGGACACATGGTCGACACATGAAAATGGTCGACACACGGAAGGTCGACACATGAAAACGTCGACATGAGTTTTTTTATTTATTTTTTATTTTGGGGAACTTTTCCAGACTTTACGATCCACGTGGACTACGATTGGAACGGTAATCTGTACCGAGCGAAGCGGTAGCGGAGCGAAGGCACCATGCCCGAAGCATGGCGAGCGAAGCGAGCCATGCGAGGGGACACGGTGCACTAATTGGGGTTCCCAGTCACTTTACGCAAAAAACGACACCAAAAAAAGTAAAAAAACTCATGTCGACCTTTTAATGTGTCGACCTTTCACGTGTCGACCATTTTCATGTGTCGACCATGTGTCCATGTCGACCATGTCAATGTTGACCAATAGTGGTCGACCTAATGACTGTCGACCATAACATGGTCGACCATTCATACCGGAACCGTACAAAATATAGACAAAAACATAAAAATTTGTTATTATTATAATTGGGGCCCCTCGGTACTCACTATGCTCTAGACAGAAGCCTGGGTGGCATACCGGATGATCTGTCTCTGGTGAAAAGCAATGCGGCTCACTTTTGCTTTGCTCATTTAATGAAAGTGCTTGCCAGCGATAGCACTGACATCACCCGCCATCACCTTGTCTCACAATAATGATACCACAGTAATTTAAAAAAATACTTTATTTTAATGAAAAATGATTTGCAATAGTTTTCAAAAAGTTTTATACTGTATTTTGTATTCTTTGCTAAGTGGGATAGAAAGCGCAGATCTGGCCCTTCCCACTGCGCATGCATGCATTGCAGCATGCGCACCTATGTAGTGCGACTACCCTGACTCACCGATACATTAACACTACGGACCAGTATTGCCATGGCAGCCAAATTATTATTTTATTTTTTACAAATTACAGCATTAAGGATTTTTTTTATTTTTTTACTCTTTTTTTGTTGTTGTTGCAAGATCTCACTTGTCTCTATAAAAAGAGCTCACAATATTAAATTATTTTCCCTAGCTTTTAATCAGTAATTATGCAGGCGCAGTCAGGTGTCATATTCACTATAAACAGGTACTCCAAGAACTTGTACATGTAGATTACAAACTTTTCCTGCCCTTAAAAATACCAAGTTTTCTACTTTCACAGAGCAGCCAGTAAAAGAGCTTCTGTGGGACTAGAAATCATGGTTTTGCACTGTAAACAGCTCATTCAGGGTTTTTGGCTTCTCTCCTGAACTTGCCTATGGGGTCAGTACTAAATACAGTAGCCAGAAATCCTGCCAGCATTGGAAGTGGTTGATACAAAAGAGGGTAGGTATTCTGAAGACATAAAAGTAGCTCTGTATTTTAGCCCCAAACATTGGCATAATCTTTGGTATATTTTGTAAGCATCATCTGTTATGCTACCCTTACCTATTTGTCCGTCTCTTAATCTTATGCAACTGCGTTATTTTGTAGACTGCAATATTTTTATTATTATGCTTGCCTGATTTATCTATCCACCCATGCTCATAAAAAGGCAACACTCTTATGTACAGTTAAGAGTGTTGCTAGTTAAGAGTGTTGCCTGTTTTGATTACAGTTTCTTCAGTATTAGTAAAGACAAAGCACATTTAAATATGAGAATGATGATGATTGGAGGAAGGCTTACTGTTCTTCTGCAAGCCTGGGAGGACATCCTGAGGTTTGTCAGTCTCCTGGACGTTCCCCAAGAGCATACAAGTATGCTATGACCAAAGGGCTTCTGTGCACTTGCTTAATTACATCTGCATTTTGAGCTGGATATACATGTACATGGTCGAGTCACATTATTATAATCACCAGCTAATAGCCAGAGTAACCGCCGTGTGCAGCACGGACAGCAGTTAGATGGGCTGGGAGTGACTCAATAAGGTGCTGGTAGGTTGGCACAGGTACATTTTCATGGTGGGCTGCTCCACTGTAGCGTGTCGGTCAGCCCTCACACACCTTTGTAGCTGACGTTCACCTCTCACATCAATGGCATGTGGTGCTCCGCAGGTTCCACATCGGTTATGGTGTAATTTGTCCAGTCACGATACACCCTCAACACAGCAGCACGCGAACAGTTCACAAACTGCGCTGTTTCAGAAATACTGCCACCCTTGGCCTGAAAGCCGATTATCATCCCTTTTTGCAACTCGGATAAATCGCCCATTTTACCCACGACAGCTACGAGCTGCCAATGTGAAATGTAGGAGATGGTTATAATAATGTGACTCGACCGTGTATCTTTAGATAAATGGTACATAAAATGGAACCCATAGATGTGCCTGGAACACAGCTACAAGAGTCATCACCTTGTCATACAATGCTTCTGGCGCATGGACACACAGAGATATCTCTCCTAAAATGTGCATCTAAAGATATGTGGAAACCAAAATAGGGTATATCTCAAAGGGGGCGTAGCCAGAACTTTGTGGGCCCCATAGCAACATTTTGAAGTGGCCCCCGTCCCAATGCTTCTAGAGAGAAACTTCTCTTCAGCAGTTGTTAATTTTATGGGGATGCGTGCGGCGGAATTTCGTACTGATCCCATTTTATGCCCTATAATAGTGCCCTAGTTCATTTTCTGAACCATAGTAGAGCCTTATTTAATGTTATGCCCCATAGTAGTGCCCTAGTTCTTTTATGAATCGCAGTAGTGCTTAAGTTCACCCTATGTCTTATTTCAGAGCTGCCAGTACACATTATGCCGCACAGTACCCCCAATTCACATTATGATATATAGTGCTCCCCGTTCATATTGTGCCTCATTACAGTGCCCCGGTACATATTATATAACATTAAAATGCCCTCCAGTTCATTTTATACCACACTACAATGAGCAGGTCCAGGGGCATACCTAGATATATTGCAGGCCCCAGGGAAAAAGTTTGAAAGGACCCCTACGTACCACCCAATGGTGAAAAATGTATATAACACATGTAACTTTGACAGGGAAGGTGGGGCCCTCTCAACTCTGGGCCCCATAGCAGCTGCAATCCCTGCACCTATGGTAGCTACGCCCTTGGTTCCCTTGGCTACAGGCCATTATCGCACCTGCACATAAATATCCCTGACCTGCTTCTTAAAGCGTAAGGGGCAGTAACGCAAAATACAGGCGCATGTTTTGTGTATGCACAATGCCACAAGTGTGCCGTATAATGCAAAGTTACAATGGGGGTAATTCTGAGTTGATCGCGCGCTAGCAACTTTTTGCTGGCTTGCGATCAAATAGTCACCGCCTATGGGGGAGTGTATTTTCGCTTTGCAAGTGTGCGAACGCGTGTGCTGCCGAGCAGGCCGAAAAAATGTTGTGCAGCTTCTAAGTAGCTCTAGACTTACTCAGCCCTTGCGATCATTTCAGCGTGTCTGGTACGGATTTGACATCAGACACCCACCCTGCAAACGCCTGGACATGCCTGCAGTTTTCCAATCACTCCCTGAAAACTGTCAGTTGACACCAATAAACGCCCTCTTCCTGTCAATCACCGTGCGTTCGGCTGTGCGAATGGATTCTTCGTTAAATCCATCACTCAGCAACGAACCGCTTTGTACTCGTACGATGCGCCTTCACATTGTGGTGCATACGCATTCGCAGTTTAGCCGCGGTTGAGATGAACGCTGCGCTGCAAAAAGTTGCTAGCGGGTGATCAACTCGGAATGACCCCCAATTTGCAGTGAGGTACTTTGTTGGCTGAACTATTCATTAGTGATTGTGAAAACTAGTAATGGCGATGAGGTAGATGGCATGTGCCTTATGCCTCAATACCGTCACTAGAGTTCTTTCTAATGAACTAATAGGCGGCATTCTTCTGAAATTAGCTCAGCCCACAAAATACTTACCTCCACTGTGTATAGCGGTCACAGTATTTTTAGAGTGTTTTAAATAAAGCAATTATTTTTGATTTGGAAAACTTGAGTGCTCATACTGTACATGTAAAAATACTTTCATATGAGTAAGATAGCAGAAAGCGTATTATACAGTTTTCATACCTCCCAGCTCATGGGAGTGTGAATTCAGGGCCTGTGACGCAACTCCGTAAAATAGATGTGACCTCATGGGAGACCTCATCTTTGCGGAACGTACTGCTTCCATCACTCTGAGGTCATGCCCAGCACTCCCTCATCTGCCCCCAGGCTCACCCCCTGCAGTATATAGATGCTGTGCGCATGCATTGGCGTCTGTTCACCTGCTGCTCTGCACAGCCGAGAAGGTGTGAGACAGTGCTTCCCTAACCTTCTCCCCCAGCGGGACACTGCACAAATAGCGGGACTATGCTGATAAAAACGGGACAGTTGGGGAGTATGAGGTTCTGTTGAAATGTTTGTTTTCTTCCCTCTCACCAAGCTGCTCACTCTCTGGATATTAACAGTTACGTAGAGTTTATGAGGCAATATTGCTTGGTCACTGAAGCATATTCAATTTTACAAACTGATGCTTTAATGTGCTTCGTTTCCAGCCTGTCACATTGTGCTCTTTCACTGGATTGGTTCCCTTTAATCCTTACATCTGCCATTTATAAATACTTAATTACAATACTTTTCCGTAATATAATATAACTGAGCTTAACTCATTTGCTGAATAGTGATTTGGATGGTCTTTCCTGCTGAGAAAATTTACCACTGAAATGACAGGGTTGTTTTCAGATTACAGGTTACAAACAGCTCATGACAGAACAAAATATATAACCTGTGGAACTAGAGCTCAACAAAACACACAGTCAGTAATACCTCCATTAAATCAGCGTGGAGCAGCGCTTTGCCATGGTGAAATTTGGATAGGGGTCTGGTGATGCCACTACAGCCCCCCTCTCTCGAAAGAGCAGAGTGGTATACTCTCCAACTGTACCTTTCTGGCCGGTTCAGTACCGTTTTTTTATGGTCTGTACCGGCCAAAAGGGGCCTTGTACTGGGTTCAGCGTTTCTAGTAGTCCCCATTTAGCTGCAGCTATGCCCCTTTCCTTTTTTGTACCGATTTCTGGCTCTGCAATGTTGGAGGGTATGGAGTGGGTGGCCTCTTCTAAGAATGAACCCACTCAGAACAGGCTTACAGTACACTCTTTTGAGGACATAGCAGGAGCCTCGCTGGGTACAAGAGCCTCAAAGGATGGGGTTTTCTGTCATTTTTAGGCCCCACCTCTCTAGGTCCCATAGCATATGCATTTACTGCATCTCCCATAGTTCTGCCACTGGTCGGAAGATTAGGTCCAGTTTCAACCAAGTTTGCTATCTGCTTCTATGTTCTTCCTGGAGTTTTCTGATCTGGTTTCTTCACATAGCAGGAGAGGTATTAAACCTTGGAGAGAGATAAACCAATCAGCTACTGTCATTTTAGGAGCTGTTTTTGAAAAATGACGGAAGCTGATTGGTTGTTACTTTATCTCTCCAAGGTTTGATACATCTCTAGGTTTATCAGCTCCCCCTTGGACCACTGGTGCAAGGACTGCTGTCTTTGAATATTGTTCATAAAATTAGGATGATAATAGTAATGGTTTAAAAATAACAAACATTCATAAAGCTGAATATGACTTTGTTACTTTAGTTGTTTAATAATGCAATAAAGTTTAAATAAGAAACTTCGGGCCCAATTTATCAAGCCCTGGAGAGTGATAAATAGCACAGTGATAAAGTACTAGCCAATCAGCTCCTAACTGCCATGTTACAGGCTGTGTTAGAAAAATGACAGTTATGAGCTGATTGGTTGGTACTTTATCACCGTGCTATTTATCACTCTCCAAGGCATGATAAATCTGGGCAGAAATACCACTTACAAATCTAAATTAGGCTGCTTGATTACAGAATATGGGTTTGATGAAAATGTACGCATACAGTGTTACGTTGAGAACTGAAATTTGTCTCTCATCCATTCCACAGTCCACTGATTTTCCAATCCAGACTCGATGAATGTACTAAATGCAGCAGTTTTATCTGTCTCTGATGCCACCTGCTGGTGATCTTTACAATTACTTCCTCATGGAGTTTTTGTCCAAAATATTGTTTTCTTAAGAGTTGTCACATTATAGACAGGCTATACAGTATTCTAGTCTTGTAACATCAGCCAGCTTAGAAAGGGGGATATATATATATATATATATATATATACACTGCTCAAAAAAAATAAAGGGAACACTAAAATAACACATCCTAGATCTGAATGAATGAATATTCTTATTAAATACTTTATTCTTTACATAGTTGAATGTGCTGACAACAAATCACACAAAAATGATCAATGGAAATCAAATTTATTAACCCATGGAGGTCTGGATTTGGAGTCACACTCAAAATTAAAGTGGAAAAACACACTACAGGCTGATCCAACTTTGATGTAATGTCCTTAAAACAAGTCAAAATGAGGCTCAGTAGTGTGTGTGGCCTCCACGTGCCTGTATTTGTACCTGTGAATCTACAGTAGGTATGGGAGGCACCACCAGTAATAGTATATATGGTCACAAAATAATATAAAGTGCCTGTAGAAGAGCAACATTATCCAGCCTTGTTCTTGCACTATCACCAACCCTTCCTGTTTGTGTGTAGTAGAACAACTTACACCACACTAAACTGAGTAGTACAATTTTATAATTACAGCTGTGTCATACTTGCCTACCCTCCCGGAATGGCCGGGAGGCTCCCGAAAATCGGGTGACCCTCCCGGCCCCCCGGAAAGGTGGGCAAGCCTCCCGCTTTCCCCCTCGGCCGCCCGCAGCAGAGAACAAGCGGGCGGCCCGAGGGGGTCCAATGACGCGATTCGCGCTGAATCGCGTCATCGTAGCTCCGCCCCCCGCTATGCAGCGGCTCGTTTCTCGGCACAGCGGGGGGGCGGAGTCACGATGACGCGACCCTGATGTTACGTCCCCGGACCGCCCATCCTGCTGCCGGCCACGCCCTCGGACCGCCTATCCTGTGCCGGCCACGCCCCCCATACACCTACAACGCTGCCTCCTCCCGGAGGAGGAGGCAGCAAAGTAGGTAACTATGAGCTGTGTACAGTGCCCAAAGCTGTTAAATGTAGGGAGTATCTTCATCCCAGTTGCCCGGAGACAAGATAAATGTTGTGACCCAGTGGCGTAACTACTGCCTCCACAGCCGCTGCGGGGGCGCCACCACTGATTCAGAGCAGATTGACATGCGGACTAGTCATCCGCATGTCAATCTGCTAAATGTCCCTTCCAAAATGGCCGCCACCATGGAGGAGACATGCTAGAGGTCATACTTGAGGTGCCGGGACCCGTGGGAGCGCATAGCGCTGGCTGCGGCCGGCGGCACCCAGCTACCCTGGAGCGGCGGGGGCAGCAGCAACGGGAGGGATCGGGCAGCGGTGCCCGCGGCACACTAAACAGCGGGGAGCGGTTTGGGCAGCATTACTCCCCATGACACCCGGTGCATGAAATCCCTGGCAACAAGCATTAACCCCTGGCAACGAGCTTGACACCCAGCGCATGAAACCTCTGGCAACGAGCATGACACCCTGAGCATGAAAACCCCTGGCGCCATACATGGAACCAAGATCATGAAACCCTTAGCAACGATCAGGTAATTTAAAAGTAATTATAAGCCTTACTGTAGGGCTTAATGTGTAGTGTGTATTGCGGTGTATGGCATAATATATAACGGAGATTGCGGTGTGTGGCATAATATGTAACGGGCATTGCGGTGTGTGGCATAATGTATCAGGGACATTGTGATATGTGGTATAATGTATAACGGGCATTGTGGTGTGTGGCATAATATGTCACAGGCATGACGGTGTGTGGTATAATGTCTCAGGGACACTGCAGTGTGTGGCATTATTTATAACGGGCATTGCAGTGTGGCATAATGTGTCACAGGCATTACGGTGTGTGGCATAATGTCTAAGGGCCATTACAGTGTGTGGCATAATGTCTTAGGAACATTGCAGTGTGTGGTATAACGTATAACAGGCATTGCGGTGTGGCATAATGTGTCACAGGCATAATGTCAAAAGGGCCATTGCAGTGTATGGCATAATGTGTAAGGGGCATTACTATAAGGAGGAATAATGACAAATAATGTAAGGGGCATGAATCAGGATTATTTTTTTTCTCTGTGGTCGCCAATGTCTCGGCGTGCAGGTTGCAAAACTGGGGTATAGGGTAGTCTTTTCCTGCAACGCCACGCCACTTTCAGCGAAGCAACACCCATTTTAATGAAGCCACACCCCTTTTATGGCAATTTTGGTGATAGTGCCAATTATGAGGGGGGAATTTTTTGGCTTGGGGGAGAAAAAGTTCTAGTTACACCACTGTTGTGACCCTCTCCCCCTCAAAGAAAATTATTAGTATTTTAACTGATTCCTCTATACTCACCACTACATCACTGACCCCTCTATATCCTACACTACATCACTGACTCCTCTATATCCTACACTAAATCACTGACCCCTCTATACCCTACAATACATCACTGACTCCACTATATCCTACACTAAATCACAGAGACCTCTTTACCGCCTACACTAAACCATACCTCCCTACTTTTAGCATGTGAAATCCGGGACTCTAGGGGCGTGGCCTTATAAAAAGGGGGCATGGCTGCGCGGCTATGCTGCGACCGCCTACCATGCCTCCATTTTCATCACAGTGGAGGCATGGCCAGCGCTCTGTGAGCTTCTGCCATGCACCCAGTCCCTCTGTCTGCAGTGAACAGATGCTGTGCGCATGCACACAACGTCTATTTACCGCTGCTCTGATAGGCAGAGTGGCGGGTGACAGGAGCCTCACAGCTGACCCCCCCCCCCCCATCCCTACCCCCGACCGCGGGACACTGTGACCCGCGGGTGGCACAGCAAGACAGTCCCAAAAAAACAGGACTGTCCCACGAAAAAGGGGACAGTTAGGAGGTATGACTAAACTATTGACCAATCTATACCCTACACATCACTGACCCCATTGTACCCTACACTACATACCAGACACCTCTATAACTTGCACTACATTACTGACACAATTGCAGGTAAAAAGTAAAAACACACACAGACATTGGCACAGATAGGGAAAAAACACACCCATTGGCACTGATAGAAAAATAATACAGCACATAGGCCTCAAGATATATCCAGCTCAAAATGTAGATATAAAAAAGCAAGTGCGTAGAAATCCTTTGTTCATAGCATACTTGCCTGCTCTGGTGGAACATCCAGGAGACTTTTCTGTTCAATTTAATAGTCTAAACCGACCAAAATTTACTGTCAAACAGAGAGTATTTTATGTATTTATTTATTAACTGTTTCTTATATAGCGCAGCATATTCCATTGCGCTTTACAATCAGAACAATAGTAATAGAACAAACTGGGCAAAAACAGACAGACATAGAGGTAGGAGGGCCCTGCTCGCAAGCTTACAATCTATAGGAGTAGAGAACTAGAGGTAAGGAAGCTATGAGCTCAGCCTTCCTTCTGTCATACTATGGGGGAGATGTACTAAGCCTTGAAAAGTGATAAAGTGAAGAGCGAAAAAGTACCAGCCACTCAGCATACATCCCAACATGACCCTCTCCAGGAAGGACAAAATGCTCTGCTTCTGGACTTCCCTCTTAATGTATGATTGCTGGCACCTGTGTTGAACAGGTTAATGCAAGGTGTTTCAGCACAGGTGAGGGCAATCATAAATTAAGAGGGAAGTCCAGGAGCAGAGCATTCTGTCCCTCCTGGAGAGTGTCATGTTGGGAGGTATGACTCAGCTCCTAACTGCCATGTTACAGGCTGTGTTTGAAAAATGGCTGTTAGGAGCTGATTGATTGCTACTTTATCACTCTTCACTTTATCACTTTTCAAGGCTTATTACATCTGGCCTATAGTCAGAAACTGCCTGGAGCTGGGGTCTGGAGCCACACTGCAGCCAATAGTACTGCAAGACACAGCACAGCTATCAGATCTGCCTCACTGAGGGGAGTGTGGCTTGGTACAGTGTCAGGTGACCTATCTGGGGAGTTCCCCAGAACCCAGCCAGGAGCAGCCAACATCATATTTTTATTTTTTTTAGCTGCATGAGTATTATTAATGGCTGTCTAGCGTCCTCTGCAGCCTGCTTTTTTCCTGGTGGCACTTGTAAGTGCTTAATAAAAGTTTTTTATTTTAATTATAGCACATATATATCCATGTGCATTGTGCATACATATATACACATGTATATACATACATACATATAAACACACACACACACACACACACACACACACACACACACACACAATACATATGATATATATATATATATACATGTGTATATATATATATATATGTGCACTGTGTGTGTGTGTGTACACATATGTCTATGTGTATATATGTATGTGTGTATGTATATATATATAAATATATATATATGTATGTGTATATATATATATATATATGTGTGTGTAGATATATGTATGTATATATATATATATATATATACACATACACATTAGTTTTATGGACCCAGCATATACTGGGTCACCTCAGTCCGCACCGCCGTGATTGGCTCCGCCCAGTTCTGGAAACTCCCCCATGCAAATCCTGCGTTTGCCACTGAACATGAATGAGAAGCTGATGATCAAGGTGGCTAAAATGCAAAGGAGTATTCTGGTGATTGACTGCTGTGGCACAATGCTGGCCAATTCCTCTCCTGTGGCAACACTCCATCTTGCCCTTGGGGGAAGCAGTTAGCGTTCTGCTCTGTTTACTAGCGAGTGTATCCAACAAACTCAAGCAGAAAGAAAGATGGTTTATTTATGTGTATTTATTTATTTATTTATTTATTTATTAACATTTTCATATATAGCGCAGCAAATTCCATTTACAACTGGACACAATGATAAGACAAAAGTGGGTAATAACAAACAGTCATAGAAGTAGGAAGGCCCTGCTCTCAAGCTTACAATCTATGTTTTTACATGAAATATATAATACAAAAGAAATAATTGAGATCAATATATTTAAAATGAGTAACTAAATAAACAGATAAACAAACGCAAAGTAAATACAAACCAAAGAAAGACTTACTGAGATATTCAATTAGCCCGAAGAGACATGGGGTGTAAAACCCCCCTTGTCCATTAAAAAGTGCATTTTCACCCAAAAACACACAGGTTCAGTGAAACCTGTGTGTTTTCGGGCTGTTATCAGGGATTTTGCTTCGCCTGCCAGAGGCAGGTGAAACAAAATCCCCGATAAACCACGGCACGTGCCGGTTTATCGGGGCTAATTGGATAGCCCCCCATGGCGATACTTTGCGGGTAATTGAATATCACTGTTACGAGTTTTACCCTATGGATTGTAAACATGCAAGCAGGGCCTTCCTACTGTACCTCTATGATTGTCTGTTATTATTACCAAGTTTTGTTTCACTGTTGTTTCCAATTGTAAAGAGCAACAGAATTTACTGTGCTATATAAGAAACTGTTAGTAAATATTTATTTATTAACTATGTATCAAGTCTTGGAGAAAGATAAAGTGGAGAGAAATAAAGTACCAACCAACCAGCTCCTGTCAAACACAGCCTGTAACATGGCAGTTAGGATCTCATTGGCTTGTACTTTATCTCTCTCTTCTTTAACTCTCTTCAGGGCATAGTAAATAGACCCCCTATTCATTAAACAAGATTAAAAAAAATTGAGCAATAAATAGCATTCAATAAAGAATTATCTGGAGGCAATGCTCAAGTACAGTGATCGTACAGTATGTTTACAGACACTCACAGGGTTGTGTGAGGTCAGCTGCGACATCCGCGTTCCTTTGCAATGCTCCCTACCTATAGCTGTATTATGTATAGTTTTATGGTTCCTGAAGGATACATTTTATAGAGACAACTTTTATGCATCTGCAGCTCCCAGTGTAGGTTACAGAAGACGCTTCTTGTGGGTTTGAACATCTTAAACGGAATTACGTGGTAAGCTCTTTGGGATGTAGTCTTATTGTGTCTGTAAAATTCTATACTTTTCAGCTCATTAACAGAAAGACATATTGTATTATCACTATCTTAGTTTTAATGATGTTTACATATCCCATGGATCTCGTCAGCACCACATCTGTGACAGATTTCAGCTGTTTTATGTACAGTTCCCTTGAAGGCCTTTCAGATAAAAGAGTAACTGAGGAAGCAAAACGGGACATATTTATAGTGATGGCTACTTAACCAAATCATGGTTTACTTTATGCAGATTATTTCCCAGTACAGTGGACGGGAAAAGGGGAAAGAGATGGGCTCAGATAGGTATTAAGGCTTACTGTGTCATTGTTATTTTTTCTTTACCAACTAATGCCTCTTACTAACTAGTGCCTCATACCTTAGCAATGTCTTTAGCTGCTACTGAGCTTAAAATGGCTGCCCGCAGAGGATGGACATATACTTTACTTAGTATTTACTTCATTTTCTTCATAATGCCATATGAATGGGAGCCAAGTCCTAGGTTCTGATGATCTAGTCCTCTAAATGCTGGACACATAAGACTTGGTCTAGGTTGCAGTGATGTTGCAGTGCACATGAGTGAACCAGCAGATGTATTGGTTACTGTCACTTCCTTCCCAAAGAGGCATCTGAGCATTCCCTGATACTAGGAGACAGGAGATTCATCAGTGGCATGGGTTCGGTATGATATACCGGCAGACGGGATGGTGGCTGTCAGTATACCGTCAGCGGCATCCCGCCTGCCAGAATACTCTCTGCACTTGCCATACTGTTGGCCCGGTCGTGAGCTTTGCTTGCCACAGGTTTTATTCCCACTGCCACACCCTGCACCTAGATATAGTGCTGGGGACCCCAAATATACAGAGAGGCCTTGATGCGGCTTTGGGGCTTATTATATGTAACTGAGATCTCTGAATTCCAATATTGTGTGGGATTTAAATCTGGTTACTGTTATCATTCAGGGTGCTGGGGGAAACAAAATGCCTTTTTTTTCTTGCTTAGAAATACCCCTCCCTTTCAAGCACCTTAATGATATCACTAAGCTAATTGAGCATCTGCCACTATTTATGTATATTCACACTTGGTTGGTGGTGTGGACCCACCAACCGAGTAGGAATTAGAGGCAGGTGTTGGGATGCCAGCCGTCGCCAAAATGCCGGCTATTGGGAATCCGGTGTCGGTCTCCTGAACGCCGGTATCCTGACTGCTGGCATTTTTACTGCATCCCAGTGGCACTGAAGAGATACATAACCCATCCAAGAAATGTCCTCTTATATAGCAGGAAGAAAAAACCTATGAATAGCATGACGAGGGTGGTCCAATAAGTAAGATACAAGACCTCTCATGTGGCCAGGCCAGATCAGGTAGTACCTTCTTTCCCTCATGGTCATTAGATTCATATCAGTCATACAGTCCTACAGTCCCAACATCAGCTGTAAGATGGCGGGGATGGCCAGACCGCTGCTCATCTTGAACATTTGTCCTGCCGTTCTCAAAGGCGGTGCACCAAACCCAAACCTGATTCTGTGACATGACGTTATCACTGTACACCACAGGTTCTCAAACTCGGTCCTCAGGACCCCGCACGGTTCATGTTTTGCAGGTCACCTGTAGATTTTTAAAATGTGACAGTTTGTGATACACACAGTGCACCTGCCGGTGACATGGAAAACGTGAACCATGTGGGGTCCTGAGGACCGAGTTTGAGAACCACTGCTGTACACCATAACAAGTTGGCAATGAATTTCAGCTGCTGATGTGCAAGGAGATGTTCACGGCTAATTTGCTTCCCCCCTGTGTGATATAAATTCCACTTAAAATCGGGGACCCTTTTATTTTGAGAAATCCAATAACGTTTCACTTTTATTACTAATCTTTAATTAATATCTATAATGTTATTTTTAAAGAATCAATTGCATCTTTATTGGAAAAAAAAATAATTACACAAAACATAAATAACCAATAAAAATAACAAAACTACAAAATATTTAATAAAAAAATGAAAGTAATCAAAAATTAAAAATCAGTATTAGCAAAAAAGTACAATGTTGATGGCATCAATAAAACTATACAAATGGGGTCTGAGATAAGAGGATGGCAAAAGGGTACTGTTTTGTTCTGTATACTCTATGGGGCCTAGTAAGCTCAATTCTGCCACATTTTATAGTATTGGTGTTGTTTAACAAGGGGGTACTACAGCAGATATCAGAGATAGCTGCAGCGTTCCCTCTGTTTCTGATTGCGCAGCCCCTCATGGCTCTCTGTGAGGACTAAGAAAATCTTAATAAAAATCAGAGTTATCGCCATCTATAGGTGGCATTAGCATCGCACGCTACAGTATCAATTTTTTTCATTGTGGAGAGTGATTCTTTGGGACGCTATGGCGCAGTTAACATATGGTGACCGAACCCAGCAGTGAAGTTGCAGCCACAGTGCCGGCAAGAGAATTTTAATAAATGGGTCCAAATAATAATTTCTCTATCACTGCAATATATGGAATACATACGTACAGTATATGCAATAAGAAATATTAGGTAAACTGGGTACACATTATGACGACAAGTCGGTGGACCCAAGGTCACTCTGACAGAACGGCAGATCCAGGTAAGTATACATACTTACTGATGTCACTGATATACATACATACGGCTGATCCAGGTAAGTATACATACTTACTGATGTCACTGATATACATACTTACGGCCGATCCAGGTAAGTATACATAATTACTGATGTCACTGATATACAGTACATACATAGACAGCAGTGCCATGTCCGGTGCCTGGAAGCAGCAGAGGCTGGGGGCAGCACAGCAGCTTCCAGATTGCTGGGCTTGCCCCAAGAGTGACACTCCGGAGCACCGGTCTGCAGGATTTCCCGGCGCTTGGAGATGACATCATCTCTAAGCGCTGGCCAACAAGACATTGCACCCGGGTGCAGTGTAAACGGTGCCCGGATCAGCACTGCGGTATAAATGTGGGGAGTCCCGGGTCTGACCCGGCTTGGAACTGTGTTCAAGTCCTGGGTCAGACCCGGGAATATGGTGTAAAAGTGGTATTAGTATGCATACTTACTGATGTCACTGATATACATACAAACGGCCGATCCAGGTAAGTATACATAATTACGGGTGTAGTATAATATGCCGGCGGCCAGGCTCCCGCCGCCCAGAATACTGGTGCTGGAATCCTGACCGCCGGCATACCGACAGCTGGGCGAGTGCAAATTAGCCCCTTGCGGGCGTGTACCCCCAAGAGGGAGAAAAGGTGTCGGTATGCCGGGTGTCGGGATTACGGCGCTGGTATACTGTGCGCCGGGATCCCAACAGCCGTCAAACTGAAGACCACCCATAATTACTGATGTCACTAATATACATACATACGTCATAGCTGGGCCAGCATTTGAATTTGGCTGCCCAGCTGTGTCGGCGGTCCCTGCAGCAAGTGTACATGTGGTCACCCTTTAAATCGGCAAGTCTTATCAAGCCAAAGAGACTGCTACTGATAGTGAGCGAGGTGTGCACTCGTCTATGCGATGCTGATTACTGAAGATAGCATCTAGAATGCATAACACTATTTATATGTAATGAGAGGCAGAGGCTGAGCCGAGGTACAGTTACATAGCCGTTAATCAATTTTATCATCACCGCATTTGTCTCTCGGTTAACTGTTGACATATTGAAATACATTCAAGTAACCTAAACACTAAAAAGGTTAAAGCAACTGTCCAAGATCTAAAAACACATATTCCAAACGCAGAGTGTAATGTGTGTGTGTAAACATTATTAGAACTATAAAACACTTTTACTGTGATACACAGTCATTAAAGTTGATGTTAAACCATAACCACATTTTTTTACATGCAGTGTTTTTATAGTACAAGAGGAGTCTTTATTGTTATTTAAAATGATAGCCTAACAGCCACTAGATATACTTAATGAGCGGAAAGTCACAGGCTGCGCCAGAGAAGCTACATGTCATTCAGTCGGTGGCCGTAAACTGGTATCAGCGAGTTAAAACATTAAGTATGGTCAACAGGGCTGATTGTGGCTCGATGCTGGATGGTTGGCCTTAAACTGGACTGACAAGGGCTGATCCTAATGCTCTGTCGTGTATGGATTTTATATCGAGCATCAGCCTTGCTAGGAGAGAGCTTTTGTCTTTCCCTAGGTCTATTCAGAGACTGACAACTGTGCTTTGTGCCATGCAGTGTCCTCCTAATCTCAGTGCCAGCGGTGAAACAAATAGACTGCACAATTACATTGTGCACTGTTCAATGCAGAAAGAAATGAGTCAAAATAAAGACACTGACTTTCCTATCACTGATCTCCAAGCATAAGATCCTCTGCAGAGATTATTAGCATGTACCGGTCACGGCGTCACTGCCAATCTCAACTAATATAAGCACATTTTGTAGACTGGCTACTACTAATGTATTGAATGCTAAATAGACAGGAATCTAAAGAGAAATAAAGGCTGCATTTATATAACTGTACAAATATATATATATATATATATATATATATATTTTTAGCACAACTGACCTCCAGAGCAAGAAATATCTTCCAACATTTCTTCCCCTTTGATCACAATGATCGCTCCCCAGTCTGTGAATTGTGTATGTCAGTTATTTTCAGGCACACGTGGGTTTCTACCAGAAGACTCCACATAGAATTATCACATAGTGACTGATGGAAGTCAGGAGTTTTCTATCAAACTGTGCCAAAGCCCTCCATTCCCGTGATTTGTGTCCTTGCTGGTGACACGTCTGATGTTTACGGTGTGAGTGATTTAGAGATCTGTGCACAGTTGACTTCACTTAGCTTGCAGGTACCTCTCGTTGTCCTACTGGGGTTCCTATTCCCAAGCCTAAATGTTTATAGAGTATATTTGAATATTATTGTTTTGTAATAATTTATACTTGTGTTCTAGCACCTTATCTATGCCACTCTTCCATTTCCAAACCTAGTGTCAGGTCACTCCAAAATGTTCCTCTCTTGAATGAAGCCTAGTTGGTGTCTAGTCCGTCAATACGATCCTACTGTAGTTTCCTCTGTTGCAAATGTGAGTTGTCAGTTGGACACATGTCAAAGACAAGTTTTGTTTGATTTGTGCTCATGCTTTTAACCATTTTTGTCTTTGCAACCTACACATTTGATTTTAGACATCATTAAAGCTACAAAAGACCTCTCCGATAGAGACTTATCTCATGTACAAGAAACAAAAGCACAATGTATGCTTGAGCGATAAAGAAATAACCAATTAGCATCAGCAGAGTGTCGGCAAACAGCCAATAACAAGCAGTTTGCTAGGGCTGGGTACTGTCATTATCATCAACATAAGCTATTTGGCCCACCCCTGACTACCAGCAAATAATATGGCTTTGTCAGGTGCATATGCGTCTTGTCCTGCATCTGTTTGCAACTGTGCAAACACACTCTAACTGCACTCAGTTAAATTATACTGTGTCAGTTTAACTATCAAGGCACAATTAAGTGAAAGTGGTTGAATCACACAAATCTGGATGGGCGCAATGTGCAGCCACTTTTCTGGGCATGTGCAGAGGAATTTCATGCAAGATATCTAATTACATCCTATCTAATTACATCTCCCTGTACAGTCCACACATAACCCTCACATATGTTCTCTTTCTTCACTTCCACATCATCTTGACGGGTTTAATATGAAATACCTACAATCAAAATCCCGACTGTCAAAATCCTAACAACAATTGTCCGACGGTCAAAATCCAGACAAGGTCAAAATACTGACAAGGTCAAAATACCAACATTTAAAATGTCAACAGATTAAAAAGGCGACACAAGTTTTTCATATTTTTTGTGTATGTCGACATAGGTCGACATGGACACTGTATAAGTGTACTGCATCCCCACGCATGGCATGCTGCGCTCGGCAGACTATTATATTCCCCCTCCACTTCCATGAAAAAATCATGCAAAACTCATGTCGACTTTTTGACCTGTCAAAATTCTAAATGTCAGTATTTTGACCTTGTCGGTATTTAAAATGTCGGTATTTTGACCATGTTGGGATTTTGACCGTTGGTCAATTGTTGTCGAAAAATTTTGACCGTCGGGATTATGATTGTAGGTAAATTGACCGCATCCCCTCCTGACCCCTGGCTAACATTGCTGGGCAACCATATCATACAGCCCACCAAGAACCTTTGCAATCTGGTGGACCATTATGCAATGGGTAGCACCTATCCTTGTGTATCCATGCCTATTTCCCTATAGATTGTAAGCTTGTGAGCAGGGCCCTCCTACCTCTATGTCTGTCTGGGGTGTAGTATGGGATCCCGACCGCCGGCATACCGACAGTGTGGTTAGTGCAAATGAGCCCTTTGCGGGCATGCTGCGCTCGCCACGCTATTTATTCTCCCTCCAGGGGGGTTGTGGACCCCCAAGAGGGAGAAAAGGTGTCGGTATGCCGGGTGTCAGGATTCCGGCGCCGGTATACTGTGCGTCGGGACCCCGACAGCCGGCAAACTGAAGACCACCCATCTGTCTGTTATTACCCAGTCTTGTTTTATTACTATTTGCTCCCAGCTGTGATGTGCAACAGAATATGCTGGCGTTATATAAGAAAGCGTTAATAAATAAATAATAAATATACTGCACCAACTGATGGAATACGTACTCAGAATCATGCCCTGTCTCTGTAATAGAGCTATCGTATTCACCATAATGTCTCCCTATTGTCCTATATAATGAGGCCGTATCTGCAGCAAGATATGTGGGGCAGTAAAATGTTGAAAACCAAATTCTGAGATGTAACTGTTCTGTTATCTTGGTCCGTGAAGGAAAATAGTTGGGTTAAGGCTCATTCACTCTAATCCAATGATAAAGTGTTTCTCATGCGCTAATTAAACTTCATTCTAAATTGGCTGCAGTGGATTCAGTGGTGCCTCATCAGCAATGTATTTACAAATCTGAGAGCAGTATTTAACATTTTAAAATGCTTTCCAAACTGTTTTTCATTTTAAAATGGGATGTTTATGAAATGCATTAAAAATGTATGTAAAAAATGAGGCTTTAATACATCAAGTTTTTAGCGAGGCTTTAATACATTAAGTGTCAATAAATGATGCATAAATCACATAAATGTCAGCCAGCATGTTAAATTGAATGCACTGCATGAAAACGCATCTAAACATAGAGGCTGATGCAGGTCAGCTGTAACTTCTCCTGCATTACGTGCACAGTGGCACAGAGAGGAGGGGGGTACTAAATACCCAGGCCGGAGCTTCTGGAGCCACTCTGGCATACTTGCCTACCTGACCCTCTCCATGAGGGAGAAAATGCTCTGTTCCTGGACTTTCCTGGTAATGTATGATTGCCATCACCTGTGGTTAAACACCTTTCTTATCAATTAACTAGCTCACCACAGGTGATGGCAATCATACATTACCAGGAAAGTCCAGGAACAGAGCATTTTCTCCCTCATGGAGAGGGTCAGGTAGGCAAGTTTCAGGGACGTGCTGTGAGCTAAATGGCTCAGGAGGCACTGGCTAGTACCAGAACCAGATGTAAATGCAATATATGAGCCAAAGGGTACATCTGAGCATTATACACAGGTGCAGCAGTATAAACTCCTGGAAATCTGGTGAGTTTTGATTAGAGATGTGTGGAAGGGATACACAGGTGAGGCACTGTCTCACCTGCCACAGACTTTTTACTCCAGAGTATTGGCTATAAAAATTATTAGAATAATGCAAAGAAGATATTTCAAACATATTCTTTGTATTTTTCATATACTTTATACAGTCAAAACTCTGGCACAAACGTTAGTATGAAAGGAAAGGCTCTGCCTCACCTGCCTTACCCTACCGCACGTCCCTGGCAAGTATGCACTCGGGTCTGCTGCCCCCTTCCCCCATGAGTATACAGCACGCATACCTCCCAACATGACCCTCTCCAGGAGGGACAAAATGCTCTGCTTCTGCAATTTTCTCTTCATTTATGATTGCCAGCACCTGTATTGAACAGGTGAATGGATAAGAAAGGTGTGTCAGCACAGGTGATGGCAATTATAAATTAAGAGGGAAGTCCAGGAGCAGAGCATTCTGTCCCTCCTGCAGAGGGTCATGTTGGGAGGTATGAGCACGCAAGACCGGCGCCATCTTCCCAGTGATCTCTTTGATGATATTATGATATAAATATAAATAGTAGAGATGAGCGGATTCGGTTTTACTCGGTTTTACTCGGTTCTCAAAACCGAATCTTATTGGCTATCCAAAACAGGTGACATCCGTGAGCCAATAAGATTCGGTTTTGAGAACCGAGTAAAACCGAATCCGCTCATCTCTAAAAATAGGTCAACATTCAAAAGGTCGACCGTGCCTAGACCGACATCAAATGTTCAACATGCATAAGGCTGACATGTGAAAAAGGTCGACACAGTGAAAAGGTCGACATGGAAATGGTCGACACATGAAAAGATCGACATGAGTTTTTCATTTTTTGTGTGTAAAATTTTAGTTTCCAGCACATGGAACCCCAATTGGTGTACCGCGTCCCCTCGCATGGTTTGCTTTGCTTGTTTCACTCTGCACAGGTTATTGTTTCCAGTTGTAGTCCATGTGGACGGTATAAAAAAGTGTAAAAAAAAATTAAGAAAAAAAATTCTAAAAAAACCGCATGTCGACAAAATTATGTGTTGACCATTTTTCACGTCGACCATTCGAACCTGTCGATTTTTTAATCATGTCAACCATATGTGTGTCGACCATTTAGTGTTGACCTTTTGACTGTCAACACACCCTCATTAAATTTGGCCTACAGTATGTACAAAGTCCCAATTACGGACCAGTTACTACCCCCTGCTGCATATAACTCGGTATCGCCCATAGTAGTGTATGGTTGGCTCCACATCAGGCACAGTGAGAAAATACATGAAGAAACATCCACAAAACCGAATTTCTGTTTGTGTTTCAGGCAGCAAAGGGGTTTTATTCCCAAATAATCCACATTACGTACAGCAGTGGCAGCAACACCTGACCTTGCAGCATCTCCCAACTGGTAAACTGGGATATCCAAACCACCTCCTGATGCACCATACAGCATTTCTGTATCTCAGTATCTTGCATCCCTTTCTGTTAGACGCCTCCACTTTTGGTCCCAAATGTCAAGATTGCTCTCAAAAATAGTATTGATTGTTTGCAAATGTGACACCAAATTCACAAAAAAATCTTTAGTCTTTAGTTGCAAAACGTTTGAGTCTATTTTTTTTTATCAAAAAAATATTTTTTCTTTTAACACTCTCCGTATATATAGCAAGGTGCTGCTTTAAAAATGTATAACTATGTAATAATTATTTACATTAAGAGGAATGAGCGCTACATTTTGTTTAAATATATTTTACACTATGCAATGTTTACTGCTGCATAGAATGTTGCATGTTACAATAATATCAGAAGAGGGCGCTGTTCAGTATGACACTTTATATAAGAGTGTATACTGCTGTATAATTGTTGCTGAGTTTTACTATTGATGTTTTGGGTGTCATTTATAATCTCTGCGCAGGTTACGTATAACAGCAGTCTCCCATTGGAGCTATATTCTCTCACGCTTACCATATTTGTTGATTTTTGCTATGTTATCCGCTTTGTGGAGATGTAGAAAGACAAATACTATTACAAAAGTGCTGTTAAATCACCACAAATAATTTGACAATACAAAGAATTACATGATCTCCCGGAATTATTCCTCACATTACAAAAATTTATAATTTTTTTTTATCTCCCCGGAATTATTCCTCACATTAAAAAAATCATATATTTTTTTATGTACTAGAAGAGAACAATGGCAAATGTAATTGACGAAAACATTTCAATAAAGATATGTGGATTCAGGGAGAGAGAGCTCTGTGAACAATAAGGCCTAGAAGACTAATAAAGTGTTTAATTAGCAAGTAGAATAGTAATTGAAAACATGAAATTTAGCAATCTAGAAATCTGTCCTTTATGTGAGAGTTGTCATTATATTTTTTTTTATAAAGTTTGAAATGCCAGAAAATATTTGCACCAATTGTAAGTTAATAGAACAGTGTTAGATTGAAAGTCTCTAAATCAGTTTATATTTCCCATGTAGTCTATAATGACATTTCAGTATTCTGTGAGGGATATATTTACTAAAGTATCTAAAAATGAAAAGTATTGGTGTTGCCCATAGCAACCAGTCATATTGTTTTCTCTGCTGCATTCTAAAAATTGATACAATCTGATTGGTTGCTACGGGCAACAACTTCACATGTCTGTTTTAGAAGCATTCATAAATCTACTCCTGAGTTCCATGCATCTGTACATTGATTTTACACAAACCAGCAGTGCTTACAGGGATACTACATCAAAATAACTAACGGAGGAACTTTAGACTGGGTGCCATGGATCACACTTCCAGTATAATTTTATGTGTTGATTGTACAGTAAGATCCAATCAAACAATAAAAAAATCAACTTAAAGACCGGACACTATAGACCTTGGAGTTCCATATAGATAACACATTCTTTAGGTGCGAATCGTGCGATTCAGTGGTGTGTGCAGGACCACATTTAGGGGAGAGGGCGCCCCTAGACACAACAGTGATGGGCATTTTGCTTTAATTTTAATTATATATGCATATTTACTAAGTAAGACAGCTAACTGGGGCAGTCCTACCCATTCATACTCCTCTGAGGATGCAGTATGGTACAGTTGAGCGGAAATATTTAGCAGTTACTGGTAAATTTCAGTGTGAAAGTACCAGTGTCGGACTGGGTTACTTATGAAGGGCCCATCAGGGAAATGCAGTGATAGGGGCCCATATTTAGGGGTGTGACCAGCCTACAAAGGGGGTGTGGCCAGCCTCCACAGAGTTTTGAAATGCACAATAGTCTTGTGCAGTGTAATGCAACATATCTACCATGTATAATACAAGTGCACAGTCTGGAACCTGATCCCTAGAGGACAGAGTGGGCCCCCAGGCAGTGGGGCCCACCAGTGATTTTCCCTGTACCCCTGTGGGCCAGTCCGACCCTGGAAAGTACTAAAACAAGCATCCAAGTGCCGCCCCCTACAAGTTCCACCCCTAAGTACATGCCTAATGGGAAATTCACCACTGGGTGTGTGAGCACATACTGTATTGTAAATTTATGTCATGGCTTTGGGTCCTCTCCTCTCTCCTCCAGGAGATGACGTAGGGTAGTCCAAGCCAAATGGCAAGTGCAAGGGGTGTAGCGATGTGATTTGCATAATCATAGCCCCGACCACCATGGCGTAATGCCACAGAACATCCTTTGGTGCATGAAACCTTCAGAATCTGCACAGCAGCACATAGTATTTCAGGAGAGTCTAGTTGCATCACTTTGTAAGCATGTGGCAGTGACACTTCCATGGCGTGGGAGTGAAATGGAAACACTGTAGATTTCACAGACTAAGCGAAGCTATGGCAAATTCGAGCTCTAGAACATTAATTGAGCATAGAAACCTGTAGCCAGATACGATACAAGCCAGGGTATTGTAATACAAGCCACTATTGGCAGACATTGACATGGTCGACACATGAAAATGGTCGACATGGGACATGTTGACACATAAAAAGGTCGACATTACATTTTTATACTTTTTTGGTGTTTTTTTGCATAACAAGACCAGGAACCCCAATTAGTGCACCACGCTCAGCACAGGTTACTATTCCCAATCGTAGTCCACATGCATGATAAAGGTCATGTCGACATTTTCATGTGTTGACCTGTCCCATGTCGACCATTTTAATGGGTCGACCTTTTTACTTGTTGACCATGTCAATGTCGAGCAATAGCGGTCGACCAATTGACTGTCAACCTCATCAACGTCGACCTGCCATCTAGATAACGATTTATCAAGGCTTGAAAATAAAGTACCAGCCAATCAGCTACTAACTGTCATGTTACCAGCTGTGTTTGAAAAATGACATTTAGGAGCTGATTTGGTTGGTAATTTGTCTCTCTCTATTTTACCTCTCTCCAAGGTTTGATAAATCTGGGCCTTGGTTAAGTTCCCACCACATCTCTGTCTGGTCTGCCTTCAGCGATACACCCAAACCCTCTCACAAGCCTGGGAGATAACCCATTATTTCAGTCATTCCCTTTTTGGAAATGATGCAGATGATATGGTAGTAAAGTCTCCTTACAGCTTTTCCAGCTGATTCTACACAGTACAATGTAGCATCCAATGGTTGGGTGAATTTACAGTTTTGTTGTTACAGTCTCGCTCTGAATAATGAGTGATATGAAAGTATTAAAGTAATTATATCGTTTATTGTTTTCTACTGCAAACTTTACTAAAAATAAACCTCGGGCGTAAGCCTGCAGTCTTAAGGGCCCTACTCACTGGCCGACCCGCCGCCGAGCTGCCCGACGGCGGACACGGCCGACGAGCGGCCCGGCGGCGGGGGGGGGGGGGGGCAGTGACGGGGGGAGTGAAGTTTCTTCACTCCCCCCGTTACGCGGCTGCATTGAAGTGCAGGCAAATATGGACGAGATCGTCCATATTGGCCTGCATGCACAGCCGACGGGAGACCAGCGATGAACGAGCGCGGGGCCGCGCATCGTTCATCGCAGGAGTCTCCACACTGAAAGATATGAACGAGTTCTCGTTCATTTATGAACGAGATCGTTCATATCTTTCAAAAAATCGGCCAGTGTGTAGGGCCCTTTTCATCTGAGATTGGACATTTGGGGCCAAATGTAATAGAGAGTTTCAAAAAGTGAGAGATTTGGTATGGTTTTGCAGTGTTTTTTTTTTTTAAAGTGGCAATCATTTACACAGCAAGATCAACCTGGTTTTGCAGTGTAAATGATTGCCACTTTAAAAAAAGCTGAAAACCCTTACCAAATCTCTCACCTTCTGAAACTCTCACTCTATTACATTTGGCCCGTGCTTTGAGATTCTCCGCAGGCTGTTACATGCAGTACTCAAGCTAATCACTTGAGGGAGACAAAAGACAATTATTGCGAGTCCCTGTAAACACTTGTGAATGAAGTGTATTGTAATAGAATGTTAATACAATGACATTCATCGTAGGTTTATTGATATATTTATACCGCTCCGATATTTCTTGTGTGCTGTAATGTTGGGATTAAACAAAGCGCACTACTGACATCTAAGATCACTGTTAATTTAGCTGCATATTGTAACTGTTTGCTAATCAAACCAATTGGCTTATCACTCTAACCACAATATCTCTGTCAGGAGTCTAGAACAAAGAGTAGCACAATGGAGACCTTCATGCAATGTTCTCTGGGTAAAATATTTAAATAAGCCTCTACAAATGAATTGCGATTCATATGGTAGTGAGTAAATATTACACTCGCTAACATGAAACACATCAGTCGGTGTAGATATTGTGGCTCATATTCAGGCTGCATTCATGGTTCTTCACACTGCAACCTGTACTGCAGTGATGCGCTTTACGTGGGCAGAAACAAAGAAGTCCCTTATTTTATAGGGACTTAATTGCATAGTAAAGACGAAATATGAGATCATTTGCTTTCTAATTGATTTCAACCAATGTACATGGTATTTTGGTGCCAGATGCCTGCACTGACTGTATTTTCTCTTGGTGTTCACGTCTTTATGTGGGAGTTGTATCAAACCTTGGAGAGAGATAGAGCAGAGAAAGATAAAGTACCAACCAAGCAGCTCCTAACTGTCATTTTGCAAGCACAGCCGTTATGAGCTGATTAGTTGGTACTGTATCTCTCACCAATGGTTGATACATCTCCCCTTATATGAGAGCATGGGGTAGTGTAGGAGCACCTATTTGAATTATAATTTATCCTCCCCTATTGCGACAAACTCTTAACCACTGACTTTGTGTGAAATCCCATCTTATAAATGACATGATATGCAGGGGACATTTGCATTTGCTTGCAAGGGTAAGGCAATAAATAAAGCGGCAGCATCAGAAAACCATGCCACAATGTAAAGTATTTGCACTCAGACACAAAAGCAAATGCTAATGAATATGAGGACATTGAAACCAAGTGTTTTTTTTTCTTTTCTTCTTCACAGGTAGGTACTACACTTTAATCCATAAAACTCCTATAATAATGCACTTGAAATGATTACTGAGCTGAATTTCATACACAGCGGTGTCATAACAAAAGGCATCTCATGTATTACAAAGCATATTGGAAAGTTAATTGGCATCCTACAGAAATGGACCTTAATCTATGTGTGGTAGGGACTTTAGACTGTATGCTCCAATGGGGCTGATGAGAATGGTTACAAAGAATAGGGACAGAGCACACCTAACAACAGCCTAGCCATACCTTTAAGCATGGGCCTCTACCACTGTATGCTCCCGGTGGGCCCTTCATGCCGCAGTCCGACACTGCCCCCAGCTCTGGCCCAATACAGTAATGGGCCCTACACATTGGCCGATCCACCGCTGAGCTGCCCGACGGCGGATACGGCCGACGGGTAACCCGGCGGCGGGGGGGCAATGACGGGGGGAGTGAAGTTACTACACTCCCCCCATCACACGGCTCTATAGAACTGCAGGCAAATATGGACGAGATCGTCCATATTGGCCTGCAGGCACAGCCGACGGGACACCAGCGATGAACGAGCGCGGGGCCGCGCATCGTTCATCGTTGGTGCCTCCACACTGCACGATATGAACGTTATCTCGTTCATTAATGAACGAGATCGTTCATATCGTGCAGTGATGTCGGCCAGTGTGTAGGGCCTATAAAACTACTGAGGATCCTAGGAGGTGCCTGTCCCCAAAATGTTGCTGCATATGGATCCATTTTATCTCACCCCAATGTAGTAAAAACATAAATTGTTGGACAAAGTCAATTAACATGAATTTGTAGAGAGGATTGTGTAGTCTGCAATGCAGGGTTACTAAACATCAGTAAACAGAATAAAAGACTGTCAGTAACAAGGAGTACAATTTCCATCAGTCAGTAAGAAAGCAGTTGGATGTAACTGAATTTCATATTGAGGTGCCTTTGACATCAAAGTCTTCTTGCACCAGTTGGAGAGGAGCTAGGTCTTTTCATATGGGCTCAGTGAGCTCTTGCCCAAGGGCCCCAGGAGTTTAAGGGTCCTAGGCTGATAGCTGATGGTCCCCTCTTTTCAGAGGTATGAGATTTTTGAAAATTGACCCTGGGGAACCAGAGATATCCGACTTCAAATCTGTGGTCCCCATCCGAGCCTGTTAATTGCTCTTCCCAGCCAGATGTTTACTGAGGGGGTATGCGGTTAGCATACCAGCAGTCGGGATCCCGACAGGGGCACCATACCGCGGCCGGTATACCTGTGAGTTAGGTGATGCCCTCCTGTATGGGTGTCCATGACACTCATAGAGGGAGAATAGAACCTGTGGTGGGCGAAGCTCGCTACCAAGCCCGCAAGGGGCTTAGTTATGCTCACCACCCTGCCGGCATCCCAACGCTCTGGATACCAATGTCGGGATAGTGACATTCTGCATCCTGGGCAGCGATATTACATACCGCGCACTCTGAGGGTATATTCCAAAAGCTGGGACTCTTTCGGTGGACATTGGCAGCTTGTCCCTACTATGCCCAGAACCAGCAGCTGGTCCCTGCTCCAGCTCCACACACCTGGTATGCAGTTTTATATATTCGCTGGTGGATTGCTCTAGCTCCTGACCTCTGATCCCGAAGTCCCCAGTACCTCCTGAAAGGTGGGACTCTCTAGATTTGTATCCCATTGAATGCTAAGAAAATAGGATTTTGGTACTTACCAGATAAATCCTTTTCTTTGAATCCATAGGGGGCACTGGAGTACTCTTGGGATAGGGACGGTTCCACTGGAACTAGGCACTGAACAGTTAAACTTTGACTATACCTCCCCTCCATATCCCAGAGTACCTCAGTGTTTTTTACTGAGCCGAACTGGAGCTATAGAGGTTGACAATGGAGAAATACATATAACAAAACTGGACAACAATAAAGTTGACACCAACAAAAAATGACAACTAACAGTTTACACCAACCCGACAGAATTTCTAATTTGAAACAGTCGGTAAGAGTGTGTTACCATAATATTCCCTGCACTTACCACAACCAGGTAATAACTGCTCTGGGTGGGCGTCCAGTGCCCCCTATGGATTCAAAGAAAAGGATTTATCTGGTAAGTACCAAAATCCTATTTTCTTTTTCATCCACTAGGGGTCACTGGAGTACTCTTGGGACGTACCAAAGTTTCCCCCGTGGGCGGGAGAGCTATTTGGCACTTGTAACACTAAACGGCCAAAGCTAGATGCTGATGCCGCAAAAGTATCAAACTTATAAAAGCGCACAAACGTGTGCACTGATGACCATGTAGCCGCCCGACAAAGCTGTGTCGTAGAGGCTCCACGACCAGCTGCCCATGAAGTTCCAACAGAACGTGTGGAATGAGCTGTTACCGATGTAGGCGGCTGTAATTTAGCCTGAAGATAAGCCTGACGTATGGTCAGTTTTATCCATCTGGATAGGGTCTGCTTAGAGGCTGGCCAACCCCTCTTGGCAGCATCATAGAGAACAAACAACGTATCCGTCTTACGAAGTGTAGACGTTCGAGACACATAAACGCGTAAAGCGCATACCACATCCAGAGTTTCAGAATGTCCTAATAACACAGGAACTACTATTGGTTGGTTGATGTGAAAAGATGACACTACTTTTGGTAAGAGAGCGGGATTCGTCCGAAGTTCCGCTCTGTCATCATGAAACACCAAATATGGTGGCTTGCATGACAAGGCAACCAAATCTGAAATTCGCCTTGCCGAAGCCAAGGCTAGAAGAAAAATTGTTTTCCAAGTGAGAAATTTAATATCCACTTGTTGTAAGGGTTCAAAATGAAAAGACTGTAAGAAATCTAAAACCAGATTCAAGTCCCATGGCGCTGTAGGTGGAATGAATGGAGGCTGTACTCTGAGGACACCCTGCATAAAGGTGTGTACTGATGGCAAAAGAGCCAATCGTCTTTGAAAGTAAATTGACAAAGCAGATATCTGCACTTTTAGTGTGGATAAACGGAGACCTCCATCTAATCCCATCTGTAGAAATAACAAAAGACGGGATAACTTGAAAGATGAAGTTGGAAACTTCCTAGCTTCACACCAACCTATATAGGCACGCCAAATTCTATAATAATGAGCTGCCGTAACCGGCTTCCTAGCTCGTAACATGGTTGGAATGACTGATTCTGGAATGCTCTCTCTTCTTAAGAGGGCGGTCTCAACAGCCACCCCGTCAAACGCAGCCGCGCTAAATCGGGGTAAAGAAACGAACCCTGTTGTAACAGGTCCGGACGTAGTGGGAGCGGCCAAGGATCGTCTGCGAGTAATCCGCGAAGATCCGAAAACCAAGCTCTCCGTGGCCAATGAGGCGCCACTAGTATGACTGTGACGAACTCTCTTTTGATCCGTTTTAGCAATAGAGGGAGCAGCGGAAACGGTGGAAACAGATATACTAGACTGTATGGCCACCTGACTGTGAGAGCATCCACCGCCACTGCCTCTGGATCTCTCGTTCTGGATACATACTGGGGCGTTTGATGATTGTGGCGAGATGCCATCAAGTCCACCTGCGGGTAACCCCACCTCTGGACCAGCATGAGAAATACGTCTGGATTTAATGCCCATTCTCCTGGATGGAAATCCCGACGACTGAGATAATCCGCCTCCCAGTTGTCCACTCCCGGAATGAATACTGCTGACAATATCACTTGGTGATACTCGGCCCAATTGAGGATTCGAGCTACTTCCCGCATTGCCATGCGGCTTCTCGTTCCGCCTTGTTTGTTGATGTATGCGACCACCGTCGCATTGTCTGATTGCACCTGGACTGCCTGAGCCTGCAGCATGTGCACTGCCTGTCGTAACGCATTGTAAATTGGCCGGAGTTCCAGGACATTTATAGACAGCAATCTTTCGTGATCCGCCCAGAGACCCTGGAGCTGAAGATTCTGAACTACAGCTCCCCAACCTCTGAGACTTGCGTCTGCCGTGAGAATTATCCAATTCCAGGTGCTGCACTGTTTTCCTGCGGTTAGATTCTGTACCCTGAGCCACCAGAGTAGAGACACTCTGGTCCTTGGAGACAACCTTACCCTGTGGTGAATCTGTAAGTGCGAGCCCGACCACTGTGCGAGCACATCCAGTTGAAAAGGACGTGAGTGAAACCTTCTGAACTGAAGTGCTTCTAAAGCCGCCACCATTGTGCCTAAGAGGCGAATGCACAAATGAACCGAGACTGTGCGTGGCTTGAGCACTAATTGTACCAGATGACGAATGACCTGTACTTTCTGTTCGGGTAGGTAGATCCTTTGGTCTACCGTATCGAGAATCATACCTAGGAATTGAAGTCGTTGGGACGGAACTAGATGTGATTTCTTGAAGTTGACAATCCAACCGTGGTGAACCAGTACATTGTATGTCAGCAATGCCTGTTGAAGGAGGATTTGTTGAGACGGAGCTTTGATGAGTAGATCGTCCAAGTATGGAACTATTATCACTCCTAGAGATCTGAGATGAGCTATCATCACAGACATCACCTTGGTGAATACCCGAGGCGCTGACGAGAGGCCAAACGGTAGAGCCTGAAACTGGTAATGGTTCTGTCGTATTGCAAACCGCAAAAAACTTTGATGAGGAGGCCAAATCGGAATGTGTAAGTACGCATCCTTGAGATCCAGCGCAATCATAAACTCCTGTGGCTCTAGACCTGCAATTGCTGATCGTAGAGATTCCATTTTGAATCTGTAGTAAGTGACGTACTGGTTGAGGCCCTTTAAGTTCAATATTGGCCTGACCGAGCCATCCGGCTTCGGTACCACAAACAGACTGGAATAATAACCCTGACCCTGTTGGTGCACAGGGACCGGAACCAAAACTGCTGCATCCAGCAGAGACTGAATGGCAGTCTGCAGAATCGCCCTCTTGTCGTCCGACAGAGGCAGTCCTGTCCTGAAAAACCGCATTGGCGGGAGACAGCCGAACTCTATTTTGTAACCTGTTAAAACTAGATTGCGGATCCACCCATTTGTGGACGTCTGAAGCCACGCCAACTGGAATGACTGAAGACGTGCTCCTACAATAGGAGAACCGAGATGGGCTGGGAGCCCGTCATGCCACTGGCTTACCGGTGACTTTAGTATCCTGACGAGTGGTATTGGCTCGTTGGAAACTACGTCCCCGACCTCGTCTACCTGGTGTGGCCGTTCCCCTGCCACGCCCGCGAAAGGACTGAGGTGTAAAAGATTTGAACGCCGGTCCAGAATATCTTTTTCTAGGCACTGTTGGAGGAAATGGTAAGAAAACCGACTTCCCTCCCGTGGCCTCAGAAATCCATTTGTCCAATTCAGGACCGAATAACTTCTCGCCCTCATAAGGTAATGCTTCTATTCCTTTTTTGACCTCTGTCTCCGCTCGCCAAGAACGTAGCCAGAGCGCACGTCGTGCTGTGACTAGTGATGATGAAAGGCGAGAAGTGAGCTGACAGACGTCAGTAGAAGCTGTACATAAATAGTCAGCCGCTTCCCAGATTTGATCAGTGAGAAGTATAAGATGATCATCAGTTAAGGCAGATCTGAGTTCTGTTATCCATACCATTAGAGCTTTAGTTACCCAAATGCCACTCAACCCAGGTCTAAGTAGCACTCCTGCCGCTGTATACATGGACTTCAGCATAACCTCTATTTTACGGTCCGAAGGGTCCTTGAGTGTAGTTGCAGCTGGTACTGGTATGGTTAATTTCTTTGTAAGTTTAGACACAGATGAATCCACCAACGGCAGATTCTCCCATGTAGCTGTCATAGAATCTGGAAACGGATAGCTAGACCTAAATCTGTGAGGTACAGAAAACCGTTTATCCGGATTCTTCCTTGTTTCTAGTAACATTTTATTAAGAGATTCTGACACAGAAAAACAAATTGGAATTCTCTGTCGTTTAGTAAAAACGACCTCATCATTTGTCAGAGGCTCCTCAGATTCTGTAAAATTCAGAGACTGACGCACTGCTCTGATGAGATTATCAATACCCGGCCTGTCAAAATCGTCACCATCTGACTGCTGGTCTACTTCGCCCTCCTCACCCACATCTTGTACAGTGAGGTCTGGTGAAGAATCATCAGACAGTAACATAGCAGAAACCGGTAGTTTATAAGAAAAATGAAACTTATCCCCTTTAGTCAAAGAGGATCTCCTTTGGTAAGGTTGAGACCCCTCAGGAAGTTCTAGCGGTCTCACCCTAGATTCAGATCTTGCCGCCTCTCGCTCCTGCCGAGAGGCGGCCAACTCTGATTGCAAACCAGCTAAAACATCTGCTAATATAGCCCATGGCGGGTCCGGGGTAGAAACTGGATTTGGAACCGGAGCAGGAGTTGTATTTGTTTCGGAATTTACCACACATACTTTACATGTAGTAAATCCGTCAGGTAATACACCCTTACAGACATTGCAGAAAAACTGCTTCTTAGACTTTGCTGGTGTCTTACTCATTATGTAAATAATAATAAAAAAAATAAGATTTTACTTACCGATAAATCTATTTCTCGTAGTCCGTAGTGGATGCTGGGACTCCGTCAGGACCATGGGGAATAGCGGCTCCGCAGGAGACAGGGCACAAAATTTAAAAGTTTGACCACTAGGTGGTGTGTACTGGCTCCTCCCCCTATGACCCTCCTCCAAGCCTCAGTTAGGATACTGTGCCCGGACGAGCGTACACAATAAGGAAGGATTTTGAATCCCGGGTAAGACTCATACCAGCCACACCAATCACACCGTACAACTTGTGATCTGAACCCAGTTAACAGTATGACAAACGTAGGAGCCTCTGAACAGACGGCTCACAACAATAACAACCCGATTTTTTTGTAACAATAACTATGTACAAGTATTGCAGACAATCCGCACTTGGGATGGGCGCCCAGCATCCACTACGGACTACGAGAAATAGATTTATCGGTAAGTAAAATCTTATTTTCTCTGACGTCCTAGTGGATGCTGGGACTCCGTCAGGACCATGGGGATTATACCAAAGCTCCCAAACGGGCGGGAGAGTGCGGATGACTCTGCAGCACCGAATGAGAGAACTCCAGGTCCTCCTTAGCCAGGGTATCAAATTTGTAGAATTTTACAAACGTGTTCTCCCCTGACCACGTAGCTGCTCGGCAGAGTTGTAATGCCGAGACCCCTCGGGCAGCCGCCCAAGATGAGCCCACCTTCCTTGTGGAATGGGCCTTGACAGATTTAGGCTGTGGCAGGCCTGCCACAGAATGTGCCAGTTGAATTGTGCTACAAATCCAACGAGCAATCGTCTGCTTAGAAGCAGGAGCACCCAGCTTGTTGGGTGCATACAGTATAAACAGCGAGTCAGATTTTCTGACTCCAGCCGTCCTTGAAATATATATTTTCAATGCTCTGACAACGTCCAGCAACTTGGAATCCTCCAAATTGCTAGTAGCCGCAGGCACCACAATAGGCTGGTTCAGGTGAAACGCTGAAACCGCCTTAGGCAGAAAGTGAGGACGCGTCCGCAGTTCTGCCCTGTCCGAATGGAAAATCAGATATGGGCTTTTATACGATAAAGCCGCCAATTCTGACACTCTCCTGGCTGAAGCCAGGGCCAGTAGCATGGTTACTTTCCATGTAAGATATTTCAAATCCACCGATTTGAGTGGCTCAAACCAATGGGATTTGAGAAAATCCAAAACTACATTAAGATCCCACGGTGCCACTGGGGGCACAACCGGGAGCTGTATATGTATGTAGTACTCCTTTTACAAAAGTCTGGACTTCAGGAACTGAAGCCAATTCTTTCTGGAAGAAAATCGACAGGGCCGAAATTTGCACCTTAATGGACCCTAATTTGAGGCCCATAGACAATCCTGTTTGCAGGAAATGTAGGAATCGACCCAGTTGAAATTCCTCCGTCGGGGCCTTCCTGGCCTCACACCACGCAACATATTTTCTCCAAATGCGGTGATAATGTTGTGCAGTCACCTCCTTCCTGGCTTTTACCAGGGTAGGGATGACCTCTTCCGGAATGCCTTTTTCCCTTAGGATTCGGCGTTCAACCGCCATGCCGTCAAACGCAGCCGCGGTAAGTCTTGGAATAGACACGGCCCCTGCTGAAGCAGGTCCCGTCTTAGAGGTAGAGGCCACGGATCTTCCGTGAGCATCTCCTGAAGTTCCGGGTACCAAGTTCTTCTTGGCCAATCCGGAGCCACGAGTATCGTTCTTACTCCCCTTTGCCGTATAATTCTCAGTACTTTTGGTATGAGAGGCAGAGGAGGAAACACATACACTGACTGGTACACCCATGGTGTTACCAGAGCGTCTACAGCTATTGCCTGAGGGTCTCTTGACCTGGCGCAATACCTGTCCAGTTTTTTGTTGAGGTGGGACGCCATCATGTCCACCATTGGTCTTTCCCAATGGACCACAATCATGTGGAAGACTTCTGGATGAAGTCCCCACTCTCCCGGGTGCAGATCGTGTCTGCTGAGGAAGTCTGCTTCCCAGTTGTCCACTCCCGGGATGAACACAGCTGACAGTGCTAACACATGATTTTCTGCCCAGCGGAGAATCCTTGCAGCTTCTGCCATTGTCCTCCTGCTTCTTGTGCCGCCCTGTCTGTTTACGTGGGCGACTGCCGTGATGTTGTCCGACTGAATCAACACCGGCTGACCCTGAAGCAGAGGTTTTGCCAGGCTTAGAGCATTGTAGATTGCTCTTAGCTCCAGTATATTTATGTGAAGAGACGTCTCCAGGCTTGACCACACGCCCTGGAAGTTTCTTCCCTGTGTGACCGCTCCCCAGCCTCTCAGGCTGGCATCCGTGGTCACTAGGACCCAGTTCTGTATGCCGAATCTGCGGCCCTCTAACAGATGAGCACTCTGCAACCACCATAGCAGAGACACTCTTGTCCTTGTGGACAATCTTATCCGCTGATGCATCTGCAGATGCGATCCGGACCATTTGTCCAGCAGATCCCACTGAAAAGTTCGTGCATGGAATCTGCCGAATGGAATCGCTTCGTAAGAAGCTACCATTTTTCCCAGGACTCTTGTGCATTGATGCACAGATACTTTTCCTGGTTTTAGGAGGTTCCTGACTAGATCGGATAACTCCCTGGCTTTCTCCTCCGGAAGAAATACCTTTTTCTGAACAGTGTCCAGAATCATCCCTAGGAACAACAGACGTGTCGTCGGGATCAGTTGGGATTTTGGAAAATTCAGAATCCACCCGTGTTGTTGGAGCACTACTTGGGTTAGTGCTACTCCGACCTCCAGCTGTTCTCTGGATCTTGCCCTTATCAGGAGATCGTCCAAGTAAGGGATAATTAAGATGCCTTCTCTTCGAAGAAGGATCATCATTTCGGCCATTACCTTGGTAAAGACCCGGGGTGCCGTGGACAATCCAAACGGCAGCGTCTGAAACTGATAATGACAGTTTTGGACCACGAACCTGAGGTACCCTTGGTGTGAAGGACAAATTGGAACATGAAGGTAAGCATCCTTGATGTCCAAGGACACCATAAAATCCCCTTCTTCCAGATTCGCTATCACTGCTCTGAGTGACTCCATCTTGAACTTGAATTTTTGTATGTACAGGTTCAGAGATTTTAGATTTAGAATCGGTCTTACCGAGCCGTCCGGCTTTGGTACCACAAATAGCGTGGAGTAATACCCCTGTCCCTGTTGTAGGAGGGGTACCTTGACTATCACCTGCTGAGAATACAGCTTGTGAATGGCCTCCAATACCGTCGCCCTGTCGGAGGGAGACGTTGGCAAAGCAGACTTTAGGAAACGGCGAGGAGGGGACTTCTCGAATTCCAACCTGTAACCCTGAGATACTACCTGCAGGATCCAGGGGTCCACCTGCGAGTGAGCCCACTGTGCGCTAAAATGTTTGAGGCGACCCCCCACCGCCCCTGAGTCTGCTTGTAAGGTCCCAGCGTCATGCTGACGCCTTTGTAGAAGCCGGGTATCCTTTAACTGCTCTATAGTCAGTAAAATACTGTCCCTATCCAGGGTATCAATATTTTCAGACAGTGATCCGACCAAGCCACGCCAGCACTGCACATCCAGGCTGAGGCGATTGCTGGTCTCAGTATAACACCCGTATGTGTGTATATACTTTTTAATGTATTCTCCAGCCTCCTATCAGCTGGATCCTTGAGGGCGGCCGTATCAGGAGACGGTAACGCCACTTGCTTTGATAAGCGTGTGAGCGCCTTATCCACCCTAGGAGGTGTTTCCCAGCGCGCCCTAACCTCTGGCGGGAAAGGGTATAATGCCAATAACTTCTTTGAAATTAGCAGTTTTCTATCTGGGGTAACCCACTCTTCATCACACACTTCATTCAGTTCCTCTGATTCAGGAAAAACTATCGGTAGTTTTTTCACACCCCACATAATACCCCTTTTTGTGGTACTTGCAGTATCAGAGATATGCAAAGCCTCCTTCATTGCCGTGATCATATAACGTGTGGCCCTACTGGAAAATACGTTTGTTTCTTCACCGTCGACACTGGATTCAGTGTCAGTGTCTGGGTCTGTGTCGACCGACTGAGGTAAAGGGCGTTTTACAGCCCCTGACGGTGTCTGAGACGCCTGGACAGGTACTAACTGGTTTGCCGGCTGTCTCATGTCGTCAACCGACTTTTGTAGCGTGCTGACACTATCCCGTAATTCCATAAACAAAGCCATCCATTCTGGTGTCGACTCCCTAGGGGGGTGACATCACCATTACAGGCAATTGCTCCGCCTCCACGCCAACATCGTCCTCATACATGTCGACACACACGTACCGACACACAGCAGACACACAGGGAATGCTCTGATAGAAGACAGGACCCCACTAGCCCTTTGGGGAGACAGAGGGAGAGTTTGCCAGCACACACCCAAGCGCTATAAATATATATAGGGACAACCTTAATAAGTGTGTTCCCTTTATAGCAGCTCAAATATTATAAATATCGCCAATAAGTGCCCCCCCTCTCTGTTTTTACCCTGTTTCTGTAGTGCAGTGCAGGGGAGAGTCCTGGGAGCCTTCCTCGCAGCGGAGCTGGGCAGGAAAATGGCGCTGTGTGCTGAGGAGAATAGGCCCCGCCCCCTTTTCGGCGGGCTTCTTCTCCCGTTTTTTTTGGAACCTGGCAGGGGTTAAATACATCCATATAGCCCCAGGGGCTATATGTGATATATTTTAGCCAGAATAGGTATATTACATTGCTGCCCAGGGCGCCCCCCCCAGCGCCCTGCACCCTCAGTGACCGCTGGTGTGAAGTGTGCGGAGAGCAATGGCGCACAGCTGCAGTGCTGTGCGCTACCTCATGAAGACTGAGACGTCTTCTGCCGCCGGTTTCTGGACCTCTTCTCTATTCGGCATCTGCAAGGGGGTCGGCGGCGCGGCTCCGGTGACCCATCCAGGCTGTACCTGTGATCGTCCCTCTGGAGCTAGTGTCCAGTAGCCTAAGAAGCAAATCCATCCTGCACGCAGGTGAGTTCACTTCTTCTCCCCTAAGTCCCTCGTTGCAGTGAGCCTGTTGCCAGCAGGACTCACTGAAAATAAAAAACCTAACAAACTTTTTCTAAGCAGCTCTTTAGGAGAGCCACCTAGATTGCACCCTGCTCGGACGGGCACAAAAACCTAACTGAGGCTTGGAGGAGGGTCATAGGGGGAGGAGCCAGTACACACCACCTAGTGGTCAAACTTTTAAATTTTGTGCCCTGTCTCCTGTGGAGCCGCTATTCCCCATGGTCCTGACGGAGTCCCAGCATCCACTAGGACGTCAGAGAAACAAAACAAAGACAAGAGAGAGAAAACCTGTGCGACTCAGTAAATAGTACTAAGGTGTCTCTATATATCTGGCCAAGTGTGCCAGTAATACGCCTGATCCCAAAATCCCCCTAACACCCCTGCGCCTTCAATGGTGGAGAGATGTATTACAGGAAAATCTGGAGAGAAACAGGAAAAACAGGAAGCATGGTTTAATATGTCCCCATGCTCACAGAATACCACAAAGTGCAAACATTTAACTTATGCAGCAGATTATACTTAAATGTATATATGCCAACCTGTTACTTATCTATACAGCGCTGCTGGCTCTGTGTTAGACCATACACCCTGGATAAAGAAGTGTGTGCCTCCCTCTCTCCCCCGTGCTCCGTGTACCGCTACTCTGTATCCGGAGACCGCTGCTATGACTCCGGAAGTGCCATACAATATGCCGCATGGAGCCGTGGAGCGGCTATGCACCAGCGTGGCTGAGCGCAGCGGGAGAGGTGTTCACAGCGGCGCTGAAAGCGGCGGCTGGCAGCTGCGGGCAGCGCACGGCATAATACACAGACACAGTAATCCCACACAGCGGGGCGGCAGCATGAGCTGACCGCCCCAAACACATACCTGGACCCTGTGGTGAGGGCAATGACGGGGCTTCTCTGCAAGCACTGTCAGCCTTTTACTGCAGGTGTCCTGCACGTGGAAATGAGGGAGCTCTTCTAGAGAGGTCCGACACCCACAGCTGCATGAGCAGCTTTCACTATCCCAAACCCTCGCCTTCTTGGAAGGGGGAAAGGGATGTTTTCAAAAATAATCAAAGAGAAAAATCAATAATTGTGGATCCACTTCCACAAGCCTAGTTGCTCTGTGAGCACCGAAAAAACACTGAGGTACTCTGGGATATGGAGGGGAGGTATAGTCAAAGTTTAACTGTTCAGTGCCTAGTTCCAGTGGAACCGTCCATATCCCAAGAGTACTCCAGTGACCCCTAGTGGATGAAAAAGAAATATATTTCCAGGAACTGGAGATATCTGCAGTCAAGCAAGCTGCCCTCCCACCAGAAAGTGATGCATATTAAGCCCACTCCACTATCCATCCCTTCCCTGCGTATTAAACACCCCATACCACCCTGGAAGTCATGTACCAGGGACCTATCATTCAGCCCAATGCCCCCTTCTACAGTTTAGTGTTCTCCCTTCCACCCCATCTTCCTCCATCTGTGCAGTAAAGGATCGCAGGTGATGTGAGTGCTAACACCGGGGTCCCAGTAAGCGGGTCCCCGGTGCGTGCAGTGCCCGCCGCTGACAAAACTGGCTCAGGGCTAATGCCCCACAGTGCTCACTGCTCCTAAGGGCTTGTCTGTACTGGTATTTATATGTGAATTTCTCTCAGGGCCAGTATAATATTGTGAGGGACTGCGCGCCATTGCAGGGGTGGGGGGGGCTTCCCGAAGCGGGACCAGAGGCGGGAAGGCGACATTTCCTGCTGCTGCGGATAATCAAGGCTGCATGCACGCTGCTCCTCCAGGGACTCACACTGTTACAGACTGTACCAGGGGGTCATAGTAGGGGGGGAGCACTACAGCCGTAGCACAGCTGCCCGTTTTATCAGATTTATACATATTAATTCACACACTGTGCTGCTGTGTGGGGGTGATGGTCTCCGCTCCTCAGTGTCACTCCAGGGGCTCTCTAGGGTCTGTGTGGGGGTGTTGTACAGTGAGCTGCACTGTTTTACAGTATTTAAGGATGTCTGTGGACATGGTTATGTGTACTGCTTGTAACTCTACCCCTTCATCAGCGGGGTCTCTCATGTGTGAACAGTGCTACTTGTCTCCTCGGGGACCTGACTGGTTAGATAATTTTAAAAGCATGATTCAGGATGTAAATTCAGAATTAGCTGCAGCTAAAATGGAGAGACAGGTGTTGAAACAGTCTATTGATTGTATGGCTAAAGCAGCAGATACCAAAAAGGGTTCTCAGCCCCCTCTGTTGGTCTCACATAAACGCTCACTGCCACAGGTGCTCCAGTCTGATTCTGATTCTGACCAGCCTGATGTGGATGATGATGATATGGATGAGGACAGCTCTCTGTCCCCTGGTGTGGAAGCCCTCATTTATGCTGTTAGAGAGGTTCTTCACATACCGGATCAGGACGCAGAACCAGATGAGGAGTTGTACTTTAATGTTAGACCTAAGACCTCAGTCACCTTTCCTGTGTCTAAAGAATTAAACTTTCTGGCCAGGGAGGCATGGTTAAACCCTGATAAGAAATTTTAAATTCCTCAGAGGTTTTTAGCTACTTTCCCCCCCCCCCAACAGAGGACAGGAAGGTATGGGAAAACCCCCCAGCAATCGATCCGTCTGTATCCAGACTGTTTAAGAAATTGGTACTGCCGGTACCAGGGGCTATCTCCCTTAAAGAGCTGGCTGACCGTAAAATTGAGACCACTCTCAAGGCATTATATGAAGTCAGCAGGCGTAGCACAGTGACCCACAATTGTTTGTGGGTGGATTTCCAGGGCAGTTGTCAAGTGGTCTGATTCTGTTATTGATGGTTTGGACTCTCTGCCCTGGGATGAGGTCATTACTCTGTTGCAAAACATACAGGATGCTGCAAATTTTATGAGGGAGGCTATAAAGGAATTGTGTAGGATAAATGGGTGCACTACTGCTATGGCTGTTTCAGCACGCAGAGCTTTGTGGTTGCGTCAAATGTCAGCGGATGCTGATTCAAAAAAGGGTGTAGAAAATCTTCCCTTTACAGGTGATGCCTTGTTTGGGGACAAATTGATTAAATGGATTTCCCAGGCGACAGCGGGTAAGTCTACCTATCTGTCGTCCGCTGCGCCACCTGCTAGACGTTTTTACACAGGACCCTACTTGCAGCCCTTTCGTGTGGCAAGGTTCAGATGCAGGGGCTGGGGAGTCTCCACTGCTCTGAGAGGATCGCGTGGTAAGTCCCGTAAACCTGCAGCTGCTGCATCCCTGGACCAGACCACCGGTTCCCCTGTCGCTAAGCTTTCACGCGACGGTTGGCCCCAGCATCAAGGTGACTTTCAGGTGGGTGCTCGGCTTCAACACTTCGCCCATGTGTGGGTGGAATCCTGCCGGGATCCTTGGGTGAGGGATTTCATTTCCCAGGGATACCGGCTGGAATTTCAAACACTTCCTCCTCCCAGATTTTTCAATCGGACTTACCAGTTTTGTCCGCTGCAAAAGTTACCTTGCAAGAGGCAAATTAAAAGCTTTTGCGGACAGGGGTGGTGGTTCCAGTACCTCCTCCATTACACAAAAGGTGGTTTTACGCCAGTCTTTTTGTCGTTCCAAAACTGGATGGTTTGGTGCGACCCATCTTAAACCTCAAGTCTATAAATCCGTATCTGCGGGTGTTCAAATTCAAGATCCCTACGGGCAGTGGTGTCCGGTCTGGAGGAGGGGGAATTCTTGGTATCCCTGGATGTCAAGAATGCTTACCTACACATTCCCATGTGGCCCCCTCATCAGGCTTACCTCAGGTTCGCCATCTTGGACAACCACTTACAGTTTCAAGCCTTGCTCTTTGGCCTGTCCACAGCTCTGAGGGTCTTCACCAAAGTCATGGCAGAGATGATGCTGCAACTGCGCATGATGGGAGTCAACATAGTCCCCTATTTGGACGATCTCCTGATAAAGGCTATGCCCAGGGAGCGTCTCTTGCACAGCATCGATCTGATGATTCGCCTGCTTACGGATTATGGGTGGATTCTAAACTTCCAGAAATCTCACCTGGAACCGACCCAAGGTCTCCAATTCCTGGGAATGATACTGGATACAGTGTCCAGTGTCTCAAAGGGTATTTCTCCCGATGGACAAGGCCTTGACCATCTAGGCTTTGGCCCGCTCAGTACTCCGTCCTCGCAAGGTGTCCATACATCTTTGCATACGTTTGCTGGGCAAGATGGTTGCTGTTTACGAGTCAATCCAATACAGCAGATTTCATGCCCGGCCTTTTCAGCTGGATTTGCTGGACAAATGGTCGGGGTCTCACCTTCACATGCATCGAGAAGTGACCTTATCTCCGAAGGCCCGGATTTTTCTATTATGGTGGCTACTCACCTGGTAGAAGGCAGGAATTTCAATATCCAGTCATGGATTCTACTGACAACGGATGCCAGTCTCCGGGGTTGGGGGGCTGTGACCCAAGGGGCCCAGTTCCAGGGGATATGGTCAAGTCAGGCATCTGCTCTACCGATAAACGTCCTGGAACTCAGGGCGATTTACAAAGCCCTTCTGCAAGCTTCCCGTCTCCTGAGGGATCGGGCGATCCAGGATCAATCGGACAACGCCACAACGGTGGCATACATAAACCGACAAGGGGGAACAAAAAGCAGAACAGCAATGCGATAAGTGTCAAAAATCCTCCTCTGGGCGGAGGCCAACGCAAGGGCCGTCTCAGCCATATTCATTCCAGGAGTGGACAACTGGGAAGCAGACTTCCTCAGCAGACACGACCTCCATCCGGGGGAATGGGGCCTGCATCCCCAGGTGTTTCAACAATTGATTCACCGGTGGGGCTGTCCGCAGATAGACCTGATGGCTTCTCATCTGAACAAGAAGCTATGCCATTACTGTTCCAGAACGAGGGATCCAAAGGCTGTAGCAGTGAACGCGCTGACGACGCCTTGGACGTACCAGTTTGTGTACCTGTTCCCTCCTCTACCGCTAATCCCAAGGATTCTAAAAAGAAGGGAAAGCCTTCTAGCAATTCTAATTGCCCCAGATTTGCCTCGATGGGCGTGGTACTCGGACCTCCTAACCATGGCTCTGGAGGATCCCTGGCCTCTACCGCTCCAACAGGATCTTCTTCAATAAGGTCCGTTCGTCTATTCAGACTTACAGCTGCTACGTTTGACGGCTTGGAAGTTGAGAGGGAGATTCTAGCAAGAAAACGTCTTCCCTCCCAGGTTATTTCCCCCATTGTCCAAGCCAGGAAGAAGGTGACGTCAAAGCATTATCATCGTATCTTGAAATAGTATGTTTCCTGGTGTGAAAATAGAAAGGTGTCTCCTGTGGAATTTAGAATCGGTCGTTTTCTACTTTTCCTTCAAACAGGAGTGGATATGGGCCTGCGTTTAGGCTCCATCAAAGTCCAGATTTTGGCGCTCTCTATTTTCTTCCAGAAACAACTTGCCATTTTGCCGAAAGTACAAACTTTCCTAATAGGAGTGCTCCATATGCAACCGCCCTTCGTGCCTCCCACGGCTCTGTGGGATCTCAATGTGGTTCTCTCCTTTCATCAATCGGACTGGTTTGAACCCTTACATAGGGTGGAGTTTAAATTTCTCACCTGGAAAATGGTGATGCTTTTAGCATTGGCTTCTGCAAGACGTGTATCTGAATTGGGGGCCTTATCCTGTAAGAGCCCTTATCTGTTTTAGTCGTCCGGCTTCCAAGCAATCCATTGCTCGTTGGCTCAGGTTGACCATTCAACAGGCCTATACTTTGGCAGCTCTGCCTTTGCCGACGTCTATTCAGGCCCACTCGACGAGGTCTGTGGGCTCTTCCTGGGCGGCTGCCTAGGGTGTCTCGGCCTTACAGTTATGCCGAGCTGCTACTTGGTCTTGTTCGAACACTTTTGTGAAATTCTATTGGTTCAACACTTTGGCCAAGGATGACCTTTGGTTTGGTCAGGCGGTTTTATAGGGTTCTCAGCACTCCCCCACCCGTTTGGGAGCTTTGGGACTTCCCCATAGTACTAAAGTACAGATCCCCAGTATCCACTAGGACGTTAGAGAAAATAGGAATTTAATACCTACCGGTAATTCCTTTTCTCGTAGTCCGTCGTGGATACTGGGCGCCCACCTCAGTGCTTCGATTTCTGCTTACCTGAGTAAGCTTTGGTTGGTCCGCCATTGCGGTCCTGTTATGTTGTTGGGATAGCTGTGCTATCCTGGTTGGGTTGGTGTTGCTATCCTCAGTTTTGCTGTGCGCCCTCCTTTTGGTTATAGTTGTCTGTTGGCTTGTTGCCTCACCGCTGTTGTATTATTCCTTCTCTCGTGATATGTCCGTCTACTCGGGCACAGTTTTCCTAGACTGAGTCTGGTAGGAGGGGTATAGAGGGGAGGAGCCAGCACACACATAAACACACTAAAGGTTTTAAAGTGCCAGGCTCCAGTGGACCCGATCTATACACCCATGGTACTAAAGTACAGAGCCCCAGTATCCACTTCGGACTACGAGAAAAGGAATTACCGGTAGGTATTAAATTCCTTTTTTTGCTACAGTGTTAATCAATAGTGAAAGCTATACTGATTTTATGGTTCTATGCCCACACAATATACATTTAGAAATTACAAGTGTTCGTTCACAATTCACATTGTTTTGCCCCTATGCAGAGTTGAAATAAGACCCATGAGGCCCTAGACAACACACTGATTTGGACTAAAAATGGATTAGGACAATCTGGCCCCTCAGTGCCCACAGAACCCTAGGCAGCGGCCAATGATGCTCATGGATAACTTGGTTATGCCTCGATGAAGGAACTTGAAGTGGCCCTAGAAAAAATTCTGGACGTTGCCTCACATGGGTGCGACCATTCCAGCAGCCAATAGGGTCACAAGGCACAGAGAAACCTTGGTGTATAAATACTGTTACTGTATGTACACGTGGAATGACCTCACAGTACACAATGCTTATATCCTCCTTTCTGATGAATACAGATCACAGAATGTCCATTTCCATAGATCTACTATATAAAAGCGAAAATTTGTCCTACTGTCTTTCTATACAAATCCACAGTTTACAAGCGAAGATCGTGACATTTGACATATGAGCGTATTAAAACAAGGCGGAGACAACTAAAACAATTTGAAATCCCTAGCACCCCTAGGGGGGAGACAGCAACACAGAGTATATCAGGAGACAGCATAACTCCGGAATTGCTGGAGCAATGTACTCAAAAAGTAGTACATATATGCCTTACAATCTGGGAACAAACACTGTGGGGGAAGAGGTAGCAGCACTGAGTATTTCAGCAGACAGCATAACTCTGGAATGCCTGCAGCAATTCACAACAAACCTGGTACACATATGACTTAAACTCTGGAAACAAACACGGTTGGGTCAGACACCCCTAGCACCCCTTGGGGTGGTACAGCAGCACAGAGTATGTCAGCAGACAGAAAATCTGTGGAAGGCCTGGAGCAATTTACACCAAACTTGGTACACATCTGACTTACAATCTGGGAATAAACTCTGTGGGGGATAGACACCCCTAGCACCCCTAGGGGTGGGACAGCAGCACAGAGTATTTCAGGAGACAGCATAACTCTGGAATGCCTGGAGCAGTTTACACCACTTGCTACACATTTGACTTACACTCTTGGAACAAACATTGTGTGGGTAACACACCACTAGCACCCCTAGGGGTGGGCCAGCAGCACAGACTATATCAGGACATGCATGATATGTCAGTGATGACAGTGCATGTGGCAAGGACAGTGACATGATGTGAGGAGGGGAATGCAGGTAGCACAAACCCACACACTGAGAGTTATATAGTGGAAGTAGCACAGTCCCCCAGCAGCACAGAGTATATCAGGAGATACATAATGTGCTGCACTATATAAGAAACTGTAAAAAAAGGAATAATTTCACAGGGACACTGACATGATGTGAGGGGGGGAATGGAGGCATCAGGAAGCCACAGACTGAGAGTTGTATAGTGGGAAGAGCAGGGTCCCTTGGGGGACCAAAAAGGGGTTCGTCACTACACAAAGTGAGTCAGGGAAGCAAGATATGTCTATATACTAGATCTCCAACCAACGTAAATTAACGAACAACTATTATTCTAATTTACCATCCTCATCCTGTAGCGAAGCACGGGTATTCATCTATCTACAATGTTATTTATACTGTGTGTTTAATATTTAAATGTATTTTTGTAAACAGACATTCTTAAAATCCCGGGCAACGCCAGGTACTCCAGCTAGTGATATATAAAAGAAATTAGAGCTATATAGTGTAATGCCATTGAAGGTATTTAAACATTTTTTTTTAAGCAATAGTATTCACCAACAACACAGTACTGTTTATTTTATTCTGTATAGTGGATGTAATTCTTAATTATATTGTACATTGTAATGTGCTGCCATAGCAACAACAGACACACAACACATGATGTAGCAATGAAGATGTGACTTAATTGTGACATCACAAGACATGCTGAGAGCTGTCAGCCTGTGGCAGAGGTGACACTCATGTGTAGTGGAGTAGCCAAGAAGCAACAGGTGTATTCTTAATCAGGAGGTACAACAGGTGTATACTTAGTGTAAAGGTAAGTAACTTGCTATTTACAGATAAGAAAATCTATCCAGGATTGCTGCTTTACATGACAAAACACTACATTAGAATTAAGATGAGCAAATATAATTTTTGCAGTGTATTGAGGTCCACACAGCTTGGTAGTTTTAATTTATTTATCCACCCATTGTCATATTGCTGGCTATGTTATTAATGTTTGATTACATTGGATCATGTAGGTATGGTGTAGTTTGACCAGAAGTAGGGTTTTGCCTAGGTTTTAACATTGTTGGGGCCATGGAGGTCTACAATGTGGCCAGCTAGGCCATGGGGTCTGTGAATTGAAATTTTAGTTTAAGCAACTTCGCTCAGGGTGTCGTCCAGTGCCAAAAACTGCACTGATCTGAAGGCACAGGCTGATATGTACCAGTAGGGGCAGGCAGAGCTCCAACGGAAGAGCAGTAAGTCGGAGGATCAACTGTCACACTGCACCTGCACTGACAGTTACTAGCCATGGTATCCAACGTTGGTTGGCTGAGATTTCTGTTCTGCAGTCATTTTGGAAGCTATACTGATTTCTATTCTGTAAGTCAGAACAAAACACTTCAGGTGCATGAAAGGGAGGGGTTAGTCTAAGCAAGAAATAGAAGGGTTCCTGTCTATAGACAGACAGTTAAAAGATAGACAGTCATGGGGGAGTGGCTTGCAGCTTGACTGAGCAGGAGTGTCCATAGAGAGCTCCTGAAAAAAGCCTCCTATTTACCCTATTATAATCAAGCTAACTGCATTTGAATTACCCCAGGAGCCCTCTTATATTACCCTTGAGCCACGGCAACTGGTGTGGAAGAGCTGCAGAGGCGGGGAACAGGTTTTTCCTGTTCCTGCAGGTTGCGGCCTTCCCACCCTATAGAAGCCGGGACCTACATTTTCGGAGCCCGATCCGGCCGGGAGGCGCGGACCCGTGGGAGACGCGGATTGCGGTGATCCTAGCTGCCCGCGCTCTCCCTCCCCACCGTGGACCCTTACCGACAGCTGGGGACAGTGGATGTGAGCCCCTGGAGCCGGGAACACACCATTCACCGAAGACGCGAGGAGGCTCGATGCGCCCGGCGCCGGCGGCCATCTTTGAGGGGGCAGAGTGAGCCGCACGGACGAGGTGCGCTCCTGAGCAGCCTGTGCGGGCCGGGACTCTCCCGTCGCGGTTACCACCGGGGGGAGCTGGTGGAGGACATCGACCCAGGGGACTCCTGGGCTGGTTTGCTTCTCCTCTCGTCGCTGCGGCTCTGCTGGAGATCGGCTGCGGTGGCCATCTTGAAAGTGGCAGACGAGCCTTCTATCACCACTACATAGCCCCTGCTCTCTCTCTCCCGGGAATCACAGTGCAGCCTCCAGCTTATACCACTACACCTCTGCCAGCCGTTTTGAAGGAAGAGGATCTGTGGGGTCGTGCTGTACCCGCCGACTCCCGACGTCGCACACTACCTGCTGACGGATCGGTCGGCAGCCAAGCTTCGGTGCCACATTACTATACACAGCTCCTGGAGACGTTCTCATACAGACGACCGGGTAAGATTGTGGGACCGCCTATCCTAGTCTCTTCCTCTGACGCTGCCGGATCCTTACTCTCTTCGCTTCTGGGGTCACGCTACTATCCATTGCTACACGTGCCGCTTATCAATCGTCGGCTGCCCTTCGAAGATAATGACGGGATCACTGGCCCTTATCTCCCCCACTGTGCTGTCTGAGATGCTGGCCTACCAACACAATATGTCCCACCTGGACCGTGATAGTTTTCTTTATACCTTCCCTACTTAAACATACCTCTGACAAACAACGTCTGTGTCTCTTTTTACATTTGTGATACCCCGCCTACCCTCTTTACTTCCCCATGATGACGCAGAGAAACAAGAAAAACGCGCAGGCCCCCACAAATTTCTTTGGACAAAAATCTAAGGGTCCCCCGACTCCTGCATCGATCACGGATTCTCCTTCCTCCCCCTGCTTATCGGAGGCGGGTATTGACCCACAGATCCAAGCAGTTATGACCAGTTTACTTGAAGGGGTGCAGTCTGCCTTTAAGCAAGAACTTTCCACAGCTATCGCCGAGTTCAAATCTGATCTCACGACCCTTGGCAATCGTACAGACGCTCTTGAATCAAAGACAGATGACCTTTGCCGCTCTCAGCAACGTCTTGATTCGGAGCTCTCCAGACTTCATGACGAGCTGGAGGACCTCAAAGAACGTCAAGAAGATCAAGAGAATCGCTCCCGTCGCAACAATCTACGCATCCGTAACGTGTTGGAATCAGTCCTTAGCTCTGCACTACCAACCTTCCTGAAAGACTTCTTTCAACACGTCGTACCTGGCCTTTCAGATGCTGATTGCCTTTGTGATAGGGCCCACAGAGCGCTCCGAGCAAAACCGACCCCGACACAGCCACCTAGGGATGTTATAGTTCGGTTACACTATTTTCGTTCAAAGGAACGTATTCTGACGTCACTACGAGACTCTCTGGTGATCACTTTCAGGGATATGCAACTGCAAGTTTTTCAAGATCTGGCCCCCTCCACCATTCAAAAGAGACGGGACTTGCAGCCTGTTACTCGCATACTGCGCCAACACCAAATACGATATAGGTGGGGATTTCCTTTCATGTTAAAGTTACAGCGAACAATTCTACTCACTCTATCAAAACCCTAAATCAAGGACAGGATCTGTTGGCCAAACTTGGTCTCCTCCCTGCACCACCATCTGATGGGGGGACTGCCTCTTCCTCTGGGCCACGACGCTCCCAGGTCCCCACGCTTGAATAGACGAGGGTAACTCGTCACCGCAATGACACCGATGACCCCCCTTGATTTTGGCGAACTTTTATTTGAATACATTTGAACAGCTCTTAATTCTATTGAAATGTGTCTCCTGATAAGAGGAGACTCTTACTATCACCTTCCATCTTTTCAGGCGTTTACCATGACCTTTGATAATGCACACCTGGGTTTAAAGTTTAACATGTGCTACGCCTAACCTGATAATACTACACTGGGCTTATCCCGATTGCCTTGTCTCCCCTTGCTTCCCCCCCCCCCCCCCCTTGTTTTTTGTTTTTGTTTTTTTGGTTATGACACAGTACGTTTTTGTTCGTTCATAGTTTTTCATATTATGGGTTACATTATTGTATCTTCGGCTCTAGCCGACTCAGCTGTTGCGGTCCAGAGGGACCCGGTTCTCCTGTGATAGTTTAACTGTTCCCACTACCCCCGTGCTCCCTTTATATGTTATTTCGAAGTATGCTGTTTTATATCTGTGTAGCGGTCCTTGTTTGGGACCCTATAATTCAGGGTTTTCTCCCGTATGGGTTTTCTATCTCTTTCTTTTCTTCTATATTTCTAATTCTTGTTCTTCGTTGTTCTTCTTCTTTCCTTTTCTTTCTTCCCTGGGACGGGTTTCCACTGCTCCTCTTTTGTTCTTTGGTGTCACATGGCGCTTAAACTGTATTCTATAAATGTTAACGGGCTTAATACTCCCAAGAAACGTACAGTGATGTTATCCGCCTGTCGGAGAGAGAAGGCTGATATAGTTTTCCTCCAAGAGACCCACTTCACCGGTACACACTCTCAACTTCACGGTAAGCAATTTACCCAGACCTTTTTTGCTTCTGCTACTTGTAAAAAAAGGGGGGTAGCTATACTGATCCATCGCAATATCCCATTTGTCCACACTACAACCATAGCTGACCCTGACGGCCGGTACCTGATAGTGATAGGTACGATCCGCACTGATATTCTAACACTAGTATCTGTATACGCCCCTAATCAGGACCAATCCCATTTTTTTCGCACGCTCTTTTTGCATCTCAATAGAGTAGCACAAGGCCACATTATTCTAGGTGGGGACTTCAACACTGTGCTTGACCCCTTCTTAGATAAATCCACTCCTCCCAAACATAAGAAGGAAGCGTCTCCGTCTGATGCAGCCCTTACATTGACATCCTCCCTCACACGCCTTGATTTACAAGACACTTGGCGTCTTAAACACTCCAGCGCTAGAGACTACACCCACTTCTCTGCACCTCATAAGCACTACTCTCGGATAGATATGATACATGTCTCTCGCTCAATCTCGACGCTGATATCTGATTCAGGCATCACTCCCTGTTTCTGGACGGACCATGCAGGAGTGTATATCATGATCGATCTCTATAGAACTCCTAATAAGTCCCGTAAATGGCGTCTTGAGGATACTCTCCTTTCGCACCCCTCCACTCTTTCAGACACTAAACTGAACCTAAAATTTTTTTTTGAGGAAAACGCCTCCCCAGAAGTTTCTCCTAGTCTGGAATGGGAAGCACACAAAGCCACTATTCGCGGCCAATTTATGTCTAAGGCCTCAGCCATACGTAAGAAAGCAGCACAGGAAGTTTCCTCATTGGAATCTCAAATTACTGCGCTTCTAGCCCAGCACAAAATTGCCCCGTGCGACTCCCTACTCTCCCAGATAAATAACCTCAGAGGCCAGTTGAACACCCTTTTATCGCGGAGAGCGGCAGCTATACTACAGAAGCTTCGTCAAAAATTTTATGATAAAGCGGATAAAATAGATAGCCTTTTAGCTAATAAGTTACGAAGTAAGCGAGCTATAGGACTGATAGACAAACTATATTCTTCTACGTTAGACGCTCTCACATATGATCCTAAACTGATGGTGGAGGAATTTCGAAACTATTATAGCTCCTTATATAATCTCCCTACCCCTCCTCTTCCCTCCGATGGTTCGGGGGGAGCATGTTCGTATTTGTTGGGTGCCCCCTTACCAGGTTTGACGGAGCAACAGATTTCTCTTCTTAATGCGGATATATCGCTGGAGGAGACTGTTGCCGCTATCAAATCTATGCGATCGTCAGCTGCCCCTGGTCCAGATGGCTTTACCGCTCAGTACTATAACACATTCCATACGGAATTGGCTCCATATCTCACCTCGCTCTTTAATAGTGTTTTAGAGGGAGCATCATTTGCGCCTGCGACTGTACAAGCTGACCTTATTGTGATTCCAAAGCCAGGAAGGGATTCCACACATTGTTCCAATTATCGCCCGATTTCTTTGCTAAACGTAGATCTTAAGATATACGCTAAAATCTTAGCCAACCGCTTAGCCCCCCTACTTACACAACTGATACACCCGGACCAAGTGGGGTTCATTTCTGGCCGCCAGGCCTCCGATAATACCAGGAGAGCCATAGATTTGATCCACTCTATCCATAAACAGAAATTACCCTCGTTGTTGCTAGCATTAGATGCCGAGAAGGCTTTTGACAGAATTTCCTCACCCTTTGCTTTCTCAGTGCTCCGGAGGATGGGTTTTTCTGGCAAATTCCTTGAAGGTGTCTCGGCGCTTTACAGATCCCCTACGGCCACGGTCTCTGTTAATCGCCTCACCTCTTCCGCATTCAACATCACTAACGGCACCAGACAGGGATGCCCGCTTTCCCCATTGCTGTTTGCCCTGGTTATGGAACCGCTAGCGGCACGGATCAGGGCTAATGTAGATATAGCTGGAGTGCGGGTGGGCCTTACTGAACATAAAATTGCGTTATACGCAGACGATGTTCTAATATCTCTGGGATCCCCATCTCAGTCGTTACAGCCACTCCTTTCTGAGATAGACCTCTATTCTAAACACTCAGGTTATAAACTTAATACGAGTAAAACTGAAGTACTGAACTTTTCTATCCCCGGTCAGATTAAGCTCTCTTTGGAAAACTCCTTTCCATTTCAATGGCACAAGCGAAAGATTAAATACCTAGGTATTTTTCTGACACATAGCCATCATCAACTTTACCAGACTAATTTCCCTAGGCTTCTAGATCAAATTAAATCAGACTTGTCTTCTTGGTCTAGCCTCTTTATCTCCTGGATAGGTAGGGTAAACTCGGTGAAGATGAACGTGCTCCCTCGGATACTTTACCTGTTCCAGACCCTCCCGATATTTATCCCTCCATCTGTTTTTAAATTCTTGCAATTCCATACGTCACAATTCATATGGGCGAATAAGCGTCCCCGTGTCCGATTGAAACTTTTACAACGTCCCACATTTAGTGGTGGCCTAGGCATCCCAGATTTTAGAAGATATTATTTCGCTACACAGCTCTCACACTGTGTACAATGGTGCAACCCCGAATCTAACAGGGTCTGGGTGGCTACAGAAACCGCTGAAGTGGGTCTCTCTACTCTCTCTTCTCTTCTCTGGCTTTCAAAATCCTGCCGCCCCAGGACCATAGCATCCCATCCCGTGGTCTCCCGCTCACTTACGATTTGGGACTTTGCTAATAGGAAATATAGCTTAGCCCCAACCCATCCCCTATCATCCCAATATTACACAACCCTGCATTCCCCCCCGGTACAAATAAATCACTGTTTGCTCCTTGGCAAGATAGAGGTATTTTATATCTGAATGATATTACCAGGGATACTAGTTTTCCACAGTTTTCTCAGATTCAAGAAACTATTGATATTCCCTCTAGATATTTTTATCAATTCTTGCAACTCAGACATTTTTACTCCTCCATGGGCCGCGTCCTCTCTAGTAGACCCCTGACCACGCTTGAGACTATATGTTTCAGACATCACTCGACCAAAGGCCTAATTTCCCTCTTATACACTACTCTCACTGGGGATGCTCCCTCTCAGCGAGATCCTCATGAGAGAGCATGGGAAACGGACCTAGGCTCGGCCTTGGATGATGATGAGTGGTCTGAAGCCTGGAGCAACGCAGCGTCTAGTTCTATCTGCGTTAGAATTAAAGAGAATGTCTATAAATTATTATATAGATGGTATTATGTACCATCTCGTTTGAGCAAAATGTATCCGGATACGTCGGATAGATGCTGGAGAGGATGTGGCGCAGAGGGCTCTTTCATACACATCTGGTGGTCATGTCCTAAAATAGTGCATATGTGGAGGGAAGTGATTAACTTTATATCTAGTTTGCTGCAGATCTCTGTTCCTTCTGACCCCAAATACATTCTCCTCCCCTTAAATCTACCAACATTAACCAAATATCAAAATAAATTATTGCGGCATATAGTATCCGCAACAACATGTCAACTAGCTGCAGATTGGAAAAACCCTGTCCCGCCCTCCATGCAATCTATAATTACCCGTATTTGGTACGTTTATCGCATGGACTACATGACTAGCATCATTAACTGCTCCCCTAAGTCATTTGAGAAAATTTGGAGCCCATGGCTGGCTACCCAGCATGCCCCATCACCCTTTACTCTGTGATACCCTGCACCATATTTGAAGAGACCCTCCCGGGGATTCTATTCTACTCTGTCCCTTTCTCTTCTTTTTTCTCTTCTTCCATATCTTTTTTCTCTTTGACCTTCTTCTACTCTTACCTCCTAACGCTAGTCGGATAGCTGCGCTACTGACTGGCCCTTTTCTCTATTTTACAATACCCGCTATTTGGGTTAAAAATGGGTCACTGTTTTTTCCAATCATCTGTATAACCACTTAATGTTATGCTATACCTCCAATGTAATCTGTTGAACCATTACCTGTTGGTATCTGATTGTATTTGTGATCCCGTGAATAAAAATTATTTAAAAAAATAAAAAAAAAAGATAGACAGTCATTAGTTAGACACTATATGGTCGACAGTCAAAAGTCAGACACAAAAAAAATGTTTTTTTTACTATCCATGTCACAAACTATTACCTTCTAGTAAAGTTGTGGTGAGCGAAGCGGAGAGAGACACCGAGCCCGCAAGGGGATGAATTTCACCAAATTTGGGTTAAAAATGTTTAAAAACACAAAAAAATAAAATCAACTATTTTTGGTGTCTGACTTATGACCCTGTCTGACTTTTGACCCTCTGACATTTGACTGTCTGACTTTTGACCCTGTCTGACTTTTGACCCTGTCTGGCTTTTGACCGTCGACCATATAGTGTCTAACTAATGACTGTCTATCTTTTAACTGTCTATGAGCTATACCACACCCGAAATAGAATGGGGTATCCCCCAGCACACCAAGCTGTATCTGTAACATGATTGGAAATAGTATATATAATAGAAATCCAGAGGTCTTAGTAACATAGATATGCAAATATATGGCAAGCCACCAGCCCCAACAAGGCTCCTCTGATTACTGGTGGTCCTAAAGGATTAATGAAAGTGTTAAGAGGGTTCTAAATAAGATCTCACAGTGTGCTACCCCAAAGCAGCCCACCCACACCAATCCAGGAGGAACCGCACCCCAGTCTCACCCCAGGTACTAATAATAATAATAATAATAATAATAATAATAACAACAACAGTCCTTCCAGGTAATATAATATAATGCCACATGATAATGGCATCTAAACAAATGTATCCAAACTTGAGAGCTAACTTACCTGAAGATACCCCTGGGATCTACAAATGACACTACAGGAGCCAGCATACTCTACAAAGACAGTGGAGATGATTGGAGATTAATTACATTTGACGATATGGAAGCAAAAAAATTATGTGAAAATATTCCTGGCCCGGATTTCCACAGTCTTAAAGTTACAGGAAATGTTGCATGCTATCAAACATCAAGAGCTTTAACAGTGCCTTAGAAAACATTCCATCAGATGACCTTAGAGTGACCATCCATGACAGGACACCTGCTGGTGAACATCACGGTCGTCCCAGTCCCCCAGAAGCAAGATAAATGTTGACCCCCCCCCCCCCCATATATAGAGAGAGATAGAGCGATAGTCAGACAGTTGGTGTATATATCACCAGGTATATGGAATTAACTCATAAAAAAACACATGACATACATGTAAAATCTAGAGATGTGCACTTGAAATTTTTCGGGTTTTGTGTTTTGGTTTTGGGTTCGGTTCCGCGGCCGTGTTTTGGGTTCGACCGCGTTTTGGCAAAACCTCACCGAATTTTTTTTGTCGGATTCGGGTGTGTTTTGGATTCGGGTGTTTTTTTCAAAAAACACTAAAAAACAGCTTAAATCATAGAATTTGGGGGTCATTTTGATCCCAAAGTATTATTAACCTCAAAAACCATAATTTCCACTCATTTTCAGTCTATTCTGAACACCTCACACCTCACAATATTATTTTTAGTCCTAAAATTTGCACCGAGGTCGCTGGATGACTAAGCTAAGCGACCCTAGTGGCCGACACAAACACCTGGCCCATCTAGGAGTGTCACTGCAGTGTCACGCAGGATGGCCCTTCCAAAAAACACTCCCCAAACAGCACATGACGCAAAGAAGAAAAAAAGAGGCACAATGAGGTAGCTGTGTGAGTAAGCTAAGCAACCCTAGTGGCCGACACAAACACCTGGCCCATCTAGGAGTGGCACTGCAGTGTCACGCAGGATGGCCCTTCCAAAAAACACTCCCCAAACAGCACATGACGCAAAGAAGAAAAAAAGAGGCGCAATTAGGTAGCTGTGTGAGTAAGATAAGCGACCCTAGTGGCCGACACAAACACCTGGCCCATCTAGGAGTGGCACTGCAGTGTCACGCAGGATGGCCCTTCCAAAAAACACTCCCCAAACAGCACATGACGCAAAGAAGAAAAAAAGAGGCGCAATGAGGTAGCTGTGTGAGTAAGATAAGCGACCCTAGTGGCCGACACAAACACCTGGCCCATCTAGGAGTGGCACTGCAGTGTCACGCAGGATGGCCCTTCCAAAAAACACTCCCCAAACAGCACATGACGCAAAGAAGAAAAAAAGAGGCGCAATGAGGTAGCTGTGTGAGTAAGATAAGCGACCCTAGTGGCCGACACAAACACCTGGCCCATCTAGGAGTGGCACTGCAGTGTCACGCAGGATGGCCCTTCCAAAAAACACTCCCCAAACAGCACATGACGCAAAGAAAAATGAAAGAAAAAAGAGGTGCAAGATGGAATTGTCCTTGGGCCCTCCCACCCACCCTTATGTTGTATAAACAGGACATGCACACTTTAACCAACCCATCATTTCAGTGACAGGGTCTGCCACACGACTGTGACTGAAATGACGTGTTGGTTTGGACCCCCACCGAAAAAGAAGCAATTAATCTCTCCTTGCACAAACTGGCTCTACAGAGGCAAGATGTCCACCTCATCATCATCCTCCGATATATCACCGTGTACATCCCGCTCCTCACAGATTATCAATTCGTCCCCACTAGAATCCACCATCTCAGCTCCCTGTGTACTTTGTGTAGGCAATTGCTGCTGGTCAATGTCTCCACGGAGGAATTGATTATAATTCATTTTAATGAACATCATCTTCTCCACATTTTCTGGAAGTAACCTCGTACGCCGATTGCTGACAAGGTGAGCGGCGGCACTAAACACTCTTTCGGAGTACACACTTGTGGGAGGGCAACTTAGGTAGAATAAAGCCAGTTTGTGCAAGGGTCTCCAAATTGCCTCTTTTTCCTGCCAGTATAAGTACGGACTGTCTGACGTGCCTACTTGGATGCGGTCACTCATATAATCCTCCACCATTCTTTCAATGGGGAGAGAATCATATGCAGTGACAGTAGACGACATGTCCGTAATCGTTGTCAGGTCCTTCAGTCCGGACCAGATGTCAGCATCAGCAGTCGCTCCAGACTGCCCTGCATCACCGCCAGCGGGTGGGCTCGGAATTCTGAGCCTTTTCCTCGCACCCCCAGTTGCGGGAGAATGTGAAGGAGGAGATGTTGACAGGTCGCGTTCCGCTTGACTTGACAATTTTCTCACCAGCAGGTCTTTGAACCCCAGCAGACTTGTGTCTGCCGGAAAGAGAGATCCAAGGTAGGTTTTAAATCTAGGATCGAGCACGGTGGCCAAAATGTAGTGCTCTGATTTCAACAGATTGACCACCCGTGAATCCTTGTTAAGCGAATTAAGGGCTCCATCCACAAGTCCCACATGCCTAGCGGAATCGCTCCCTTTTAGCTCCTCCTTCAATGCCTCCAGCTTCTTCTGCAAAAGCCTGATGAGGGGAATGACCTGACTCAGGCTGGCAGTGTCTGAACTGACTTCACGTGTGGCAAGTTCAAAAGGTTGCAGAACCTTGCACAACGTTGAAATCATTCTCCACTGCGCTTGAGACAGGTACATTCCACCTCCTATATCATGCTCAATTGTATAGGCTTGAATGGCCTTTTGCTGCTCCTCCAACCTCTGAAGCATATATAGGGTTGAATTCCACCTCGTTACCACTTCTTGCTTCAGATGATGGCAGGGCAGGTTCAGGCGTTTTTGGTGGTGCTCCAGTCTTCTGTACGTGGTGCCTGTACGCCGAAAGTGTCCCGCAATTCTTCTGGCCACCGACAGCATCTCTTGCACGCCCCTGTCGTTTTTTAAAAAATTCTGCACCACCAAATTCAAGGTATGTGCAAAACATGGGACGTGCTGGAATTTGCCCATATTTAATGCACACACAATATTGCTGGCGTTGTCCGATGCCACAAATCCACAGGAGAGTCCAATTGGGGTAAGCCATTCCGCGATGATCTTCCTCAGTTGCCGTAAGAGGTTTTCAGCTGTGTGCGTATTCTGGAAACCGGTGATACAAAGCGTAGCCTGCCTAGGAAAGAGTTGGCGTTTGCGAGATGCTGCTACTGGTGCCGCCGCTGCTGTTCTTGCGGCGGGAGTCCATACATCTACCCAGTGGGCTGTCACAGTCATATAGTCCTGACCCTGCCCTGCTCCACTTGTCCACATGTCCGTGGTTAAGTGGACATTGGGTACAACTACATTTTTTAGGACACTGGTGAGTCTTTTTCTGACGTCCGTGTACATTCTCGGTATCGCCTGCCTAGAGAAGTGGAACCTAGATGGTATTTGGTAACGGGGGCACACTACCTCAAGAAATTGTCTAGTTCCCTGTGAACTAACGGCGGATACCGGACGCACGTCTAACACCAACATAGTTGTCAAGGCCTCAGTTATCCGCTTTGCAACAGGATGACTGCTGTGATATTTCATCTTCCTCGCAAAGGACTGTTGGACAGTCAATTGCTTGGTGGAAGTAGTAAAAGTGGGCTTACGACTTCCCCTCTGGGATGACCATCGACTCCCAGCAGCAACAACAGCAGCGCCAGCAGCAGTAGGCGTTACACGCAAGGATGTATCGGAGGAATCCCAGGAAGGAGAGGACTCGTCAGAATTGCCAGTGACATGGCCTGCAGGACTATTGGCATTCCTGGGGAAGGAGGAAATTGACACTGAGGGAGTTGGTGGGGTGGTTTGCGTGAGCTTGGTTACAAGAGGAAGGGATTTACTGGTCAGTGGACTGCTTCCGCTGTCGCCCAAAGTTTTTGAACTTGTCACTGACTTATTATGAATGCGCTGCAGGTGACGTATAAGGGAGGATGTTCCGAGGTGGTTAACGTCCTTACCCCTACTTATTACAGCTTGACAAAGGCAACACACGGCTTGACAAATGTTGTCCGCATTTCTGGTGAACTACTTCCACACCGAAGAGCTGATTTTTTTGGTATTTTCACCAGGCATGTCAACGGCCCTATTCCTCCCACGGACAACAGGTGTCTCCTCGGGTGCCTGACTTAAACAAACCACCTCACCATCAGAATCCTCCTTGTCAATTTCCTCCCCAGCGCCAGCAACACCCATATCCTCCTCATCCTGGTGTACTTCAACACTGACATCTTCAATCTGACTATCAGGAACTGGACTGCGGGTGCTCCTTCCAGCACTTGCATGGGGCGTGCAAATGGTGGAAGGCGCATGCTCTTCACGTCCAGTGTTGGGAAGGTCAGGCATCGCAAACGACACAATTGGACTCTCCTTGTGGATTGGGATTTGGAAGAACGCACAGTTCTTTGCGGTGCTTTTGCCAGCTTGAGTCTTTTAATTTTTCTAGCGAGAGGCTGAGTGCTTCCATCCTCATGTGAAGCTGAACCACTAGCCATGAACATAGGCCAGGGCCTCAGCCGTTCCTTGCCACTTCGTGTGGTAAATGGCATATTGGCAAGTTTACGCTTCTCCTCCGACAATTTTATTTTAGATTTTGGAGTCCTTTTTTTACTGATATTTGGTGTTTTGGATTTTACATGCTCTGTACTATGACATTGGGCATCGGCCTTGGCAGACGACGTTGCTGGCATTTCATCTTTCATCGTCTCGGCCATGACTAGTGTCAGCAGCTTCAGCACGAGGTGGAAGTGGATCTTGATCTTTCCCTATTTTTGGAACCTCAACATTTTTGTTCTCCATATAGGCACAACTAAAAGGCACCTCGGGTAAACAATGGAGATGGATGGATACTAGTATACTTATGGATGGACCAGCGACTGCCGACACAGAGGTAGCTACAGCCGTGGACTACCGTACTGTGTCTGCTGCTAATATAGACTGGATGATAATGAGATGAAATTAATATATATATATATATATATATATATATATATATATAATATCACTAGTACTGCAGCCGGACAGGTATATATATTTATTATGTAATGACTGATGACGGACCTGCTGGACACTGTCAGCTCAGCAGCACCGCAGACTGCTACAGTAAGCTACTATAGTAGTATGTATAAAGAAGAAAGAAAAAAAAAACACGGGTAGGTGGTATACAATTATGGATGGACGAGCGACTGCCGACACAGAGGTAGCTACAGCCGTGGACTACCGTACTGTGTCTGCTGCTAATATAGACTGGATGATAATGAGATGAAATCAATATATATTATATCACACTAGTACTGCAGCCGGACAGGTAGATATATTTATTATGTAATGACTGATGACGGACCTGCTGGACACTGTCAGCTCAGCAGCACCGCAGACTGCTACAGTAAGCTACTATAGTAGTATGTATAAAGAAGAAAGAAAAAAAAAACCACGGGTAGGTGGTATACAATTATGGATGGATGAGCGACTGCCGACACAGAGGTAGCTACAGCCGTGGACTACCGTACTGTGTCTGCTGCTAATATAGACTGGATGATAATGAGATGAAATCAATATATATTATATCACACTAGTACTGCAGCCGGACAGGTAGATATATTTATTATGTAATGACTGATGACGGACCTGCTGGACACTGTCAGCTCAGCAGCACCGCAGACTGCTACAGTAAGCTACTATAGTAGTATGTATAAAGAAGAAAGAAAAAAAAAACCACGGGTAGGTGGTATACAATTATGGATGGACGAGCGACTGCCGACACAGAGGTAGCTACAGCCGTGGACTACCGTACTGTGTCTGCTGCTAATATAGACTGGATGATAATGAGATGAAATCAATATATATTATATCACACTAGTACTGCAGCCGGACAGGTAGATATATTTATTATGTAATGACTGATGACGGACCTGCTGGACACTGTCAGCTCAGCAGCACCGCAGACTGCTACAGTAAGCTACTATAGTAGCATGTATAAAGAAGAAAGAAAGAAAAAAAAACCCACGGGTAGGTGGTATACAATTATGGATGGACGAGCGACTGCCGACACAGAGGTAGCTACAGCCGTGGACTACCGTACTGTGTCTGCTGCTAATATAGACTGGATGATAATGAGATGAAATCAATATATATTATATCACACTAGTACTGCAGCCGGACAGGTAGATATATTTATTATGTAATGACTGATGACGGACCTGCTGGACACTGTCAGCTCAGCAGCACCGCAGACTGCTACAGTAAGCTACTATAGTAGTATGTATAAAGAAGAAAGAAAAAAAAAAAACACGGGTAGGTGGTATACAATTATGGATGGACGAGCGACTGCCGACACAGAGGTAGCTACAGCCGTGGACTACCGTACTGTGTCTGCTGCTAATATAGACTGGATGATAATGAGATGAAATCAATATATATTATATCACACTAGTACTGCAGCCGGACAGGTAGATATATTTATTATGTAATGACTGATGACGGACCTGCTGGACACTGTCAGCTCAGCAGCACCGCAGACTGCTACAGTAAGCTACTATAGTAGTATGTATAAAGAAGAAAGAAAAAAAAAAACCACGGGTAGGTGGTATACAATATTATATATATATATTATATACAATTATATATATATATATATATATATATATATATATTAAACTGGTGGTGATTATTAAACTGGTGGTCAGGTCACTGGTCACACTATCAGCAACTTGCAAGTAGTACTCCTAAGCAGACAATCACAATATATATTATACTGGTGGTCAGTGTGGTCACAATGGCAGTGTGGCACTCTGGCAGCAAAAGTGTGCACTGTACGTTATATGTACTCCTGAGTCCTGCTCTCAGACTCTAACTGCTCCCCACTGTCAGTGTCTCCCCCACAAGTCAGATAATACAGTCACACTATCTATCACTTCAGCAAGTAACTAGTCTAGTACTCCTAATGCTCCCCAAAATTACTACTGTGTCTCTCTCTACTGTCTCACTCTCTTCTCTATAAACGGAGAGGACGCCAGCCACGTCCTCTCCCTATGAATCTCAATGCACGTGTGAAAATGGCGGCGACGCGCGGCTCCTTATATAGAATCCAAGTCTCGCGATAGAATCCGAGCCTCGCGAGAATCCGACAGCGGGATGATGACGTTCGGGCGCGCTCGGGTTAACCGAGCAAGGCGGGAAGATCCGAGTCGCTCGGACCCGTGTAAAAAAAAATTACGTTCGGGCGGGTTCGGATTCCGAGGAACCGAACCCGCTCATCTCTAGTAAAATCCAATATAGCTGAAATGAGTTCCTACCAGATTGCTGACACTTGCAGCCCTGTTGGTATAAAGGACGATATTTCTTCAGCTGCCGGGTCACAGCCACTGCTTGCAAGACACTTGCTTCGGTGCTTCCCTCTGGATTTTGCTGTCCCTACATGCAGACACCTGATTTTGCCGCCCTGCCCGCTCTCTCAGTCAGTACCTCTAAGGCTGTATAACTGATACATTATTCTCATGTTTACATTTTGTTCTCTGTCTTTCCTCCACATCTTTTTCACCCTCTCCATCTAGTCTAAACACGCTCTATAACCCTCCCAATCAGTGGCGTAAGTTCGTCACAGTTGCCCGGAGGCAATATAAATATTGGTGCCCCCCTATTTCCTATATTAACATAAATGTGTGTGTGTGTGTGTGTGTGTGTGTGTGTGTGTGTGTGTGTGTGTGTGTGTGTGTGTGTGTGTGTGTGTGTGTGTGTGTGTATGGAGTGTTGTGAAAAAACATTTATATACTGTATTTATACATTTAATTGTCTTTTATTTTAAATTACACATTTCTTAGCAGTCATACCCAGCATTAGAACCCATGACCTGTTACACTACCAGCAGACACTTTACTGATGGAGCTATTTTCTCCTGTAGAGGAAGCATGAGAATTCTAGCTATATGAAGTTACGTGTAATTGTCAGAGAATTCTCATATTTCCTATACAGGAGCAAATAGCTTCATCGGTAAGGTGTCTGCTTCCAGTGTAATAGGTTGTGGTTTCTAATCCTAGGTGTGATACTTGTAAAATGTGTATATTCAGTATAATAAAGAGGGTGTGATTTGTAAGGTGCAGGGACCAGTGAGGAAGTTGGCCACTGAAAAGACAGCGACAGCTATCAATTAACTCAATTCAATGGTGTCACAGAATGGGAGGATAGGTGCCCCCCTTCAGAGCAGGAGCCCGGCGGCAGGTGACTCCGTTGCCTCCCAGAGTTCTGCCTCTGCTCCCAATAACGTTTCCCTCTTTTACCTATTATTTCTGGACATCATACCTCTGTTTCTGGTAACAGCAGATAGTGAAAGCCAGGTGGCAGTTCCACGATAGCGGTGAGAGCAGTCACAGCCAGAGAAATATGATACTCCTTGCACCCTCTAATACCCTTTTCACACCGCAAACCCGGGTCCGACCCGGTATTTTGAACCTGGGTCGGACCCGGGTCAGACTACACTTTCAACCCGGGTTTTTGCAGGGTTGGCTCCTTGTAACTTAACCCGGGTCAGCAATTAAAACACCATGGATGTCATTTTAAATGGACTTTTTTGGGCTCAGAAAGATGAGGTGTCAGAAGGGGACAAAAGGAGAGGGTGGGGACAGCTCACAGCATTGTAGAAAGCATGGCTGACAGCTATGTATTTATACACAATTGCATCTTTAACTGTTCCAATAACATACCTCCCAACTGTCCCGTTTTTTTGGTACTGTCCCGCTGTTCCACCCACGGGCAGCAGTGTCCCGCGTTGGGGGGTCCCAGTTGGGAGGCTCCTGTCACTGCAGCGGTGAATATACACTGTGCGCACACGCACGGCATCTATTCACAGGTGACAGAGGGGGCATGCCAGCAGCTCAGAGAGTGCTGGGCATGCCCCCTCAGTGACTGTACAAGGGGGCGTGACCCGCGATCGCAGCTCTGTCACTAGACCACGCCCCTTTCATATAGGTCACACACCCTTTTCAGGTGCGCATGCGCGTGGCGCACCACTTTGTACTTTTAATAAATTGAGAGGTATGCAGTAAGCTGCCTAGCAATCTCTGCCTCACCCCTAATTCTTAATAGCTCTAATTGTTACTGCTCTCTGTTCTCTCCTGTGTAGCAGGGCTCAGGCTGCTGACATCATCAAGGCACACAAGGAACAGCCAATCAGCACTTTTACATGAGTGCAGGGTTGAATAAACCGGGTTGGACACTTTAGAGTGCACATCGACCCGGGTCGGACCCGTGTATAACACTGCTTTTATACCGGGTTGGAATGCAGGGTGACTCGACCCAGGATATTGAAAAGTGGTGCTTTTAGACTGCACCTCGACCCGGGTCGAGCTGGCTAAACCCGGCAATATCCCAGGATATATTTGCGGTGTGAAAGGGGTATTACTCTTCGCTTCACATGACTCACGTGCCCTCCATCATGCGCTAGCTGCATACATACTGCAGTTGAGTTCCTGCTCCCGGGAGTTTATTTTACTCCTTCCTGTATCCCATCTACCGTATATATTATACACATGTGGTGGGAAGTGCGGGATAATGGCTCAATGGAACTTAATGTAAGCTGCTTTCCTGTCCAACAGAACAGGTACAGGTTCTTTCCTAGCAGCTCTGATCCAGTCATGGGGTTGGCAGGCTATGTCTAAGTGGTTGAGAGAGGTATCAGAGACGTTGGGTGGCTATGTGATGGACCTTTCCCCTGAAATGTTGTTCCCCATACCTTGTCTCGTAGTACCATGCTCAGAGAGGTAGGATAGATTGATACAAATCAGAAGTGAGTCAGCAATTCCAACAGGAAGTATTTTTATTGATCTGTAATGTACCCTGGATTTGAGATGATTGGTTGATAAAGAGACGTTGGGCCTAATTCAGACCTGATCGCTGTTGTGCTAATTGGCAAGGCGGCTGATTATCGAATGACTGTGCATGCGCACGGATCATAATGCGCACGAACGTGGCCAAACTGCAAAAGAAATCAGTCTTTTTATCGCTAGGCGAATGCAGGTTGATTGACAGGAAGCAGACGTTTGGGGGTGGTAACTGGCCATTTTCTGGGAGTGTCAGGAAAAACACAAGCGTTCCCAAGCATTTTTAGGGAGGGTCTGTGACGTCAGTCCCGGCCCAATCAGCCTGTTTCTTTCACACTGTAGAAGCAAGTCTTGGGCTACGCACAGACTGGAAAAAAATATTCAATGGTGAGTGAGTTGTAAACGGATTTGCAGCTGACTGGCATTTTCTAAGCTTTTCGCACAGGGCGTATGCAGCCTTGCACAGGGCAGAATTTCACTCTGTCTGGGCGGGGACTATCCGATCGCAAACCTCTGCAAATTCGCAGAATTATTATTATTATTATTATTATTATCCCTTATTTATATGGCGCCACAAGGGTTCTGCAGCGCCCAATTACAGAGTACATAAACAAATAATCAAACAGGAAAACAGCAACTTACAGTTGATGACAATATAGGACAAGTACAGGGTAAATAAACATAGCTACATCAGAAGATGACACTGGAATAAGTATCAGGTTGCAGAGGACTGCTGGAGTTGGTGCAGGTGAAGATCATTAAAGTAAGAAAAAGGATAAGCACATGAGGGAAGAGGGCCCTACTTGTGAGAGCTTACATTCTAAAGGGGAGGGGTAGACAGATGGGGTGACACAGAGTCACAGACGGGGTACATAGAGAGCGTGGAACAGAGGGTTAGGATGAGATTTGGCTGGATTTGGTGAAGTGGTTCTTGAGAGCCCGTTTGAAGTTTTGTAGAGAGGTGGAGAGTCTGAGGGGGAGAGGTAGGGAATTCCAGAGAAATGGAGCAGCACGTGAAAAATCTTGGAGGTAGGAGCGGGAGGAAGTAATCAGTAGGCAGGAGAGTCGGCATGCATTAGCAGAGTGAAGAGGACGGGTGGGAGTGTAAAGGGAGATAAGGTAAGAGATGTAGATGGAAGAGGAGTGGGTGAGGGCTTTGTAAGTGAGTGTGAGAAGCTTGAAATGGATCCTGAAAGGGAAGGTGCGTTTGGTGAGGAAAATGAGCCAGGCACCAGTTAGTCCCGTTACTTTGTTGAAATCACAAAAAGAAGAATTTGGCATACAAGAAGAATGGAAATATACAATTGACGACAGTTCACACCACAACAGATCATCCAGTATGCAAAAGACAAGTAATTGGAATCACAGATGAAGAATAACTGGAATCACAAATTAACATACATTCATTGGAATCATAAAATAATATCAGACGATGTGCGTTCCATTCTATAATGTGATAATAAGAATAGCAACATATTCAGTAATACTAAATAATAACATGCTAGCTTCCCCTGGTCAAGGTAACAAATATCTTCACCAGCAAATATCGTTGGAGCTCTGGTTGAAATGGAGGCATGGGCACACAGATATTGGGTGAAGCCTGGGTTAGGAAAATGTCAATGATACTCAGTTCTTTATTTAAAGAGGTTGTACTAGTGAAGGAATGGTAGCGTCCTCTAACAATGGCAACTCACTCACAATGAGGGACGTTTAGATAGAACAAACTCTGTGGCTAATTCAGCTTGAATTGTAATTTTGAGAAAAATCGCAAAACTACAGCTCTTTTCTCTGGCCGACCAGCATGCTGGGTGCTTCCCTCTGCTAAAATGCGAGCGCATCACTAAACAACGATACGCTCGCATGTTTAGGGTAGCCCCCTGCAGATGTCGGGCTTTTATGTTTTGGGTAGCAGTGGCTGCGTGTGACGTCACGCAGTCACCGCAGCCTGCCCTGCAAATGGTCCGGAAATGCCTCCGTTATTTGAACTGCACCCCCCCACCAATGCTGCGGCGCCGCCCCTTCCCCACCAGGATTTAAGATTGTGATTACGTTCGATTGCAATCTAAGTCCTTGCGCATGCGCAATGGCATGCATGCATACTCAGAAGTGTGGAAATCACAGAATAACGATTTCCACACTTCAGCGTTCACTGCTGAAATGGCCCCTCAGTCTCTCTCAGTTGCAGGGCTTGATCTGTATCTGCATAAGTAACTCAGTCCTTCCAGAAATAACTGTGTCTGCACTTGCAAAAAAAAACTCAGTCCTTCAGAACAAATATCTCCCTTGGATCTGCATTAACTCAGTCTTTTAGCACCCCTTGGGTGGGTTTTAACTTGCAAACTATGGGGCTGCTGGCTGTGCCCTTTTAAACACTACTCAGTCTGTGTCAAGGGTGGCGGAGGCTGAAGGGCATACTTGCCTGTGGCTGGGCTGTCAGTTTCCTACAGTACTCACTCAGACCCAGGAAATGGAGCTATACGCTGGCTGCACCTGCTGCAAATTGCTCCTTGCTGCCTCAAGATGGCTGCAGCGTTCGAGCCTCTCACTAGGCCTGGCGGTGTCTGGTTTCCGGATGCAGCGTCTCAACGTCCGCTCTCCAGCTTTTGGCTCCCCAGCAACACCCCGCTGCTCTCCTTCGGGCATCGCTGCTTTCACCGCCCAGCGTCCTTCAACTGTCTCCTGGACTCAGCTACCGCTCTGCTCCTCATTCCACCTTCTTCTTCACAACAGGCCCTGCTTCTCCCAGCTGCCCCTGTCCAATTAGCTTTCCTCCCTGATACCATGTGACCAGACCATGGGCTACACTTAAATCCTCCTGTGCCAGCACTTCTCCTGCTGCAGCGGAGCTGCCCGCCAGGCTCTCTTAAAGTGGCACATATGCCATTTTTCTGGGGTGCCACAGATACAGGGCAGAATGGGAGAACTGCACCCACTGCAATGGAGCCGCCATGTTGGAGGCAAATGCGTGGTTCCCTAGGCATGCTGAACACCTTGTCTGATAATTATATGCTTCTGGCCTGGCATGTAAACCCTGGGTACTGCAGATGTGGGGTGAGCAGGGCATGCTTGCTGTTGCAATTCAGCAGTGGGAGGCCTACATTACTACAGTAGCCTATCTTAACTGTGGGAAATTGACTAAAGGGCTTCACTTGGGGGGGGGGGGGGGGGTTCTGGGTAAATAGCAGGGGTTGTCTGTAAGTGGGCAACTCCTTTAATGACCGTATTTGAATTTGCTTAGGCATATAGTCTTGAGATGTAACTCTTATCAGCCGGTCAGATATTACCTTTCCTAAGTTTCACTGCCCTATTCTGCTACTGGGTAACCGCTCATTCCTGTCTCTTTATTGCTCTTTGCATCCTGTTAGAAATAATCTCACTACCACCCTATAAAGTTGTGGTGTATATATCTGCCACCTATTACAGCATATTGCTGGCTGTGTATCGCAGCCATTACCAGCTGCTCACCAAGATTATAATCTGCACACCTTCCATACCATCCCTGTATTACTCATGTGATAGATTTTAGATGAGTGAAAATTGTTATCTTGGGTCACTGACTCACTCCTTTCAATGTTTCATGTTGCAGTCCCACAGGTGGGACCAAGGGCGTTTTAACACAGGAGGGGGCATGTGTGCAGACTCCAGGTGGGCCCTCTCCTCCCCATGGCACAGTAGGCTCTGGCACTGCGCCAGAGTGTACTGTGCATGCGCAGGTCTCCGGAAACAGGCACCTGCCATGTTCCAGAGACTAATAACTACTGTGCATGCACGGCGGCCATTTTGTAGGTGATTTTTGTTGAGGCTGCAGGACCCGATGTAGGACTCCGGAAGGGTCAGTATTAGAACATGGGTGCAGTGTGCACGGTGTTGGCCCTTCCAGCCTCCCTGGACACAGGGCCCACGTGCATTGCACACATTATAGAAACGCCAATGGGTGTGACACTTCCATACATGGTTGGTTGGGTGTAGAATTATGTTGAAGTTTAGTGGTCATTGGTACATTATTTACTGAGATCTCTGCATTTGCCACTATCATATAGGATGTAAATCTATTTTACTGGTCCATTATAGTGCGATAAGGAAATGCTGTTGTTTTTTCTTGTCTAGATTAGCCGCTCCCTTGCAAGCACCTGTAATGGACCAATAAATTGATTTGAGCAACTTGCCATTTTGTGTATTACTTATTGAAACCAAACAAGTTCTTTCAAAATGTTATATGCTATGGTGTCCAGAGCTTGTTACTGTATGTAGCCCCCTAATGCTGTCCCCCTAGAAAACTATGAGGATTGCTCCTGCAAGGGCTATTACTAGCAAGCATAGTAAACAGCCATTTCCACAATTTTTAAAGGACAGAATTCTTTAAATAGACTCCTAGGTCTATGCCTCATGTCTCAGCAAAAATTATTTTTCCAATTACACTGATAGGATGCATTCACCTGGACATACTGTACTTATAGAACCTTATTGTGTGTGGTTTATTAGATCTACACTAAAAAGGTCTACAGTCAATAGGGCGACCACTAATGGTTGACAGGATCGATGTTGAATAGGTAGACAGAAGAAAAGGTCAACAGGGTAAAAAGGTCGACACAAAAATGTGTGAGGCACTGGCTCTGCCTCGGATTACCCGCAGGAAAAGTGAGTAATCCGGCAGAGGAACGTTTTCGTTCAGGGAAGTAAACACATGCTTTGCGCCCAAAATCTTTGTCTTTTTTTTAATCTGTAGTCTGTTGCATGTATATGATCATTTCATTCTGGGTTCCGTTCTTACTTTACGATACTCCCTTTTGCTCTGGTGTGTATGGAACGGTGTTTGCCATATTGTCTTTAGTTTTCTATTTTATATCCAGTCAATTCCAGTCAATTAACTTTCCTTGAAGACAAATTTTTATGAATGTACTTTAAATCATCCGAACATATTATCTTGTGACCTCTGCAGAGAGATCTGTACATCTGGGGACCCCTTAAATATAAAGGGTGATTATGGTCTCTTTTTGGTATTTGCGCTAAAGTACATTCATAAAAATCGGTCTTCTTGTTATATGCTGAGAGTACGTGTGAAACTCTCTTTCAGTGTACCAAGCTGCATATACAGTAATACCATATGATAGCGCAAACAGTGCATGTCCAAAACGTAATCTTTGTTCTTCATTAGATAGGCGACTATCCAAGATACATTGTGACTTATATAAGTTACTATGTATTGGTTGCCTCCTGGTGTAATTTCACGGGACCCACACACATGAAGGTGTAAGAGATTGAGGGGTCATGAGGGGGATCCGGTCTGAAGATCGACAGTATCTAGGTCGACAATGTTTAGGTCGACCACTATAGGTCGACAGTCACTAGGTCGACATGGATGGAAGGTCTACAGGGTTTCTAGGTCAACAGGTCTACATGAGTTTTTTTTTTTTTTATTCTTTTTTTGAATTTTTTCATACTTAACGATCCACGTGGACTACGATTGGAACGGTAATCTGTGCCGAGCGAAGCGAAGGCACCATGCCGAAGCATGGCGAGCGAAGCGAGCCATGCGAGGGGACGCGGTGCACTAATTTGGGATCCCGGTCACTCTACGAAGAAAACTACACCAAAAAAAAAAAAATCCTCATGTCGACCTTTAGACCTGTCGACCTTCCATCCATGTCGACCTAGTGACTGTCGACATATAGTGGTCGACCTAAACATTGTCAACCTAGATACTGTCGATTTGATGACCCACACCCGTCATGAGGCTGTGCTTCTATTTTAGGAAGTGTTGCTCTTATGGGTTTAGTTTTTATGCACAAATCATATCTAATAATTGCTAGACAAGTTGATAGTATCAGTTTGTCAGGTCCTGCCTTTTGGAAGTGTGTGTGGTTACATATAAAAGCAATTACTGCGTCACTATGTGCTTAGACACACCTGACATAAGTGGCATAACTAGGGTAAGAAGAATGGAACCCCTTGCAAACTGTTCCTTAGAATTTTGTCTGAAATCTTAAATTGAGCCACAAAATAAACGGGTGTCGTACGGTATGCCGGCGCTCGGGCTCCCGACGCCCAGCATACCGGCGCTGGGAGCCCGACCGCCGGCATACCGACAGCGTGGTGAGCGCAAAGGAGCCCCTTGCGGGCTCGCTGCGCTCGCCACGCTGCGGGCACGGTGGCGCGCTACGCGCGCCACACTATTTTATTCTCCCTCCAGGGGGGTCGTGGACCCCCACGAGGGAGAATAGTTGTCGGTATGCTGGGTGTCGGGATTCCGGCGCCGGTATACTGTGCGCCGGGATCCCGACATTCGGCATACAGAAGACCACCCAAATAAACAAACACTGGAAACACAAAATTAAGGAAAACAGAGCAAGGCGAACTGTCAATACGACAGAGGTGAACACATGGAATGAACGCGATCTGACACAGAACTGCATTGTGCAAATAACGTGTACCACCTAATCGTCTCAAGAGTATACAGAATTCTCTTTGCCCTCATTCCCAAAGCCCAGGAGAACTTCTTAACATCTTTCAATTCACCCATTATTTCCATTCCTCCTTTTGCCATCACATGATGCACCCTTACGTATTTGTAACTAATCGCTTCCTCTAACCTCCCCGTACCAAACAAACCCAGTAGTTGTTGGTGTTGTTCTTCTCTGCAACACACATCACTGGAAATTAGGGGGAATTTTTTTTTTTTTGCATAAAAATGGCAGGTAGAAAATGTGGTGCCCAGTGCCCATGCTCCATTCTGGGTATACACTTGCATCTTTGAATTGGAGCAGACAAGTGCCTTACAGAGAAGAACCCACCATCCAAGACAGAAACCCATTTGTATTGGAGCACATGCTCTGCTATTCATATTGAGCAATATTCCTCCAGGTGTTCCTGCTTCTTGTGTCTAAAACATGCTCTCACTTCCATATTGTGTGACTTTATACCTTTGGCATTCCATCTCTATACTCCCACATGCCCTTTCCAAGTATTCTCAGGTCTACCTTCCTCCGTAGCAACTGCGTGGAGTCTGAGGCAGAGCAGAGCATAACGTGGTTTTGCAGACCTACCTTGCATGTTTTTGGACTGCAATTCTCTAGAGCAGATAATACAAGTATGGGCAACTCAATTACATCTCCACCTAGGGTTGTAGGAGCATTCCCAAATAGGCAAAGCTAACGTATTTTTCATACATTTTTACCTATTTTCCAGGTACATATCTGTACAACTCTCTCATACGAAAGTGCATTTATTAAAAAGCCCAGAGCAGGCAAAATTGGGTGTGTTTCTGCTGGTGACAGGGCTTTGCCCAATACATTGAGGGACGAAGTCTATAACACAAGCACTGTAGCTGTACATGTACCACCACAACACTTGTTCTGCTATCACCACCTCAGGGAAGCGATAATAGCAGAAAATAGGATTTTAATTACCTACCGGTAAATCCTTTCTCGTAGTCCGTAGAGGATGCTGGGGTCCACATTAGTACCATGGGGTATAGATGGGTCCACTAGGAGTGTGGGCTGGCTCCTCCCTCTAAGCCTCTCCTACCAGACTCAGTCTAGAAACTGTGCCCGAGGAGAAGGACAACTTCGAGAGAAGGAATTTACACAGATAGTGGCGAGATTCACCGTAGCTCACACATACTGTACAAGGCAAACCAAGCTAACCAGCTTGAAAACTCAGCAACGGCTGAACAAGATTAACCAAGTAACAAAACAGTACTTAACCAAGAACTAAGCAGTGCTGAACTAAGTTACCACTGCAGGATCACGGAGCGCTGGGCGGGCGCCCAGCATCCTCTACGGACTACGAGAAAAGGATTTACCGGCAGGTAATTAAAATCCTATTTTCTCTTACGTCTTAGAGCAGGGGTGGCCAACCAGTCAGAGGCAAAGAGCCAGAAAAGATCCATAGAAAAGGGGAAGAGCCACTATTATGCGTGCGCCTACGGCGCGCGCACAAAATGGGGGCGTGGCCTAGTCTTCACAAAGCCACACCCCATTTTTGTGCGTGCACCTTTCGGTATGACATTTGTAGGAGTATGACCTTGTGTCATAACCCCATTTTTAGTCATGTGGTACAGTGCCACATACATATAATGCCCCAGTACAGTGCCACATACATATAATGCCCCAGTACAGTGCCACATACATATAAAAATCTAAAAAAATGGGTGCCTCCACAGTGCTAGATACATATACCCCCCTCCACAGTGCCAGATACACATATGTCCACAGAGTGCCAGATAAATATATACCCTCAGTGCCAGATACACATGCCCCCACAGTGCCAGATACACATGCCCCCACAGTGCCAGATACACATGCCCCCACAGTGCCAGCTATGCCCCCAGTGCCAGATACACATGTCCTAACAGTGGCAGATGTGCCCCCAGTGCAGATCCACATGTCCCCACAGTGCCAGATATGCCCCCAGTGCAGATCCACATGTCCCCACAGTGCCAGCTATGCCCCCAGTGCAGATCCACATGTCCCCACAGTGTCAGCTATGCCCCCAGTGCAGATCCACATGTCCCCACAGTCCCAGCTATGCCCCCAGTGCAGATCCACATGCCCACACAGTGCCAGCTATGCCCCCACTGCAGCTCCACATGCCCCCACAGTGCCAGATATGCCCCCAGTGCAGATCCACATGTCCCCACAGTCCCAGCTATGCCCCCAGTGCAGATCCACATGCCCACACAGTGCCAGCTATGCCCCCAGTGCAGCTCCACATGCCCCCACAGTGCCAGATATGCCCCCAGTGCAGATCCACATGCCCCCACAGTGCCAGATATGCCCCCAGTGCTGATCCACATGTCCCCACAGTGCCTATCCCCCCCCCCGCCGTGCTGCTGCTGCTGTGAGGGGAGGAGAGCGCAGCTCTGGCGGCGGCATCTATCTTAAATTCAGCGCTGGCCCGTGAGGCAATCAGAGCTTGCGGTCCGGTAGCCAATCAGGAGCTTAGCTGCCAGACCGCGAGCTCTGATTGGCTCATGGGCCGGCACTGAATTTATGCCGCCGTAGGAGTCAGAGGAAGAGGAGGCGTGCGCTGCGCTCTCCTGCCCTCTCCTCACACGCCGTGTAGATTAACACACAGCAACTTCTAAGCCTTAGAAGTTGCTGTGTGTCGGGCAGAGGTGGCCGGGAGCGGATCGAGCCGCATGCGGCTCGAGAGCCGCGGGTTGGCCACCGCTGTCTTAGAGGATGCTGGGGTCCACATTAGTACCATGGGGATGTACCAAAGCTTTCAGAACGGGAGGGAGAGCACGGAGGCTCCTGCAGAACTGATTGACCAAACTTCAGGTCCTCAGTGGCCAAAGTATCAATCTTGTAGAACTTGGCAAACGTGTTCGACCCTGACCAAGTAGCCGCTCGGCAAAGCTTTAAAGCCAAGACACCCCCGGGCAGCCGCCCAGGAAGACCCCACCTTACGAGTAGAGTGGGCCTTGACAGACGTAGGACAAGGCGATCCTGCCGTAGAATACGCATGCTGGATAGTGAACCTGATCCAGCGAGAGATCGCCCGCTTAGAAGCAGGACACCCAAGTTTCTTGGGATATTACAGTACAAAGAGAGATTTTCTGTGACGAGCAGTCCTCTTCACATAGATTTTCAGAGCCCTTACAACATCCAAGGACGTTGAGGAAATTGAGGAGTCAGTAGCAACTGGCACCACAATAGGTTGGTTGATATGAAATGCCGACACAACCTTCAGAAGGAACTGCTGATGTGTCCGGAGCTCAGCTCTATCTTCATGGAAGATCAAGTAGGGGCTCTTATAAGACAAAGCCCCCAACTCCGACACACGTCTAGCAGAAGCCAAGGCCAACAAAGTGACAGCCTTCCACGTGAGAAACTTGACCTCAACCTCTGGTAGAGGTTCGAACCAATCTGATTGGAGGAACTGTAACACCACGTTAAGATCCCAGGGTGCTGTAGGCGGCACAAAGGGAGGCTGGATGTGCAGAACCCATTTCAGGAAAGTCTGAACCTCAGAGGGAGAGAAGCCAGCTGTTTCTGGAAGAAAATTGATAGGGCCGAAATCTGGACCTTCACGGACCCCAACCTCAGGGCCATATCCACACCTGCTTTAAAGGAAGAGGAGAAAACGTCCCAGTTGAAACTCCACCGTAGGAAATTCCTTGGACTCACACCAAGATACATATTTTTTCCAAATACGATGGTATCAAGGTAGGAATAACCTTGTTCGGAATGCCCTTCCGAGCTAATATCTGGCTTTCAACTTCCATGCCGTCAAACGTAGCCGCGGTAAGTCTTGATAAGCAAACGGACCCTGCTACAGCAGGTCCTCCCGAAGATGCCTCGGCTCTTCTAGCAGTAGATCCAGAAGATCCGCGTACCAAGCCCCCCCTGGCTAGTCCGGAGCAATGAGAATTGCCTGAACTCTTGTTCTCCTGATGAGTTTTAGAACTCTTGGAATGAGTGGAAGTGGAGGAAACACATACACCAACTGTAACACCCATGGAGTCACTAGGGCGTCCACCGCCACGGCTTGCGGGTCCCTCGACCTGGAACAATACCGCCGAAGCTTCTTGTTGAGACGAGAGGCCATAATGTCTATTTGAGGTACACCTCCTAAAGATCTGTTACCTCCATGAACACCACTGGATGGAGTCCCCACTCTCCTGGATGGAAATCGTGTCTGCTGAGGAAGTCCGCTTCTGAGTTGTCTACTCCCGGAAAAAAGATTGCTGACAGCACCAGCGCATGCTTTTCTGCCCAGAACATGATTCTTGTTACCTCTGACATTGCAGCTCTGCTCTTCGTTCCGACCTGTCGGTTTATTTAAGCCACCGTGGTTACATTGTCTGACTGCACTTGAATGGCTCGATCTCGCAGAAGATGGGCCGCTTGAAGAAGACCATTGTAGACAGCTCTTAGTTCCAGAATGTTTATTGGAAAGCTGGATTCCAAGCTTGACCACCTTCCTTGGAAGCTTTCCCCCTGAGTGACTGCGACCCAGCAACGTAGACTTGCATCCGTGTCCAGTCCTGAATCCCGAACCTGCGGCCCTCCAGAAGGTGAGGTAGTTGTAGCCACCAGAGGAGTGAAATCCTGGCTATCGGCGGCAGACATATTCTCAGGTGCATGTGTAGATGAGATCCCAACCACTTGTCCAGGAGATCCAGTTGGAAGGTCCGAGCATGAAACCTTCCATAATGTAGCGCATTGTAAGAGGCCACCATCTTCCCCAGAAGGCGAATGCACTGATGAACCGAAACCCGGGCTGGCTTCAGGACATCCCGGAACCATTGTTTGTATTACCAATGCTTTCTCTTCCAGAAGAAACACCCTCTGCACTTCCGTGTCAAAGATCATTCCCAGAAAAGACAACCTCCTGGTCGGCTCCAAATGTGATTTTGGAAGATTCAGGATCCAACCGTGTTCCCTGAGCAGATGAGTTGCAAGAACAATGGACTGCAACAACCTCTCCCTGGACACTGCCTTTATCAGCAGATCGTCCAGATATGGAATTATGTTCACCCCGTCTGCGGAGAACCATCATCTCTGCCATCACCTTGGTGAACACCCTCGGTGCTGTGGAGAGGCCGAATGGTAGTGCCTGCAACTGATAGTGACTGTCTAACAGTGCAAATCTGAGATAAGTCTGGTGAGGCGGCCAAATCGGAATGTGGAGGTACGCATCCTTGATATCCAGGGATACCAGAAACTCTCCCTCCTCCAGACATGAAATCACTGCTCTGAGAGACTCCATTTTGAATTTGAACACCCTCAGATAAGGGTTCAACGATTTCAAGTTCAAAATTGGTCTGACCGAACCATCCGATTCGGTACCACGAAAAGGTTTGAATAATAACCCTTGTTTTGCATATGAGGTGGAACTGGGACAATGACCTGTGACTTTTCCAATTTGAGGATGGCTTCCTGTAGGATAGCCCTGTCTGTCAGCAAAGCTGGCAAGCCTGATTTGAAGAATCGGTCTGTACCCCTGGGACACAATATCCTGTACCCAGGAATCCAGGCCGGACGACACCCAGACGTGGCTGAAATGTCCGAGTCTCGCCCCCACCAGCCGGTCCTCCAGGCTTTGAGAGGTCCACCGTCATGATGAGGATTTTGAGGGACCAGAAGCAGGTCTCTGGTCCTGGGAGCCTGCGGGTGCAGGCTTTTTGGATTTTGCCCGACCACCTCTAAAGAAAGTGGTAGAAGGCTTGGGCTTTTTTTGTCTTAGCGGTCCGAAAAGACTGCGGCATAGCTGAAGAAAATGGTTTCTTCGAAGGAGCAGCAGAGGGAAGGAAAGGTGACTTGATAAAGGTCCTGCTAAAGACCGAAACGCGTTGAACAAACAGTACTGTGAGTAGCCTTGGACGATCAAAGTTAGATCCATTTTTATTGGAATTTTGCTGTATTTTTATTTTTCATTTTTTGTTTATTTTACATTTTGTAAAGCACTTTTGATGCACTTTGGAATTTTTGGAAATAAATTCCCCTTTTTTAATCATATAAAGAGGAACTTCTATAATTTGTCCCGTGTATCCTGTATGGAATAATTTCCTGCAAGACTTTATGCGATCCCGGACAAAAGATACCTTGATAGGAGTCGACCATCCATATATCCAGTGAGTTGTGGTACGCATAACATTGATTTTAGAAAATAAAAGATACCTTTATGTGTTCGTCTCAACTACAAATTGTGTAAGTTGGGGTACGCATCAGACAGATTTTAAAGATACCTTTATGTGATTTACCATCGTATCTCCAGTGTGAGTTCTGGGTACGCCCCTGTGATTTGCATTTTAACATCATAAGAATATTCATTTATTAAAGATACCTTTATGGGATTCCACTCACTTGTCTCTGTGTGAGTGGGGTACGCCCTTCTGTTTTCCTGAGTTGTGAAAATATCCAGAGTGGTGTGAAATTGTTCTACACATTTGTTCCTTTCCTTTTTTGTCTTTTATGAACATTGGGACCATTGTATGATACTTCGAGAGGAAAAATTACATATCAGAGAAGATCTCAAGCCTCTATACGAAGGATAACTGTATTCCTCATCAAAAAGGGATGTATTTGATGTAATAAGTGTTATATGCGCCCTGTACACAGATAGGCACCACCCCATATTTTCCATTGGGCTTTTTTTGTCTTAGCGGTCTGAAAAGACTGCGGCATAGCTGAAGAAAATGGTTTCTTCGAAGAAGGAGCAGCAGAGGGAAGGAAAGGTGACTTACCCACGGTTGCCGTGGAAATCCACACATCCAACGCTTCCCCAAATAGAGCCTGACCTGTGTAGGGTAGGTTTCTCCACACTTCTCCTGGATTCAGCGTCTGGAGACCATTGGCGAGCGGATACCGACATGGAGGATATCCGTGCAGTCAGCGTACCCAGGTCTTTCATGGATTCCACCATGAACCCCGCAGAATCCTGTATGTTACGTAAAAACAATTGTATGTTACTTAAAAATAAGATTTTAAACCTACCGGTAAATCTTTTTTCCAGGTCCGTAGAGGATGCTGGGGACTCCGTAAGGACCATGGGGTATAGACGGGCTCTGCAGGAGACATGGGCACTCTAAGACTTTAGATGGGTGTGAACTGGCTCCTCCCTCTATGCCCCTCCTCCAGACCTCAGTTAAAGAACTGTGCGCAGAGGAGACGGACAGTACGAGGAAAGGATTTTTGTTAATCTAAGGGCGAGATACATACCAGCCCACACCATACACACCGTACAACATGGTATACACTAAACCAGTTAACAGCATGAACAAAACAGCATCAGCCAGAGACGGATCTCAACTGTAACATAACCCTTATGTAAGCAACAACTATATACAAGCCTTTCAGAATTTGTCCGCACAGGGACGGGCGCCCAGCATCCTCTACGGACTACGAGAAAAAGATTTACCGGTAGGTTTAAAATCTTATTTTCTCTTACGTCCTAGAGGATGCTGGGGACTCCATAAGGACCATGGGGATTATACCAAAGCTCCAAACCGGGCGGGAGAGTGCGGATGACTCTGCAGCACCGATTGAGCAAACAGGAGGTCCTCATCAGCCAGGGTATCAAACTTGTAGAATTTTGCAAAAGTGTTTGAACCCGACCAAGTAGCTGCTCGGCACAGCTGTAATGCCGAGACGTCTCGGGCAGCCGCCCAAGAAGAGCCCACCTTCCTAGTGGAATGGGCCTTTACCGAATTTGGTAACGGCAATCTAGCCGTAGAATGAGCCTGCTGAATCGTGCTACAGATCCAGCGAGCAATAGTCTGCTTAGAAGCAGGAGCGCCAACCTTGTTGGCCGCATACAGGACAAACAGTGCCTCTGTTTTCCTAACTCGAGCCGTCCTGGCTACATAAATTTTTAAGGCCCTGACTACATCAAGGGACTTGGAATCCTCCAAGTCACCCGTAGCCACAGGCACCACGATAGGTTGGTTCATATGGAACGACGAAACCACCTTAGGCAGAAATTGAGGATGAGTTCTCAACTCTGCTCGATCTACATGGAAAATCAGATAGGGGCTCTTGTGAGACAAAGCCGCCAATTCGGACACCTGCCTCGCAGATGCCAAGGCCAACAACATGACCACTTTCCAAGTGAGAAATTTTAACTCCACCGTTTGAAGAGGTTCAAACCAGTGTGATTGAAGGAACCGTAACATCACGTTAAGGTCCCACGGTGCCACAAAAGGAGGTTGGATGTGCAGCACTCTCTTTACAAAAGTCTGGCCTTCTGGGAGAGAAGCCAATTCCTTCTGAAAGAATATAGATAAGGCCGAAATCTGCACCTTAATGGAGCCTAACTTCAGGCCCATATCCACTCCTGTCTGTAGAAAGCGGAGAAAACGACCCAGCTGAAAATCTTCCGTAGGAGCATTCTTGGTTTCAGATACGGTGATAATGCTGTGCCGTTACCTCCTTCCTAGCTTTGATAAGAGTAGGGATGACTTCCCCCGGAATACCTTTCCTAGCTAGGATTTGGTGTTCAACCGCCATGCCATCAAACGTAACCGCGGTAAGTCTTGGAACACACAGGACCCCTGTTGCAACAGGTCCTCCCTGGGAGGAAGAGGCCACGGATCTTCTGTGATCATTTCCTGAAGATCTGAATACCAGGCCCTTCGAGGCCAATCTGGAACAATTAGAATTGTCTGCACTCTTGTTCGTCTTATAATTCTCAATATTTTTGAGATGAGTGGAAGTGGAGGGAACACATAGACCGACTGAAACGCCCACGGTGTCACCGGGGCGTCCACCGCCACTGCCTGAGGGTCCCTCGACTGGGAACAATACGTCCGAAGCTTCTTGTTGAGGCGTGACGCCATCATGTCTATTTGAGGAAGTCCCCAACGACTTGTTACCTCTGCAAAAACTTCTTGATGAAGCCCCCACTCTCCTGGATGGAGATCGTGTCTACTTCCCAGTTGTCTACTCCCGGGATTAAGACTGCTGACAGAGCGCTTACATGATTTTCCGCCCAGCGAAGAATCCTGGTGGCTTCTGCCGTTGCTGCTCTGCTCCTTGTCCCGCCTTGGCGGTTTACATGCGCCACGGCCGTGACATTGTCTGACTGAATCAGAATGGGTAGGTTGCGAAGAAGATTCTCCGCTTGCTGTAGGCCGTTGTATATGGCCCTTAACTCCAGCACATTGATGTGTAGACAAGCCTCCTGGCTTGACCATATTCCCTGAAAATTTCTTCCTTGTGTGTCTGCTACCCATCCTCGGAGGCTCGCGTCCGTGGTCACAAGAACCCAATCTTGAATGCCGAACCTGCGACCCTCTAGAAGGTATCTCTCCTGTGGTGGCTGCAGAGTGCTCACCATCTAGAGGGTCGCAGGTTCGGCATTCAAGATTGGGTTCTTGTGACCACGGACAGGCTTATCCTCCGATGCATTTGTAGATGGGACCCTGACCACTTGTCCAGAAGGTCCCACTGAAAAGTTCTCGCATGGAACCTGCCAAACGGAATTGCCTCGTAGGCCGCCACCATCTTTCCCAATACTCGAGTGCATTGATGAACTGACACTCTTTTTGGTTTTAGCAGGTCCTTGACCATGTTCTGGAGCTCCTGGGCTTTTTCCGACGGGAGAAAAACCCTCTTTTTTTCTGTGTCCAGAATCATGCCCAAAAATGCCAGCCGAGTTGTCGGAACCAACTGCGACTTTGGTAGATTTAGAATCCAGCCGTGTTGTTGTAGTACTCGCAGAGAGAGACACGCTCTTTAGTAACTGATCTCTCGATCTTGCCTTTATCAGGAGATCGTCCAAGTATGGGATAATTGTGACCCCCTGCTTGCGCAGGAGCACCATCATTTCCGCCATCACCTTGGTGAAAATCCTCGGGGTCGTGGAAAGCCCAAACGGCAACGTCTGAAACTGGTAATGACAGTCCTGTACAGCGAATTTCAGGTACGCCTGATGAGGAGGATATATGGGGACATGAAGGTATGCATCCTTTATGTCCAGAGACACCATAAAATCCCCCCCCCCCCTTCCAGGCTGGAGATCACTGCCCGGAGAGATTCCATCTTGAATTTGAACCTCTTCAACTATAGATTTAGGGATTTTAGATTTAGAATTGGTCTGACCGAGCCGTCCGGCTTCGGGACCACAAACAGGGTTGAATAAAACCCTATTCCCTGTTGCCCTAGGGGAACCTTGATAATCACCTCTTGTTGACACAGTTTCTGTATGGCAGCTGAAACAGTTTCCCTCTCTGGGGGAGAAGCTGGCAAGGCCGATTTGAAAAATCGGTGTGGAGGCACATCTTCGAACTCCAGTTTGTAGCCTTGAGACACAATTTCGATCACCCAAGGATCCAAATCCGACTGAACCCAGACCTGGCTGAAGAGACGAAGACGTGCCCCCACCGTTGCGGACTCCCGCAGCGGAGCCCCAGCGTCATGAGGTGGATTTTGTAGAGGCCGGGGAGGATTTTTGTTCCTGGGAACTAGCCGAAGCTGGTGCTCTTTTCCCTCTACCTTTACCTCTGGCGAGGAAGGAAGAGCCCCGACCTTTTTTGAACTTATGCGACCGAAAGGACTGCATCTGGTATTGAGGTGTTTTCTTTTGCTGTGGGGGAACATAAGGCAAAAAAGACGACTCTCCCGCGGTAGCTGTGAAAACCAGGTCCGCGAGGCCCTCCCCAAATAAAACTTCACCCTTGTAAGGCAAAGCCTCCATGTCTCTTTGAATCAGCATCACCTGTACATTGACGGGTCCACAGGGACCTTCTAGCAGAAACTGCCATGGCATTGGCTCTTGAACCCAACAGCCCAATATCTCTCGCAGCCTCTCTCATATATAACGCTGCGTCCTTAATATGACCCAAGGTCAACAAAATACTATCCTTATCTAAGGTGTCAATGTCCGATGACAAGTTATCTACCCACGCTGCAATTGCGCTACCCACCCATGCCGCTGCTACTGCCGGCCTAAGCGGGGCTCCAGTATGCGCGTAAATTGATTTTAAGGTAGTTTCCTGCCTGCGATCCGCAGGATCTTTTAGGGCCGCTGTGTTCGGGGACGGTAGGGCCACCTTTTTGGATAAGCGCGTCAAAGCTTTGTCCACCGTGGGTGAGGATTCCCATCATAACCTGTCCTTTGATTGGAAAGGATACGCCATAATAATTCTCTTGGGAACCTGCAGTCTCTTGTCTGGAGTTTCCCAAGCCTTTTTAAATAAAGCGTTCAGCTCATGAGATGGGGGAAACGTTACCTCAGTTTTCTTCCCCTTAAACATGCAGACCCTCGTGTCAGGGACAGAAGGGTCCTCTGTGATATGTAAAACATCTTTTATTGCAATAATCATATATTTAATACTCTTGGCCACCCTTGGGTGTAACCTCGCATCATCATAGTCGACACTGGAGTCAGAATCCGTGTCGGTATCAGTGTCTGCTACCTGGGAAAAGGGACGTTTATAGGACCCCGAAGGGTCTTGTGACACCGCCAAAGCCATGGATCGACTCCCTGCTTTGTCCTTGGACTCTGCTTTGTCCAATCTCTTATGCAATAAAGTCACATTAGCATTTAACACATTCCACATGTCCAACCAATCCGGTGTCGGCTGTGCCGATGAAGACACCACCACCATCTGCTCTGCATCCTCCCTAGATGAGCCTTCCGCTTCAGACATGTCGACACACACGTACTGACACCCCCACACACACACTGGGATATATGAATATGGGGACAGCTCCCCAATAAGGCCCTTTGGAGAGACAGAGAGAGAGTATGCCAGCACACACCCAGCGCCACTAGACACTGAAAACACAGTCTTAGCCTATACAGCGCTTCTTTGTAGATGTGATTTGCGCCAAATAAATGTGCCAACCCTCGTTTTTTATCCCGTTACTTGGTTCAGTAGGGGAGAGTCCGGGAGCAGCTTCTCTTCAGCGTGCTGTGGAGAAAATGGCGCTGGTTAGTGCTGGAGGATCAAGCCCCGCCCCCTCGACGGCAGGTTTCGGTCCCGCTCAATTTTTTTATACTGGCGGGGGTTTTATAATATACTGCCTCCGGAGTACCTAAGCCTGGTGCCAGTCTAAATTGAGGTAATTATTGCTGCCCAGGGCGCCCCCCCTGCACCCTTGCTGTGCCTGTGTGTGTGTGGGAGCAATGGCGCGCAGCGCGACCGCTGCGCGGTACCTCACTGAAGATCTGAAGTCTTCTGCCGCCTATGAAGTCTTCTTTCTTCATATACTCACCCGGCTTCTATCTTCCGGCTCTGTGAGGAGGACGGCGGCGCGGCTCCGGGACGAACAGCGAGGACGACACCTGTGTTCCGACCCTCTGGAGCTAATGGTGTCCAGTAGCCTAAGATACAGAGCCTATCAGTAAAGTAGGTCTCCCCTCAGTCCCACGAAGCAGGGAGCCTGTTGCCAGCAGTGCTCCCTGAAAATAAAAAAACCTAACAAAAGTATTTTCAGAGAAACTCAGTAGAGCTCCCCTGCAGTGCATCCAGTCTCCTCTGGGCACAGGATCTAACTGAGGTCTGGAGGAGGGGCATAGAGGGAGGAGCCAGTTCAAACCCATCTAAAGTCCTAGAGTGCCCATGTCTCCTGCGGAGCCCATCTATACCCCATGGTCCTTACGGAGTCCCCAGCATCCTCTAGGACGTAAGAGAAAAACAATTCAATGTCACTTCTATCCATTGTAGCCAAATCCTCTAGTAATGTGCCTGACCACTTTACTATGGCTTTAGAAATCCATTCAAAGGCAATAGTAGGCCTTAAGGCCACTCCTGAAGCAGTGTGTATATGGATTTGAGCATAGTGTCAATCTTACGATCTGCTGGTTCTTTTAACGGGGTAGAAACAGGGACAGGTAAAACCACCTTTTTAGATAGTCTGGAGACAGATGTGTCAACAATTGGTGGGGTTTCCCATTTTTTCCTATCTTCCGCAGGGAAGGGAAAAGAAACCAGAACTCTTTGGGATCTGGAATTTTTTCTCCGGGTTTTCCCAGGATTTTTCAAATATAGCGTTTAATTCTTTAGACGTGGGAAAGGTTAGCGGGGCTTTCTTATTATCAGTAAAGTAAGCCTCCTCAACCTGCTCAGGTGTGGTGTCATTAGGTTTAACACATCTCTAATGGCCTCAATCATTTGCAAGGGATGCCGCCCCCCTCAGCACGTCCCCATCACAGTCTGTAGTATCAGAATCGGTATCCGTGTCATCTTGCATAATTTGGGCAAGTGCACGTTTCTGTGAGAACATATTAGGGCAGAGGTTCTCAGACTCGGTCCTCGGGAGCCCACACAGTTCATGTTTTGCAGGTAACCCAGCAGGTGCACAGGTGTATTAATTACTGACACATTTTAAAAGGTCCACAGGTGGAGCTAATTATTTCACTTGCGATTCTGTGAGGAGACCTGCAAAACATGCACTGTGTGGGCCCCCGAGGACCGAGTTTGAGAACCTCTGTATTAGGGGATTTGACCAAACTGCCATAGACTTCTTCAACATCTGAGTTTCAGTCTCAGTATTAGCTACCCTAGTAGAGATCATTCCTTTGATAGAAGTTAACCACTCAGGTTCAACAATAGGGATCTGAGACAAAGCATTACAATCCAGTGTACATGGAATGGATTCCTCCTGAGAGGAAACATCTCTTGCAGCATATGACACATGGCTATGCGAGATATTAAACACCCATACCCACAGGGAAATGTCAGTCAACCCCCTTCCCAAGTATGCCACAGAGAGACACAGAGATTGGAGCCAACCCACACACAGCGCTTTCTGAGATAGAACTAATAAAACTACCAGCACTATCTGTGTACCTTAATAGACTACACAGACTTTACACAGCCCCCCCCCCCCCTTCTACAACCCACTGGTACCGCACAGGATAACTGGAGTTGCTTGGAGGGACAGCTCTCCCTGTCAGCGTCTGTGTACAGGAACTGCTGGCAGCGATCCGGGGACCCTGACAGGCTTGCTGACCAGTTTAGGGTATAAGCGCTGGCTCAGGGCGCCCCTCACAGCGCCGCACTATACCGTTGAGCGCCGGAGCACGGTCAGTACCGCGCTCCCTAACCTGTTGCCGCCATCTTCACACCGGCTCCCCGCTTGCTAGGAGGGCCGGTGACTCACTCGCCACAAACATCTTCTGGCTCTGTTAGGGGGTGGCGGCATGCTGGGGTGAGCGGTCGCCTGGGGCGGCTAACGATCTATCCCCTCAGGAGCTGTGTCCTGTCAGCGGAGATAGTGGCTCCCACCCCGTAGGTTAGGACACTACTCCCCCCCCCCTTCCCAAGTCCCACGAAGCAGGGAGGCTGTTGCCAGCAGCCTCCCTGTAAAATAATAAACTCTAAAAAAACTTTTACTAGAGAAACTCTGGAGAGCTCCCCTAGCTGTGACCGGCTCCTCCGGGCACATTTTCTAAACGGAGTCTGGTAGGACAGGCATAGAGGGAGGAGCCAGCCCACACTCTCAAACTCTTAAAAATCCAATGGCTCCTAGTGGACAAGTCTATCCCAAATGGTACTAATGTGGACCCCAGCATCCACTAGGATGTAAGAGAAAATGAGAAAACATAAGCTTTGCTCTACACATAATTTAATAGTCAATATCTTCTTACATATTTTTATCTGTAGTATTTGTTCCCATAAAGTAGTCTCGAAATGCAGAGTCTGCACTTTTAGATCGAATGTATGTGTGAGAGGTGAGCCATGTCAGACATGAGTATAGTCACTCAGGCATGGCAAAGTGGCGATAAGTTAACTCTTACCACCAGGGTCAGTAATGAGATCGTAAACTATTGCTAAAATGAAGCAGTAGATGATTTTCTATTGCCATATATTAATAAACTAGTTAGCAGTCCCTCAAAATGACGGATCTTAACAGTAATATCAGCGCCGGCGGCTGTGCCTGTCCGAATAGAGCAACACTTTAATTGCTCCATCAGGCGTTATCTAGTTGCCGCCAGTGCGCAAAACACTTGTATTCTCCCCATAGAGGTGAGGAGCAGTTTTAGCTATTTAATATATAGGATAGACCAATAATAGGATTTTAATACCTACCGGTAAATCCTTTTCTCTTAGTCCGTAGAGGATGCTGGGGACGCTTCAAGAACCATGGGGTATAGACGGGATCCGCAGGAGACATGGGCACTTTAAGACTTTAAAAGGGGTGTGAACTGGCTCCTCCCTGTATGCCCCTCCTCCAGATTCCAGTTATAGGAACTGTGCCCATGGAGACGGACATTTCGAGGAAAAGGATTTATTTAATTTAAACTAAGGTGAGATACATACCAGCTCACACCACAAACATGCCGTACACCATGGCACTCAACACAACGCATGCAACGACATGAATAACGTCAGCAAGTCTGACTTAACGCAACACAACATGTGTGTAACCATAACTAATAACTGAGATACAGTACGCACTGGGATGGGCACCCAGCATCCTCTACGAACTAAGAGAAAAGGATTTACCGGTAGGTATTAAAATCCTATTTTCTCATACGTCCTAGAGGATGCTGGGGATGCTTCAAGAACCATGGGGTTTATACCAAAGCTCTAGAACGGGCAGGTGAGTGCGGATGACTCTGCAGCACCAATTGACCAAACAAGAGGTCCTCATCAGCCAGAGTATCAAACTTGTAAAACTTTGCAAAGGTGTTTGATCCCGACCAAGTAGCTGCTCGGCAAAGCTGTAATGCCAAGACACCTCTGGCAGCCGCCCAGGATGCGCCCACCTTTCTGGTAGAATGGACCTTCACCGATTTCGGTAATGGCAATCCCGCCATAGAATGAGCCTGCTGAATCGTATTACAGATCCAGCGTGCAATAGTTTGCTTGGAAGCGGGAGCCCCAATCTTGTTGGGAGCCCACAGGACAAACAGAGCCTCCGTTTTCCTAATCTGAGCTGTTCTGGCGACATAAATCTTCAAAGCTCTGACCACATCGAGAGACTTCGAATCCGCCAAGGCTTCAGTAGCCACTGGCACCACAATAGGCTGAGGAGAAAATGGCCCAGTCAGTGGGTAAAGGAGGCAAAACTTTTTTTAGGTATATAAGCGAAAGGAGAAAAACAAAAGGCGGAATTATAAAACTAAAGACGGACACTGGGAGTCTTGTTGAAGGAGACAATTTAATAGCAGATCATCTTAATGATTATTTTTGCTCAGTATTTACTACTGAAAGAGAGGGGAAGGGGCAACAGTTAAGTTGCAGGGATATTCAGGAAAATGAAACAAGTACATTTACAGAGGAGAAGGTCCTAACGGAACTCTCAAAGCTGAAAGTGGACAAATCTATGGGGCCAGATGGGATACATCCAAAGATACTAAAAGAACTTAAAGAGGTACTGGTAGCACCATTGACAGAATTATTCAACCAGTCATTAGCTACAGGAGTAATTCCAGGGGACTGGAAAAGAGCAAACGTAGTCCCACTGCACAAAAGTGGAAGCAAGGAAGAGGCAAACAACTACAGACCAGTGAGTCTTACATCAGTAGTAGGGAAATTGATGGAAACACTCTTAAAAGAAAGAGTTGTAGATTATCTCAAATCCGGCAATTTACTGGATCCCAAACAGCATGGATTCACTGGGGGGAGATCATGTCAAACAAATCTTATTGACTTTTTTGATTGTGTGACTAAAGTGATGGATAAAGGTGGAGCCATGGATATAGCTTATCTAGACTTTAGTAAGGCTTTTGACATAGTTCCACATCGCAGACTGCTAAATAAACTTGAAAGTTTGGGATTGGATATTAGGATTATTGAATGGATAAGATCTTGGTTGAAGGATAGAAAACAGAGAGTTGTGGTAAATGGAGTGCATTCACAGGAGGGAAATGTTACCAGTGGAGTACCCCAGGGATCTGTACTTGGACCAGTGCTTTTTAATATCTTTATTGGTGACATTGCAAATGGCATTAAAGGGAAAGTATGCCTTTTTGCAGATGACACAAAGGTATGCAACAGGGTAGACACCAGGTGGGGTAAAACAAATGATTGAGGATCTAGGTAGACTAGAGGAATGGTCAAGAGTCTGGCAATTACAGTTTAATGCCAAAAAATGCAAAATCATGCACTTGGGTCTCAAAAATCCTAAAGCTAAATACAGTATTAATGGCACTATACTGGAAACTACTGAGGAGGAAAGGGATCTAGGAGTCACTATTTCAGATGACTTAAAGGCAGGTAAGCAATGTAACAAGGCAATGAGGAAGGCTAGTCAGATGCTTGGCTGCATTGGGAGAGGAATCAGCAGCAGAAAGAAAGAAGTAATAATGCCACTGTATAGGTCATTGGTACGGCCTCATCTAGAATACTGTATTCAGTTCTGGAGGCCATATCTTCAAAAGGATATTAATACATTAGAAACTGTACAAAGGAGGGCAACTAAAATGGTGCATGGCCTACATCACAAAACATACCCAGAAAGACTAAGAAATCTCAATATGTATAGTTTGGAGCAGAGAAGGGAAAGGGGGGACATGATAGAAACTTTCAAAAATATCAAGGGTTTTAACAAAGTCCAGGAGGGAAACATTCTCCAAATGAAGAGAAGCAATAGGACACGAGGACATGCACTGAGACTGGAGGGGGGGAGGTTCAGGGGAAATTTGCGGAAAAATTATTTCACAGAAAGGGTAGTGGACAAGTGGAATAGCCTCCCATCAGAGGTGGTAGAGGCTAAGACAGCAGAGCAATTTAAACATGCATGGGATAGACATAAGGATATCCTTACAAAGAAATAAGGATCAAATAAGGTTAGAGATAAAAATATAAAAAAAAAAAAAAGGGGCAGACTAGATGGGCTAAGTGGTTCTTATCTGCCGACAAATTCTATGTTTCTATGTTCACGTGAAACGATGAAACCACTTTTGCCAGAAATTGCTGACGAGTTCTCAACTCCGCTCTATCTGCATGGAAGATTAAATAGGGGCTTTTGTGAGACAAAGCCGCTAATTCAGACACCCGCCTTGCGGATGCCAAGGCCAACAGCATGACCACTTTCCAAGTGAGGAATTTCAATTCAACCTTACGTAAAAGGTTCAAACCAATGAGATTGCAGGAACTGCAACACCACAGTAAGATCCCATGGTGCCACTGGGGGCACAAAGGGAAGTTGAATGTGCAGCACGCCTTTCACGAAAGTCTGAACTTCTGGAGGGGAGGCCAATTCTTTTTGAAAGAAAATTGATAAGGCCGAAATTTGTACTTTAATGGAGCCTAAGTTTAGGCTCGCATCCACACCTGCCTGCAGAAAATGGAGAAAGCGGCCCAGCTGAAATTCCTCCGTAGGAGCCTTCTTGGATTCACACCAAGACACATAGTTTCTCCAAATACGGTGGTAATGTTTCGCCGTTACTTCTTTTCTAGCCTGAAGCAGCGTGGGAATGACTTCATTGGGAATACCCTTTCGGGCTAGGATTTGGCGTTCAACTGCCATGCCGTCAAACGCAGCCGCGGTAAGTCTTGATACACGCACGGCCCCTGCTATAACAGGTCCTCTCATAGAGGAAGAGGCCAGGGATCTCCTATGAGTAATTCCTGAATATCCGGATACCAGGCCCTCCTTGGCCAGTCTGGAACAAGGAGTATCGCATGAACCCTTGTTCTTCTTATGATCTTTATCACTTTTGGAATGAGTGGAAGTGGAGGGAACACATAGACCGTCTGAAACACCCACGGTGTCACTAGGGCGTCCACCGCTATTGCTTGAGGGTCTCTCGACCTGGAACAATATCTCTGAAGTTTCTTGTTGAGTCGAGACACCATTATGTCTATTTGAGGAGTACCCCAACGACTTGTCACTTCTGCAAAGACCTCTTGATGAAGACCCCACTCTCCTGGATGGAGATCGTGTCTGCTGAGGAAGTCTGCTTCCCAGTTGTCCACGCCTGGAATGAAGACCGCTGACAGAGCGCTTGCATGTCTTTCCGCCCAGCGGAGAACTTTTGTGGCCTCTGCCATTGCCGCTCTGCTCTTTGTTCCGCCCTGGCGGTTTATGTACGCCACTGCTGTTATGTTGTCTGACTGAATCAAGACGGGCAGACCGCGAAGATGTTCCGCTTGCAGAAGGCCGTTGTAATTGGCCCTTAATTCCAGAATGTTTGTGTGCAGACAAGCTTCCTGGCTTGACCATTTTCCCTGGAAATTTTCCCCCTGTGTGACTGCTCCCCAGCCTCGGAGACTTGTATCCGTGGTCACCAGGATCCAATCCTGAATCCCGAACCTGCGACCCTCTAAGAGATGAGAGCTGTGCAGCCACCACAGGAGGGAGATTCTGGTCCTTGAGGACAGGATTATTTTCCGGTGCATGTGCAGGTGCTACCCGGACCACTTGTCCAACAGGTCCCACTGAAACACCCTGGCATGGAATCTGCCAAACTGAATGGCATCGTAGGCCGCCACCATCTTCCCCAGCAACCGAGTGCATTGATGATTCAACACTCTTGCCGGTTTGAGAATCTGTTAGACCATGTTCTGAATTTCCAGAGCCTTTTCCACTGGAAGAAACACTCTGCAAGTCTGTGTCCAGAATCATACCCAAGAATGACAGCCGTGTTGTCGGAACCAACTGTGATTTTGGCAGGTTTAGGAGCCAACCATGTTGTTGCAGAATTGTCAGGGAGAGCGTAATGTTCTGCAGTAATTGCTCCTTGGATCTCGCCTTTATCAGGAGATCGTCCAAGTACGGGATAATTGTGACTCCCTGCTTGCGCAGGAGAACCATAATTTCCGCCATTACTTTGGTGAAAATTCTCGGAGCCGTGGCCAGACCAAACGGCAACGTCTGAAACTGATAATGACAATCCTGCATCGCAAACCTCAGATAAGCCTGATGTGGAGGATAAATGGGAACATGCAAGTAGGCATCCTTTATATCTACCGATACCATAAACTGCCCCTCCTCCAGACTGGAGGATCACTGCCAGGTGAGATTCCATCTTGAATTTGAATTTCCTTAGGTAGAAATTGAGGGAATTGAGGTTCAGGATTGGTCTGACTGAGCCGTCTGGCTTCGGGACCAGGAACAGGCTGGAATAAAAGCCTTCTCCCTGTTGCGACAGGGGAACCCTGACAATGACCTGATTTAGACACAATTTTTGTATTGCTTCGCATACTACCTCCCTGTCCTGAAGGGAAGCTGGTAAGGCCGATTTGAAAAATCTGCGAGGGGGAACGTCTTGAAACTCTAGTTGGTAACCCTGGGACACTATTTCTAAAACCCATGGGTCTAGGGCCGAATGAGCCCAGAATTGACTGAAGAGTTAGAGACGTGCCCCCACCGGTGCAGACTCCCTCAGAGGAGCCCCAGCGTCATGCGGTGGATTTGGCAGCAGCCAGGGAGGACTTCTGCTCTTGGGAACTTGCCACAGCCGGTGACCTTTTTCCCTTTCCTCTTCCTCTAGAAATAAGGAAGGAAGTCCCTCTGCCTTTTTTGTATTTATTGGGCCGAAAGGACTGCATCTATTAGTGGTGCGTTTTCTTTTGTTGTGCAGGAACATAAGGTAAAAATGACGACTTACCCGCGGTAGCCGTAGATACCAGGTCAATGAAGCCATCACCAAACAAGACACCATCTTTATACGGCAGAGACTCCATAGCCTTCTTAGAGTCCGCATCAGCATTCCATTGATGAATCCACAATGCTCTCCTGGCTGAGACTGCCATGGCATTGGTTCTTGATCCCAAAAATAAGATTTTACTTACCGATAAATCTATTTGTCAAAGTCAGAAAAATATCTCTATGCACACTACCATATTTGCACCTCACACAGGTCCGTGCTGCGCATGCGTACGCTCTCCCGTACGTGCGCATACTCACAGTCGCGGGCACCCGCAGGCGCATGGCATGCGTATTTACGGTAGAGTTTATGCGATCGTAGCGTGCGACTCAATCATTACATATTTTCACTAATAATGTATTTTGTAGATCATGGTCCCTTTGATAGATTCTGAAAGTTTGGTTAATATAGAATGTTTATGAACAGAGGAATCCCTCTTTGTTTGATACAAAGGGTCAGACAGGAGTAATACAGTGGTGTTTAGTATCCATCGGAAGAATATTTAATTAGAAATATTCCGGTGTTGGTTTGAAGCAGATCAATCGCTCGTGCGAATAGTTATGGACATAAGAAGTTTATGAACATTTACTTTATTTGCACTTTATTACCCATGCGGCGGGAAACCCAGTTTCCCTCCCACCTGAGCAGTTGGAAATAGTCACAGCCCACCTGTATGAATCAACCTATGACCTTTTGTTATAATGCGAAGCCGAATTCCTGTGTCCAATGAACAATGAGATTGTAGGGACCATTGAATTGTATTGTGTGTGGGGCATAAATAGGCAGGCCGACCATATCCAACTTCACTCTCTTCAACGGTTCTCATTGCTGATAATCGGGAGCTGGATATCGAGGCGCATGCGATCGTTTCCCCTTGTGCGTAAGTTTTCTCCGTAATCATATTGTCTTACTGTGAGCCATCTCTCTCTCTCTCTCTCTGTCTCTCCCTCTCTCTCTCGTATTTTCCTTTAATTATATTGTATTGTATTTCCTGTCTTGTTTATCTGGTTAGTTGGTTTATGTTATATTGTAGTGTATCATTTGTACTGTGATTCCTTTTGCAAGTATAATAGTTATAATACATATAATAGGTTTTGGACCCTAAGCCCAGGTATCTGTGTATTTCTTAAAGGGTTAAGTATTCTCTGAGCGTCGGTGACGCTCAAGCAGCTTTGTAGTTAATCAGGTTACACCAGGTTGCACTTACACTCTGTCTCTACACTAAGGTATACTGTGTATCTCATCGTTAAAGGTATAGATATAAAGGTTTAACGTTGTAAGCGTCTGCACCGCTGGTGATCTCCTCGTGGTCCCGAGCGTACGCTACGCTACAGCGAATCATCACGTTAGTCGGCAGCCAATAGCGTCCCTGCCTGTGATCACTGGGCCGTAAGCGAACGTGACGCTTGAGCGTCTCGACTACGGTTGAGCGATCGCTACACAACTTGCGTACCCTTACGGTACTTCTTACGTAGATAGCGTACAGTGTTCTTAGACCTCAAAGTGTTTTATATACGATAAATATTTAGCTTTATCAATTGGCGGCTCGCCCGTCCTTCACATATCTGCACTAGGTAGATCAGCAGACATTATCCCTCAGCAAAGGGCGGGAGGTTGTATCCCTCGTAGTGCTGACAGGATAAGCGTCTGCTTCGCTTAGGTAAAGAGTGCTGAAGGAATCCGGGAACCGGAGGTAAGAACAAAACGCTAGTGTCTTTTAAAACTCTTTATTTTTCTGTCTTGCGTACACACGCACGCACACATATATATATCTGCATTTCTTTTTCTTTTTCATTTTCGTATATCACTCTCCTGTCTGCCAGTTTTATAGTTGATAGAAGTGCTAAAAAAAGATTTGCCGTTATTTCATAGTTTAAGAGTAAAGGTAATATAGTTAAAAGATAGACAAACACACAGTTTTGCCTGGGAGATAAGGCGAAGTCAGTGTGTTGTGTGGTAGATGATCAAGGATCATCTACATTGAAAAAAGTATAAATTGTGTTACGGTGGATCTTTGCTTTGCGTATACGTGTCTCTAACAAAGACTTGCGTACGCAATCCAAAGGCCGACGCACGCAGCGTACGTTACGCAACGGAGCGTCCGGTTACGCCCACGTAGCTCAAGTCACGATAAGTTGATTTTTAACGCAAAGCGATAAATAACGCGAGGCGAGAAATAACGCAAGTCTATTTTTGGGTGTCCGAAATTTTAATTAACAGATCCTGCTCCTAATTGGTAACACACCTGATCTGAAGAAAAAAAAATTTCTGCGCAGAAATAGAAATAGAAAACAAAAGTGTACATGTGATGAGTGAGTGTTTTTACAATTTTTAAAGGTTGAACCACAAGAAAAGTCGAGTACTCGTGAGGTACATGCGTGTAAGTGACGTGCACGGTGGCTAGGGAGGCATCTCTGGTTAAATATACAATTTTGAGCATTAGAGTATAGCAGACCAGGAGGTCATACTGTAACAAGACCAGGAGGTCATACTGTAACAAGACCAGGAGGTCATAACAGACCAGGAGGTCCAGGTACAGCCGACAAGGAAGTCCGCTATACAGTTCACAGGCACAACACCGAAAAGGGTTGGTGCAACACCCATATAGGCCATATAAGCTCTGGCTGAAGGAATTCGCAGTCGTAAGTTTCGATTCCATTGGTCTTTCCGTACATAAGCTTAGTTGTTTGTGTACTGAACGACTGGACCGCACGTAAGTGTGTGCAGTAGTTAGTAATCTGACCTAATACCATTAGAGTAAAGGGGTCACAAACGCTATCTGTACACTCTAACGTGATTTGTGTAATTTTTTTTTTTTTTTTAAGGGAAGTTCGCTGCTCACTCAGGAACTATCCAGCAACCAATAGTTACTGGAAAGAGTAAGTGTTCTTCGGATAACCCTCGCAGGTTCCAGTAAATAGAGGTTCAGGTCGCAGGGGCCCTAGGTCGAGTACGCCAGCACCATATCGGTGTGATCAGGTCGTATTGGTCGGCGTGGGCGAGTGAGTGGGGTACTCGGTAAACCGCCACCGTCAGCCTATTGTTGACATTTGGTTTTTCGTAAGGGTTGACTAAATAAAGCAACACTTTCGAACTATGGGGGCCACTTGTTCAGGTAGGGGGCGATCAACCTCGGTTCGGGTTGATTCAGTGGTCCGACCAATTGGGTCGGCCAGGTATATAATGTGTGAGAAATATGGAAGTCACACAGAAACTTTATGTGATGAATGGGAGAGAATGACTGTACATGACGGGGAGAAATTCCCAAGAGTAGGGAGCTTCAGCTCAGAAGTGTTACAAAATTTAAGGAGGAGGATATGTCTCATAAAATCAACAAAGAGACGAATCCAGCATTATGATTATTTACAGTTGTGGCAACAGGAAGGTGAGATACAGAGAGGTTTGGCTCAGGCGGCGGGATCTGGCTCTAACAGAAAACTGATTGCCACGGCCCCACCGCCACCATATATATCAGGAGAGAAGTTGATTGCGGAGAAAGACGCACTAAGGTGTAACACAAAATCACTTAGTAACTGTGTAAATGTTAATGATAATGTTAACCCATTAACCCATGCAAGTATTAACCCGTGCAAGTTGTACCCTGTTTTGAACTTTCCTCAGGAGTGTGATCAAGAGGACGAATCGGCAACGATTTCAGCGCTCTCTCTAGCAGCCACCATAGCAGAGACCACAGTAGGCACAGCTCCACCCACGAGATTAGTAAAGGCCCCTAGCGGAGGGATAGGTGAGGTCGTATCAACTGGTAAGTACGGCACCATGCATTATGCTGAAACTATTTCACCACAGCCTGTAGAATCTACACAGAATCAGGTTGTTAGAATTACACCTGTTAGAGTAATAGCAGTGCCAAATGGGAAAACAGACGCATCAGGAGCCACTCCCATTAGGAACATTGCCATGTACACCCCATTTTCCCGAATGGAATTAAGGACCATAGTGTCTGAATTTCCTGACCCTAGAAAAGACTTAGTTGCCAGTCAAAAATACATCAGAGACTTAGGTAACACTGCAGAGCCCAACAATAAAGACTGGCAGATATTGCTGAGAGCATGTTTACCCTCAAATGTCGACGCAACTCAATTTTTAGCTGATTGCGGACTAGATCATGATGTACCTCTTACAGATGTGTACAACCAAGATAATGTGAAAAGAATAAACTTGCAGTTAAAAGAGTATTTCCCAGCAGTAGCTAAATGGAATAAGATATTCTCCATTAAACAGAAGGAGTCAGAGACAGCTGCAGAGTATTTTCACAGAGCATTATTAGAAATGGCAAAATACACAGGCATAGAGGACATTAAAACAGACACAAACCATCGGGAAGTAGCAGTATCGGTACTGATGGATGGTTTAAAAGAGTCATTGAAGACTAGGGTACAGACCACGCAACCATGTTGGCGAGGTCTGTCTGTGGCTACTTTGAGAGAGGCTGCTATTGATCACGATAGAAACATCACCAGACACAGGGAGCAACAAGGTGATAAATTAATGTCAGTAAGTATACAGGCTCTGACCACAAGGCAGCCTTTGTTTGTATCACCAAATCCTGTGGGTAAGTCAAGTATGGTTACTTGTTATTCTTGTCACAAACAGGGACACATGGCACGAGATTGTAGAGTAAAGAATCCACGAAACTCATACCAACCCCCTAGACAACGACACGACACACGACATTGGGAGCAAGGTCCGCAGAAACGGAGTTATGAGCCACATACAGGGGAAACAAAAAGATATCCCCCAAACAGAGACTGGCATGCCTCTGGTAGTTCCCAACTATCTCCCTCACAAGTAGTTGCTGCCAGCGGGATTCAGGGAGGTCACCATACCCAATAGGGGTGTGGCCATACCTGTAATCTGCAGCCAGTAAAATTAATTGCCAACATTGGAAGTGAACCCGAGATCGCAATTAATGTAGCTGGTAAAACTTTAAACTTTCTTGTAGACACAGGGGCGGCCAAGTCAGTGATAAATTCGACAGTGGGCATGAGAACCACTGGTAGGACAATTCCAGCCATGGGAGTATCAGGAGTAGTCCAGCACTACCCTGTTAGCAAACCAGCCGAGATTACAATAGGGCCTTTGCATACCAAGCATTCCTTTTTGCTGGCTGCATCGGCACCAACCAATCTCCTGGGAAGAGACTTACTGTGTAAAATGGGGTGTGTCATTTATTGTACTCCTGAAGGTGTATTCTTGGACATACCTGAGAAACACGCTCAGGAAGTGCGAGACATGTTAGACTCCCCATCAAAATTAATGTCACATACCATTATGACAAATAGGAATCCATCCCAAATAGAAGAGATGACATCTCAGATACCAGAGTCACTTTGGACAAAAGACGGACAAGACACTGGATTAATGGCAAACGTAGCTCCAGTAGTTGTACAAGTAAAAGATGGTAGGATAGCTCCAAAAATCCCACAGTACCCTCTGAAGCCAGAGGTGGAGTTAGGAGTTTACCCAGTAATAGAGCGCTTGCTACAACAGGGCATTCTGGTAAGAACGTCCAGCACTGCTAATAGTCCCATCTTCCCTGTGAAAAAGAGTGGGGGGAGGGGTTACAGACTAGTGCAGGATCTAAGGGGGATTAACAAAATAGTTGAGAGTCAGTTCCCCGTAGTGCCAAATCCAGCTGTCATCCTAATGCAAATCCCTCCCACTGCCAAATTTTTCACTGTTATTGACCTCTGCTCCGCTTTCTTTTCGGTACCTCTGCACCCTGACAGCCAATATTTGTTTGCATTCACATACAGAGGAGTCCAATACACGTGGACTCGATTACCCCAAGGTTTCATAGATAGTCCAAGTATATTTTCTCAGGCTTTGCATGATTGTTTACAGTCTTTCCAACCAGACAGTGGATCAGTATTGATACAGTATGTGGACGATTTATTACTGTGTTCAGATTCACTGGAAGCATCTCTGAAGGATACGAAACAGCTCCTGTTTCATCTTTCAGACACAGGACACAAGGTTTCCAAAGACAAGTTGCAATTATGCCAAACTAAGGTAAAATATTTGGGACACTGTTTAACACAAGGACTGAGACACCTGACCGCTGATAGAATTCAAGCAATTAGAGACATGACTCTGCCACAAACCCAGCAACAGATCAGAACATTTTTAGGAATGTGTGGGTATTGCCGTAATTGGATCCCAGGGTTTTCCATTTTAGCGTTACCTTTGCAGGAAATGGTTTCCTCAAACAAACCTGATAGGATTTCGCATACAGACGAGTCCGAAACAGCATTTGAGAGACTTAAACAGTGCCTAACGCAGGCACCAGCACTAGGTATGCCAGACTATGGGAAACCCTTTGAACTATACGGAACAGAAAGTGCTGGTTGCGCGGCAGGCGTACTAACCCAAAAGCACGGTGATGCCAGCAGGCCAGTAGCATATTACAGCGCTCAGCTAGACACGGTAGCGCGATCCCTCCCCACATGCTTGCGAAGCGTTGCTGCGATAGCATTGCTAGTAACGAAAAGCGAAGACGTCGTGCTAGGCCACAACCTCACAATCCATACGCCACATGCAGTATCAGCCTTATTGAATTCTGCCCAAACCAGACACGTCTCATCAGCGAGGTTTACAAGATGGGAATTGGCACTAATGGCCCCCGTAAACATCACCATAAGGAGATGTAGTGCATTAAATCCTGCAACGTATCTCCCAGGTGTGCCTGGTCAGGCACAAAGGGTGGAAGGTGAGAGTGATGGGGAAGGAGGATTTAACACAAAGGAAGATACACATGATTGTATGGAATATTTGACCCAAAATTTTACCGCAAGGCCTGACATCAGTGACAACCCACTGGAAGATGCAGAACTCACGTTCTACACGGACGGTAGTTGCCATAGACAGTCAGACTCGGGAGACTTGTGTACTGGATACGCAGTCGTAGATGACCAAGACACCATAGAAGCGGAACCGCTAGGCCCACCTCACTCAGCCCAGGTTGCTGAACTGGTCGCCCTAACCAGAGCATGTGAATTGGCTAAGGGTAAGTCAGCCAATATCTACACCGATTCTAGATAAGCATTCGGGGTAGTCCATGATTTCGGAGCCCTATGGCGTCTCAGAAATTTCATGACGGCAGCTGGTACACCGGTAGCGCATGCAGCTCACATAAAAAGGCTTCTAACAGCGATACAGGAACCCGACAGAGTGGCTGTTATCAAATGTAAAGCACACACATATAGCCAAGACCCGGTATCACTTGGTAACAGCCGAGCGGACGAAGCTGCTAAGTTAGCAGCTGCTACCCCCATACAGACAGACACCACACAATTGATGGTATTTAATACCATTAACACACAGAAGTTGTGTGAAATGCAAAATTTGTGTTCCACACAGGAAAAGGCAGTCTGGAAGGCAAAGGGATGTGGCCAGGAGTCCTCAGGACTCTGGACGGATGGACATGGTAAACCAGTGGCCCCCAGAGCATATCTTCCATGTCTGGCTGAAGCAGCTCACGGGCTGACTCATCTAGGCAAGGAAGGGATGTGCAAATTGGTAAGAGCCTATTGGTGCGCCCCAGGATTCTCCTCTCATGCGAGTAAAAGAGCAATGTCATGCCTTACCTGTTTGAGAAAGAATATTGGAAAGGCAATACCTACAGAACCATCCCATATCCCACCTGCCGGCGGCCCTTTCCAGGTAATACAAATTGACTTTATACAATTACCCCCTTGTCGGAATTTGAAATATGTACTTGTTTGTATAGATGTTTTCTCAAATTGGGTCGAAGCATTTCCTGCGGCTACAAATACCGCTATGTTTACTGCTAAGAAAATTGTGCAGGAATTTGTATGTAGATATGGTATCCCCAGAATAATCGAAAGTGATAGGGGTACCCATTTTACAGGTGATGTCTTTCAAGGAATGTGTAAGTTGATGGGAATTGATAGCAAGCTGCACACTCCGTACCGTCCACAGGCGAGTGCGAAGGTCGAAAGAGTGAACAGCACTATTAAAAATAAATTGAGTAAAGTGATGGCAGAGACAGGATTGACATGGCCAGAAGCTTTACCCATTGTATTGTATAGTATCAGAACCACTCCCAGGTCCCCTCTTAATCTGTCTCCCTTTGAAATCTTGTTTGGTCGGCAACCGCATGTTATGATTAACCCTCAGGATGATTTGAAATGTAACAATGAAGTAACTGTAAAGTACTTGATTAACATGAGTAAACAGTTAAGGAATCCAAAATGATAGTCTGAAGTTGGTGATTCCTGATCTACCTGATAGTAATTGTCATGACATTGAACCTGGGGATTATGTAATGATACGGAATTTTCTACGCTCAGGTTGCCTTATTGACAGATGGGAAGGACCATACCAGGTCTTATTGACTAGCACTACAGCATTAAAGGTTGCTGAGAGAGAGACTTGGGTCCATTCATCCCACTGCAAGAAGGTTGCTGATCCAGAGAAGTCCCGTGATAAGGAACAGACGGTAGAGGTTGTATCACTGGAGTGTCTGTTCCAGGAGGACTGAGGCGGCACCTGAGCCTTGAAGACCGAGAGCTGTTGTCGACTCCCCACTCCCTTTTATTGTTTTTCTCCACTTCCCATCCCCTCTCCCTCAAATTTCTTTTTCCTCCTTCTCATTCTTCTCCGTTTCCTTCTATAAGATGGACTTGCCCCAAGAGACTGTGATCCGGATTTTCCTGTTGACCATGATGTTGACCAGAGCAGTCTGTTCCGGCGAGAGTACCATGGAGGTCGATAGAGGTTCTGGAATGGGTTCTGATGATAAAGATGGAGCGTAGTTTTCCAAGATCAACCTAACCAACAAGCAAAGGCGAGTATCAGAAAACGATCCGATAGCATTGACCATAGAAGAAATTGTGACGGATTGTTAGCTGAGGAAAACTGTATCTGTAGGCTCTGTAACAATGTCATTGAAGATGGGTGCATTAAGAAATGCCAATCCAGTTTTAATATCCATATGGACCGGCATCCATTGAGTGACTATCACTCCTTAGTGGGTAATGTGTTAAACAAAACAGATTGTTGGGTATGCTCTCAAGTACCTCAAGGTCATAGCAAATCAGGGCTAGTGCCATTTCCTTTAACGATAGGGGAGGTACTTGAGTTAAATGGTGGGAGACCGGTGGACAGGAGGTTTAATATCTCCAGCCCTCCTAGTTTGAAGCTCCACCAATACCATGTGGATAGGTCCCTATTATGTTTCAACATCTCCAATCCCAGAAAGCCGGGAAATTTTTTCGCATAGAGCAGATAGAATGCCTACAGATACAGAGCTTGTACGCCACATAGCCAGTAGAGGAAAATCTTTCCGGTATAGGTACACCTTAGGAAATAGGATTACGAGAGTTGGAGAAGTATCACCAGGATACTGTGCACATATCGTACAACCTGATACGTGTATTAAGCAGATGGAAGAATTAGGGTCAGGAGATTTCACCTGGAAGGTTTGTAATATGGTTATGTCCTTCTCCGTCCCATATGTTCTCCCCGATGATGCATATTTCATATGCGGGAGAAAGGCGTACAAGTGGCTTGCCCCAAACTCTGAAGGATTGTGTTATATTGGAAAAGTATTGCCTGAAGTGATGACTGTAACACATGACAAAATGAAAGACATACATCGTGGTGCCCAAGCTCCTTATACTCACACCCACTACGAGCACGTTGTTAAAAGACACCTGATAGAGAAGACAGAGCATCCGGCCTCTGATCTGATAAGTGAATCCACCGGGATTCAATTCTTAATCGCGTTAGATTTCACCCGCACCGCTAGAGGAGTGCTAAATTATAAATACATATCGGCGCTCGCAAATTTGTTAGATAATATCACTGAAATGTATGATGACACGTTTAGATATACTGGAAGGGAACTTCAAGCTTATAAAACAGAACTGGTGCAGCATAGAATGGTTCTTAATTACCTCACAGCAGTGACAGGCGGATATTGTGTTACATTGGCAACACAGTACGGCGTGAAGTGTTGCACGTATATCACGAATAGCACCGAGGATCCGGTCGAGGTCATAGACCAAAAGATGGACGATATTCTCCAATTGAAGTGGGAATTTCGCCGAAAACACAATCTCACTCTTGCTGCTGTAGGTAATGAGCTGACTGGTTGGGTGTCATGGTTGAACCCGCGAAATTGGTTCTCCGGTTTGGGAGACTGGGCTCAAGGAGTCATAATGGATGTTGGGAAGTTTCTCCTATGTATCTTAGGTGTTATCATAACGATCGGTTTGATATTTAGATGCGGTCAGGCTTTAATGAGGTGCAATCATCGTACTAAGGTAATGAGTTTGAGTAGTGAGGAAACTGTAATTAACCTGGATTTGATTTATGACCCAATGATAGAAGCAATGATGTGATGAAAATGCGATTTCTACGGTCCGTTTCTTTCACCTGTTTTTCTGGTTTTTCTCCAAGATAAAAAGACCCACTTGGACGAGGAAGTCGACGAGACGCTATACAGACAACGGATAGACCAAAGAAGAAGTTTTGACCACTTGAGATATGGACACTTGATGAACTTTGCCATGGATCCCCAGTTTCCCTAGAATTCTTAAACTTACGCTAGCCCAACATTTTTTTGTAAATCTAATGGCATTGACAAAGCTTTTTGCTCACACCTAATGGGCAACACAGCGCAAAGAAGACGACTTTCAACTGATACCGAACAAAACTTCAACCGACAGATGTACATTAACCTGACATAGAATACCACCGCATTTACCGTAATTATGTCTTTTCTTCATTTCTACAACCCTCAGGTAATGACACACATAGTATAGGGAATACAGGCACAGATATCAGCAATCACATATTCCCCCATTCATGTATCATCAACTAAAATGTGCTCCCCATTTTGTTCAAAATCCGAAAAGAGCTCGGTAAAGTTTGACAGCCCATCTACAGACCCGTACCACGGGATAAGAAGGAATTCAAATGTATACTTCGCAATACCTCGAAGCTTGATTTACAACACGTACGGCACGATGATACATGACCCCCCAAACATGGACTCATACACACATGCTTCTGCTATCTCACTAGGTCATACCCTCTTCCCACCTACTCCTCTCTCCTCCCTTACCCAACCATGGAAATGAATTAACCCCTGACATATGTATTTTTCTCCTTTTGAAATGTTTTAGAAGGTGGCAGTTATTATTGACTGCCAAAGGGTGGACTGTCAAAGTCAGAAAAATATCTCTATGCACACTACCATATTTGCACCTCACACAGGTCCGTGCTGCGCATGCGTACGCTCTCCCGTACGTGCGCATACTCACAGTCGCGGGCACCCGCAGGCGCATGGTATGCGTATTTACGGTAGAGTTTATGCGATCGTAGCGTGCGACTCAATCATTACATATTTTCACTAATAATGTATTTTGTAGATCATGGTCCCTTTGATAGATTCTGAAAGTTTGGTTAATATAGAATGTTTATGAACAGAGGAATCCCTCTTTGTTTGATACAAAGGGTCAGACAGGAGTAATACAGTGGTGTTTAGTATCTATCGGAAGAATATTTAATTAGAAATATTCCGGTGTTGGTTTGAAGCAGATCAATCGCTCGTGCGAATAGTTATGGACATAAGAAGTTTATGAACATTTACTTTATTTGCACTTTATTACCCATGCGGCGGGAAACCCAGTTTCCCTCCCACCTGAGCAGTTGGAAATAGTCACAGCCCACCTGTATGAATCAACCTATGACCTTTTGTTATAATGCGAAGCCGAATTCCTGTGTCCAATGAACAATGAGATTGTAGGGACCATTGAATTGTATTGTGTGTGGGGCATAAATAGGCAGGCCGACCATATCCAACTTCACTCTCTTCAACGGTTCTCATTGCTGATAATCGGGAGCTGGATATCGAGGCGCATGCGATCGTTTCCCCTTGTGCGCAAGTTTTCTCCGTAATCATATTGTCTTACTGTGAGCCATCTCTCTCTCTCTCTCTGTCTCTCCCTCTCTCTCTATCTCTCTCGTATTTTCCTTTAATTATATTGTATTGTATTTCCTGTCTAGTTTATCTGGTTAGTTGGTTTATGTTATATTGTAGTGTATCATTTGTACTGTGATTCCTTTTGCAAGTATAATAGTTATAATACATATAATAGGTTTTGGACCCTAAGCCCAGGTATCTGTGTATTTCTTAAAGGGTTAAGTATTCTCTGAGCGTCGGTGACGCTCAAGCAGCTTTGTAGTTAATCAGGTTACACCAGGTTGCACTTACACTCTGTCTCTACACTAAGGTATACTGTGTATCTCATCGTTAAAGGTATAGATATAAAGGTTTAACGTTGTAAGCGTCTGCACCGCTGGTGATCTCCTCGTGGTCCCGAGCGTACGCTACAGCGAATCATCACGTTAGTCGGCAGCCAATAGCGTCCCTGCCTGTGATCACTGGGCCGTAAGCGAACGTGACGCTTGAGCGTCTCGACTACGGTTGAGCGATCGCTACACAACTTGCGTACCCTTACGGTACTTCTTACGTAGATAGCGTACAGTGTTCTTAGACCTCTTAAAGTGTTTTATATACGATAAATATTTAGCTTTATCATATTTCTCGTAGTCCGTAGTGGATGCTGGGAACTCCGTAAGGACCATGGGGAATAGCGGCTCCGCAGGAGACTGGGCACATCTAAAGAAAGCTTTAGGACTAGCTGGTGTGCACTGGCTCCTCCCCCTATGACCCTCCTCCAAGCCTCAGTTAGGATACTGTGCCCGGACGAGCGTACATAATAAGGAAGGATATTGAATCCCGGGTAAGACTCATACCAGCCACACCAATCACACCGTACAACTTGTGATCTGAACCCAGTTAACAGTATGATAACAACGAAGGAGCCTCTGAAAAGATGGCTCACAACAACAATAACCCGATTTAGTTAACAATAACTATGTACAAGTATTGCAGACAATCCGCACTTGGGATGGGCGCCCAGCATCCACTACGGACTACGAGAAATAGATTTATCGGTAAGTAAAATCTTATTTTCTCTGACGTCCTAGTGGATGCTGGGAACTCCGTAAGGACCATGGGGATTATACCAAAGCTCCCAAACGGGCGGGAGAGTGCGGATGACTCTGCAGCACCGAATGAGAGAACTCCAGGTCCTCCTCAGCCAGGGTATCAAATTTGTAGAATTTAGCAAACGTGTTTGCCCCTGACCAAGTAGCTGCTCGGCAAAGTTGTAAAGCCGAGACCCCTCGGGCAGCCGCCCAAGATGAGCCCACTTTCCTTGTGGAATGGGCTTTTACAGATTTTGGCTGTGGCAGGCCTGCCACAGAATGTGCAAGCTGAATTGTACTACAAATCCAACGAGCAATAGTCTGCTTAGAAGCAGGAGCACCCAGCTTGTTGGGTGCATACAGGATAAACAGCGAGTCAGATTTTCTTACTCCAGCCGTCCTGGAAACATATATTTTCAGGGCCCTGACAACGTCAAGTAACTTGGAGTCCTCCAAGTCCCTAGTAGCCGCAGCCACCACAATAGGTTGGTTCATGTGAAAAGCAGAAACCACCTTAGGGAGAAATTGAGGACGAGTCCTCAATTCTGCCCTGTCAGAATGAAAAATTAAGTAAGGGCTTTTATATGATAAAAGCCGCCAATTCTGACACACGCCTGGTTGAAGCCAGGGCTAACAGCATCGTCACCTTCCATGTGAGATGATATTTTAAGTCCACAGTGGTGAGTGGTTCAACCAATGTGACTTAAGGAACCTCAAAACAACATTGAGATCCCAAGGTGCCACTGGAGGCACAAAAGGAGGTTGTATATGCAGTACCCCTTTTACAAATGTCTGAACTTCAGGTACTGAAGCCAGTTCTTTCTAAAGAAAATCGACAGGGCCGAAATTTGAACCTTAATGGACCCTAATTTTAGGCCCATAGACAGTCCTGTCTGCAGGAAATGGAGGAAACGACCTAGTTGAAATTCCTCTGTAGGGGCCTTCTTGGCCTCACATCACGCAACATATTTTCGCCAAATGCGGTGATAATGTTTTGCGCTTACATCCTTCCTGGCTTTGACCAGGGTAGGGATGACTTCATCTGGAATGCCTTTTTCCTTCAGGATCCGGCGTTCAACCGCCATGCCGTCAAACGCAGCCGCGGTAAGTCTTGGAACAGACAAGGCCCCTGCTGGAGCAGGTCCTTTCTTAGAGGTAGAGGCCACGGGTCTTCCGTGAGCATCTCTTGAAGTTCCGGGTACCAAGTCCTTCTTGGCCAATCCGGAACCACGAGTATCGTTCTTACTCCTCTCCTTCTTATGATTCTCAGTACTTTTGGTATGAGAGGCAGAGGAGGGAACACATACACTGACTGGTACACCCACGGTGTCACCAGAGCGTCCACCGCTATTGCCTGAGGGTCCCTTGACCTTGCGCAATATCTGTCCAGTTTCTTGTTAAGACGGGACGCCATCATGTCCACCTTTTGGTTTTTCCCAACGGTTTACAATCAGTTGGAAGACTTCTGGGTGAAGTCCCCACTCCCCCGGGTGGAGGTCGTGTCTGCTGAGGAAGTCTGCTTCCCAGTTGTCCACTCCCGGAATGAACACTGCTGACAGTGCTATCACATGATTTTCCGCCCAGCAGAGAATCCTTGCAGCTTCTGCCATTGCCCTCCTGCTTCTTGTGCCACCCTGTCTGTTTACGTGGGCGACAGCCGTGATGTTGTCCGACTGGATCAATACCGGTTGACCCTGAAGCAGAGGCTTTGCTTGACTTAGGGCATTGTAAATGGCCCTTAGTTCCAGGATATTTTTGTCTCCAGGCTTGACCATAAGCCCTGGATATTTCTTCCCTGTGTGACTGCTCCCCAGCCTCGCAGGCTGGCATCCGTGGTCACCAGGACCCAGTCCTGAATGCCGAATCTGCGGCCCTCTAGAAGATGAGCACTCTGCAACCACCACAGGAGGGACACCCTTGTCCTTGGTGACAGGGTTATCCGCTGATGCATCTGAAGATGCGACCCGGACCATTTGTCCAGTAGGTTCCACTGGAAAGTTCTTGTGTGGAATCTGCCGAATGGGATTGCTTCGTAGGAAGCCACCATTTTTACCCAGAACCCTTGTGCATTGATGCACTGAGACTTGGTTCGGTTTTAGGAGGTTCCTGACTAGCTCGGATAACTCCCTGGCTTTCTCCTCCGGGAGAAACACCTTCTTTCTGGACTGTGTCCAGGATCATCCCTAGGAACAGAAGACAAGTCGTCGGAACCAGCTGCGATTTTGGAATATTGAGAATCCACTCATGCTGCCGCAACACTACCTGAGATAGTGCTACACCGACCTCCAACTGTTCTCTGGATCTTACCCTTATCAGGGAATCGTCCAAGTAAAGGATAACTAAAATTCCCTTCCTTCGAAGGAATATCATCATTTCGGTCATTACTTCAGTAAAGACCCGGGGTGCCGTGGACCATCCCTACGGCAGCATCTGAACTGATAGTGACAGTTCTGTACCATAACCTGAGATACCTTTGGTGAGAAGGGTAAATTTTGACATGAAGGTAAGCATCCTTGATGTCCCGAGACATCATGTAGTCCCCTTCTTCCAGGTTTGCAATCACTGCTCTGAGTGACTCAATTTTGAATTTGAACCTCTGTATGTAAGTGTTCAAAGATTTTAGATTTTAAAATCGGTCTCACCGAGCCGTCTGGCTTCGGTACCACAATAGTGTGGAATAATACCCCGTTCCCTGTTGCAGGAGGGGTACCTTAATTATCACCTGCTGGGAATACAGCTTGTGAATGGCTTCCAAAACTGCCTCCCTGACAGCGGGAGACGTCGGTAAAACAGACTTTTTGGAAACGGCGAGGGGAATACGTCTCGAATTCCAATTTGTACCCCTGAAATATTACCTGAAGGATCCAGGGGTCTACTTGCGAGTGAGCCCACTGCGCACTGAAATTCACTGAGAACGGGCCCCCACCGTGCCTGAACTTGTAAAGCCCTAGCGTCATACTGAGGGCTTGGCAGCGGCGGAAAAGGGTTTCTGTTCCTGGGAACTGGCTGATCTCTGCAGCCATTTTCCTCTCCCTCTGTCACGAGCAGAAAAGAGGAACCCTTTTGTCCGCTTGCCAACCAGGACTGCGCCTGATAATACGGCGTCTTATTTTGAGAGGCGACCTAGGGTACATCCCCTTTTTTAAGGCAATACTTCCAAATGCCGTTTGGAATCCCTGACCACTTTACTGGTAGAATACAAAGCACTTATACTTGATGCCAGTCGGCAAATATTCCGCTGTGCATCATGCATATATAGAAAAGCATCTTTTAATTGCTCTATAGGCAATAATATACTGTCCTTATCTAGGATATCAATATTTCCAGTCAGGGAATCCGACCACGCCACCCAGCACTGCACATCCAGGCTGAGGCGATTGCTGGTCGCAGTATAACACCAGTATGTGTGTAAATACATTTTAGGATACCCTCCTGCTTTTTATCAGCAGGATCCTTAAGGGCGGCCATCTCAAGAGAGGGTAGAGCCCTTGTTCTTACAATCGTGTGAGCGCCTTATCCCCTGTAGGGGGTGCCAACGCACCCTAACCTCTGGCGGGAAAAGGTATACTGCCAATAACTTTTTAGAATTATCAATTGTTATCGGAGGAAAACCCACGCATCATCACACACCTCATTTTATTTTTCAGATTCAGGAAAACTATAGGAAGTTTTTCCTCACCAAACATAATACCCTTTTTTTGGTGGTATTCATATTATCAGAAAAGTGTAAATATTTTCCATTGCCTCAATCATGCAATGTGTGGCCCTATTGGAAATCACGGTTGTCTCTTCACGTCGACACAGGAGCCAGTATCCGTGTCGGCGTCTGTATCTGAGGTAACGGGCGCTTTAGAGCCCCTGTATGAGACATCTGGACATGCACAAGCTGAGTAGCCGGCTGTCTCATGTCAACCACTGTCTTTTATACAAAGCTGACACTGTCACGCAATTTCAACAGTACATCCACTCAGGTGTCGACCCCCTAGGGGGTGACAACACTATTTCAGACACTCTACTCCGTCTCCACATCATTTTTCTCCTCATACATGTCGACACAAAAGTACCGACACACAGCACACACACAGGGAATGCTCTGATAGAGGACAGGACCCACTAGCCCTTTGGGGAGACAGAGGGAGAGTTTGCCAGCACACACCAGAGCGCTATATATATACAGGGATAACCTTATATAAGTGTTTTTCCCTTTATAGCTGCTGTATTGTTTATACTGCGCCTAATTTGTGCCCCCCTCTCTTTTTTAACCCCTTTCTGTAGTGTAGTGACTGCAGGGGAGAGCCAGGGAGCTTCCCTCCAACTGAGCTGTGAGGGAAAATGGCGCCAGTGTGCTGAGGAGATAAGGACGCCGAGAAAGGGGCGGAGCCTATCATCCGTTTTTCTATATGTTTTGGCAGGGGTTAAATGCATCCATATAGCCCAGGAGTTATATGTGATGCATTTATTTTAGCCATATAAGGTTTTATCGATTTATTGCGTCTCAGGGCGCTGCTCCCCCAGCGCCCTGCACCCTCAGTGACCGGAGTGTGAAGTGTGCTGAGAGCAATGGCGCACAGCTGCGGTGCTGTGCGCTACCTTATCTGAAGACAGGATCGTCTTCTGCCGCCGATTTCACCGGACCTCTTCGCTCTTCTGGCTCTGTAAGGGGGCCGGCGGCGCGGCTCCGGGACCCATCCAGGCTGAACCTGTGATCGTCCCTCTGGAGCTAATGTCCAGTAGCCTAAGAAACCCGATCCACTCTGCACGCAGGTGAGTCCGTTTCTTCTCCCCTTAGTCCCACGATGCAGTGAGCCTGTTGCCAGCAGGTCTCACTGAAAATAATAAACCTAAACTAAAACTTTCACAAAGAGCTCAGGAGAGCCCCTAGTGTGCACCCTTCTCGTCGGGCACAGAAATCTAACTGAGGCTTGGAGGAGGGTCATAGGGGGAGGAGCCAGTGCACACCAGCTAGTCCTAAAGCTTTCTTTAGATGTGCCCAGTCTCCTGCGGAGCCGCTATTCCCCATGGTCCTTACGGAGTTCCCAGCATCCACTAGGACGTCAGAGAAAGGCCAATATCCCTTGCAGCTTCCTTTAGATAGGCTGCTGCGTCCCTGATATGACCCAGTGTCAAAAGAACGCTACCCCTGTCCAGGGTATCTATATCAGATGACAAGTTATCGGACCATTTTTCAATATCGCTACTTACCCATACCGAAGCCACGGTAGGTTTGAGCAGCGTACCCGTAGTGACATAAATGGATTTCAAAGTCTTTTCCTGCTTACGATCCGCAGGTTCCTTTAGGGCTGCCGTTTCAGGGGACGGCAGCGCCACCTTTTTGGACAGCCGTGATAAAGCTTTGTCCACAGTGGGGGGTGACTCACACTTTTCCCTATCCCCCGAGGGGAACGGATATGCCACCGGAATTCTCTTGGGAATCTGAAACTTCTTGTCAGGATTTTACCAGACCTGTTCAAAAAGCGTGTTTAGTTCATGAGAGGGAGGAAACGTTACCTCAGGTTTCTTTCCTTTAAACATACAGACCCTTGTATCAGGAACAGCAGGGTCCTCTGTGATATGTAACACATCTTTTATCGCCACAATCATGTACTGAATGCTCTTAGCCAGTTTTGGATTTAATCTGGCATCACTATAGTCGACACTGGAGTCAGAGTCTGTGTCGGTATCTGTATCTGGGTAAATTAACGCTTTTGTGATCCCGAGGGGATCTGAACCTGGGACAACACATCCTCTACGGATTTTTTCCATGCCTGGTTTTGAGACTCAGATTTATCCAATCGAGCCACATTCGCATTCAAAGCACTCAGAACATTTACCCAATCAGGAGTCGGCGGTGCCGACAGGGTCACTCCCACAGCCGTTTCTTTCCCTAATCCAGTCTCCTCCTGGGAAGAGCACTCTGCCTCAGACATGTCGACACACGTGCACTGACATACACAAACACACTGGGCATATAGGGGACAGACCCACAGTAAAGCCTGTCAGAGAAACACAGAGGGAGTTTGCCAGCTCACAACCCAGCGCATATCCCTGTTCTGAACACTTTTATATAAAGTCCCAGACCTGTTAGTGCTTTATATTACATTAAATAGCACCAAATATACTGTGCCCCCTCCTTTTTTTTGCACCCTGTTACTTGTACAGCAGGGGAGAGGAAGGCCAGCGTCTCTGCAGCTCTGTGGAGAGAAAATGGGGCTGGTGAGAGCTAAGCCACTCCCCCTCAATGGGGCGCTTCAGCCTCGCTATTCTATTCAATATTTATACTGGCGGGGGCCCGGATTCAGTGCTTAGGCACTTAAAAACCACTTTTGCCAGGTCTAAAGAGGATTTACATGCTGCCCAGGGCGCGCCCCGCGCCCCACCCCCCCGCACCCTGTAGTGCCGCTGTGCGGTACCTCCAAGCCGTCACTGAAGTCTTCTGATCTTCTTTTACTCATCCGTCTTCTGACTTCTGGCTCTGCAAGGGGGGTGACGGCGGGCTCCGGGAACGAGCATCTAGGCGTACCTAGCGTTCAGACCCTCAGGAGCTAATGGTGTCCTGTAGCCTAAGAAGCAGAGCCTTGAAACTCACAGAAGTAGGTCTACTTCTCTCCCCTAAGTCCCACGATGCAGGGAGACTTGCCAGCAGTTCTCCCTGAAAATAATAAACCTAACATAAGTCTTTTTCTGAGAAACTCTGGAGAGCTCCCCAGTGTGCAACCAGTCTCACTGGGCACAGATTCTAAACTGGAGTCCGGAGGAGGGGCATAGAGGGAGGAGCCAGTTCACACCCCTTTTAAAGTCTTAAAGTGCCCATGTCTCTTGTGGATCCCGTCTATATCCCATGGTTCTTGAAGCGTCCCCAGCATCCTCTAGGACGTATGAGAAAAGAGAACAAAAGTAATAGTAATAAGAGAGGCATTCATAACAATAGCACAGAGAACATCCTAATTGTCACTCTCGCCACCAGATTCATGCTTTTTAATGTAGCTCCCAAGTTAGCATTGCAGCATCAGGATAGCACATCTGTTAATACATTTGGCAGGAATGAGACTGCTGAATTTAAATTATTTAAGATAACAGCTATGCGGCACATACAGAGGAACAGCCAATGTTTACTGGAAATATGTCTGGTTTAAGATTTTAAATTATTACAGCACTGTGTTTATCTAGGAACAATTATGTTTAACGAACAGTCTGCTTCCTATACAAGAGTAAGCAGGTGTAATCCCTGGATGTAGGCAGGGGATGGAGTCTGACAAGCATGAGGACAAAATAGGATGAAACTGGGAAAGGGTGAGTAGGGCAATCAGTGGGGGGGTGATGCAGGGCAGCAGGAGTCGGTGGTAGGTAGGGGGCCATGCACAGTGTTACCACTATATAATGCCAGCTTGTGAGGGTGATCGTATAGAAGGAATGAAGTACATGTAGCATGGTGGGGGTACTGTGTGTGTAACGATACATGTATAGTGTGTTGGGGATACACTGTATGTAGGGCTGCATATGTAGTATGTTGGGGATATAGAGCGCGGTCACATGTATAATGAGCTGGAGGCACTATGTATATGGATAAATGTATAGTGTGCTAGGAGCATATACTGTAAGTATAGGGAGGGCTCAGCAGCCAATGACGGTATTGTAAGCTCGTCTTTAGTGACTGCTACAGGTATTTACTTTCCTTTCTCCCTATGGGTGCGATTCAGAGTTGGGACCCATTTTGCACCCAAGAGCAAAAGTAAAATGTGCTCAGGACAAAATCTACATTTTGCAGAGGTGGCCACAGATGCGAGATGAGACCAACCCTGTACAGGTAACAAATGCACTTACCTCCCTCTGTAAATAAAAGGAGCAGATGCGCACAACAGTACCACACAGTAGTAATTATAATGATGATGTTGGGTTGGTCTAAAAATGCCACAAATAGGCCCAGCACAGGGGTAAGAAAAGACTCTGGTTTGGGACTCTAGCGTGAGGTTCTGTATTGATCTCATTTCCCAGGTTATTTCAGCTTCTTGCGTGTCTTAGTAGAAAGCAAATTAAAGAGATGAAGGGTAATGCTTTTACAAAACAGATTGGCCCTGGCTAGACAAGGGTGAACCTTCATAAACCCAATGCAAGGTCCATGCATTCCAATGCAGCAGGGTATAAGTCATGCAGCCACATGTTGGTGAGCAATACAAATCATAATTAGAAAGTGAAGAGAGAAACTGGAAAACGTACATATTTTCATTTAATTTATTAATCATTGTATCAGTTTCACCTTGTACAGCATTTCCATGATCACAATAATGCACAACTTCTGTACTGAAAAGCTGCTTCCAGGCTAATTATATACTCCTGTCCCTAAACATTTAACATTTATAGGACCTTGCCTGTTAAGTAACCTTGGGAACTGAGGATGTGCTACCCAGATACAGCACAGGTATACATGGCATACATTGTATTGGTCCGCTAGTTATCTTAAACATTTTCAGTTTATAAAAAAAAAAAAAGTCTTCTGTTCCCCATGTGCCAGTCTAGAATACGGAAGAGCTCACATAACATATTTGGGCCCGGTACATGCAGTGCAAATGACAGCCATTTCAATTGGGTATGTCGGTATGTGCTTAATGTCCCGTGGAGAGGGAATGGGCAGCTGATGGGAAAAGCCATCTCCCGCTTTCAAGATCATGAATTTTAAACTTGCAGCTTCCAATGATGATGTGATACATGAGCCTGTGCTGCTGCAGCTTTGTGGCCCTTTCCTAAGAACAACATATGGTGACACAATTTCAGGGCTTTCATGTGTACTTCATTCAAGCTGTTCTGGCATTCTCACCAGCAGTGCAGGAGTATAGTCACCGACTGTTCACACATAATGAACCAGTAAAACATTATGGGGTTAGGTACTTTACATAGAGGCTTTGCTAGTAACAAGACATAACACACAGCAGGACACTTCAGTGCCAGGAGCCATTGCCCCGTACTGAGACAAAGGTGTAATACACATCAGTGACATTGCCCTAAATACTCAGGGGATTTAAAACAGAAGATTGGAGAGAATTTGGGACTATGGCAACCCATCCCATCCCATCCCATCGGAATGAACACGTCCTGGTACAGAATCAGCAGCTATCGCAGCAGAGACCACTTGATCTGCTCTTTTGCAGACTGGAGCACCTGAAAGGATACATAATCATTACAGTTACTATTCTCATACAGGAGCCACTGCTCATTCTATCATACCCAAAATGGTTAGATAAGAGACAAAGGACCAAAAAGGTATACACTTAGTTTTAAAGTTAGACCCAGATTTATCAAGCCTTAGGGTGTGTACACACGGTGAGATATTTTCTTTTGATTTTGACTATATAGTCAAAATCGCAAGAAAAGTTGGTGCAGATCGCAAAGTGAAAGTCACCTTGCGATCCCGATGCGCGGTCCCGCCAGGTCGGCATTGCAAGAAAAGATAGACTGTGCAGGCAAGTCAATCCTTGCTAGATCGGTGTACTATCTAATTCATCTCACATGTCAATGACATCTCACATAAGCCAAAATCGTAAGCACACATAGTCCATATCTCAAGAAAAGTTAGTCAAAATCTGTGCTATCTGGGCTCCAGGGAGTTCAAGGAAAATGGCAAGTGAAAATCTGGCATAGCAAGGATCACACACCCTTAGAGAGTGATAAATTACCAATCAATCAGCTCCTGTCATTTTTCAAACACTGCCTGTAACATGGTAGTTAGGCGCTGATTGACTGGTACTTTACTACCGTGCAATTTATCACTCTCCAAGGCTTGATAAATCTGGGCTTATTTTCTCCGAAAGGGAGATTGCTATGATTGCGCACTAAACTGTGTGCATGCCATACAAATAATGTATAAATAAGTGTAGGTATGATAATGCTTTAGGATTATGAAGAATATGTGCTGCTCTCAGGATGGAGAAAGAGCACACATGGGGGTTTAAGCTCATCTCCCTTTTATATGAACACAACTGTATTTATTACTTTAGTATTTGACTTAATACATTGTAAAGGCCAAGCAGTCCAGATATGGTGCGAACCTCACCTGTGCACCTCACTGTCTCTAAAGCTCTTGCATTGATAATGTGATCACATTCCGACACCATCCCATTAGCGCTACATCTATAATTGTGGAGGTGCATGGAGGTCTTCTCTGCCTACAGCTGCCATCAGTGAATGAAGACTTTCCTTAGTACTGTCCCAATGATGGAATGTTATTTTTGCGACAATATCAATGCATTATTTCAGTGCGGAAACGCAAAACTTTGCCTTAATCCAGAATCTGAAGTGAATGGCACCAACATCCCAGTCATTGTGAAGTGGTTGTGCAGTACAGTGTTCCGGTGCTGTAGTCACAGGATGTATAGTATGGTACCCATCACTATCTTCCAGATAATTTCTACTAGTGACAGTATAATTCAGGAGCCGCTCACAGTATAGTTCTGCCACAGTCGATCCCACACTACAGTTAATAAATACAATGTCACTGTCAGCAGAGTTAATCCGGGTACACACTAGACGATATTCTCCTTGAGCGATATAGTCAGTGTTTGCCCTTGAACTCCCAGGAAAACGAGATGTGCCTAAACACTAAATTACATCACTAACGATATTATTCAGTGACGTCATCCTGCCACATCCCCGAACATGCAGTTTCTGGCGATATCATCAGATTGACCAGCATGTTCAGATGATAGGCGATGTCGTTAACGACCCATGGGAGCTTGCATCGTTAACGACAGTACTGGACGATTGTCGTAACAATATGTCATTATCGTCCACATTGTTAAAAAACTACACTGCAGCACAGATAATACAGTTCATCTATCATACAATCTTCTTACGATACACGTCAGTACTGGCCACTGTTAGTACATAACATTTAACAAAAGGGGGTTTGTTCAACAATTGCAGCCTCTCCCCAAAATAGTTGGAGCCATACAGTGACACAGGAATATGCTGTAATGTCTGACACCTACCTGCGAGACCGTTTGTTCTGTGAGAGGAACGTCATCACCCTGAATAAAATAAAGGTTATTCTTAGTTATATTAGTATATGGGACTTACAACCTTCTCCCAAATACTTTGACCTAAAAAAATTATAGTGATAAAGTTTCCTTTCTAGGTTCTCTTTATATTAACCTCCACACTTCCAGGCACCCTACTGATCTTTGCTGTACTGCAGCCAATTGACACCACTTCCATCATTCTATAGCTCTGCAGGTGGCTCTGCCAGTAGCTGGGCGCAGATTCCTAAGAGCACAGCAAACACTGTAACAGCATGCTAATGGGGCCCATAAATCTGCCTTCTCAGCAGGCATTCACAGGGAGCTGTGTGGAGGACCCAGGGGACAGATGCTAGTAAGAGAAACAACATATGGTGATACTGCACTTAACTACTTCACCACTGGCAGAGATACACTGCACACTCTGATCGCACAGTCTCTGCATTGCTCAGGAAGTCTAAAGATATCGCACCTAACTACTTACTGGTGGCATTAGCGGGGACATCAATACTGTGAATACTTTCTAGGTATGTTACACACATAATTAATGACGGCCTATTTTTTAGCTTTCTACAGATAAAGGAATGCACAACTATATATTTGTTTATGGTGCATATATATATATATATATATATATATATATATATATATATATATATATATATATATACATACATACATATATGTCATACACAGTAGAACTGCAGATGGTATGACCAGCTCTTCTACCGCATGTTAAATAGTGCTGTACACACATAATTGTATTTGTACTGCAGAGCCAATATTGTTCTGGATAGCTCAGCAAGCCTACAGCAGGCCCCGTAGGCGACTAGAGCAAGCATCACCACCAAGTGCTGTCTGCCTGTTTTACAGGCTCAGTGTCTGCACACATAGGGGGCGTCAATCACCAGGCTAATAATATGCCCAGTGCATTGTGCCAATGTTCTGCACTGCTGCTTCTAGATGGGCCACACAACACAACCATACCATGCTGACTCGCCATTTAATAGCGTACCTAGGTGTACAGAGAGGCAGCACTGTACAGAAGTGAGAGCCTTCCTACCACGGCACGCTCACCCCTCTTATTAGAGTTTATTAAATTACCGTTCAGTTAAGCCTCATTGATGGCAAATATCAATCAACAGAGTGAGAAAACAGTGGATTATCTTAATACATACAGATTTTTTTTTTGTTTTACATTGGGCAAAGTGAGACTAGACACACAGGGGGAGATGTATGAAGCTGCGTTATGGGGATTAGTGGTATCAGTGTGTGTAGTTGTGTGCTGCTGGTACCGCTTCTCCCATGTATCAATGAGAAGATGTGTTGGTAATGATGGGAGGGATATGCGCCCCTGTCTTTATCGGCGTCGCCAGTGGCACTGCCCATTTTGACAGCACATCTGTCATTGCCCCACCACAGCAGTGACAGCACTGTCCTTGGCTGTTGCGGCTGTCAGGCTCCTTGCTGTGCATGGGAGATCTTGCAATGCTTGTGAGATCTCACGCATGCCCAGTGGAGCTGGCTGGGAGGTGAGGCACAGCACATCTGCACTAGATTGATGCGCTTTGGGGTCTGGCGGGGATCGCCGGAGGGGAGTTTTCACTCCGCCAGACGAGATGTTAATACATCTTATTGATGCTGCTTCCCCTTGGTAAAGAGGCGAAGCAGGAAGAGCTATAGCAGCAAGATTCGTGCCACTATAATACATCTCCCACACAGTTCTCTAGTGAAATTTCACAGAAAGGTATAAAAATGTATCCTTTGGAACAGCCCTCTGCAAGGGAAGCTTCTAAAGTGTGCCCCTCTCCACTGCTCTCTTACTCTGCACACTGGTGGGCTAACTCTGGGGCAGATGTAATAACCTGGAGAAGGCATAAGGAAGTGATAAACCAGTGATAAGTGCAAGGTGATAAACACACCAGCCAATCAGCTCCTGTTGATTTATATACTGGAGCTGATTGGCTGGTGTGTTTATCACCTTGCACTTATCACTGGTGTATCACTTCCTTATGCCTTTTCCAGGTTAATACATCTGCCCCTCTGTACTTTCAAGGAACACCCTCATGCAACCGTACTCCTCCCATCTGCTGGGGCAAGCATCTGCTCCTATGTGAACAGCGCCCCCTTGTGCCACAAACCCATGCACATGGGTGGATATTCAGCTGCATGGCACCACCACAAACTCCTCATTTTAAAATATGTGGTATAAACATGCTGTCTCTAATCTGCGCTGCCTTACTTTCCTGTTACTCTTCCCCAATGAAGTCAGTCTTTTCTTAACATACGATAACTACTGGACCCTATTGCAGTGGTTCCCAAACTGTGTGCCGTGGCACCCAAGGGTGCCTCGGGACACTTGCAGGGGTGCCTCAGGTTGGTGGTCCAGAACCAATTCAAATTATGCATGGTCAATGTAAAAAGCAAAACCAGTGCTGGTGGCTGCCAATCATAAAATATATTGACAGTCAGAAGCAAATCTTGTCCCTCACCACATAAGTTACCCTAAGGATGACATATAAAGACAATTCACTTAATTTAATATTTATTTCTGAATTTTTCAATAAGAAACTATTGGCTTAGGGGTGCCGTGAAAAAAATTCTGATACTCTAGGGTGCCGTGATTCAAAAAAGTTTGGAAACCGCTGCCCTATTAGCTAGATTTACTATGGTGTGGTATTTTAAAAATTTAGATGTTGCCTATAGCAACCAATTCGATCCTAGCTATGATCTTTTAGAAAATGCTACATAAATAAGTAGAATCTGGTTGCTATGGGCAACATCTCCACTTCTAAAAACCCACACATTAGTAAATCGGATTCTATACCTTACATGGAGCACTTAATGTGAGAAGAACATTCAAGTTAAAGTAATTTCCACATACCCTCAAGGCAACACGATGAACCACTTGCTGGGGGTCACTCTCCAAAATAACACTGCAACGAGGAATAGAGGTGAATGGGGTTAAAAGAAATGTAAGTTGTCATTGAACAGTTATACTAGTAAAGTCCTCCAGGCACCGACGAGTTAAAAAAAAAAAAAAAAGGCAATTCCTACATGTCATTATAGCCAGAGCACAGCGTCTCAATCTGCAGAAGCCTATGATGGAAGCATTCCTAATGATGTCATTACACGGATACATAGCAGCACTTATACGGTAATGACATTGTTAGGAGCTGTTCTCCTTACCGAGTCTCTATGGTGGTAACTGCTGCGCTATCACAATTCAAACAAAAACAAGCACAGACGGGAAATGTACAACTTCCAGATTAACACTTCTATTTACAATCACAGGAGGATTTTACGGTCTTCATTTGTGAATGTGAATTGCCTTGTGTTCATGCTGGATATTTAACCATTACATTGCCAGGAATGTAAGCAGCCAATACCACGGCTTAATAACCAGAGCATTGTAGTAACTGAACAGAGTTTATAACTTGAAAAGTACAAGCAGGTGAGAGGTCTTAGAGAGTACTGCAAAGTAATGCAGCAACACATGGTTTTTATATCTTACAGTTATAGATAATGGCCCAGAGCACAAATGTAATTTCTTACCCGCCATCTATTATCTCATCAACCGCGAGGAACAGCCCTTCCATGTTCTCCAGGAGGGTTCGCTTCTCCACATTTTTTCTGCAGAACAGGCAGATTTGACATTAGTTACGCTTCCCACAGGACAGCAAAAGCAAGAATGACACCTGCAAGCTGTTAAAATTGACTACAAACATACAAAGGAGAGATTGTTTTTTTAAACTCACACTAACGCTGGGTACACACCATTCAACAATGCCACCCAGCAATGCAAGGATACATGGCATCCGCTGTACAAGCTATACGTTCCAACAGCGCAATGCATCACCGCATGTGGCATGGAATCATCCCACTGGATGTGCAACACATCCAAAGGGGCGATTAACCGAACAACAGCTGGGAATAACCGATTAGGGGCACACACTACACAATGTGTACGATATATCGTTCCAACCCGCATTGTGCGCTAAGTCGTATAGTGTGTACCCAGCTTAAGGGGCAGATACAATTGCACTTCGGTATGTTGCTTCTTCTTCAGGGTAAAGTGCCTGGAGCTATTCAATTAGACCTGTGAGCAGCACCAAGGCAGCAGATAACACTAAATTTCCCCCCTCCCGGGCCATCAAAACTTTGAAATGTATTAGGGAACCGAAGGATTACAATATTACAGACGCTATGTAATAACCGAAGCACAGCTTTAAAGATGTGAAAATGTGTGATTGTATTCACTACCATGCGCATGAGAACAACATATAGGACCCAATTCAGATGCGGTCACAAAGCGGCTGTTGTACGCAAATCAGCCAGTGTTTTCTTACTGCAGATGCGTCTCAGGGAACGGACTGACAAGAAGACAGCTTTTTGGTATGGTAACAGTGAGTGGTCAGTTATACACAGGCATGCCATGGCTGTACAGATGGCGTTTTCTGGGCCTGCATAATTTAGCAGTTGCGATCTTCCTCGCTACGGGAGAGCATTCACCACCCCGGGAGAGCAGCTCAGCCTGCACGTCTTCAGAGGCACTCAGAATCATGGCACCGATGTATCAGCAATTATACGCTGGATAGAAATGATGCAACAGCAGTGAGCAGCCCACGTTCAGGTTAGCTCCTGCCCATACAGGTTGAGTATCCCATATCCAAATATTCCGAAATACGGAATTTTTTGAGTGAGATAGTGAAACCTTTGTTTTCTGATGGCTCAATGTACACAAACTTTGTTTAATACACAAAGTTATTGAAAATAATAAGAATTTACTCACCGGTAATTCTATTTCTCGTAGTCCGTAGTGGATGCTGGGAACTCCGTAAGGACCATGGGGAATAGCGGCTCCGCAGGAGACTGGGCACAAAAGTAAAGCTTTAGGACTACCTGGTGTGCACTGGCTCCTCCCCCTATGACCCTCCTCCAAGCCTTAGTTAGGATACTGTGCCCGGACGAGCGTACACAATAAGGAAGGATTTATGAATCCCGGGTAAGACTCATACCAGCCACACCAATCACACCGTACAACTTGTGATCTGAACCCAGTTAACAGTATGATAACAAAGGAGCCTATCTAAGGATGGCTCACTACAACAATAACCCGATTAGTTAACAGTAACTATGTACAAGTATTGCAGATAATCCGCACTTGGGATGGGCGCCCAGCATCCACTACGGACTACGAGAAATAGAATTACCGGTGAGTAAATTCTTATTTTCTCTGACGTCCTAGTGGATGCTGGGAACTCCGTAAGGACCATGGGGATTATACCAAAGCTCCCAAACGGACGGGAGAGTGCGGATGACTCTGCAGCACCGAAAGAGAGAACTCCAGGTCCTCCTCAGCCAGGGTATCAAATTTGTAGAATTTTGCAAACGTGTTTGCCCCTGACCAAGTAGCTGCTCGGCAAAGTTGTGACGCCGAGACCCCTCGGGCAGCCGCCCAAGATGAGCCCACCTTCCTTGTGGAATGGGCTTTTACAGATTTTGGCTGCGGCAGGCCTGCCACAGAATGTGCAAGCTGAATTGTACTACAAATCCAACGAGCAATAGTCTGCTTAGAAGCAGGAGCACCCAGCTTGTTGGGTGCATACAGTATAAACAGCGAGTCAGATTTTCTGACTCCAGCCGTCCTGGAAACATATATTTTCAGGGCCCTGACTACGTCCAGTAACTTGGAGTCCTCCAAGTCCCTAGTAGCCGCAGGTACCACAATAGGCTGGTTCAGGTGAAACGCTGAAACCACCTTAGGAAGAAACTGAGGACGAGTCCTCAATTCTGCCCTATCCGTATGAAAAATCAGGTAAGGGCTTTTATAGGACAAAGCCGCCAATTCTGACACGCGCCTGGCTGAAGCCAGGGCCAACAGCATTACCACTTTCCATGTGAGATATTTTAAGTCCACAGTGGTAAGTGGTTCAAACCAATGTGATTTTAGGAACCCCAAAACCACATTGAGATCCCAGGGTGCCACTGGAGGCACAAAGGGAGGCTGTATATGCAGTACCCCCTTGACAAACGTCTGAACTTCAGGAACTGAAGCCAGTTCTTTCTGGAAGAAAATCGACAGGGCCAAAATTTGAACCTTAATGGACCCTAATTTTAGGCCCATAGACAGGACTGTTTGCAGGAAATGCAGGAAACGACCCAGTTGAAATTCCTCTGTAGGGGCCTTCCTGGCCTCGCACCACGCAACATATTTACGCCAAATACGGTGATAATGCTGTGCGGTTACATCCTTCCTGGCTTTGATCAGGGTAGGGATGACTTCATCCGGAATGCCTTTTTCCTTCAGGATCCGGCGTTCAACCGCCATGCCGTCAAACGCAGCCGCGGTAAGTCTTGGAACAGACAGGGTCCCTGCTGGAGCAGGTCCCTTCTTAGAGGTAGAGGCCATGGGTCCTCTGTGAGCATCTCTTGAAGTTCCGGGTACCAAGTCCTTCTTGGCCAATCCGGAGCCACGAGTATAGTTCTTACTCCTCTCCGTCTTATAATTCTCAGTACCTTGGGTATGAGAGGCAGAGGAGGGAACACATACACTGACTGGTACACCCACGGTGTTACCAGAGTGTCCACCGCTATTGCCTGAGGGTCCCTTGACCTGGCGCAATACCTGTCTAGTTTTTTGTTGAGGCGGGACGCCATCATGTCCATCTTTGGTTTTTCCCAACGGTTTACAATCATGTGGAAGACTTCTGGATGAAGTCCCCACTCTCCCGGGTGGAGGTCGTGTCTGCTGAGGAAGTCTGCTTCCCAGTTGTCCACTCCCGGAATGAACACTGCTGACAGTGCTATCACATGATTTTCCGCCCAGCGAAGAATCCTTGCAGCTTCTGCCATTGCCCTCCTGCTTCTTGTGCCGCCCTGTCTGTTTACGTGGGCGACTGCCGTGATGTTGTCTGACTGGATCAACACCGGCTGACCCTGAAGCAGAGGTCTTGCTTGGCTTAGAGCATTGTAAATGGCCCTTAGTTCCAGGATATTTATGTGAAGTGACGTTTCCAGGCTTGACCACAAGCCCTGGAAATTTCTTCCCTGTGTGACTGCTCCCCAGCCTCTCAGGCTGGCATCCGTGGTCACCAGGACCCAGTCCTGAATGCCGAATCTGCAGCCCTCTAGAAGATGAGCACTCTGCAACCACCACAGGAGAGACACCCTTGTCTTTGGGGACAGGGTTATCCGCTGATGCATGTGAAGATGCGATCCGGACCATTTGTCCAGCAGATCCCACTGAAATGTTCTTGCGTGGAATCTGCCGAATGGAATCGCTTCGTAGGAAGCCACCATTTTTCCCAGGACCCTTGTGCATTGATGCACTGAGACCCGGTCTGGTTTCAGGAGGTTTCTGACTAATTCGGATAACTCCCTGGCTTTCTCCTCCGGGAGAAACACCTTTTTCTGGACTGTGTCCAGAATCATCCCTAGGAACAGCAGACGTGTCGTCGGAATCAGCTGTGATTTTGGGATATTTAGAATCCACCCGTGCTGCCGTAACACTAATTGAGATAGTGCTACTCCGACTACTAACTGTTCCTTGGATCTTGCCCTTATCAGGAGATCGTCCAAGTAAGGGACAATTAAGACGCCTTTTCTTCGAAGAAGTATCATCATTTCGGCCATTACCTTGGTAAAGACCCGGGGTGCCGTGGACAATCCAAACGGCAGCGTCTGAAACTGATAGTGACAGTTCTGTACCACAAACCTGAGGTACCCTTGGTGAGAAGGGTAAATTGGGACATGGAGGTAAGCATCCTTGATGTCCAGAGACACCATATAGTCCCCTTCTTCCAGGTTCGCGATCACTGCTCTGAGTGACTCCATCTTGAACTTGAACCTTTGTATGTAAGTGTTCAAGGATTTCAGATTTAAAATAGGTCTCACCGAGCCGTCCGGCTTCGGTACCACAAACAGCGTTGAATAATACCCCTTGCCCTGTTGCAGGAGGGGTACCTTGATTATCACCTGCTGAGAATACAGCTTGTGAATGGCCTCCAATACCGCCTCCCTGTCGGAGGGAGACGTCGGTAAAGCAGACTTTAGGAAACGGCGAGGGGGAGAGGTCTCGAATTCCAATTTGTACCCCTGAGATACCACCTGAAGGATCCAGGGGTCTACTTGCGAATGAGCCCACTGCGCGCTGAAATTCTTGAGACGTGCCCCCACCGTGCCTAAGTCCGCTTGTAAAGCCCCAGTGTCATGCTGAGGACTTGGCAGAAGCGGGAGAGGGCTTCTGCTCCTGGGAATTGGCTGTCTGTTGCAGCCTTTTTCCCCTTCCTCTGCCCCGGGGCAGAAATGAGGAGCCTTTAGCTCGCTTGCCCTTATGGGGACGAAAGGACTGCGCCTGATAATACGGCGTCTTCTTATGTTGAGAGGCGACCTGGGGTAAAAATGTGGATTTCCCAGCCGTTGCCGTGGCCACCAGGTCTGAAAGACCTACCCCAAATAACTCCTCCCCTTTATAAGGCAATACTTCCATATGCCGTTTGGAATCCGCATCACCTGACCACTGTCGCGTCCATAACCCTCTTCTGGCAGAAATGGACAGCGCACTTACTCTTGATGCCAGTCGGCAAATATCCCGCTGTGCATCACGCATATATAGAAATGCATCTTTTAAATGCTCTATAGTCAGTAATATACTGTCCCTGTCTAGGGTATCAATATTTTCAGTCAGGGAATCCGACCAAGCCAACCCAGCACTGCACATCCAGGCTGAGGCGATTGCTGGTCGCAGTATAACACCAGTATGTGTGTAAATACATTTTAGGATACCCTCCTGCTTTCTATCAGCAGGATCCTTAAGGGCGGCCGTCTCAGGAGAGGGTAGAGCCACCTGTTTTGATAAGCGTGTGAGTGCTTTATCCACCCTAGGGGGTGTTTCCCAACGCGCCCTAATCTCTGGCGGGAAAGGATATAATGCCAATAATTTTTTAGAAATTATCAGTTTTTTATCGGGGGAAACCCACGCTTCATCACACACCTCATTTAATTCCTCAGATTCAGGAAAAACTACAGGTAGTTTTTTCTCACCGAACATAATACCCTTTTTAGTGGTACTGGTATTATCAGAAATATGTAAAACATTTTTCATTGCCTCAATCATGTAACGTGTGGCCCTATTGGAAGTCACGTTTGTCTCTTCCCCGTCGACACTGGAGTCAGTATCCGTGTCGACGTCTGTATCTACCATCTGAGGTAACGGGCGTTTTAGAGCCCCTGATGGCTTTTGAGACGCCTGGACAGGCACAAGCTGAGTAGCCGGCTGTCTCATGTCGTCAACTGTCTTTTGCAACGAGCTGACACTGTCACGTAATTCCTTCCATAAGCTCATCCACTCAGGTGTCGACTCCCTAGGGGGTGACATCTCTATTATAGGCAATTGCTCCGCCTCCACATCATTTTCCTCCTCATACATGTCGACACAACGTACCGACACACAGCACACACACAGGGAATGCTCTGACAGAGGACAGGACCCCACTAGCCCTTTGGGGAGACAGAGGGAGAGTATGCCAGCACACACCAGAGCGCTATATATATACAGGGATAACCTTATATAAGTGTTTTTCCCCCTTATAGCTGCTATATTGTTAATATTACGCCAATTAGTGCCCCCCTCTCTTTTTTACCCTGTTTCTGTAGTGCAGGACTGCAGGGGAGAGTCAGGGAGACGTCCTTCCAGCGGAGCTGTGAGGGAAAATGGCGCCTGTGTGCTGAGGAGATAGGCTCCGCCCCCTTCTCGGAGGCCTTTTCTCCCGCTTTTATGTGGAATCTGGCAGGGGTTAAAATTCATCCATATAGCCCTGGGGGCTATATGTGATGTATTTTTGCCAGCAAAGGTGTTTTTATTGCTGCTCAGGGCGCCCCCCCCTAGCGCCCTGCACCCTCAGTGACCGAAGTGTGCTGAGGAGCAATGGCGCACAGCTGCAGTGCTGTGCGCTACCTTGGTGAAGACAGGATGTCTTCTGCCGCCGATTTTCCGGACCTCTTCTTGCTTCTGGCTCTGTAAGGGGGCCGGCGGCGCAGCTCTGGGACCCATCCAGGCTGGGCCTGTGATCGTCCCTCTGGAGCTAATGTCCAGTAGCCTAAGAAGCCCAATCCACTCTGCACGCAGGTGAGTTCGCTTCTTCTCCCCTTAGTCCCTCGATGCAGTGAGCCTGTTGCCAGCAGGTCTCACTGAAAATAAAAAACCTAAAACTAAACTTTCACTAAGAAGCTCAGGAGAGCCCCTAGTGTGCACCCTTCTCGGCCGGGCACAAAAATCTAACTGAGGCTTGGAGGCGGGTCATAGGGGGAGGAGCCAGTGCACACCAGGTAGTCCTAAAGCTTTACTTTTGTGCCCAGTCTCCTGCGGAGCCGCTATTCCCCATGGTCCTTACGGAGTTCCCAGTATCCACTAGGACGTCAGAGAAATTGTATTAAATGACCTTCAGGCTGTGTATAAGGTGTATATGAAACATAAATTAATTGTGTGAATGTAGATACACTTTGTTTAATGCACAAAGTTATTAAAAATATTGGCTAAAATTACCTTCAGGCTGTGTGTATTAGGTGTATATGAAACATAAATGCATTATGTGCTTAGACTTGGGTCCTATCACCATGATATCTCCTTATGGCATGCAATTATTCCAAAATACGGAAAAATCCGATATCCAAAATACTGCTGGTCCCAAGCATTTTGGATAAGGGAGACTCAACCTGTATTAGCATATAATCGCAACTGCACACGGCAAAAGATAGCAACAGCAATCGCTAGATCAACCACATCTGAATTAGGCCTATAGTGCAGGGTAAAGTTGTGATGTTACTTACCGGAGCATTTGGCTTAATGAGTCAAAGAGGCAATTCAGAACAGCCATCAGCATGAGCTGTACAGGATTAAAAGGAAATATGGGAAAACACGAGTAGATGTTATTTACATATAAAGTTTTCAAGTTCAAATTGTTTTGCAAAGTTGTACACTAGGTTCACGTGGATAGTAATTAAACCACTTCATGTCATTAATGACTGCTTAGGCAATATTCAGAATCTCAAGCAATAGTATTACCAATGGTTCTGAGCTTTGTTATCAACCACAAAACACTGCAGTAGCCGCACATTCTAAAGACCTAACAAAACACTATTCTGCACAAACACAAAGATTTTCAGGCTATATGCCAGACAGAGTTCTTCTGAACTTCTGCAGGCGAACTGGGCATTACTTTGAAACATATAGTGGCAAAGAATATCATATACAAACACCATATGTTCTGGGCCACCGTGGGCAAACAGACCCAATAATCATTGCACCCACTGTACCATGGCGCCCCTAGTGCTACATCAGGTCTTCATTCCAAGCCACAGAGCGAGTCTTGCGGGTTGCGCTTCTAGAGCAGCTGCAGTGTCATTTTCCTGCCATGTTAATGTAAATTTAATGCAGTCTCCATGCAGTCCACAGAGTTTAAGAATTCAGGATCATTTATTTAAATACAAAGTGCTTACTAAACAATTTACAGTGATTTAATAACAAAGTCAAAATGGCTCATTTGAAATGATTTAATTGACATCTGTGTGCCATTAAAGAGATATAAAGCAGTCAGGAATAACATCTTTTAAGTCCAATTTAGTTACATGCAAATAATTTAACCACTCAGTGCTGGTGTCTCTGATGCTGTAATGTCCAAACGCAAACTCTCACACAAGTCAATAGAGAGAAGTATATTTTAGGAGCCAATTAGTGAAACCTAGTATGTAGGGTGTCTTAAGAAGTTGTGCAATCGTTGCAGCCAATTAAACCCCCAAAAGTGGGTGTGCTCAGTTGTGCCCAGTTTAAGTGAATGCACACACTGGAAACAGGAGTTAAGATGCACACACACGGTGAGATATTGTCTATGCGATTTCCCTTGAACTACCCCAGAAGCACCGATCTTGACTATACACACTGTGCGATTTTGACTATGGCATACTTTGAACTACAGTAGATAGTCAAGATTGACTTGCCTGCACAGTCTATTTCTTTCTTGCGATACTGATCACGCGCATCGGTATTGCAAGCTGTATACACACTGGGGGTAATTCCAAGTTGATCGCAGCAGGATTTTTGATAGCAACTGGGCAAAACCATGTGCACTGCAGGGGAGGCAGATATAACATGTGCAGAGAGAGTTAGATTTGGGTGTGGTGTGTTCAATCTGCAATCTAATTTGCAGTGTAAAAATAAAGCAGCCAGTATTTACCCTGCACAGAAACAATATAACCCACCCAAATCTAACTCTTTCTGCACATGTTATATCTGCCCCCCCCTGCAGTGCGCATGGTTTTGCCCATTTGCTATCAAAAATCCTGCTGCGATCAACTTGGAATTACCCCCACTGTGCGATATGCACTAATTTTCCTTGAGATTTTGACTATATAGTCAAAATCGCAAGGTTATATCGCACCGTGTGTATGCACCTTTAGTGTTCATTCCGCTTTTGTCAATCTTGCTCACAACCTCAAAGGAAAAGCAGCTACAAAAGTTATTTTATTTCTAACACATTCATGTGTAAAAATAGGATTTTGATACCTACCGGTAAATCCTTTTCTCGTAGTTCATAAGGGATATTGGGTAACACATTAGTACGATGGGGTATGCACTGGCTCCTTTGGACCAGTCTATACCCCGTCGTACTGATGTGCTCCCCAATATCCCTTATGAATGCTAGAGAAAATATGAATTTGAGGCAATGACATTCTGTTTTTTAATAAACTGCAAGTGGAGTACGGTCCGCTCCTAATAATTACATTAGACATGGTGTCTTTAAAATCTGCACAGGCTCCTTTTCAGAGACCACTGGTCCAGTTCTTTGATAATCCTTCACTCCAGAATGCATTCAAACCTTAGGCTTTACATGCGGGCTATATCGTTCACACCTCTGCAGAATTACTACAAAAGGTACAGAATGAAATTAGCACTCTTCTCTGTTAAGCTATGTGGTTGGTAGTTTCTCGCTCTCCACTTTATCACTTTCAAAGGCTTAGCATAGACTGCAACCTTTATTTTTTTTAACCATATTGTTATCGTAAACCCTATTTGATCCTTATTTCTTTGTAAGGATATCCTTATATCCATCCCATGCATGTTTAAATTGATCTACTATCTTAGCCTCTACCACCTCTGATGGGAGGCTACTCCACTTGTCCACTACCCTTTCTGTGAAGTCATTTTTCCTCAAATTTCCCCTGAACCTACCTCCCTCCAGTTTCAGTGCATGTCCTCGTGTTCTAATACTTCTCTTTGAAGAATGTTTCCCTCCTGGACTTTGTTAAAACCCTTGATACATTTGAAAGTTTCTATCATGTTCCTCCTTTCCCTTCTCTGCTCCAAACTATACATATTAAGATATTTTAGTCTTTCTGGGTAAGATTTGTGCTGTACACCTTGCAACATTTTAGCTGCCCTTCTCTGTATAGTCTGTAATGTATTTATATCCTTCTGGAGATATGACCTCTAGAACTGAATATAGTGTTCCAGATGAGGCCGTACCAATGTATACTGTGGCATTATTACCTTTCTTTCTGCTGCCGATTCCTCTCCCTATGCAGCCAAGCATCTCACTAGCCTTCCTCATTGCTTTGTTACATTGCTTACCAGCCTTTAAGTCCCCTGAAATAGTGACTCCTCGATCCCTTTCCTCCTTTTTGGTTTCCATTATAGTGCTGTTAATACTATATTTAGCCTTTGGCTTTTTGAGACCCAAGTGCATGATTTTGCATTTTTTGGGCATTAAACTGTAGTTGCCACGTTCTTGACCATTCCTCTAATCTACCTAGATCAATCAATCATACGTTCTACCCCTCCTGGTGTGTCTGCCCTCTTGCATACCTTTGTGTCATCTGCAAAAAGGCATACTTTCCCTTCAATACCATTTGGAATGACACCAATAAAGATATTAAAAAGCACTGGTCCAAGTGCTCTATAAATAACATTATTATTGTTTTATATTAAAACATGAGCTGTAACTACTTGAATCTGGTGCTTTGTTACACAAATACAGCGCAGATGTTAATGTCATTTTAGTCCCTTTAATGTAAAGCTTGAGTAAATGTCAGCGCATTATAAGTAAATGATAATAAAAAAAGTAATTGTGAAAAATAGAATTTTGAATACCTACCGGTAAATCCTTTTCTATGAGTCCGTAGAGGATGTTGGGCTGCTCAAAGAACCATGGGGTATAGACGGGATCCGCAGGAGACAGGGGCACTTTAAGACTTTCAAAAGGGGCGTGACCTGGCTCCTCCCTCTATATCCCCCACCAGACTCAGTTTGGAATTGTGCCCGGCGAGACGGACATTTCGAGGAAAGGAATTAACAACAAAGGTGAGCACAACACCAGCTCACGCCATAAGCATGCCGTACAACATGGCAGATAACTGAACACATGTCAACGGACATGAACCAGATTCACCAAGAAGCTGAAAAAAAAAACATAACACCAACTGTGTTTAATCAAAACTACACTGCAGAAACAATACGCACGGGGACGGGCGCCCAACATCCTCTACAGCGAAGAATCTTTGTGGCTTCTGCCATTGCCGCTCTGCTTCTTGTGCCGCCTTGGCGGTTTATGTAAGCTACTGCCGTGACATTGCCCGATTGAATCAGAACCGGCAGGTCTCGAAGATGTTCCGCTTGTAGAAGGCCGTTGTAAATGGCCCTCAGTTCCAGAACGTTGATGTGAAGATGAGTTTCTGGACTTGACCATCTTCCCTGGAAAGTCACCCCCCAACCTCGGAGACTTGCATCCGTGGTCACTAAGATCCAGTCCTGGATCCCGAACCGACGTCCTGCAAGGAGGTGAGAGCTGTTGAGCCACCACAGGAGGGAGATTCTGGTGTTGGGAGATAGAATTATCTTCCGGTGCATATGCAGGTGGGATCCGGACCACTTGTCCAACAGATCCCACTGAAACACTCTGGCATGGAACCTTCCGAATTGGAGGGCCTCGTATGCCGCCACCATCTTTCCCAGCAATTGAATGCATTGATGAATGGAAACCGTTTTCGGTTTCAATAAGAGTTTTACCAAACTCTGAATTTCCAGAGCTTTCTCCACATGGAGAAAAACCTTCAGCTGGACCGTGTCTAGAATCATGCCCAAAAACGCCAAACGGGTTGTCGGGATCAACTGTGACTTTTGCAAGTTCAGGAGCCAGCCGTGCTGTTGCAGAACTGACATGGACAGTGCAATGTCCTGTAACAACTTGTCTTTGGACTTCGCCTTTATCAGGAGATCGTCCAAGTACGGGATAATTGTAACTCCTTGCCTGCGCAGGAGAACCATCATTTCTACCATTACTTTGGTAAAAATCCTCGGAGCCGTGGACAGACCAAACGGCAACGTCTGAAACTGGTAGTGCGTTTCCTGGATAGCAAACCTCAGGAATCTTTGGTGAGGAGGATAAATGGGGACATGAAGGTAAGCGTCCTTTATGTCCAAGGAGACCATGAACTCTCCTTCCTCCAGACTGGAGATCACCGCTCTGAGAGACTCCATCTTGAATTTGAATTTCTCTAGGAATAAGTTGAGAGATTTTAGGTTGAGAATAGGTCTCATCGAGCCGTCCGGCTTCGGCACCACGAACAGGCTTGAATAAAAGCCCTGCCCCTGCTGATCTAGGGGTACCGGGACCACAACCTGATTTAGACACAATTTTTGTACTGCACCGCAGACTAGTTCCCTTTCCTGCAGTGAAGCTGGCAAGGCTGATTTGAAAAACCGGCGAGGGGGCACGTCTTGAAACTCCAGTGTGTACCCCTGGGATACAATCTTCAACACCCAAGGGTCTAGACCCGAGCGAACCCAGACCTGACTGAAAAACCTGAGACGTGCCCCCACCTGAGCGGGTCCCTGTAATGGGGACACGGCGTCATGCGGTGGGTTTAGGATGAGCCGGGGAGGACCTCTGCTCCTGGACAACCGAGGAGGCGGGTGCCCTTTTTCCTCTACCTCTGGTAGCCAGAAAGAAGTTGCCTCGGCCCCTTCTATACTTGTTGGGCCGAAAGGAATGCATTTGATAATTTGGCTGTTTCTTTTGCTGCGTAGGAACAGAGGGTAAGAAGGTAGATTTACCCGCGGTAGCTGCCGATACTAAATCAGCAAGTCCTTCACCGAAAAGTTCTCCTCCCTTGAAGGGAAGGGATTCCATGTTCCTTTTGGAATCAGCGTCAGCATTCCACTGATGAGTCCAAAGCGCACGTCTAGCCGCAATGGACATAGCATTCGCCTTAGCACTAAGGAGGCCAGCGTCACGTACAGCCTCTTTCAAGTATGCAGCTGCATCTCTCATATAACCCAGCGTCACCTGGATGGAATCTCTATCTAGACTCTCCCAATCAGAAGATAAAGTGTCTGCCCACTTTTCAATAGCACTACTGACCCACGCGGACGCAATAAGAGGCCTGAGCAACGTCCCTGTAGTAGTGAAAATAGCCTTCATGGTAGCCTCCTGCTTACGGTCTGCCGGCTCCTTACGAGTCGTCGACTGAGCTGCAGGGAGGGCTACCTGTTTTGACAAACGCGCCAGGGCTTTGTCTACAGTGGGGGGATTCTCCCACGGGTCCCTATCCGACTCGGGAAAAGGGTATGCCACGTTGATTCTTTTAGGAATCTGAAACTTTTTATCAGGGTTATTCCTAATGCTATCAAAGAGAGCGTTCAGTTCAAAACAAGGAGGAAAAGTAACCGAGCGCTTTTTCTCCTTGTAAATCAGGACTCTGGTTTCAGGTGTAATAGGGTCCTCATTAATATTCAAGATATCTTTAACAGCTACAATCATATACTGAATACTCTTAGCCAATCTTGGATCTAATCTGGAATCAGCATAATCGGCATCAGAGTCCGTGTCGGTACCTGTGTCAACTAATTGGTCAAAACTACATTTGTGTGACCCTGCAGGGTCTTGCAACTGTAATAAAGCGTCCTCTACTGTTCTCTTCCACACCTGGGATTGAGACGCAGACTCATCGAACTTTTGATTTAATGATGTGACACTAGCATGCAAAGCATTCAAAGTATTTAACCAATCTGCAGTCGGCGGTGCCGACATGGCCACTCCCAAAACATTTGGTGTCCCCAACAAATCGTCCCCCGGAGAGGAATAATCAGCCTGCGACATGTCTACACCTGAGAAACAGCACACACACCAAGCAGTGAGGGAACACAAAGGGAAAAAGCCAGCTCACACCCCAGCGCCAAATAAGCAGGTCTGTGAACACCAAAGATGTCCCAGAGTTGTCTGCGCTTGTTTTAGATAAATAAATATGCCCCCTCTTATGTCTGTTTAGCCCCCTGGTACTTGCTGCGGAGAGGAAGGACCAGCGACTTCAGCTTGTGGAGGAGGAAATGGCGCCAGTGAGCCGTGAGGAAGAAGCTCCGCCCCCAACATGGTGCGCTTCTTCCCGCCTTTATTATTTCATTACATGCCGGCGGGGGTTAGGGGTCAGTGCCAGGGCACTGTAGGATTAAGCCAGCCTTAGGTAATATATACTCCCCAGGGCGCCCCCCCCCAGCGCCCTGCACCCAGCGGTGTGTACTCAGCGGGAGCTCGGCGCGCACTGTGCATAGCCGCTGTGCGGTACCTCTACAATGCCATCTTGAAAGATGAAGAGAAGTCTTCTTTCTTCTTATACTCACCTGTCTTCTGACTTCTGGCTTGAAGAGGGGGGACGGCAAGCTGTGGGAGGGAGCATCCAGGCGAGCCCGGCGTTCGTCTCCCCTCAGGAGCTGAAGGCATCCTGTCAGCAGCAGCAGAGCCCTGGATCTCATCAGAAGTGGGTCTAGACTGCTCTCCCCTCTTGCCCACGAAGCAGGGAGTTTGTAGCCAGCAGATCTCCCCAAAATAAAAAAACCTAACATTAAGTCTTTCAGAGAAACTCTAGGAGCTCCTCCTAGTGCCCTGTGTCTCGTCCGGGCACATTTCTAAAACTGAGTCTGGTGGGGGATATAGAGGGAGGAGCCAGGTCACGCCCCTTTTGAAAGTCTTAAAGTGCCCATGTCTCCTGCGGATCCAGTCTATACCCCATGGTTCTTTGAGCAGCCCAACATCCTCTAGGACGAAATAGAAATAACAATTCATGTTTGTATTCTTTTGACTGCATACTTTTATTAACTAGACCGGCTTAATGATCTCCTGTAGATAATATCATCCTATTAGCATGCCGGCTACTGCAGTGTAAAAACAGACATAATATATGTGCTATGGAAGAGTCAAAGGATGTTATGATCCAATCCAATTCTTCAACACTCAAGTAATTAGCAAGCTGTGGAACATACCTCATTCTCATGGGAACTTCCAATGACGTAGAAGTACAGGTCAATGCTGCTCTTATACACAACTGTCAGCCCCTCTAATAGAGCAATTTCACCTGCAGAGAGAAGTAAATATTAGCCAGAGATGCAGATAACACACCAGACAAGTGAGAAGAGGAATCGCCTCTACACTAATTTTTTCAAACAAAATCCACCTAGTTTGTGCTGTTTGGAAGATGCATCTGTTTTTTTTCAGGGTACCAAGGATGATTACTTCAAATCGTGGGTAATCCAGCACAGGGTCGTAACTAGGAATATGGAAGCGGCGACTCCGCCTAGGGCACGAGGCCAAACTTACAGAGTTGCACAAGCACTGTTTTTCTTATTTTTATAGACCTGGCTTTGTATTATACCTATGCTGCATTACTATTTTCTAACAATTGAAATGAACTCTTCTAACCCGTCCCTTCCCTCCCGATCTGGTTCGTGCATGTGTCACATATGTAATGCAGTGCATATCCTTGGGCACAGATCCCCTGTAGTGGGTAGTACAGCCTTGAGCACAGATCCCCTGTAATGGGTAGCACAGCCTTGGGCACAGATCCCCTGTAACGGGTGGCATACCCTTGGGCACAGATCCCCTGTAATGGGTAGTACAGCCTTGGGCACAGATCCCCTGTAATGGGTAGCACAGTCTTGGGCACAGATCCCCTGTAATGGGTAGCACAGCCTTGGGCACAGATCCCCTGTAACGGGTGGCACAGCCTTGGGCACAGATCCCCTGTAGTGGGTAGCACAGCCCTGGGCACAGATCCCCTGTAGTGGGTAGCACAGCCCTGGGCACAGATCCCCTGTAGTGGGTAGCACAGCCTTGGGCACAGATCCCCTGTAGTGGGTAGCACAGCTTTGGGCACAGATCCCCTGTAATATGTGTAGCACAGCCTTGGGCACAGATCCCCTGTAGTGGGTAGCACAGCCTTGGGCACAGATCCCCTGTAGTGGGTAGCACAGCCTTGGGCACAGATCCCCTGTAGTGGGTAGCACAGCCTTGGGCACAGATCCCCTGTAGTGGGTAGCACAGCCTTGGGCACAGATCCCCTGTAGTGGGTAGCACAGCCTTGGGCACAGATCCCCTGTAGTGGGTAGCACAGCCTTGGGCACAGATGCCCTGTAATGTGTAGTACAGCCTTGGGCACGGATCCCCTGTAATCTGTAGTACAGCCTTGGGCACACAGCCATCGGTGCTATTTTCTTGTAGTATATATATCCTCTCAATTCTTTTTTTTTTTTTTCAATGGCGGTTGGAGAGCAATTAAGTCATTACTATGTTGCGTTCACCCAGCCCGGCATTGTGGGGTGGGTTTCCCACACCCCGGGGAGAGGATGGGGGTGGATTATTAGGCCTTGCTTCAGGGATATCTCCCACTATTTCCAGAAGCCTTCTTGAAAGTTGTAAATATAATGTAACAGTGTGTGCTTTATTTCTGTGTGATTGGCTAGGGTATGTATCCATTCATTTAGATAAAAATGTATAGTCTTTAAACACGACTGACATTTCAGCTGTACTCATAGACCACACACTTACTGTCTGTCCGATGGGTTTTATTGAAGATATTCTTCTCAAAGGCCTTCTGTTCCTTCACTGTGGGATACGTCTCATCATAGTACTGTGGAGATAACAGACACGCTGTGACCAAGTTAAGAGAATGCATGCACATATATAGATTTACTTTTCCTCATTATCAGTCTGCAGGTTGAGTCTCCCATATCCAAAATTCTGAAATATTTTTTTCTGAGCGATTGAGATAGCGACAGCTTTGCTTTTTGATGGTTCAATGAGCACAAACTTTGTTTAATGCGCAAAATTATTAAAAATATCATATAAAACTGTATAAATTTATCGCCAGGCTGGGTGTATAAGGAGTATATGAAACGTGTTCTGTGTAAGACTATGGTCCAATCCCCAAAATCTCTCATTGTATACAAAAACCCCAAAATGCAGAAAAATCTGAAGTCCACAATACTTCTGGCCCCAAGCATTTTGGATATGGAAGACTCAACTTGGATATTACAAGATGCAGATACATTTATGTCCCTTAAATAGTTACTTGCTCTTAAAGATATAAAAAATAAACTTGTTAGGAGCAGATCACACATAGCTCCCATACATAAAGAAGTCACTGAGAAATTAACGCTGCATTTTATATTAACATAACCAAAATCTTTGGACAGTATTGGTCGTTTTATGCCATCAGTGGCTACCAGGTCTATTTCACTTTACAAGATACCAGATCCGCACTGCCTAAGTAACTGTGGCCCTTTTTGTAATGCAAAGTTTCACACAGGAACATTGAATTCTGGTGTCATTGGCAATGTTTAAGGAATGTCAAACATAGGATTTTAATTAGCTACCAGTAAATCCTTTTCTCGTAGTCCATAGAAAATACTGGGGTCCATTTAGTACCATGGGGTATAGACGGGTCCACTAGGTGCCACTGGGCACTTTAAGAATGTGATAGTGTGGGCTGGCTCCTCCCTCTATGCCCCTCCTAGCAGACTCAGTCTAGGAAACTGTGCCCGAGGAGATGGACATACTTCGATAGAAGGATAGATAAGGATAGTGGTTAGATTCCGAACTAGCGCACACACACACACACACACACACACGAGGAAAGCCAAACTAACCAAACTTGAAACAGGAACAGCAACCGCTGAACCAATATTACTTAATGTAACATTGCAGGAAGAATAAAGCACTGAGCGGGCGCCCAGTATCTTCTACGGACTACGAGAAAAGGATTTACCGGTAGTTAATTAAAATCCTATTTTCTCTTACGTCCTAGAGGATACTGGGGTCCTTTTAGTACCATGGGGGATGTACCAAAGCTCCCAAACCGGGTGGGAGAGTGCAGAGGTTCCTGCAGAACTGATTGGCCTCTGAGGACCTCCAGTTTGGTCAAAGTATCGAACTTGTAGAACTTAGTAAACGTGTTTGAACCTGACCAAGTAACTGCGCGGCAGAGCTGTAAAGCCAAGACACCCTGGGCAGGCGCTCAGGGAGAACCCATTGACCTAGTAGAGTGGGCCTGTACAGATCTTGGACATGGCAAACCTGCCGTGGAATAAGCATTCTGGATAGTAAGCCTGATCCAGCGTGCAATAGACTGCTTTGAAACAGGATACCCAATCTAATTGGGATTATAAAGAACAAACAACGAGTCCGATTTTCTGTGACGAGTTGTTCTCTTCACATACACCTTCAAAGCCCTCAAAACATCTAAATACTTTGAAGTGGCAGAAGTGTCGGTGACAACCGGTACCACAATAGGTTGGTTGATGTGAGACACAGACACCACTTTAGGAAGAAATTGCTGACGAGTTCAGCTCTGTCCTTATGGAAAATTAAAAAGGGACTTTTATGAGACAAAGCCCCCAATTCCGGCACACTTCTTGCTGAAGCCAAGACCAACAGTGTGACGGTCTTCCACGTAAGATATGTTACGTCCACCTCCTGTAACGGTTCAAATTAGTCCGATAGGAGGAACTGCAGCATCACGTTGAAATCCTAAAGGTGCCGTGCGAGGCACAAAGGGAGGGTAAATGTGCAGAACACCTTTCAAGAACGTCTGGACCTCAGGGAGAGAAGCAAATGGTTTCTGAAAGAAAAAGGACAAGGCCGAATCTGGACTTTTAAGGAGCCCAGACGCAGGCCCACATCCACACCTACCTGCAGAAAAAGCAGGAAACGTTCCACATGAAATGCCACTGCAGAATAAGTCCTGCTCTCACACCAAGAGATGTATTTCTTCCAAAGACGATGGTAATGCTTAGACGTTACCCCCTTCCCGGCTCGGATCATAGTCAGGATTGATCTTCCTGTTGAGCCGAGAGGCCAAGTCTACTCCCGGAATGAAGACCGCTGACAAAGCCACAGCATTTCTTTCTGCCCAGAGGAGAATTCTTGACACCTCTGACATTGCTGCTCTGCTCTTCAGTCCGCCCCGTCGGTTTATGTACGTCACTGCCGTCACATTGTCCGACTGGACCTGAATGGCCCGATCTTGAAGAAGATGTGAGGCCTGCAGAAGGGCGTTGTATATGGCCCGGAGTTCCAGAATTTTGATTGGAAGGACAACTTCCTGACTTGACCATCTTACTTGAAACTGCACCACGTGAGTGACTGCTCCCCAAATTCTGATGCTTGCGTCTGTGGTTAACAGAATCCAGTTCTGAATTCCAAACCTCCAACGAGGTGAGAAGACTGTAGCCACCACAGAAAGGAAGTCCTGCCTTTTGGCGACAGACGGAACCTCTGGTGCATGTGAATATGCGATCCAGACCATTGGTCCAACAGATCTATCTGGATGAGTCTTGCGTGAAACCTTCCGTATTGAAGAGCCTCGCAAGAGGCCACCATTTTTCCCAGAAGGTGAATGCACAGATATACTGACACTGGGCTGGCTTCAGGACGTCCCGAACCATCGACTGGATCACCAATGCCTTTTCCAACTAAAGGAATAATTTCCACGACTCCATGTCCAGTACCATTCCCAGGAATGGGAGCCTCCTTGTTGGCTCCAGGTGAGATTTCAGAAGGTTCAGAATCCACCAGTGATCCTGGAGGAGTTTGGTTGAGAGACCAATGCTGTCCAGCAACCTTTCCCTGGACGGTGCTTTTGTCAGGAGATCGTCCAGGTACGGAATTATGTTCACTCCCTGTTTGCGGAGTAGAAACATCATCTCTGCCATCACCTTGGTGAACACCCTCGGCGCTGTGGAGAGACCAAAGGGCAGGGCCTGGAACTGGTAACAACAGTCCTGCAGTGCAAACCGTAGGTAGGCCTAATGAGGCAGCCAGATCGGAATGTGAAGGTACGCATCCCTGATATCCAGGGACACTAGGAATTCCCCCTCCACCACACCTGAGATTCCCGCTCTCAGAGACTCCATCTTGTTGAGATGATAAGGTGGAACTGGAACAATGACAAAAGTCTGTACCAGTTTTTGGATGGCATACTGTGAAGTTATACTCGCCTTTTGTGAAAGTATACTTGATACATTGCTGTCTGATACAGGAGCAGTTATTCTGCTACTAAAGGGAATTATTCTCTGGCATTCAAGGAGTGAGACAATCTTATCTCCGTGTTACTTATAGGGAATTGACAGTTTGTTTTTCTAAGCTGAATGTTGTTCTAGATGGAACCATAACAATACTTATTACATGTGTCTGATACTGGTAACATTTCCCTATCTTATTTGCAAAATAGCATTTTCTGGGTTTTCTTTATCTGTGGTGTATATTGAACAAGCCCAATGGGCGTTATAGTGATTATTACATAATATTGGAGCGTCCTCTCTAAGCGCATGCAATTAATCTAACAATCAGGACTCATTACAGTCCGAATAATATTTTGGCCCCAAAAATCCAAGCATTATTTATAATGTACCTGCACAGGTTTAATCAATAAATTATTGAAACCTATACGGCATTTATTCGCTGTCCAGGAACATAGTTTTCCCCTTTTTTATGTGTATGTGTGTCTGTGTTGTTCCTCTTATTTTAATGCATATCTAATAAATAGTAGATTTTAGACTTCTCAATATTGATACCGTTCTGGACTCTTTTTCCTATTATAGTTAAGAGTGACCCCAGTATAGAGTCTTCTTTTTTCCTCACACCAAAATACGGTTTTTCTGACTCTGGGGAGGCACCACCATGTATTATTGATTTTGCTGACTTAACATCAGCCATCAAATGAAAGGAATTTGGTTATTCATTTGTTTTTCTATCTCCTTATGCAATGCTAAGCATTCCTACTCACCCTAGAGGGTTAATAGGGCTAGAAGTGATCCTGTGCGGTAAAACCCACGCTGTTTTTTCTGCTTTTGTGAAACTGGCATGCCTGATTTGAAGAATCTGTGAGGTGGGAGCTTTTGGAACTCCAGTCTGTAGCCCTGGGAAATAAGAACTATGACCCAAGGATCCTGTCACAAACTTGACCAGATCTGACTGAAGAATTGTAGCCGGGCTCCCACCTGACAGCTTTCCAGGCATTGCGGTCCACAGTCATGCTGAAGCCTGTGAGGAATCAGAGCCTGGGCTCTGTTCCCGAGCACCTGCAGTTGCGTGGTTTACCTCTTGCGTCGCTGGAGGACGTAGAAGCGCCTCTGGATTTGACCTTGAACTTGGGCGTCCGAAAAGGACTGTAACTGAGAAGCTGAATAAGTCTTCTTGGTTGGGGGAGCTGCGGAAGTAAGATACGTAGACTTACCCGCAGTAGCTGTGGAGATCCATTTGTCTAGTTCATCTCCAAACAAGGCCTCTCCTGTGAATGGGTAGGCCTTCCACACCTTTCCTGGAATCCGTATCAGCAGTCCACTGGTGTAGCCACAAGCCCCTGCATGCTGACACTGCCATAGCATTGGTGCGTGCATTAAGCAAGCCTATTTCTATTATGGCTTCCACCATAAAGTTCGCAGAGTTCTGTTGCTGCAGGAGTAAGACAACATCCCCCCTAGATAAGGAATCTAACCCCTCAATTAGATTACCTGACCATTTAGCAATGGCTTTAGTGATCCACACACATGCAATACTGGGTCTTTGGGCCACCCCAGCAGCTGTGTACAATGATTGGAGTGTAGTCTCAATTTTACGATCCGCCGTGTCTTTTAGGAAGGCTGCACCAGGAACAGGCAATACAATTTTGATGCATCCACTATCGGTAGATTTTCCCATTTTTTCCATCCTCCAGAGGAAAAGGAAAAGATGAAAGCAACCTTTCAGGGATCTGAAACTTCTTATCAGGATTTACCCATGATTCGTCAAAAATAAGATTCCTCACACTCCTCTGACACCTTATCAGGAATATGCAAAACATCTCTGATAGCCTCTATAAGAGCCTCTATTCCCTGTGACAGAGGCGCACCCCCCCCCCCCCCCCCATCCGAGTCCACCTCCCCCATGTCTGACTTGTCAGCGTCAAACTGCAGGATATGGCCAGAGACAAATGGGAGGGGATTGAGAATGTTTTGGGGACTGAGTCTCTGGGGTAAATTTACTAAGGTGGGAGATTTTTAGAACTGGTGATGTAGCCCATGGCAACCAATCAAATTCTACTTACCATTTATCTAGCTGCTTCTAGCAGATAATAGATATAATCTGATTGGTTGCTATGGGCAACATCACCAGTTCTAAAAATCTCCTACCTTTGTAAATTTACCCCTCTGTTCATAAACTCATCCACAGTCTGTTTTAAGTATTGCATCACTTTCTCATTGCAGGACAATTTTGTAGAAAGAGTTGAGATCATTCCCTTAAGAGAATTAACCCATTCCGGTGCAGGCCCGCTAGCCTGTGAACTCCGAGTACCCAGTAGTGAGCCTCCTGGTGAAGAGGAACACTCTGCGGTACAAGAAACACACCCTTTGCCTGACATAATGTAATGTGACAGCACACACACAGGAAAAGGTTAAGCACAAATAACCCACAAAGAGCCCTTCAGGGAGACACAGTTGTTTGGAGTGAGCCTCCACTGCGCCCTTATCAATAATGCCAAGCTTAGTCGGGTCGCGGACTAAGTACCCTGACAGGGGACCTAGTACACTAATAGTCGCGCCCCCCCTCCCTGCTATGACTCCCTGGTACCGCTGAGGTAAACTGGAGTCACACTGAAGGAGCTGAGCGTCCCTGTCCTGTCAGCGTCTGTGTCCACTGCAGAGGGAAAATGGCGCTGGTGAACTGCTGGATCCTCTCATAGTGAAGCCCCGCCTCTTCAATGGCGTGCGGTCTTCCCGTGTTTTTTATACTGGCTGAGGATCTGGTGCTTAAAATGGAGAGAACCGTTTTAAGACTGTTGTGCCAGTATGGGTACTGCGTACAGTGTACGGGGATGCAGTTATGTACTGTGTCCAGAGACGCATTCCGCCGCGTTTAGAAGCCGTGCGTCTTCGTACCCTCATGCCGCCATAATGGCCAAGGGCCGGCTATCCAGGACGCCGGCTCATTACTCACCACTCTTCATTGTTCTAGCTCTGTTAGGGGTGGCGGCGTGCTGCGGGACTGTACGCTTGCCGTTGGGGGGCATGCGAATGGGTCCCTCCGGAGCTCAGTGTCCTGTCAGCGGGGAACGGGACCATTAACCCTTCAAGAGGTTGGGCCGTCCCCGTCCCCCCCTCTCCCTAAGTTCCACGAAGCAGGCAGGCTGTGGCCATCCAGCCCTGCCTGAAAATAACAAACATAGAAAATAAATGCAGAAAACGCTTCAGGAGCTTCCTTCAGCGTGACCGGCTCCTCCGGGCACATTTTCTAAACTGAGTCTGGTAGGCGGGGCATAAAGGGAGGAGCCAGCCCACCCTACCAAATTCTTAAAGTGCCCATGGCTCCTAGTGGAACAGTCCATACCCCATGGTACTAAATGGACCCCAGTATCCTCTAGGACGTAAAAAAGAGACTAGACCAGTATTGATAACTATAATGATGCATGTGTTGACTAAAGTAAAAGGGGTTCCAATTAATGTATAGACAGTGTCTAGAGTCACAGTCAACAGGTCAAGACTAGATGGTCGACATGCAATAGGGCGACATGGCTAAAAGGTAGACACAAGTTTTAGGGTGTTTTCACATACTTTTCAGCTTTTGCATGCGGTTAGTGCTGCGGCAGCGGAGTGAGGCACCTTGACCGAAGTTTGGCGATCAAAGCAAGCCCACGAGGGTACAACTTCACACCGACTGCTGTCACAGACGCTGAAACATAGAAAACTACATCCAAAAAACTTGTGTCGATCCTTTCTCTGTTAACCTTTTGACCTAATGCATGTCAAACATATGGTGTTGACCTAAAGATTATCTTCTATATCACACCCAAATAAAAGATACCAGGCAGACACTTCCATTACATTAAACACCCCACTCCCCCCCCCCCCCCACCCCCAACAAAAAAACCCAACCCTCCCCCATACTATTAATTTTATAAAGTTGATCTAACGTGTAGTTGCAATTTGGATCTATGATCTCCTAGAGGTAAGGAAAGTAAAAGGGATACTGGTATTGGTGTTAGGTGATCTTTGTAGACTTTTTAGGAAACTGATCATGGACCATTAATGAAATAATGCCACTGTAATTTATAAACAGTTGTCAGAGGCATAATTGGTCCCTATATGAAAAATACAGACACAAAGAAAATGCACTGCAGGGAGGGATTCAATGGTACAGTATGTCCTCTAGTTAAACAGTAACAGAAAATGTGTACAATTGTGGTTGTGTAAAAAGAAAGAAGGAAAAAAAAAATCCAAATGTAATAATGGTCATGAAAATGAATAAAGAACAGACATTAATCTGTGTTCAATAAACACAATGATGACTTAATAAAATGCTGCTACAGAATTTATAAATATTGTTCCCAAATGAACCCCTAATAATCAAACAATTGGAGTTTCAATAACCAAAGTATAATCCTCCTGTAACTGGCACAGAGTTAGCCATGATACAAAACCAGTGACCATGCAAATAGAGGGTCCAGCCGTGAAGCCCATAGAGGCAGCTGTGTGGGTGCACCCTCAATATCGGTGAACAGTTATATGGATGGCACCCCTTAATCATTTTGAAACGTTGGCTCCAATGGTGGAGTTAGCAATGGTGCTGAAATCCAGTTCCAGTGATCACAAGTATACTTGCAGAGATGTAGTGGTGCCCCCTGATCCCACCTCGCAGTTAATGTCCTGTTGCAGGCTTAGCTGGGAAAAGATGTATTTCCTTGTCATCTGCTGTATCCCATGGAAAAGACTTGTAAGTAAGTGTGGAGATGGCATAGAAATGTACATGATTCTTGTATTGCTATAAGAGGGAAGTAGCATGGAAATCGCTATTGTCTATATGGCACCTGACCGCTTCAGCAGGTGCTGGAAACCCTGCCTGAGTTCTTCATGCAGACTCCTCAGCTGCATTTTAGGACCATTCCAAAATGTCATTGTTTGTAACTGCTAGAGGACAGTCGGTTAATGCGCTCACTGCAGCCCTGGATTTGATGTGTTATTTATGTTTAAATGGGGAATATGTCGCTCTGTACATACGGCAGCTTGGTTTGAGGGATACTGATTTTATGGTTTGTCTACAGACTGTTCTTCTCAGCGCCACTAGTGGTCACAGTTGTTTTTTTTAACAGAAGGACCGCTATGACAAGCACTTCTATTCACTGCCATGTTAGTGAGAGTTGAGAAGGAACTGTACACGTCCCATGTTGAGAAAAAGTAAAAACAGATGGGATTGATGAAGGTGTGACGGCTGTAACAATCAGTGAAAATAAGAATTTACTCACCGGTAATTCTATTTCTCGTAGTCCGTAGTGGATGCTGGGTACTCCGTAAGGACCATGGGGAATAGACGGGCTCCGCAGGAGACTGGGCACTCTTAAAAGAAAGATTAGGTACTATATCTGGTGTGCACTGGCTCCTCCCTCTATGCCCCTCCTCCAGACCTCAGTTAGGGAAACTGTGCCCGGAAGAGCTGACATTACTAGGAAAGGATTTGGAATCCAGGGTAAGACTCATACCAGCCACACCAATCACACCGTACAACTTGTGATAACTATACCCAGTTAACAGTATGAACAACAGCTGAGCCTCATTCAACAGATGGCTCAGAACAATAACCCTATAGTTTAGCAATAACTATATACAAGTATTGCAGAAGTCCGCACTTGGGACGGGCTCCCAGCATCCACTACGGACTACGAGAAATAGAATTACCGGTGAGTAAATTCTTATTTTCTCTGACTTCCTAGTGGATGCTGGGTACTCCGTAAGGACCATGGGGATTATACCAAAGCTCCCAAACGGGCGGGAGAATGCGGATGACTCTGCAGCACCGAATGAGCAAACTCAAGGTCCTCCTCAGCCAGGGTATCAAACTTGTAGAATTTTGCAAACGTGTTTGATCCCGACCAGGTAGCAGCTCGGCAAAGTTGTAAAGCCGAGACCCCTCGGGCAGCCGCCCAAGAAGAGCCCACCTTCCTCGTGGAATGGGCTTTTACTGATTTAGGATGCGGCAGTGCAGCCGCAGAATGTGCAAGTTGAATCGTGCTACAGATCCAGCGAGCAATAGTCTGCTTAGAAGCAGGAGCACCCAGCTTGTTGGGTGCATGCAGGATAAACAGCGAGTCAGTTTTTCTGACTCTAGCCGTCCTGGAAACATAGATTTTCAGGGCCCGGACTACGTCCAGCAACTTGGAATCCTCCAAGTCCCGAGTAGCCGCAGGCACCACAATAGGTTGGTTCAAATGAAACGCTGATACCACCTTTGGGAGAAATTGGGGACGAGTCCTCAATTCTGCCCTGTCCATATGGAAGATCAGATAAGGGCTTTTACATGACAAAGCCGCCAATTCTGACACACGCCTAGCCGAAGCCAAGGCCAAAAGCATGACCACTTTCCACGTGAGATACTTCAACTCCACGGTCTGAAGTGGCTCAAACCAATGTGATTTTAGGAAATCCAACACTACGTTGAGATCCCAAGGTGCCACTGGAGGCACAAAAGGGGGCTGAATATGCAGCACTCCCTTAACAAACGTCTGAACTTCAGGCAGTGAAGCCAGTTCTTTTTGAAAGAAAATAGACAGGGCCGAAATCTGGACTTTTATGGATCCCAATTTTAGGCCCATAGTCACTCCTGACTGTAGGAAGTGCAGAAATCGACCCAGCTGAAATTCCTCTGTTGGGGCCTTCATGGCCTCACACCAAGCAACATATTTTCGCCATATGCGGTGATAATGTTTTGCTGTCACATCCTTCCTAGCTTTTATCAGCGTAGGAATGACTTCAACCGGAATGCCCTTTTCCATCAGGATCCGGCGTTCAACCGCCATGCCGTCAAACGCAGCCGCGGTAAGTCTTGGAACAGACAGGGCCCCTGCTGTAGCAGGTCCTGTCGGAGCGGCAGAGGCCAAGGGTCCTCTGAGATCATTTCTTGTAGTTCCGGGTACCAAGTTCTTCTTGGCCAATCCGGAACGATGAGTATAGTTCTTACTCCTCTCTTTCTTATTATCCTCAGTACCTTTGGTATGAGAGGAAGAGGAGGGAACACATAAACTGACTGGTACACCCACAGTGTCACTAGAGCGTCCACAGCTATCGCCTGAGGGTCCCTTGACCTGGCGCAATATCTTTTTAACTTTTTGTTGAGGCGGGACGCCATCATGTCCACCTGTGGCCTTTCCCAACGATTTACAATCAGCTGGAAGACTTCTGGATGAAGTCCCCACTCTCCCGGGTGGAGGTCGTGCCTGCTGAGGAAGTCTGCTTCCCAGTTGTCCACTCCCGGAATGAACACTGCTGACAGTGCTATCACGTGATTCTCCGCCCATCGGAGAATCCTTGTGGCTTCTGCCATCGCTATCCTGCTTCTTGTGCCGCCCTGTCGGTTTACATGGGCGACCGCCGTGATGTTGTCTGACTGAATCAGCACCGGCTGGTTTTGAAGAAGGGGTTTTGCTTGACTTAGGGCATTGTAAATGGCCCTTAGTTCCAGAATATTTATGTGTAGGGAAGTCTCCTGACTCGACCAATGTCCTTGGAAGTTTCTTCCCTGAGTGACTGCCCCCCAACCTCGGAGGCTTGCATCCGTGGTCACCAGGACCCAGTCCTGAATGCCGAATCTGCAGCCCTCGAGAAGATGAGCACTCTGCAGCCACCACAGCAGAGACACCCTGGCCCTCGGGGACAGGGTGATCAACCGATGCATCTGAAGATGCGATCCGGACCACTTGTCTAACAGATCCCACTGAAAGATCCTTGCATGGAACCTGCCGAAGGGAATTGCTTCGTAAGAAGCTACCATCTTTGCCAGGACTCGCGTGCAGTGATGCACCGACACCTGTTTTGGTTTTAGGAGGTCTCTGACCAGAGATCACAACTCCTTGGCCTTCTCCTCCGGGAGAAACACCTTCTTCTGTTCTGTGTCCAGAATCATACCCAAGAACAGCAGACGCGTCGTAGGAACCAGCTGCGACTTTGGGATATTCAGAATCCAGCCGTGCTGTTGTAGCACTTCCTGAGATAGTGCTACTCCGACCAACAACTGCTCCATGGACCTCGCCTTTATAAGGAGATCGTCCAAGTACGGGATAATTATAACTCCCTTCTTTCGGAGTATCATCATTTCGGCCATTACCTTGGTAAATACCCTCGGTGCCGTGGACAGACCAAACAGCAACGTCTGGAATTGGTAATGGCAGTCCTGTACCACAAATCGGAGGTACTCCTGGTGAGGTGGGTAAATGGGGACATGTAGGTAAGCATCCTTGATGTCCAGTGATACCATAAAATCCCCCTCTTCCAGGCTTGCAATAACCGCCCTGAGCGATTCCATTTTGAACTTGAACTTCCTTATATAAGTGTTCAAGGATTTCAAATTTAGAATGGGTCTTACCGAACCGTCTGGTTTCAGTACCACAAACATTGTGGAATAGTAACCCCGTCCCTGTTGAAGGAGGGGAACTTTGATTATCACCTGCTGGAGGTACAGCTTGTGAATTGCCACCAGTACTACCTCCCTTTCCTTGGGAGTAGCTGGCAAGGCTGATTTGAGGTAACGGCGAGGGGGAGACGTCTCGAACTCCAGCTTGTATCCCTGAGATATCACTTGTAGAACCCAGAGATCCACCTGTGAGCGAACCCACTGGTCGCTGAAGTTCCGGAGACGGGCCCCCACCGCACCTGGCTCCACCTATGGAGCCCCAGCGTCATGCGGTGGACTTAGTGGAAGCAGGGGAGGATTTTTGTTCCTGGGAACTGGCTGTCTGGTGCAGCTTTTTCCCTCTACCCCTGCCTCTGGGCAGAAAGGACGCGCCTCTGACCCGCTTGCCTTTCTGGGGCCGAAAGGACTGTACTTGATAATACAGTGCTTTCTTAGGCTGTGAGGGAACCTGAGGTAAAAAAGTCGACTTCCCAGCTGTTGCTGTGGACACTAGGTCCGAGAGACCGTCCCCAAACAATTCCTCACCCTTATAATGCAAAACTTCCATGTGCCTTTTAGAATCAGCATCACCTGTCCACTGCCGAGTCCATAATACTCTCCTGGCAGAAATGGACATTGCATTAATTCTAGATGCCAGCCGGCAAATGTCCCTCTGTGCATCCCTCATATATAAGACTACGTCTTTAATATGCTCTATGGTTAGCAAAATAGTATCCCTGTCAAGGGAATCAATGTTATCTGACAGGGAATCAAACCATGCTGCTGCAGCACTACACATCCATGCTGAAGCAATAGCAGGTCTCAGTATAGTACCTGAGTGTGTATACACAGACTTCAGGATAGCCTCCTGCTTTCTATCTGCAGGCTCCTTTAAGGCTTGAAAAGAAATATTTCTGTATATCGCGCCAACTGTGAACAGCAGCTTTAGTGCACCAAAAAGGACTCCTCACAGGTCCCTAGATAATAGGCAGAACAAGATATATATGGGCACCAATGCACTAATCACAAATGTTCTTATCAAAGTCCAAATATCTTACATCAAACGATGTGTCAGAAGTATTCAGTCTCTATTCCAATGTTCCTCCCAGAATAGTCAGCGTACCGTGTGGAAAAGGACCTTAATTAGGAATTTATCCTCTTGTCCTCACATATGTAGCTCCACCACAGGGATAGATGTTACCTTTAAATTTGCCTCTGATGAAGGACTGAGGTCCGAAAAGCTTCAGGCGTGGTGACTGGTGTTTTGTGGACAATTCCTGGCGGTGACAGTCTCCTGTGAGTGGGGTTCAGTGTATCCGGACCGCTGAACCGCATCATCCCATCTGAGATCTGGGAGGGTAACTGCACGAATGCCTGGCAAATGTCCTAACCCACAATAGTGGTTACATGCTTTTTATCATTCTGTTTATTGTGAGTGCAATTTTATTAAAATATCATTTTTAACTTTGCATTCGACTGTACTTGCACTATTTTCCGTTTATCTTTGGAAAATTTAAAGGTAACATCTATCCCTGTGGTGGAGCTACATATGTGAGGACAAGAGGATAAATTCCTAATTAAGGTCCTTTTCCACAAGGTACGCTGACTATTCTGGGAGGAACATTGGAATAGAGACTGAATACTTCTGACACATCGTTTGATGTAAGATATTTGGACTTTGATAAGAACATTTGTGATTAGCGCATTGGTGCCCATATATATCTTGTTCACGCTCCTTTAAGGCGGCCGTATCCTGAGACGGCAGTGCCACCTTTTTTGATAAGCGTGTGAGCGCCTTGTCCACCCTAGGGGATGTCTCCCAGCGTAACCTATCCGTTGGCTGGAAAGGGTACGCCATTAGTAACCGCTTAGAAATCACTAATTTCTTATCTGGGGAACACCACGCTTCTTCACACAATTCATTTAACTCATCAGATGGGGGAAAAGTCACTGGCTGCTTTTTCTCCCCAAACATAATACCCTTTTTTGTGGTAACCGGGTTAATGTCAGAAATGTGCAACACATTTTTCATTGCCGTAATCATGCATCGGATGGCCCTTGTGGATTGTACATTTGTCTCATCCTCGTCGACACTGGAGTCAGACTCCGTGTCGACATCTGTGTCTGCCATCTGAGGTAGCGGGCGTTTTTGAGCCCCTGATGGCCTCTGAGACGCTTGGGCAGGCGCGGGCTGAGATGCCGGCTGTCCCAAAGCTGTTACGTCATCGAACCTTTTATGCAAGGAGTTGACACTGTCGGTTAATACCTTCCACATATCCATCCACTCTGGTGTCGGCCCCGCAGGGGGCGACATCACACTTATCGGCTCCTGCTCCGCCTCCACGTAAGCGTCCCCATCAAACATGTCGACACAGCCGTACCGACACACGGCACACACACACACACACACACACACACAGGGAATGCTCTGACTGAGGACAGGACCCCACAAAGTCCTTTGGGGAGACAGAGAGAGAGTATGCCAGCACACACCAGAGCGCTATATAACAGAGGGATTTACACTAATACAAAGTGAATTTTCCCCCAATAGCTGCTTATTATCACAATTGCGCCTAAATTTATGTGCCCCCCCTCTCTTTTTTACCCTTTCCGTAGTGTATACTGCAGGGGAGAGCCTGGGGAGCGTCCTTCCAGCGGAGCGGTGAAGAGAAAATGGCGCTGGCTGTGCTGAGGAAGATAGCCCCGCCCCTTCAGCGGTGGGCTTCTCCCGCTTTTTTAATAATATTTATGGCGGGGGATTAGGCACATATACAGTTTAGAACTGTATTCTGTGCATTTTGCCAAGTAAGGTATACAAATTGCAGCCCAGGGCGCCCCCCCCCCCCCCCCCCCAGCGCCCTGGACCCACCAGTGACCGGAGCGTGTGGTGTGCTGTGGGAGCAATGGCGCACAGCTGCAGTGCTGTGCGCTACCTTATTGAAGACCGGAGTCTTCAGCCGCCGATTTTCTCCCGGAATCTTCCGTCTTCTGGCTCTGCAAGGGGGACGGTGGCGCGGCTCCGGGAACGGACGATCGAGGTCGGGCCCTGTGTTCGATCCCTCTGGAGCTAATGGTGTCCAGTAGCCTTAGAAGCCCAAGGTAGCTGCAAGCAGGTAGGTTCGCTTCTCTCCCCTCAGTCCCACGTAGCAGTGAGTCTGTTGCCAGCAGATCTCACTGAAAATAAAAAAACCTAACAAATACTTTCTTTTCTAGTAAGCTCAGGAGAGCCCACTAGGTGCATCCAGCTCTGGCCGGGCACAGATTCTAACTGAGGTCTGGAGGAGGGGCATAGAGGGAGGAGCCAGTGCACACCAGATATAGTACCTAATCTTTCTTTTAAGAGTGCCCAGTCTCCTGCGGAGCCCGTCTATTCCCCATGGTCCTTACGGAGTACCCAGCATCCACTAGGACGTCAGAGAAACAATGTAAACACAAACTGGCAGAGCCACGGAGCCAGTGCTGGCACAGACAGTGAACACATACCTTAGCAAACAGCCTCTCCCCATCATTGTCCAAAATGAGAACAGCTTTCACTGTGTACAAGGAGGGATCCTATCAGGAGAAACACAAAATTATTCTATCACTCAGCATCCACCCCCCACCTCCCTCCCCACACACCTAATGCAACTGATGAATAGCTTACAATTGCTTATTTACAGAATACTAGCAAAATGTTATAGTTGCTAGAAGAAAAAAAAGAAATAGTATTAAGTTAATCATTAAACCCATCTAGACACACACACAGTGCATGTTGTGTAATAGGACAAGACAGGAGAAAGGACATGGGCGAGTAGGTTTTGGCAGGAGCTGCGAGAAAATATACTTGGCCATCAGCCCCCGTCATAGCGTGACCCTCCGGTCAGATTGTGCCTTTTCCCAGATGTACGAGAGCCCTCGAGACAAAGTTCTGTGATGCACTGACTTCCACATACTCACAGCCTAAGTGTATAACAGAACTTCACCTCAAATGCTGGCTGGCCGTCACTTCCATCAGGTTTCTAGGGTACATCAATTATCACAGCTGTGCTTACCGAAATCCGGGCACACACACAAGGTTCATTTTATACATTACATAAACTTCTCATCACTGGAGATGCCCCTAAGCTTACATGTAGATGAGCACAGCATGGAAATAGTGAATACTCACAGTTCTCATTTCAAATGTCAGACAGACCTACAGGTTTTTCTTTGTTTTTTTGCCCATCTGGCATTTAAGGATTTTCTATTGATGAGGCCTAAGGAAGTTGTGTTCACCCACTACCTGATGCAGGAACACACACTACAGGTGGCTCTATACCCACTCATAGATACAGAACCTAAGGCATGTGATATATATTTGCACAACACTGTTGTTCAACCTCTACACCTGCACATCCTTCACTCCAATGGTCTTGATGGCATGACCTACCCGAGCACCTTCAGCATTTCTGGCACATGCTCCACTACTGCTGTACTGTATCTGCTTATCTCACTGGACACCTGGTTTCTCAATTAACCAAATAAGCTTTTGCTGTCCAGCACAACCTCTGATAACCTCCTTTTTCCATAATCTCTCCTCTTCCATATGATCATGTGTTACCAGCTCTCTGCCATCTGCACAAAGTCCACAATGTTGCTTATAGCTAAATATGTCTATACCGGAGCACATGTCCTCCTCCCATAGTCACCACCTCCCCATAATCTCCCGCACATCCAATAACACACAATTTTCCTTAAGCCCACTGCCTTGGTGTTATACCCGAGTCCACCCATTGCTTTACCCCTCACATCTAGTCTCTCTGATACTTCTGTTGCATCCAACTGCAAATTATTTCTAGAACATGGAATTAAAATGTTTCCAATCCCCATCTCAATTACTGGAACCACTTCTATGCAGCATTATCCTGACCATCTATGCTCACTTTGTCAACATCTCCCCTTTTTTCTAAACCCACACATGTGACGGAAGATAAAAACCACTTGACCCATCTAGACTGCCCTAAACACATGTACACGCACACACTAGGGTTCATTTTTGTCAGGAGCCAATTAACCTACCAGTATGTAATTTGAAACTTCCTTCAACAACAGGTACCATTACATAATGCAGTATTCCCCCCTTTTGTGTCACACACCTCATAAAACTGCAAATCTATACCCTGTACCTCTTGATGTGCTTCAGTTTATTCCAAGCGTTCAATGATAAGTATACCAAGTAGCCCCTTATTAATAAACATAAATAAAATCTGTAGTCTTCATGCTAGGCTGTTTTATAAAGGCGCCGCGCCCTGCCAAAAATAAGAATTTACTTACCGATAATTCTATTTCTCGGAGTCCGTAGTGGATGCTGGGGTTCCTGAAAGGACCATGGGGGAATAGCGGCTCCGCAGGAGACAGGGCACAAAAGTAAAGCTTTACGATCAGGTGGTGTGCACTGGCTCCTCCCCCTATGACCCTCCTCCAAGCCTCAGTTAGGTACTGTGCCCGGACGAGCGTACACAATAAGGAAGGATTTATGAATCCCGGGTAAGACTCATACCAGCCACACCAATCACACCGTACAACCTGTGATATAAACCCAGTTAACAGTATGATAACAGAAGAGCCTCTAAAAGATGGCTCCCTACAACAATAACCCGAATTAGTTAACAATAACTATGTACAATTATTGCAGATAATCCGCACTTGGGATGGGCGCCCAGCATCCACTACGGACTCCGAGAAATAGAATTATCGGTAAGTAAATTCTTATTTTCTCTATCGTCCTAGTGGATGCTGGGGTTCCTGAAAGGACCATGGGGATTATACCAAAGCTCCCAAACGGGCGGGAGAGTGCGGATGACTCTGCAGCACCGAATGAGAGAACTCCAGGTCCTCCTTAGCCAGAGTATCAAATTTGTAAAATTTTACAAACGTGTTCTCCCCTGACCACGTAGCTGCTCGGCAAAGTTGTAATGCCGAGACCCCTCGGGCAGCCGCCCAAGATGAGCCCACCTTCCTTGTGGAGTGGGCCTTTACAGATTTAGGCTGTGGCAGGCCTGCCACAGAATGTGCAAGTTGGATTGTGCTACAGATCCAACGAGCAATCGTCTGCTTAGACGCAGGAGCACCCATCTTGTTGGGTGCATACAATATAAACAACGAGTCAGATTTTCTGACTCCAGCTGTCCTTGCAATATATATTTTCAATGCTCTGACAACATCCAGTAACTTGGAGTCCTCCAAGTCACTTGTAGCCGCAGGCACTACAATAGGCTGGTTCAGATGAAATGCTGACACCACCTTAGGGAGAAAATGCGGACGAGTCCGCAGTTCTGCCCTGTCCGAATGGAAAATCAGATATGGGCTTTTGTAAGATAAAGCTGCCAGTTCTGACACTCTCCTGGCCGAAGCCAGGGCTAGTAGCATGGTCACTTTCCATGTGAGATATTTCAAATCCACATTATTTAGTGGTTCAAACCAATGAGATTTGAGAAAGTCCAAAACAACATTGAGATCCCACGGTGCCACTGGGGGCACCACAGGAGGCTGTATATGCAGCACTCCCTTAACAAAAGTCTGGACTTCAGGAACTGAAGCCAATTCTTTCTGGAAGAAAAATCGACAGGGCCGAAATTTGAACCTTAATAGATCCCAATTTGAGACCCATAGACAATCCTGATTGCAGGAAATGTAGGAATCGACCCAGTTGAAATTCCTCCGTCGGAGCACTCCGATCCTCGCACAACGCAACATATTTTCGCCAAATGCGGTGATAATGTTGCGCGGTTACTTCCTTCCGTGCTTTAATCAAAGTAGGAATGACTTCTTCCGGCATGCCTTTTTCTTACGCCTCTTTGCCGTATAATTCTCAATACTTTTGGTATGAGAGGCAGAGGAGGAAACACATATACCGACTGGTACACCCAAGGCGTTACCAGCGCGTCCACAGCTATTGCCTGCGGATCTCTTGACCTGGCGCAATACCTGTCCAGTTTTTTGTTGAGGCGAGACGCCATCATGTCCACCATTGGTCTTTCCCAACGGGTTACCAGCATGTGGAAAACTTCTGGATGAAGTCCCCACTCTCCCGGGTGAAGGTCGTGTCTGCTGAGGAAGTCTGCTTCCCAGTTGTCCACTCCCGGGATGAACACTGCTGACAGTGCTATCACATGATTTTCCGCCCAGCGAAGAATCCTTGCAGCTTCTGCCATTGCACTCCTGCTTCTTGTGCCGCCCTGTCTGTTCACATGGGCGACTGCCGTGATGTTGTCCGACTGGATCAACACCGGCTTTCCCTGAAGCAGAGGTTCTGCCTGGCTTAGAGCATTGTAGATTGCTCTTAGTTCCAGAATGTTTATGTGAAGAGACGTTTCCAGGCTCGTCCACACTCCCTGGAAGTTTCTTCCTTGTGTGACTGCTCCCCAGCCTCTCAGGCTGGCGTCCGTGGTCACCAGGATCCAATCCTGTATGCCGAATCTGCGGCCCTCCAATAGATGAGCACTCTGTAACCACCACAGAAGAGATACCCTTGTCCTTGGAGACAGGGTTATCCGCTGGTGCATCTGAAGATGCGACCCTGACCATTTGTCCAACAGATCCCTCTGGAAAATTCTTGCGTGGAATCTGCCGAATGGAATTGCTTCGTAAGAAGCCACCATTTTTCCCAGGACTCTTGTGCATTGATGTACAGACACCTTTCCTGGTTTTAGGAGGTTCCTGACAAGCTCGGATAACTCCTTGGCTTTTTCCTCCGGGAGAAAAAACTTTTTCTGAACCGTGTCCAGAATCATCCCTAGGAACAACAGACGTGTTGTCGGCATTAACTGGGATTTTGGAATATTCAGAATCCACCCGTGCTGTTTTAGCACTTCTTGAGACAGTGCTAATCCCATCTCTAGCTGTTCTCTGGACCTTGCCCTTATTAGGAGATCGTCCAAGTATGGGATAATTAATACGCCTTTTCTTCGAAGAAGAATCATCATCTCGGCCATTACCTTGGTAAAGACCCGAGGTGCCGTGGACAATCCGAACGGCAGCGTCTGAAACTGATAGTGACAGTTCTGTACGACGAACCTGAGGTACCCCTGGTGTGAGGGGTAAATTGGAACGTGGAGATACGCATCCTTGATGTCCAAGGATACCATAAAGTCCCCTCCTTCCAGGTTCGCTATCACTGCTCTGAGTGACTCCATCTTGAACTTGAACTTCTTTATGTACAGGTTCAAGGACTTCAGATTTAGAATAGGTCTTACCGAGCCATCCGGCTTCGGTACCACAAATAGAGTGGAATAATACCCCTTTCCTTGTTGTAAAAGAGGTACCTTGACTATCACCTGCTGAGAGTACAGCTTGTGAATGGCTTCCAAGACCGTCACCCTGTCGGAGGGGGACGTTGGTAAAGCAGACTTCAGGAAACGGCGAGGTGGATTCGTCTCTAGTTCTAACCTGTACCCCTGAGATATTATCTGCAGGATCCAGGGATCTACCTGCGAGTGAGCCCACTGCGCGCTGAAATTCTTGAGACGACCCCCCACCGCCCCCGAGTCCGCTTGAGAAGCCCCAGCGTCATGCTGAGGCTTTTGTAGAAGCGGGGGAGGGCTTCTGTTCCTGGGAAGGAGCTGCCTGTTGCTGTCTCTTCCCCCTTCCTCTGCCTCGTGGCAGATATGAATATCCCTTTGCTCTCTTGTTTTTAAAGGAACGAAAGGGCTGCGGTTGAAAAGTCGGTGTCTTTTTCTGTTGGGGAGTGACTTGAGGTAAAAAGGTGGATTTCCCGGCTGTAGCCGTGGCCACCAAATCCGATAGACCGACTCCAAATAACTCCTCCCCTTTATACGGCAAAACTTCCATATGCCGTTTTGAGTCCGCATCGCCTGACCACTGTCGCGTCCATAAACTTCTTCTGGCCGAAATGGACATAGCACTTACCCGTGATGCCAGTGTGCAGATATCCCTCTGTGCATCACGCATATAAAGAAATGCATCCTTTATTTGCTCTAAAGACAGTAAAACATTGTCCCTATCCAGGGTATCAATATTTTCAATCAGGGACTCTGACCAAGCTACCCCAGCACTGCACATCCAGGCTGTCGCTATAGCTGGTCGTAGTATAACACCTGTATGTGTGTATATACTTTTTTGGATATTTTCCATCCTCCTATCTGCTGGATCTTTAAGTGCGGCCGTCTCAGGAGAGGGTAACGCCACTTGTTTTGATAAGCGTGTGAGCGCCTTGTCCACCCTAGGAGGTGTTTCCCAGCGCGCCCTAACCTCTGGCGGGAAAGGGTATAAAGCCAATAACTTCTTTGAAATTAGCATTTTTTTATCGGGGGCAACCCACGCTTCATCACACACCTCATTTAATTCTTCTGATTCAGGAAAAACTATAGGTAGTTTTTTCACACCCCACATAATACCCTGTTTAGTGGTACCTGTAGTATCAGCTATATGTAACGCCTCCTTCATTGCCAAAATCATATAACGTGTGGCCCTACTGGAAAATACGGTTGATTCGTCCACGTCACCACTAGAATCAGTGCCTGTGTCTGGGTCTGTGTCGACCGACTGAGGCAAAGGGCGTTTTACAGCCCCTGACGGTGTTTGAGGCGCCTGGACAGGCACTAATTGATTGTCCGGCCGTCTCATGTCGTCAAACGACTGCTTTAGCGTGTTGACACTATCCCGTAATTCCATAAATAAAGGCATCCATTCTGGTGTCGACCCCCTAGGAGGTGACATCCCCATATTTGGCAATTGCTCCGCCTCCACACCAATATCGTCCTCATACATGCCGACACACACGTACCGACACACAGCAGACACACAGGGAATGCTCTTAACGAAGACAGGACCCCACTAGCCCTTTGGGGAGACAGAGGAAGAGTTTGCCAGCACACACCAAAAGCGCTATATATGACAGGGATAGCCTTATAATAAGTGCTCCCTGTATAGCTGCTTTAATAATATATTTTTGCCACAATTTTGCCCCCCCCTCTCTTTTTTACCCTGTTTCTGTAGTGCAGTGCAGGGGAGAGCCTGGGAGCCGTCCTGACCAGCGGAGCTGTGTAAGGAAAATGGCGCTGTGTGCTGAGGAGATAGGCCCCGCCCCTTTTTCGGCGGGCTCGTCTCCCGCTCTTTAGTGGATTCTGGCAGGGGTTAAATATCTCCATATAGCCCCCGGAGGCTATATGTGAGGTATTTTTAGCCAAATTAGGTTTTCATTTGCCTCCCAGGGCGCCCCCCTCCCAGCGCCCTGCACCCTCAGTGACTGCCGTGTGAAGTGTGCTGAGAGGAAAATGGCGCACAGCTGCAGTGCTGTGCGCTACCTTTAGAAGACTGAGGAGTCTTCTGCCGCCGATTCTGGACCTCTTCTCGTTTCAGCATCTGCAAGGGGGCCGGCGGCGAGGCTCCGGTGACCATCCAGGCTGTACCTGTGATCGTCCCTCTGGAGCTAATGTCCAGTGGCCAAGAAGCCAATCCATCCTGCACGCAGGTGAGTTCACTTCTTCTCCCCTAAGTCCCTCGTTGCAGTGATCCTGTTGCCAGCAGGACTCACTGTAAAATAAAAAACCTAAGCTAAACTTTTCTAAGCAGCTCTTTAGGAGAGCCACCTAGATTGCACCCTTCTCGGCCGGGCACAAAAATCTAACTGAGGCTTGGAGGAGGGTCATAGGGGGAGGAGCCAGTGCACACCACCTGATCGTAAAGCTTTACTTTTGTGCCCTGTCTCCTGCGGAGCCGCTATTCCCCCATGGTCCTTTCAGGAACCCCAGCATCCACTAGGACGATAGAGAAACAGTCTGCCACCGCAAGAATACATGTCGTGCACAAGCGCATGACATCTATTCACATTAAATGGAGAGCTTGGGGGAAGTCCAGCAACTCCGTAGGTGCTTCGCACACAACCATCAGTGACGCTGATGGCTGAAGCGTGCCCCCTTTAGTGACGTTAAGGGGGTTGCACCACCCCAATGGCGATGCCAGCGGGAAGGTGCCCCCTTTTTGGACACGTGCGTACTTAGTAACATCACCGCTTCTGCGCCCTACCCACCACGAATTCTAAATCAGAATATAAATAAAATTAAGATAAAAGTTCTAAGGGTATCCGGATGATGGGTCAACAGTCAAAAGGTAGACAAGTGTTTTTTATTTTAAACATTTTTTCAACTTTATCATTGCATGGCGAGTCGACCTTTTTATTGTGTCAACATTTTTCACATGTCGGCCTTTTATGGTCAACCTAGACAGTGTCACCCTTTTCACTGTTGACCATTTGACCTTTAACTAGTTCTAAGTAACCTTGGAATATACAGGGGGGGGGGGGGGGGGGGATGAGGAGGCTTGCGCATCGGATGCCTTGCAATACTCTGTCAGTCCTCGGGACCACCATCACGCACTACCAATCTCAGTGCCGTATTTAAGGTCCTTAAAACACTTGTATAAAGTGGTCTGTATAGACTACTGCTGCCAGATCAGCAGTCAAGAATTTTACAGGCCAGGCCAAAACCACTTCGTGCCCTCATTCATTACCATGGGGCTTTTGTATTAATTAAAAACATCTCATTACTAATAAACCAAGGACATTTAAAAAGCCTGTTTAATCATTTCATAAATCTATTGCTACTGGGCCGGAACAACTACAAGCAGCTCCAGCACTTGATTAATCTCGCTCTGGAGATGGAAGATGAGCGATTTGGATCTGATCGTTATGCTGCTGCTGTAAGGTGGAGAGTAAGTAATTAATTCTTATGTGCACATTATTTACTAGTAGTTCAATTAGCTCTCAAAGGCTGATGTAAATAAATACTGACCCAGCCATTAAAGGCTGGACAGGCTGCGACATTGCTATATGACATACAGTTAATTGTGTCTGGGACTTAATATCATCCAATTACATACCTCTAATCAAAATGCTCCTGAACATAAGGGACTTTTATGCTCTGCTCCTAACTCCATAAACCTTCAAAACTCATTCACATTCCTTATAAGACCCAAACAATCATAAGATAACACTAAAATTGAAGCCAGTTTAGGACTCGTCTGGGATACAGCAGTGAATCTCCGCTATGTGGGACTTATTCTGAGTCAGATGCAAAGTGGCTGTATCTGTGGACAGGTGCAGAAGCCAGATTTACTAATGTATGCTAGTGCCAGTTTCTGTACAGCTAATGCAGGGGTCCAGGTGTCTGCAGCTGGAAACGCATGTCGCCCACAGCTGCAATAGTCATCCCCCATGCTAGCTGCAAGAGATACCTCAGAACTGGCTTCACCTCACTACACTTGCGAGACAGAATCGCACGTAGCTGTAGATACACTCCCACATGTGGGGGAGGTTGTGTGTGATCACATTGTCACCTCCCAGTTCCCGCCCCAAAATGCCCAATTTCAAAGAAAGACAGATCCAGCCAAGTTCCGTCCAACTCAGAATAGGACGGACACAGGCAAAGAAGGGTAAATTCCAATCTGTACATGTGCTATATGCCAACACTCGCAGATTGTGCCCATGCACAGAGATCCGTCCAAATCAGAATCAGCCCGTGTTGGGTAAACAAATGCCTGGCTGGGTGTTATTGACCTACTATATTAAATAAAAATCTTCTCTACATGTGCAAATTAGAATGACCAGTCAATCAATAGCAATTGTAGCTAAACATTTTTTAGTGTTCACGCTAGGCTGTTTTAGCAAGGTGCCACGCCCTGCGCATGGCATCTATTCACAGTAAGGGAAGAACTTTGGGGGTGACGAGGACAGGTTGGCATACCCCCTATTGGTGAAGTGGACGGACTGGCACACTCCCCCCATTTGTGCAGCGGAGAGGGCCGAATCGCTCCCAATAGTGATGCCGGCGGGGCCTGTGCGCACTCCCTTTCCGAGGGCGTGCAGCCCTTCCCGCACTTCTGCGCCTTGCCCTTCCCACATCCTAGCAAGAACACTTATTTTCTAAATAGAGCATTGCACGAATAGCAGTAACCAGCTGAGACCAATACCCCTTTCCTCCATACAGACTGCTGGGAATATTTCATTTTAATGTCCAGTTAAGTTGTGCGAGATGAAATATCCAGCACAGCGTACAGATATATAAAAGTAATATATTATCCACAGTTTGAAGCTAAAGTGATGCTACTGAAGTGGAGATCAGGGCACAACCAGAACTGTTGTGCCACCAATATGAGTCCCCTGGAGCTATGTGGTGCCAGACAGTTCCAATATCCCTGGCTGAGTGGAGAATCGGCCCCTAAGCTAAGCAGAGCAGTGACACCAAACTGGTTTTTGATGGCAGCAGAGGGGTTTTTGGTGAATCCAAGGTCTCCTGATGGTAATGATGCAGTATCAGTACACATAACGTGCACAGACACCACTTCGCCCCATATCAGAGGACACATTTACCCCTGTGTTTGAAAAATGGCAGAAGCCAATCGGTTGGTAGTTTCTCTCTCTCTCCACAGCTTTGTACATCAGTTTCTAATATTACAAAATGACTGGGTCCCACATGCACTAATAACAATTACAATGTCCATAGGCTAAACCATACAGTTCATTTATATTCATTCTCTTTATATATTGGGGATGAATTTACTGTGAGTGGTGCAGTCTAAGGTCATTCAGATGCGGATTCTTATTCTAGGATCATGTTGCTTAGCCAATGAGAGAGCTCCCCTTTGGCAGATCAGACTGTAGATGCAGAGAGAATGCTGGAAACGCTTTAGCATTCAGTACAGTCGTCTCTCTGCCTTGTGACAGCGAGATCCCTGCCTCCGTGTGCCTCTAGTCAGTGTACACAGCCCTGCTGGGAGATGATCAGGGCAGACAGCGCAAGACTCCTCTGCTATCCCACCATACCGATGTGGGTCGTTTCCAAACCGGCCTCCATCAACAGACCGCGCTGGGAGTCTGGCTCATTGTTGTATTCACCATGGTAACTTTTATATTAAAATAAATGTCTATCGGCCATTTGAATGTGAGCTACTTGTAGTGTCACATTTGTAGCTGATGGATGAATGTAGCGCAGGCTGTACATGTTACAGGACACAGAGCATACTGGCAGCATGCATGGAACTGCAAAGGAAGCAACTGCATGAGAGCGTGTGATGAGCAATGGGAGACATGTAATGAATGAGGCAAGTATGCAGTGTTGTCACTAGAGGGGAATTTACTATATAGTGGTTTTAAAACGCATGACTTTGGGTGGTCTTTCAGCGGCACTTGAGGCTTTGTTTTTTTGGGTTGTTTTTTTTTTTTTTAAACACATGGCAACTAATGCACTTGATGAAACTCAAGACATCTGTATGATCTTACGGGGGAAAGAATATGGAAGAGTTTACTAAAATCCTGATACTGGACAATAAAAAAGTGTTTTCCAGCTGCAGCAATACCATCAGCTCAGTTATTCATCTATGAACCATAAAAATCTGCTTCATGCAACAGAACGTCATATTGGAAATTAAAACAATTACTGCTGAAACCTTTAAGAACAGAAACTGCTGGTAATGAAAATCCTAGTGCTAAATCTAGACTTGGTGGATTAGATTGGTGTTAATGCTTTTCATTGGCCGAGGTTTCCTCATTTACCGATACCACAGAACAGTGCTAACAACTCACTCAGATAAGATAGCATTTTTAGAGATACAAGGATGGGGATGAGCAGCATAGATAGAGGTGTAAAACAAACACAAAGAGAAACAGCTAATTATTGGCACAATCTAGTGTATATTATTACTGATTAGGTTGCCTGAGTGGTTCAAAGCACAATAAAAGTGGGGATTCAATTGTTTTTAGCCGAGTGTAAGTAATGGGCACCTGAAGGGCAATATTCAATTGTTCTGCAGATGGGTGCCATTGCCGTGGGCAGCCATTACTTTTTGCATCCAAATGCAGCAGGTTTAGCATAAAGTGGCTAAACACAAGCAAAGTATTGGAGTGTGCTGCCAAAACCGTTTGGGCACCCAAAAACCCAACTTTGGCCAATTTCCACTTGCCGCCTCAAGAGGGTGCTGAGGGCACCCAAACAATTCAATTTCCCCCAAAGACGGAGATGGAAAGCCCTATACAGTTTTTAAGGTATCACCACTTTTTCTTTTTTATGGAAAGAAATTTACTACAGTATATGAAATGTTTATTAGATCTGTTTGCTCCTTTTAAGCCCCAGGATTCCTCATGGCGTAGATGGCTATTGAGTATTCAATAGTAACGAGGCAATACTAATTGTATAAAACCAGCCCCAGTATGAAACATTCAGTGGCCCATTCAGGCTGGGAGAGGAAAGTCTGAAAGAAAAGCCAACAATCGCACTGCATCCTGGTCAGACTGCAACAGGTATTTCATGACCCGGTATTTCAACCCTAGTCGTGAGCAGGGTTGAACATGTCTTCAACCCGGCTCACTGTGCGATATGAACGGGAGCTGGGTCGATGCGACCTGTTTCCCGTTAACTTTCTGTGTACAGGCAGCACTTGGAGATCATGTGATCTCCAAGCACCGCCCCTACTGCATCACCGCTGACGGGTTACAGTCAGCGGCGGCGGGGAGCCTGAGGCGAGTGGTACATTGGGAGCTACCGTGTGTGACCCACCTCAGGTAGTCTGAAAGGGGTATAACTGAACACTGTTTCAAATAGTGTCACAGCGGCCCTTGAAACCTCGTTCACACCATAGGCTAGACACGCAGGTGAGTGGCAGGTTTCTGACGGTGCTTGAAGATGACATCATCTTCAACTGCCGTGATCCGGCTCTCCACAGGCTTTTAATGGGACCTGGATGGCCCATTTACACTGTATCATTACCGGGGTCCAACTCTAGTAGCTACCTGGGTCGGATTCCCTGGTCACTGGACCCTGGTTATTTTTCAAGAACTCTTTTCCACTGAGCCACGACCCAGGTTAGTGCGGCAGTGAAAAAGGAGTATTGAGTGTATCCATACAGCCATGTGAGAATGACAGAGCATATTTTACCAAACATGCCTTAATAATTACATCTGGAATTCCAAGAGAAGACCGACCATTTCCAGACCATAAATGTTATGGGGACAAAACTGGTATAATAAATTGATAATTATGTAAATGCTGGACACTGCACTCAGTTTTGTTATAGATAGGGAATCCATTAACAAGAATGTATAGGCCTTTTGCTTTCTGTATAAAGTTCTCTTCTCCCCACACTTGCAAACCTAAAACAGGACATTACATTTAAAAATCCCCTGCCGGTCCTGACACTTGCTGTCTCATTAAAATGGTTTAAACTCACTATAGTAAGAGCCACTTTAAAGATCATGTCTGTGCAGCACAAATCATTAACTTTACTTTCCCCTTTCTGGATTTAAGAAAAATTTGTACAACTCGTTTTTAACAATTTGAGGACCTACCCATTAGCAGTTTACTAGATGAATTAAAACTGCATGAAATCTATACTATATAAATTCCTGTGACTAAAGTCCAGCCTATTTGGCAATCTAGCAAAGCGCTTTCAGCCTAACAGTTTCTGTTTTGCTGCAAACATATGGAAGCAACACTGCTTCTTACCGATTCGATTTTAAAGTGCTATCATGCCAATGTAGCAGGCATATTCTCTCATGGGACGTCAGAAACTAAGTAACTTCAGTAATATTATGGATTAGACATAAAGAATGGCAATAATTAAATGCTAACTTTAGTTCCTGCTCCAAATCTTTACGGGCATTGGATAATATATAGGATCAGATCAGAAAGCTTTAATGAGAACGTTGTATCTGTCACCGAAACAGAACCACAAAAGGTGTTTTCTACAGACAACCAAAGGGAATTTTTCACTTGACCATGTGAATCACAATTCCTATTTCACTCCTGTGCCCAAAGCTGCAGTGTGTGTGTGTGTTGCAAGCTATTTGATCCAGGATATTTATTCTGTCTTCTTTGGGCTACTCACTTTTTCACTTTGCTGTCTAATATCAGCGGCTCCATTATGCAAATGAGAGGGAACAGACAGATTAGGCAGCCCTCTGGTAGTAAAGTAAGAAAGACGGTCTCTGACACTGCACTTTAAGAAGAGGAAAGGACAGAAAAAAGTAATTACAAAAGTTCCTTTATATTGTCAACAAGTAATCGTGTTTAGGATTAGTTCTATGCAAAGAGCAAGACCTGAAAATGAACAAGGTGACAGCAAACAAGAAGCAGATCATAAATAGATAAGAGAGTTAAAATTTGGGCATAATACACATCTATAGTACTGAAACAGAAGTGTTCAATTAAACAGAAAAACAAAAGCATATTATTTGAGACCAGTGGCTTAGCACAATTTATAGTCGTGATGTTAATAAGCCAGGCTACATCAGACATTGCAATCAACAACCAGTAATTCTCTAGCTGAAACAAGTCACAGCATGAACTAACTGTTCACCCAATGTCTCATACACATAGCTTTTTCCCTGTGCTTGCGGTACACAGTTTGAGTGGCGATCACTGCAGGTTAGCCTTGTTTGAATACTAAGCCCGACAAGAGGTTGGGAGACAACAAACTGACTACACAGACATGTGAAAATGTGATACTCCAGTCTCCAAATACGAGTATGCAGCTTTACGGGAAGTAATTTTGTTTGTATAGCAATTAATTTCCATTTGACAAGGATCATGGATCTTACACTGCTTGTTGTAGGAAGGAAAATGTAGCATAAAAAATTATGAGAGTAATGGCCAATAAAGAGCTCATCTGGCTGGACAACCATGATGCTAGCGACAGCCTGGTTTTCTTACGACGGGGACAGAAGTGATGGCCACAAAGCGCTGTGTCAGCATCGCAGATAGCACACATAGAAACACAGAATTTAACGGCAGATAAGAACCTCTTGGCCCATATAGTCTGCCCATGTACACACACACACACACACCTACACACTAGGGCAAATTTTTGTTGGAAGCCAATTAACCTACTAGTACATTTTTGGATTGTAGGAGGAAACCCAGGCAAGTACAGGGAGAATATTCAAACTCCACAGTTAGGGGCTTAGCAGGAATCAAACCCATGACCTCAGCGCTGTGAGGTACTAATGGTAATATTACGGGTGTAGTACGGTATGCTGGCACTCGGGCTCCCGGCGACCAGCATACCGGCGCCGGGAGCCCAACCGCCGGCATACCGACAGTGTGGCGAGAGCTAAGGAGCTCCTTGCAGGCTCGCTGGGCTCGCCACGCTGCAGGCACGGTGGCGCGCCACACTATTTTATTCTCCCTCCAGGGGGGTCGTGGACCCCCACGAGGGAGAATAGCTGTCGGTATGCCAGGTGTCGGGATATTACACCAGCCGTACTTCCCCTCACACCCCAGAGATTTGCAGGAGAATGTGCAATGTTGAGGTAGTGTAACACTCTGTTATATGTGCGGCTGCACTCTACAGAGAAATGAATTGCCCCCTGGAGCTGTGAGAACACTGCAAATAAACGTCCCCATTCACTGCAACGTACAGACTCACATGTATAATGCATGCAATGTATTGTGCAGGACCAGATCTGCTGTCTGCAGTTAAGTAGCTGAAATGGGACAGTTGTGATACATGGAATGATTGACAGACCACTAACACACACATACATATACACACACAGGGTTATGACAACAATACAACTGTAATGGGAGAATTACAGTTGTTAGATCGCCTGAGATACATGCCCTGTATAGGAGCAGTGGTCTTGAAACCTTGTCCCCCAATGTAATCATAGATGACCTGGAATAGCATTAAAGTGTACAACTGGGATTATCATCACATAACACACACACATTGTCACACATATAAATCCCAGCGGCTGGGGTGTAACCCATCATTATGCCATATACCCTGCCGCACACTGTACTGAGCATATGCCAGTTGGCAAGACATGGGTACGGCCCTAACCTCCACACTGCACAGGCACAGCACAACTCATGACCCCGACATACACATCCGCACAACGCTAACACGCCCGGTGCCCGCAGGCTGGAAACCGGGGAACCAGAACTAGCCACCTGCGGCCTCACTCACCAGCAGCACCGCGTCCATTTTACTCAGTTCTGCAGACGTGGAGCAATGCGTGGGTTGGCCAGCAGCGCTGTCAGTCTGCATAGATTATCCCGCCCCCTGCCCTTTCTGATTGAATAGAGTCAGAAAGAAGGTGGGACGTTGCGTTCTGAGTCCTCTCATTGGTTACATGACTGACAGTAACACGTACGACTTCTCCTATGTACGGGTGGAAGCTATTCTTATTGGTTAATGGTTTTCTATGGTGGTTTTCGTTGTCGCTGTTGATTGCCTCGTTGTGACTGGACTCATCTCTTAAGTGTCGAGTTCAGATCCGGCTTTGCGCTGATTGGTTCGTTTACGTCATGAAAGGCAGTACCGGCTTTTGATTGGTGCGTCAACAATGAAAGCGTTAGTTCAGTTGCTATGGTAACTGATTGCTGCCTGTTGTTCCGGTGCAGTCGTGTCCCGAATTATTATGGGATATCCGCTGGCCTCAACCATGACCTACAGTAGTCTACTATAATGTATATGTACTATGTATGAGAGTTTTAAATGTTAGCAAAACATGAATGCGTTGAAATAGTGTAAATATATATATATATATATATATATATATATATATATATATATATATATATATATATATATATATATATATATATATATATAGTGCTTAAAGTGGTCTTAAGAGGTGGTAGAACTCATCCCACCCCGCTGGCAACTGTGCAATAAATAGAATGCGAGTGCCGCAAAAAAAGGGGGCGTACCCAAAAGAAAGGCGTGGCCATGTAATAATATTCCTAATTCAAATTACGCCGCACATTAGCACAATCTTACATTACATCACATAGTAGTGTCCCTTATTCATGTTATTACACACATTAGTGCCCCTTATACACAAAGCCCACAGTAGTGTAAATACCAAATTGCTTTCTAACAAGTATTTAAAATGCCCGCTCTAATATATACTGCAGACGCCAGGCGCATCTTATTACCATATACGATAAATGTGTGCTGTACATCTCAAAACACTACATCCCTTAAGAGAAAAGAATACACCCACACCTTATCTGAGTTCCAAAGCTCATTGATGTATATATTTGTTATTAAAAATAAGAATTTACTTACCGATAATTCTATTTCTCGGAGTCCGTAGTGGATGCTGGGGTTCCTGAAAGGACCATGGGGAATAGCGGCTCCGCAGGAGACAGGGCACAAAAGTAAAGCTTTCCGATCAGGTGGTGTGCACTGGCTCCTCCCCCTATGACCCTCCTCCAAGCCAGTTAGGTACTGTGCCCGGACGAGCGTACACAATAAGGGAGGAATTTTGAATCCCGGGTAAGACTCATACCAGCCACACCAATCACACCGTACAACTTGTGATCTAAACCCAGTTAACAGTATGATAACAGCGGAGCCTCTGAAAAGATGGCTCACAACAATAATAACCCGATTTTTGTAACTATGTACAAGTATTGCAGATAATCCGCACTTGGGATGGGCGCCCAGCATCCACTACGGACTCCGAGAAATAGAATTATCGGTAAGTAAATTCTTATTTTCTCTATCGTCCTAGTGGATGCTGGGGTTCCTGAAAGGACCATGGGGATTATACCAAAGCTCCCAAACGGGCGGGAGAGTGCGGATGACTCTGCAGCACCGAATGAGAGAACTCCAGGTCCTCCTTAGCCAGGGTATCAAATTTGTAGAATTTAGCAAACGTGTTTGCCCCTGACCAAGTAGCTGCTCGGCAAAGTTGTAAAGCCGAGACCCCTCGGGCAGCCGCCCAAGATGAGCCCACCTTCCTTGTGGAATGGGCATTTACATATTTTGGCTGTGGCAGGCCTGCCACAGAATGTGCAAGCTGAATTGTATTACACATCCAACTAGCAATAGTCTGCTTAGAAGCAAGAGCACCCAGTTTGTTGGGTGCATACAGGATAACAGCAAGTCAGTTTTCCTGACTCCAGCCGTCCTGGAACATATTTTCAGGGCCCTGACAACATCTAGCAACTTGGAGTCCTCCAAGTCCCTAGTAGGTGCAAGGCACCACAATAAGCTGGTTCAGGTGAAACACTGACACCACCTTAGGGAGAGAACTGGGGACGAGTCCGCAGCTCTGCCCTGTCCGAATGGACAAACAGATATGGGCTTTTTTGAGAAAAAAACCACCAATTTGACACTCGCCTGGTCCAGGCCAGGGCCAAGAGCATGGTCACTTTTCATGTGAGATGCTTCAAATCCACAGATTTGACTGGTTTTAAACCAATGTGATTTGAGGAATCCCAGAACTACGTTGAGATCCCACAGTGCCACTGGAGGCACAAAAGGGGGTTGTATATGCAATACTCCCTTGACAAACTTCTGGACTTCAGGAACTGAAGCCAATTCTTTCTGGAAGAAAATCGACAGGGCCGAAATTTGAACCTTAATGGACCCCAATTTGAGGCCCATAGACACTCCTGTTTGCAGGAAATGCAGGAAACGACCGAGTTGAAATTTCTTTGTGGGGCCTTCCTGGCCTCACACCACGCAACATATTTTCGCCACATGTGGTGATAATGTTGTGCGGTCACCTCCTTTCTGGCTTTGACCAGGGTAGGAATGACCTCTTCCGGAATGCCTTTTTCCCTTAGGATCCGGCTTTCCACCGCCATGCCGACAAACGCAGCTGCGGTAAGTCTTGGAACAGACATGGTACTTGCTGAAGCAAGTCCCTTCTTAGCGGCAGAGGCCATAAGACCTCTGTAAGCATCTCTTGAAGTTCCGGGTACCAAGTCCTTCTTGGCCAATCCGGAGCCATGAGTATAGTTCTTACTCCTCTACGTCTTATAATTCTCAGCACCTTAGGTATGAGAAGCAGAGGAGGGAACACATACACCGACTGGTACACCCACGGTGTTACCAGAACATCCACAGCTATTGCCTGAGGGTCTCTTGACCTGGCGCAATACCTGTCCCGTTTTTTGTTCAGACGGGACGCCATCATGTCCACCTTTGGTATTTCCCAACGGTTTACAATCATGTGGAAAAAACTTCCCGATGAAGTTTCCACTCTCCCGGGTGGAGGTCGTGCCTGCTGAGGAAGTCTGCTTCCCAGTTTCCATTCCCGGGATGAAACACTGCTGACAGTGCTATCACATGATTTTCCGCCCAGCGAAAAGTCCTTGCAGTTTTTGCCATTGCCCTCCTGCTTCTTGTGTCGCCCTGTCTGTTTACGTGGGCGACTGCCGTGATGTTTTTCCCACTGGATCAATACCGGCTGACCTTGAAGCAGAGGTCTTGCAAAGCTTAGAGCATTATAAATTTACCCTTAGCTCCAGTATATTTATGTGGAGAAAAGTCTCCAGACTTGATCACACTCCCTGGAAATTTTTTCCTTGTGTGACTGCTCCCCAGCCTCTCGGGCTGGGCTCCGTGGTCACCAGCATCCAATCCTGAATGCCGAATCTGCGGCCCTCTAGAAGATGAGCACTCTATAACCACCACAGGAGAGACACCCTTGTCCTTGGATATAGGGTTATCCGCTGATGCATCTGAAGATGCGATCCGGACCATTTGTCCAGCAGATCCCACTGAAAAATTCTTGCGTGAAATCTGCCGAATGGAATTGCTTCGTAGGAAGCCACCATTTTTACCAGGATCCTTGTGCAATGATGCACTGTTTTTAGGAGGTTCCTGACTAGCTCGGATAACTCCCTGGCTTTCTCTTCCGGGAGAAACACCTTTTTCTGGACTGTGTCCAGAATCATCCCTAGGCACAGCAGACGTGTCGTCGGGATCAGCTGCGATTTTGGAATATTTAGAATCCACCCGTGCTGTTGTAGCAGTATCCGAGATAGTGCTACTCCGACCTCCAACTGTTCCCTGGACTATGCCCTTATCAGGAGATCGTCCAAGTAAGGGATAATTAAGACGCCTTTTCTTCGAAGAAGAATCATTATTTCGGCCATTACCTTGGTAAAGACCCGGGGTGCCGTGGACAATCCAAACGGCAGCGTCTGAAACTGATAGTGACAGTTCTGCACCACGAACCTGAGGTACCCTTAGTGAGAAGGGCAAATTTGGGACATAGAGGTAAGCATCCCTGATGTCCCGGGACATAGAGGTAAGCATCCCTGATGTCCCGGGACACTATATAGTCCCCTTCTTCCTGGTTCGTTATCACTGCTCTGAGTGACTCCATCTTGATTTGAACCTTTGTAAGTGTTCAAAAAAAATTTTTTAGAATAAGTCTCACCTAGCCTTCTGGCTTCAGTACCACAATATAGTGTGGAATAATACCCCTTTTCTTGTAGTAGGAGGGGTAATTTAATTATCACCTGCTGGAATACAGCTTGTGAATTTTTTCCCATACTGCCTCCTTGTCGGAGGGAGACCTTGGTAAAGCAGACTTCAGGAGCCTGCGAAGGGGAAACGTCTCGACATTCCAATCTGTACCCCTGGGATACTACTTGTAGGATCCAGGGGTCCTGTACGGTCTCAGCGCCATGCTGAGAACTTGTCAGAAGCGGTGGAACGCTTCTGTTCCTGGGAATGGGCTGCCTGCTGCAGTCTTCTTCCCTTTCCTCTATCCCTGGGCAGATATGATCTTATAGGGACGAAAGGACTGAGGCTGAAAAGACGGTGTCTTTTTCTGCAGAGATGTGACTTAGGGTAAAAACGGCGGATTTTCCAGCAGTTGCCGTGGCCACCAGGTCCGATGGACCGACCCCAAATAACTCCTCTTCCTTTATACGGCAATACACCTTTGTGCCGTTTGGAATCTGCATCACCTGACCACTGTCGTGTCCATAACATCTTCTGGCAGATATGGACATCGCATTTACTCTTGATGCCAGAGTGCAAATATCCCTCTGTGCATCTCGCATATATAGAAATGCATCCTTTAAATGCTCTATAGTCAATAAAATACTGTCCCTGTCAAGGGTATCAATATTTTTAGTCAGGGAATCCGACCAAGCCACCCAGCTCTGCACATCCAGGCTGAGGCGATCGCTGGTCGCAGTATAACACCAGTATGTGTGTATATACTTTTTATGATATTTTCCAGCCTCCTGTCAGCTGGTCCTTGAGGACGGCCCTATCTATAGACGGTACCGCCACTTGTTTTGATAAGCGTGTGAGCGCCTTATCCACCCTAAGGGGTGTTTCCCAACGCGCCCTAACTTCTGGCGGGAAAGGGTATACCGCCCATAATTTTCTATCGGGGGGAACCCACGCATCATCACACACTTTATTTAATTTATCTGATTCAGGAAAAACTACGGTAGTTTTTTCACATCCCACATAATACCCTCTTTTGTGGTACTTGTAGTATCAGAAATATGTAACACCTCCTTCATTGCCTTTAACGTGTGGCCCTAATAAGGAATACGTTTGTTTATTCACCGTCGACACTGGATTCAGTGTCCCTGTCTGTGTCTGTGTCGACCGACTAAAGTAAACGGGCGTTTTAAAAACCCCTGACGGTGTTTTTGAGACGTCTGGACCGGTACTAATTGTTTGTCGGCCGTCTCATGTCGTCAACCGACCTTGCAGCGTGTTGACATTATCACGTAATTTCCTAAATAAGCCATCCATTCCGGTGTCGACTCCCTAGAGAGTGACATCACCATTACAGGCAATTGCTCCGCCTCCACACCAATATCGTCCTCATACATGTCGACACACACGTACCGACACACAGCAGACACACAGGGAATGCTCTTAACGAAGACAGGACCCCACTAGCCCTTTGGGGAGACAGAGGGAGAGTTTGCCAGCACACACCAAAAGCGCTATATATGACAGGGATAGCCTTATAATAAGTGCTCCCTGTATAGCTGCTTTTATAATATAATTTTTGCCACTATTTTGCCCCCCCCTCTCTTGTTTTACCCTGTTTCTGTAGTGCAGTGCAGGGGAGAGATCTGGGAGCCGTCCTGACCAGCGGAGCTGTGTAAGGAAAATGGCGCTGTGTGCTGAGGAGATAGGCCCCCCCCCTTTTCCGGCGGGCTCGTCTCCCGCTCTTTAGTGTATTCAGGCAGGGGTTAAATATCTCCATATAGCCCCGGAGGCTATATGTGAGGTATTTTTTAGCCAAATAGGTTTTCATTTGCCTCCCAGGGCGCTCCCCTCCCAGCGCCCTGCACCCTCAGTGACTGCCGTGTGAAGTGTGCTGAGAGGAAAATGGCGCACAGCTGCAGTGCTGTGCGCTACCTTTAGAAGACTGAGGAGTCTTCTGCCGCCGATTCTGGACCTCTTCATGTTTCAGCATCTGCAAGGGGGCCGGCGGCGAGGCTCCGGTGACCATCCAGGCTGTACCTGTGATCGTCCCTCTGGAGCTGATGTCCAGTAGCCAAGAAGCCAATCCATCCTGCACGCAGGTGAGTTCACTTCTTCTCCCCTAAGTCCCTCGTTGCAGTGATCCTGTTGCCAGCAGGACTCACTGTAAAATAAAAAACCTAAGCTAAACTTTCTCTAAGCAGCTCTTTAGGAGAGCCACCTAGATTGCACCCTTCTCGGCCGGGCACAAAAATCTAACTGGCTTGGAGGAGGGTCATAGGGGGAGGAGCCAGTGCACACCACCTGATCGGAAAGCTTTACTTTTGTGCCCTGTCTTTCGGAGCCGCTATTCCCCATGGTCCTTTCAGGAACCCCAGCATCCACTAGGACGATAGAGAAAGGATATGTATTCAATATATCACACTGCACAGTATACATATAGTTACATGGTTACAATTTATACAGTAAGCAGTTAATACATACAGTTACAGTAAAGTATATACTTACCGATAATTTCATTTCTTCGAGATACTCCATGGCAGCCATTACTCTGGGATTTATACCTACTCCTAGATTTTAGACAGGAAGTTTTTTTCTATTTTAGGCTCCGCCCCCCTGGGAATATAGGTCCGACCGCCCCTGGCTTCCCCAGTCTTTGAGTGTCTCCTTGACGGAGCCTAAGAAAAAACAAAGATATATTGAGGTGGGAAAAAACTAGGCTGCCATGGAGTATCTCGAAGAAATGAAATTATCGGTAAGTATAATTTGGTACTTTCTTCTACGCTACTCCATGGCAGCCATTACTCTGGGATATACCAAAGCATCCTAGTAGGGAGGGAAATAAACCACACAGAGCCCAAATGATGCTTAAAGTAAATTTTTAAGCAGTTGCTTCCTTCAGTACTGTTTCTCCAAAGTGACCACCAGAGACATCTAAGCCATAGTGTCTGGTGAATGTATGGATGGACGACCATGTCGCTGCCGTACATATCTCTTTAATCGACACCTGCGCTCTTCTTGCCCAGGATGTAGCCACAGCCCTCGTAGAGTGTGCCTTAATGTGGTCTGGAACTGGTCGGCCATTTTCTTGATAGGTGAATGCAATCAATTCCGTGATCCATCTAGCAATCGTGTTTTTAGAAGGTGATTCACCTCTTTTGACTCCAGAGTGTAGAACAAACAGATTTTTAGCTTTCCGGAAGCCTTTCACTCTCTCTAAGTATATAGAGACTGCCCGCAAAACATCCAGCATATGCAATCTTTCTTCGTAATCATCCGTTGGGTACGGAAAGAAAGATGGTAGAATGATCTCTTGACTCATATGGAAGTTTGATACTACTTTTGGCAGAAATTCAGGATTATTCTTTAATATTATTCTGTCTGGAAGAATATTCAGGTAGGGCTCCTCAGCCCAGAGAGCCTGTAGTTTTCCAACCCTTCTTGCCGAAGTTATTGCTGTGAGGAAAACTACTTTCCAGGTAAGCATTTTTAAAGAGATTTCCCGCAGAGGTTCGAAAGGTGAATCCATCAGCGTATTCAGAACAAGGTTCAGATCCCAGGTTGGCATAACTGATCTGATTCTAGGACGTTCCCTCTTGATGGCTTGACAGAATCTCTGCACCAGGTTATCCTCCGACAACTTCCTATCCAGCAATATACTTAAGGCTGATATTTGCACCTTGACGGTTGATACTGCAAGACCCATCTGAAAACCTTCGCTTAGAAACTGCAGTACCTGCGGAACTTCAACCTTAGAGATTTCGGCGTCATCTCCTAACCAATCGCCAAATTTTCTCCACACTCTATAATAGGACTTTGAAGAGATGCTCTTCCTTGCTTTCATAAGTAAGGTAACAACCTGTTCTGAAAGGTCTTTACTTCTCAGGATTGACCTCTCAACTTCCACGCCGTCAAATGAAGACTCTGTGGGTTCGGATGACAGACTGGTCCTTGTCGTAGTAACTCTGGTTCTACTGGTAAGGTCCATGGACCCTGTATCGCCATTCTGAGGACTGTGGGAAACCACACTCTGTTTGGCCAATGAGGTAGAACTATTATAACTACCGCTTTCTCCTCTCTGATTTTCTGTAGAACTCGAGGTATCATTGGTAGTGGAGGGAACACATAACTGAGGCTGAAGTTCCATCTCTGGGAGAGAGCATCTGTCCCGCTGGAATTTGGGGACTGGTACCTTGAAAAGAAATGTTTCACTTTCGTATTCTGGGATGTGGCCATCAGGTCTATCTGAGGGTACCCAAACCTCTGTGTTATTAAGTGGAACACTTGAGGATTCAGCTCCCATTCTCCCGGTAATACATCGTGTCTGCTCAGGTAATCCGCCACTAAGTTGGATTCTCCTGGAACATGAAGGGCTGTTATGGACTTTAGATTTTGTACTGCCCAATCCAAAATCTTTGCTACTTCCACCCATAGATCTCGACTTCTGGTGCCTCCTTGCCGGTTTAAATATGCCACGACTGTCACATTGTCCGAGAACACTCTCAGATGAGACTGCACCAGCACCGTCTGAAAACAACGTATCGAATTCCACACTGCCCTCATTTCTCGCTTGTTGGAAGACATGAGTTTTTCTTGGGTGGACCATGACCCCTGGCATGTGTGATTTAACAGATGACCTCCCCAACCTGTGGCACTTGCATCTGTTGTCAAGACAGCGTACTTGGGTTGCACTAAGGACACTGACCTTTGGCTTAAGCTCTGATCTATCCACCAATCCAGGGACTTCTTTGCTCCTTGAGTAAGGATTATCTTGTGGTCTAGGTCTCTGCCTATACGGACTGCTCTGATTATGTCCCACTGGAACGTTCTCATTTTCCACCTGGCCCAGGGTACTACTTCTATCGTAGAAGACAACATCCCCACAAGACGCAGGCCCAAACGGAGTAAAATGCTGACCTCTACCTGAACCAGGGATGAGAGATCTTGAATCTTTTTGCATCGGTCTTCTGACAATGCTACCATGTACTTCTTTGAATCTATCCAAACCCCTAGGAACTGTATGCCTTGTGCTGGATCTAGCTTGCTCTTCTTCCAGTTCACTAGCCAACCATGAGCTTGAAGAATCCGAAGAGTCCTCTGTACCGTTGCTATTAGAGTCGCTTTTGTACTTGCACAGATCAGCAAGTCGTCCAGGTATGGCCACAATGCTATGCCCGTCACTCTCATATGTGCCACTAGAGCTAGAAGCACTTTCGTGAAAACTCTTGGTGAGGAAGACAGGCCGAACGGCAGGCAGGTGAATTGAAGATGTTTTCCAAGGACGTAAAACCTTAGGAACCTCTGGTCGTCCTTGTGAATTGGCACATGAAAGTAGGCGTCCTTCAGATCTATAGAGGCCATAAAGTCTCCCTGCTTTATCCCTAATATTATGGTCTTCAATGTTTCCATGTGAAACCGTTTCCTTATAAGAAATTTGTTTAAACTTCTTAAATCCAGAATTGCCCTGAATTCCCCTGATGGTTTCTGAATCAAGAACATCCTGGAATAAAAACCTCTTCTCTCCTCTGCCACTGGTACCTTTACAACTGCATGTGTTTTGATGAGGTTTTTTATAATATCTTGAAAGGCTATTATCTGTTCTTTTGACGTTAGAATTTTTGACTTTACAAAATTCCGCCCCGTCAGCTTCTTTATAAATTCTATGCGATAACCCTGGGAGATTACTTTTAATACCCAGGCTTCCTGAGTTGACTCCTGCCACTGATCCGCAAATTTCCTTAATCTGCCTCCTACTGGCGCAGCACTCTGGGGCATCATATCGTCAGAATTTTCTATTGCCTCTTCTGCCAGACTGACGAAAGGACTGCCTGGTAGTTGTTGGAGTGTATCTACCATACTGCCTACCTGGCCTGTATGACCTGGCTTCCTTAAACTGCTGCTTAGGTGAAGAAACTCTAAACCTTGCTTTTCTATCATATGGCAGCTTCGCGGATTTACCGCCTGACATGACCTTGTTTATGGACTCCAGCTTACTTCCGAAGAGGCGAGAGCCTTCATAAGGAAGAGCTACCAATCTATTTTTTGAGTGGACGTCTGCTGTCCAGGTGCGCAGCCACAGTGACCTTCTAGCCGCTACAGCTGCTGCTAATGATTTTGCTGCATACTCGACTACCTCAAGAGAGGCCTCACACAGATATTCCACCGCCTTCAGTATCACAGCCAGGTCTTTCTGCAGGTGATGTCTGGATACCTGATCCTCCAAATCACGATTCAGGTTGTTCCCCCACAGCCTCAGGGTTCTGGTTGTTGACGCCATCGCTACCCCAGCCTTTAGCGTCACTGCTGATGCTTTGTGGACCTTTTTCAAGGAAATCTCAACCTTCTTGTCCATTGCATCCTTAAGCACCGCACCGTCTTCCAACAGGATGGTGGTTTTGAAAACAACTTCTGCTACTGCAGCATCCACTTTAGGTAATTCGCACCATTTAATAAATTCCTCATCCTATACTGGAACATACACTCTAACCTTTTCATATAATTGAGATGCTTGTCCGCAGTCTGCCACTGCACTGACATAATCTCCTTCATCACTTTATGCACCGGAAAACATCGGTTTTTCTTAATCCTATCCTCAAATAGAGGATCCTGAGCATCATCCTCCTGTGCTTCATCCTTAATATTTAAAGCTCTATACATATGCTTGAGTAAGCTATCCACTAGATCCAAATTAAACGACCTATCTGGCTCCTGAGCCTCCTCCGACTCTGCCGGAGAGGGACTATCATCATAATCCAATACAACGAGACTATCCGAATCCTGTGCAACGTCTAAACTTGTCTGCGACCTGGACCTTTTAGCCCCCTGAAGCTCCTTTCATTCATCCTTTGTTACGAATGACTTTTTCATCCATTCCATCAGATCCTGAATCTGCTTAGACTGGCCCTGGGGCGCTTCACAATCATCACATAACTTGCTATGTTTATCTCCAGAAAAGCTTTTCCTACATCCAGAACAAGCCAAATGATGCTTCTTTTTACATGTTCTTTTCCTAGGAACTTCAGACACACTGCAACCAAAGCAAATAGTATCCTAAACACCCTAACTACATAACATAATAAGTGCCCTAAATGAGACTGCTTACCATTCCTGGGCACATGTAGGCGTGGAGGGAGACATCTCTTTATCCATGCTGTCAAATTCTTCAGTCCAAGTATTATTCGTTCCCTTATATCTGGGAACACTGAACACTGCTCCTCTCTCACTCTCAGCGGTGGATCGCGCCATCTTGGCCACCTTTAACCCCCAGCTGCCGCCGGCGCATGCGTAGACCGATCCGCTGCAACTTCCGGGATTCAGCCGCGCACTTCCGCCCGCCGCGTCCAGCGCTGCCCTCCAGGCTCAGCGCTACTTCCGCCCTCCAGGCTCAGCGTCTTGGCGGTCACCAGCAGTAATGGGAGCCAGCAGCATCATTTAAACAGGGCGCACCTCTTCACATCCCGACGGGCCCACTCCAAAGAGGTACACAATAGTAGCAAACAGCTGTACTCCCACAGGCAGTAATTACAGTTGCTCCAATATTAACATAGTGGTATCCAGCATTTATACTGCCACAGGCAGTAATTATAATGGCGCCATCCAGCATTTGTACTGCCACAGGCAGTAATACAATGCTCCTCCATGGGTCGCGGGTGCCAAACCCCTTCCAGACGCGGCTCACAGAGGCGCATTAGCAGTGGTGCAAGTAGAAAAAATGTCTTACGGGTACTGTGTGCGCGCGCCGAAGGCGCGCGCGCAAAAAAATGGGTGTGGCCAAATGCCACATGGGGCGTGGCCAATGAAAATGGGGGCGTGATACACATATGGGGGAGGGGCAGATACACGTATGACCCCAATAGTGTCAGATACACGTTGCACCACAGTGCTAGATATACATTGCCCCACAGTGCCAGATACATATAACCCCACAGTGCCAGATACACATTGCCCCACAGTGCCAGATACACAAATGTCCCCAGAGTGCCAGATACACAAATGTCCCCAGAGTGCCAGATACACATTGCCTCACAGTGCCAGATACACATTGCCCCACAGTGCCAGATGCACATTGCCCCACAGTGCCAGATACACAAATGTCCCCAGAGTGCCAGATACACATTGCCCCACAGTGCCAGATACACATTGCCCCACAGTGCCAGATACACAAATGTCCCCAGAGTGCCAGATGCACATTGCCCCACAGTGCCAGATGCACATTGCCCCACAGTGCCAGATGCACATTGCCCCACAGTGCCAGATACACATTGCCCCACAGTGCCAGATACAGAAATGCCCCCAGAGTGCCATACATTGCCTCACAGTGTCAGATACACATTGCCCCACAGTGCTAGATACACAAATGCCCCCACTGTGTCAGATATACATTGCCCCCCGTGCCAGATACAGAAATGCCCCTACAGTGCCAGATATGCCCCCAGTGCCAGATATCCTCCAGTGCCAGGTATACATGCCCCCCTGTGCCAGATATCCCCCAGTGCCAGGTATATATGCCCCCCTGTGCTAGATATGCCCCCAGTGCCAGATATCCCCCAGTGCCAGGTATACATGCCCCCCCAGTGCCAGATATCCCCCAGTGCCAGGTATACATGCCCCCCCAGTGCCAGATATCCCCCAGTGCCAGGTATACATGCCCCCCCAGTGCCAGATATCCCCCAGTGCCAGGTATACATGCCCCCCCAGTGCCAGATATCCCCCAGTGCCAGGTATAACATGCCCCCCCAGTGCCAGATATCCCCCAGTGCCAGGTATAACATGCCCCCCCAGTGCCAGATATCCCCCAGTGCCAGGTATACATGCCCCCCTGTGCCAGATATCCCCCAGTGCCAGGTATATATGCCTCCCTGTGCCAGATATGCCCCCAGTGCCAGGTATACATGCCCCCCTGTGCCAGATATCCCCCAGTGCCAGGTATATATGCCCCCCTGTGCCAGATAAGCCCCCAGTGCCAGGTATATATGCCCCCCTGTGCCAGATATGCCCCCAGTGCCAGGTATACATGCCCCCCTGTGCCAGATATCCCCCAGTGCCAGGTATATATGCCCCCCTGTGCCAGATATGCCCCCAGTGCCAGGTATATATGCCCCCCTGTGCCAGATATGCCCCCAGTGCCAGGTATACATGCCCCCCCAGTGCCAGGTATAACATGCCCCCCTCCCCTACTCACCGCTGCCGTCGCTGTCCTCCTGTCTGTCATGTGAGGGAAGGAGAGTGCAGCCTGCGCCTCTCGTTCCCCTCAGTCTTCGGCGGGTGTCTCAGTTTAATTCAGCGCCGATCCGTGAGCCAATCAGAGCTCGCGGGTGCGAGCTCTGATTGGCTCACGGATCGGCGCTGAAGTAAACTGAAACACCCACCGGAGACTGAGGGGAACGAGAGGCGCAGGCTGCACTCTCCTGCCCTCACATCAGAGGCGTGTGCGGCGGTGCGGCGTGGGGGAGGGAGGGAAGGAAGAGGAGCGGCGGCCCGTCGGTGTGGGTACGGCGTACCCACGGCTAAATTCTTACGGGTACGCCGTACCCACCCGTACCCGCCCACTTGCACCACTGCGCATTAGGCCGGGGAAAAACCTGGTAAGCCTCATATTTGAAAAAAAAAAAAAACAAACAACTACACTTTCACTATCTAAGGAGACAGGAAAAAAGACTGGGGAAGCCAGGGGCGGTCGGACTTATATTCCCAGGGGGGCGGAGCCTAAAATAGAAAAGAACTTCCTGTCTAAAATCTAGGAGTAGGGATAAATCCCAGAGTAATGGCTGCCATGGAGTAGCGTAGAAGAAACAAAGTATTTCCAGTTTTGGTGCGCAAAAAAAACTTATATTGCAACTAGTTATGTATATCAGAGTAACGCAACCAAGTTACTCAGAAACAGTAGGTAGAGGAGAAAGTAGATGCTGTGTTTTGTCTAATGTTTGTAAGTGCATATCTGTATTAAAGCTTTGTCTGCTTTTACATACTTGCACTATCTATATTTCTTTTTTATGGTACCATTTACCTATTATGGAGTCTACATGAAAAATCCATTGCACGTCTGGAATTGATGCACCCGTTATATGCTGCATTTGCCACTACGGAAATCATATCAAGCTCAATCCAAACTTTGTGTTTGTAAGTGGATCTCTTGAATAAATACTTTATTCTTGCTTTAAACAGTCTGCACTATTATATATTTCTTGTCTTTTACATGATAAATTGTGGAACTTTATGGACTAAGAACAATCTGCTCATTTGTAGATTATTCCCTTAACGTTAAGTACTATTATTTTACCTATTCTCCACACTGGTGAAAAGTGTTTTGTATAGAGTCTTTTGAGCACAATTGTGAATGTGGTACTTTCTTTAGCGCTGGAGTGTGTATATCTACTTTCTCCTCTACATACAGTTACAGGCCAGCGATACAATTACCATTCCCTCAATGCATCCTCCTCTTAATATATCTCTCAGCAAATAAATACAGGAACTGATCTGGCAACATCTCCACCATCGTCTGGGACAAAACAGCAACTAACTCCTGTGTGATCAGCAATGTGTTATCTAGTTTGGGGGAGTGCACACATCTAGTCTAAGTGAGGGAACTTTCTCATTCATGATGAGTCACTGGTTTGTTCGTATGCTAACCAGGTTCAGCCTTGAAGACATCAAAAGGGCTGGCTTGAGTTTCCTGTCCACCACCTGTTTGGAAATGTCTATTGTTCTAATAAAAGTGACTTTAGCTTTCATACATTTAAGCATAACTACTTGTTGCAATGTCCTACAATTTAATAACAAGTATCAAATTGATATACACATTAATCTGGTTGCTCTAATACCAAATATAACAGGTCTATCTTGCTTCGTTCCAATAATACACATACATGACATTACTCCATTATATAATTTTAAATCATTATGATGCCTGGCGCTTGATATTATTATAATTATGTGCTGTATGAAATATGTGTCGAATCCATCTCTGTGGCATGTCCGTGTAAATGCGTATGTTACCATATATTGCTGTGCTCGCTGCGCGTATTTGCAAGTATAGCGACTCTCTATGTAATATTTTTGACTTTGACAGTCCACCCTTTGGCAGTAAACAATAACTACCATCAATTATTAACTTAAGAAAAAAAAAATATTTCAGACAATAATCGGTGACCTAGACACAAGTTTCTATTCATTTTGGAAATCAGATGTTTGACCATATTTGGGGAAGACAGGGAGGAGGACGAGACATCCTCTATATGCACTCGGCGGTCACGGGACCACTGGTTGGGTGTGGGACAACATTCAACCTATAGAGTATGCTGGGACTGTGCTTTGGCCTATAATGTCTGATTTGGACGAACATTTCACACATACATGTACCTACGTCTTTGTACACTGATGTTTGGATTCGATTGAGGTTCTGCTGGGTAGATGAAGAAGACACAAACAAATCGTGAAAGTGACATATAAAACTTTCATGATCTACATATATTTCTATCATTTTCTGAACATTGTTTCCATTTCTGGAATGTATGCTAGGTCTGTTTAATCATTGAACAAGGGTTATAAATAGTGTCCTTCCTAAATAACATAAACCTTCGGAGTTCGGGGAGAGCTACTCATAAACATTTCTTCCACATATATTAATGAGCTCTTTATCTGCAATGTGTGAATAGCCATTGTCTGATTGTTCCTGATTACCTCCGAACTCCATAACTACTAGACCTCTGATTTTTCTCTGGCTTTAACAAACTGGTCGGCTAATCCTGGGATCCTATAAGGAAACCACTCCTTCCTCCAGAACCAGTTCCAGTCCCACACTCGACTCCTCATAAAAAAAAACCTCGCAAAAATAGAATGTCCTGAAAAAAAAAAATGTTTGTCAGCGGGAAAGAGAGAAAAGAGAAATAGAACAAAACAACTCTTGTTCATAACAAATAAATTACAATGACTGGTCTTTCTGCAATCCTTTAGTATGCTCAGGTGGTGTTCAACAGTGCCGCCTCTCAGTCTTCACGGAACAGAGTCTCTGGTGATACTTTTGCGATCTCACTCCATTTACGAGTTCCTTCCGGACTACCGACTTTCCTGCAATGGGAATCGTGGACCCAAGTCTCTCTCTCGGCTGCTGTCACTGGGATAGTGCTGTCAACAAAACTTAGACGGTCCTTCCCACCTGTCTATTAGGCAACCTGAGCGTAAGAACAATCACACAGTCTCTTGGTTCACAATCAAGACAGTTAGTATTTGGCATACCAGCAATCAACAGTTTCAAGTTCTTTTGTCAAGTTCTCAAATGCTGGCTCATCTCGATAAAGTACTGTACTGTCACCTCATTGGTGTATTTCTGATCATTGTGCGGATCAATCATGACATGAGGTTGTCATCCAAAAACAACAAAAAAGACACAAATATCAAAAGAAAAACAAATTTTGAAGAGGGTGATTCGTTAAGTGAAGATCTGGGAGTGGTTCCGATGCTATATAATACTAGTGGCAGTATCTATGATCATAATCGTACAATTTCAAGCTTTGCTCCTACTTCTAGGGGTACCATTATCTGCACTCAAATTTCTCTGACGTCCTAGTGGATGCTGGGAACTCCGTAAGGACCATGGGAATAGACGGGCTCCGCAGGAGACTGGGCACTCTAAAAGAAAGATTAGGTACTATCTGGTGTGCACTGGCTCCTCCCTCTATGCCCCTCCTCCAGACCTCAGTTAGAATATGTGCCCGGCCAGAGCTGTATGCTCCTAGTGGGCTCTCCTGAGCTTGCTAGAAAGAAAGTATTTGTTAGGTTTTTTATTTTCAGTGAGATCTGCTGGCAACAGACTCACTGCTATGTGGGACTGAGGGGAGTGAAGCAAACCTACCTGCTTGCAGCTAGCTTGTGCTTCTTAGGCTACTGGACACCATTATCTCCAGAGGGTTCGAACACAGGGCCTGACCTCGATCGTCCGTTCCCGGAGCCGCGCCGCCGTCCCCCTTGCAGAGCCAGAAAACAGAAGAGAAGCGATGAAATCGGCGGCAGAAGACTCCTGTCTTCATTAAGCTAGCGCACAGCACCGCAGCTGTGCGCCATTGCTCCCACAGCACACCACACACTCCGGTCACTGTAGGGTGCAGGGCGCTGGGGGGGGGGGGGCGCCCTGGGCAGCAATAAAAATACCTTTGGCATAAAAATACACATAATACAGTCTGTGACTGTATATGTGTAAAACCCCCGCCATTTTTAGTCAGAAACAGGACAGAAGCCTGCCGCTGAGGGGGCGGGGCCTTCTTTCTCAGCACACCAGCGCCATTTTCTCTTCACAGCTCCGCTGGAAGAAAGCTCCCCAGGTTCTCCCCAGCAGTATCCTGGTACACAAAGGGTGAAAAGAGAGGGGGGGGGCACATAAATTTAGGCGCAAAAATTGTATATACAGCAGCTACTGGGTAAACACTGAGTTGTAGTGTAATCCCTGGGTTATATAGCGCTGGGGTGTGTGCTGGCATACTCTCTCTCTGTCTCTCCAAAGGGCCTTGTGGGGGAACTGTCTTCAAATAGAGCATCCCCTGTGTGTGTGGTGTGTCGGTACGCGTGTGTCGACATGTCTGAGGTAAAAGGCTCCTCTAAGGAGGTGATAGAGCGGATATGTATGTGAGAGGGTGTCTCCGTCGACAACGCCGACACCTGTTTGGATATGTGTAAGTGCTAAGGTGAATTTATTGCACAAATGGTTAGGGAACAGACAGGAAATCTACCCATGTCTGTCCCTATGTCACAGAGACCTTCAGAGTCTCACAATGCTCACTATCCGAAATAACAAACACTGGTATCGACACAGAGTTTAACTCCACTGTCGACTACGATAATGCAAAGTTACAGCCAAGATGGCTAGAAGGTATTCAATATATGATATTGAAATAAAAGATGATTTGCATATCACTGGTGACTCATCTGTCCCTGACACGAGAGTACACATGTTTAAGGAGAAGAATGCTGAGGTAAATTTCCCTCCTCTCATGAGGAAAAAGAGCGGGAATCTCCAGACAAGAGACGGCTGCTTCCCACAAGAGAATTCTCAGGCTGTATCCTTTCCCCACTAAAGCCAGGATGTGTTGAGAATCTTCCCCTAGGGTGTCCTGTTTGCACAGATGGTAGCACTTGCTATTCTCAGGGATCCTGCAGATAGCGTGCACATTCTAGTATACTACCCAGACCGGCGATTGTGTCGGCATGGGTTTATAGCGCTGTGGCAGCGTGGACAGGTACCTTATCAGCAGAGATTGAGACCCTAGTAAATATATTAAAGATGCTGTCTTAAGTGATAGATATATAGTTATAAAGCATGCCCAAAGAGACATGAGTATACTGGGTCCTAGAGTCAAAGCTATGTCGATCTCTGCTTGACGTGTCCTGTAGAATATGCATTGGACAGATGATGCCGACTTAAGAGGCATATGGAAGGCTGAGGATTGTGTGGAGAAGGGCTCTCGGGCCTGGTCTCCACAGCTATAGCTGGTAATTCTGCTAGTTTGCCTTATATTCCTGCACAGCCTAAGAAAGCACGACATTATTAAATGCAGCCTTTCGAATACAGAAACAAGAAAGTCTGAGGTGCGTCCTTTCTTGTCAGAGCCGAGATCAACACAGCTAGTTCCCAGGAACAGAAGTCCTTCCCGGCCCCTACAAAAATCCACCTATGCCGCTGGGGCTCCACAGGCGGAGCTAGGCCCGGTGGGGACACGCCTTCGTAAGTTCAGCCACAAGTGGGTTCACTCCCTGTTAGGTCCCTGGGCAATAGATATTGTGTCTCAGGGATACAAGCTGGACTGTGAGAAGATGCCCCCTCAACGACGGCCCTGCGGGCTTCCCCCCAAGAGGGGGAGCCAGTGTTAACTGCAATTCACAAATTGTATCTTTAACAGGTGGTGGTCAAGGGTCCCCTCCTTGTTATTATTCGACCATGTTGTAATCCCGAAACCAGACGGTTCGGTCAGACCCATATTGAATTAAAAATCCCTGAACATATACCTGAGAAGGTTCAAGTTCAGGATGGAATCGCTAAGAGCGGTCAGGGCAAGCCTAAAAAGAGGGAGACTTTATCGTGAATCGGGTCATAAGGGATGCATACCTTCATGTCCCCATTTATCCACCTCATTAGGCGTACCTCAGAATTGCGGTACGGGATTGTCATAACCAAGGTAATGGCGGATATGATTGTGCTCCTGCGGAAGCAAGGTGTCACTATTATCACGTACTTGGACGATCTCCTCATAAAAGCGAGATCAAGAGAGCAGTTGCTGAACAGCGTATCACTTTCTCTGGAAGTGTAACGGCAACACGGCTGGATTCTATATATTCCAAAGTCGCAGTTGGTTCCTACAGCTCATCTGCCTCTCCTAGGCACGATCCTAGACACAGACCAGAAAAGGGTTTATCTCCCGATAGAGAGAGCTCAGGAGCTCATGACACTGGTCAGGAATCTATTAAAACCAAAACAGGTGTCAGTGCATCACTGCACTCGAGTCCTGGGAAGGATGGTGGCATCATACGAGGCCATCCCCTTAGGCAGGTTCCATGCGAGAACCTTCCAATGGGACTTACTGGACAAGTGGTCCGGATCACCTCTTCAGATGCATCGGTTAATCACCCTATCCCCCAGGGCCAGGGTGTCTCTCCTGTGGTGGCTGCAGAGTGCTCACCTTCTCGAGGGCCGCAGATTCGGCATTCAGGACTGGATCCTGGTGACCACGGATGCAAGCCTCCGAGGGTGGGGGGCAGTTACACAGGGAAGAAATTTCCAAGGTCTGTGGTCAAGTCAACAGACTTGCCTTCACATCAATAATCCTGGAACTAAGGGCCATATACAACGCCCTAAGTCAAGCGGAGATCCTGCTTCGCGACCAACCGGTTCTGATCCAGTCAGACCGCAGGGGTTCATGTAAACCGCCAAGGCGGCACAAGGAGCAGGGTGGCGAGGGTAGAAGCCACCAGAATTCTTCGCGGGGCGGAGAATCAAGTAAGCGCACTGTCAGCAGTGTTAATTCCGGGAGTGGACAACTGGGAAGCAGACTTCCTCAGCAGGCACGACCTCCACCCGGGAAAGTGGGGACTTCATCAGGAAGTCTTCACGCAGTTTGCAAATTGATGGGAACTGCCTCAGGTGGACTAGATGGCGTCCCACCTCAATAAAAAGCTAAAAAAGGTTTTAAGCCGGGTCAAGGGACCCTCAGGTGATAGCTGTGGTCGCACTAGTAACACCGTGGGTGTTCCAGTCGGTCTATGTATTCCCTCCTCTTCCTCTCATACCCAAGGGCTGAGAATTGTAATAAAAGGAGGAGTGAGAACAATATTCTTTGCTCCGAATGGGCCAAGAAGGACTCGGTACCCGGAGCTGCAAGAAATGCTCTCAGAGGACTCAGGGCTTCTGCCTCTCAGACAGGACATGTTGCAACAGGGGCCCTGTCTGTTCCAAGACTTACCGCGGCTGCATTTGACGGCATGGCGGTTGAACGCCGGATCATAGCGGAAAAGGGCATTCCGGATGCAGTTATTCCTACGCTGATAAAGGCTAGGAAAGACGTGACAGCAAGACTTTTTCACTGTATATAGCGAAAATAGGTTGCTTGGTGTGAGGCCGGGAAGGCCCTACAGAGGAATTCCAGCGGGGTCGATTCCTGCACTTCCTACAGTCAGGAGTGACTATGGGCCTAAAATTAGGATCTATAAAGGTCAAGATTTCGGCCCTATCCATTTTCTCTCAAAAAGAACTGGCTTCACTGCCTGAAGTTCAGACGTTGTTCCGGGGGTGCTGCATATTCAGCCTCCTTTTGTGCCACCGGTGGCACCTTGGGATCTTAACGTTGTGTTGGATTTCCTGAAATCCCACTGGTTTGAGCCACTCAAGACCGTGGAGCTAAAATATCTCACGTGGAAAGTGGTCATGCTATTGGCCTTAGCTTCGGCTAGGCGTGTGTCAGAATTGGCGGTTTTGTCATGTAAAAGCCCTTATCTGATCTTCCATATGGACAGGGCAGAATTGAGGACTCGTCCCAATTTCTCCCTAGGGTGGTATCATCGTTTCATTTGAACCAGCCTATTGTGGTGCCTGCAGCTACTAGGGACTTGGAGGATTCCAAGTTGCTGGACGTAGTCCGGGCTTTGAAAATTTATGTTTCCAGAACTGCGGGAGTCAGAAAGTCTGACTCGCTGTTTATTCTGTATGCAGCCAACAAGGTTGGCGCTCCTGCTTCAAGTTCGAAGCAGACTATTGCTCGCTGGATCTATAGCACGATTCAGCGGGTTCACTCTGCGGCTGGATTGCCGCATCCAAAATCGGTGAAAGCCCATTCCACAAGGAAGGTGGGCTCTTCTTGGGCGGCTGCCCGAGGGGTCTCGGCTTTACAGCTTTGCCGAGCTGCTGCTTGGTCGGGGTCAAACAAGTTTGCTAAGTTCTACAAGTTTGATACCCTGGCTGAGGAGGACCTTGAGTTTGCTCATGCGGTGCTGCAGAGTCATCCGCACTCTCCCGCCCGTTTGGGAGCTTTGGTATAATCCCCATGGTCCTTACGGAGTTCCCAGCATCCACTAGGACGTCAGAGAAAATAAGAATTTACTCACCGGTAATTCTATTTCTCGTAGTCCGTAGTGGATGCTGGGCGCCCGTCCCAAGTGCGGACTCTCTGCAATACATGTATATAGTTATTGCTTAACTAAAGGGTTATTGTTATGAACCATCCGTTAAATGAGGCTCAGTTGTTGTTCATACTGTTAACTGGGTATGGTTATCACAAGTTGTACAGTGTGATTGGTGTGGCTGGTATGAGTCTTACCCTGGATTCCAAATCCTTTCCTTGTTGTGTCAGCTCTTCCGGGCAAAGTTTCCCTAACTGAGGTCTGGAGGAGGGGCATAGAGGGAGGAGCCAGTGCACACCAGATAGTACCTAATCTTTCTTTTAGAGTGCCCAGTCTCCTGCGGAGCCCGTCTATTCCCATGGTCCTTACGGAGTTCCCAGCATCCACTACGGACTACGAGAAATAGAATTACCGGTGAGTAAATTCTTATTTTCTGCGCAATTTTTCTTTGCGGTAAACACAGCAGCATCCGTGGCGGCAGGAAATGCCTCTACCCAGTTTGAGAAAACATCAGTGCACACCAATACATAACAATAATTCCTAAAGGGTGTTAACTGTACGATGTCGTTGTGTGTTTGCAATGTAGAGTATCATGAGCATAACTCAAAAAAAAGAAAAAAGAAAAAAACATCTCTAGAGGAGAGAAAGAAGAAGAAAATGAAAAAGAAAATGTCTGGTTTGCCATTCACCAACAGGCATATCAGTGTCTATACAAAATTTCCCTTCACCAGTATTCTCATCCTTCCTCCACCCTTTGTGCATGACAAGGCACACAGCAGTAATACTGGTGTCATCGTGCTGGTGAGATATACTGGGTTCGGCCAGAACTCTGAAGGACCTAGGCATGTGGAGTTTGAACTGTAATTGGGTCCATGTATTGTACCACCCTGTGTGAACGCAAAAGATGAAGAGGAAACTGTAGAGAAACAGAATAGAGGTTGGTGACAGATGAGTTTGTAGAGGTGGAGAAGATTTTATAAAAATTTGACAACTGGATTGGGCACTACGGGGAAGTGGTTCTCTACTTGATCTACTCCCCTTAAAAAATTCTGTGTTTATCGTATCGCTATTGGGACTATCCCAGCCAGTGGCGTAAGTTCGTCCCAGTCGCCCGGAGGCATGATAAATGTTGGTGCCCCCTACATATACACACACATACCATATGTAGCTATCCGGCACTAAGGGTGAACAGTAGCAGCGTGCTCAGGTACCTTTCCCAATAGTAATATAGATACACATACAAAGTGGACGCACACCAAGTCAGTCATTACAATAAAACAGACAACAGCATACCTTTATAGTACATCTACAGTACTCCCTCACCCGCCAGCGGGTCTCGATGGAGATGCTTTGGCGCAGCGGTGTGCCGATATAACTAGTGGTCACTCTAGGATTTTTTTAGGGCAGGGTGCTGATCACGGGGAGGGCACATTTTTCCATTCGGGAGGGCACATTTTTAAGTTAGATGGGCAAACTTAGGTACATACTATAAAGCTTGGTGCTCCCATTCCCATAGGCCAAAACATGGACAGTGCGCGCCGAAGGCGCGCCGCAAAAATCTAGGGGCGTTGTTTTGTGGGGAAGGGGCGTGGCCACATAATAGTGGCAATTCACATTACACCACACGGTAGTGCACCTAATACACATTGCACCAGGTAGAACCTCCTATACACACTGCACCAGGTAGAGCACGTTATACATATTGCGCCAGATAGAGCACATTATACACACTGCACCAGGTAGAGAGCACTGAGGCACACTGCACCAGGTAGAGAGCACTGAGGCACACTGCACCAGGTAGAGAGCACTGAGGCACACTGCACCAGGTAGAGAGCACTGAGGCACACTGCACCAGGTAGAGAGCACTGAGGCACACTGCACCAGGTAGAGAGCACTGAGATTGAAGTTTACAGCTGCAAAATACTTACAAGGTTAATTTAGCCCAGGGGGACTCTCATGTGCTTACCGGGTACGGCGGCGCGCGGCTGGGTCCAGCGGCGTGGCGGGGTCCGGCAGGCAGCAAACGGCAGGGCACACAAAAACGGGCAGGGCGGGATTCAGCTGTCTAAGGGGCAGGGCGCAGCGCCCTGTGAAAGACACCTAGCGTGAACACTAGATATATATAAAAAAAAACACACACACACGTCTCTTTCACTTAAACACACACACCGCTTTCACACACACACCTCCTTTACTTAAAAACACACACGCCGCTTTCACTTAAACACCCACACATGGCTTTCACTTTCACACACACACACACACACACACACACACACACACACACACACACCTCTCACACATGTGCCTCTCACTTACATACACATGCCTCTCACACACACATGCCTCTCACTTACACATGTCTCTCACTTACATACACACATGCCTCTCACTTGCACACACACACACACATGCCTCTCACTTACACACACACACATGCCTCTCACTTACACACACATGCCTCTCACTTACACAGACATGCCTGTCACTTACACACACACATGCCTCTCACTTACACACACATACATGCCTCTCACTTACACACACACACACACACACATACATGCCTCTCACACACATGCCACTCACATCACTCACACACACACACACATGCCTTTTTTACTTGAATGCACAACTTTCCTTAAAAACACACACACACACCTCACTTAAAAACAAGCACACACAAAACACAGTGCTTTCCCCCAAATCCACCTCTCCCCCACCCCCCACACAATGCCTACCTTTGTCTATCATCAGGCTCACGGAGCACGGAGGAGCAGAGAGCTTCCCTCGGCTGGCTTATTTAACTAGAAGGGCCCGGGAGGAGCTGCGCTCTGGAGCTCCCCCTAGCTGCAGCCAGTGCCATCTCTCTGTAAATACAGGAGGCAGCTTCCGTGTCACTGACACAGCTCCTCCGTCTGCAATAGCAGCGCGGTCCTCAGGCAGCGGGAGACAGTGGAGGAGATGTGCCCCCTTGCGGTCAGGAGCCCGGCGGCAGCCGACTCCACTGCCTCCCACAGTTCCGCCACTGATCCCAGCCATCAATCCAGTGTCCTGTCCATCCTAAGTTCATAGGGAACCCGGTATCTGTGAGATGATTCCCTCTACCTATGATGGACATGCATCTAGAACAGTGAAATGTAACATTAGTCTTCGTGGGTGTCTGACATACTTTGTACTTCCTGAGCGGTAGCACATTATATGTATATCATATCTAACAAAGCTCCTGTTAAGTTAATCAGGGGCCATTTCTGCTAGGAAAAAGAAGCAAAAGTTTAGAGGCCCCATCTTAACCCCAGCAAGTTTTGTCAAAGGGTAATGTTGCATTTATTTTGTTCTTCCCATTAGCCGAATCTGTGTTTTCTATATGGCTTATGATTCCTTACTATATGTCCCTTGGTCCCGTCTATGTGTTTAATATGTGGCTTGTGTTTTCTGTCTAGGGGGTCTATATTGACTATGTGTCCTACTACTCCTACAATCTCTGGCAAAATGCCCTTCCTTCCTGCAAGTGTAACATATTATTGACCATTAGGGATCTGGGGTTTGGACTGATGGGTCCTTCCTGTATGTGCCTGTATACTTACCGTCCTCAACCTCTCCACCTGTTGTTCTCTGCGCCTAGCACTATTTTTGTGATGTTCAATAGCACACTCTCTATGATTAGCTATTGTGACCCCTTTCCAATTTGGCAAAGAAGTCTGCACCCTGACCCTCAATGCCTTATTGAGCCCATCCATAAGCACGAATTAGTGTTTACCAGTGATCTTATCCAGACGGAGAGTTTTCTATTACTGCAAAAGACACAAAAAAAAATTAACAAGCTTCTAGGTCATGCAAAGTATTCATTCAATCCTTCTCATCCCGTATTAAGGGTCTGTACATGGTCCAACAAACATTTCCGAGCTCATCTTGACTAGGGGCATTACTAGGAATAAATACTTCTTATATTAAAGAGCATCAGGACGGCTTAGGCCGTAGGCTTGTGGGCCATTACTTCAAAGGACATTTTTCAAAGGATAACTACAAGTTTAAAAATAATTTCGATGTTACACCGACGTTATTAGATATATTGGTCATATCTTCAACTGATATTGATTGTGAAGTGACTCCTCCTCCTTCTTCCTTTTCTTCAACAGGTAATTCCATCTTCTACACTCCTGCAGAACATTGCACTCAAATAACTGCTGGTAATTCCATCTTCTACACTCCTGCAGAACATTGCACTCAAATAACTTCTGGTAATTCCATCTTCTACACTCCTGCAGAACATTGCACTCAAATAACTGCTGGTAATTCCATCTTCTACACTCCTGCAGAACATTGCACTCAAATAACTGCTGGTAATTCCATCTTCTACACTCCTGCAGAACATTGCACTCAAATAACTGCTGGTGAATATATACTTGTCTAGGTTTATTGTAAATGAGTGCTGCAGATTATCACTACTGATTGCACTGAAATAGTAAATAGCAAATTGGGTGTTAAGAATTATAGCATTGCTATAGGCATAAGGCATCTGCTTTTATATTAGATTGCTTATGCACATGATGGGTTGCTATTGATAAATTGGAATGTTATCTCCTGAGTATAGGCATGAGGGCATGACTGTGATAAATCTCAGTTGGTTGGTTTGTTCGGTTGTTTTCTTACACCTGTTTTATTACTAGTCATTGCTGGGGGAGGGGTCATTGGAGTTTGGGTGTAATCAGTGTATTCACTAGAGATGTGCACTTGAAATTTTTCGGGTTTTGTGTTTTGGTTTTGGGTTCGGTTCCGCGGCCGTGTTTTGGGTTCGACCGCGTTTTGGCAAAACCTCACCGAATTTTTTTTGTCGGATTCGGGTGTGTTTTGGATTCGGGTGTTTTTTTCAAAAAACACTAAAAAACAGCTTAAATCATAGAATTTGGGGGTCATTTTGATCCCAAAGTATTATTAACCTCAAAAACCATAATTTCCACTCATTTTCAGTCTATTCTGAACACCTCACACCTCACAATATTATTTTTAGTCCTAAAATTTGCACCGAGGTCGCTGGATGACTAAGCTAAGCGACCCTAGTGGCCGACACAAACACCTGGCCCATCTAGGAGTGGCACTGCAGTGTCACGCAGGATGGCCCTTCCAAAAAACACTCCCCAAACAGCACATGATGCAAAGAAAAAAAGAGGCGCAATGAGGTAGCTGTGTGAGTAAGATAAGCGACCCTAGTGGCCGACACAAACACCTGGCCCATCTAGGAGTGGCACTGCAGTGTCACGCAGGATGGCCCTTCCAAAAAACACTCCCCAAACAGCACATGACGCAAAAAAAAAAGAGGCGCAATGAGGTAGCTGTGTGAGTAAGATAAGCGACCCTAGTGGCCGACACAAACACCTGGCCCATCTAGGAGTGGCACTGCAGTGTCACGCAGGATGGCCCTTCCAAAAAACACTCCCCAAACAGCACATGACGCAAAGAAAAAAAGAGGCGCAATGAGGTAGCTGTGTGAGTAAGATAAGCGACCCTAGTGGCCGACACAAACACCTGGCCCATCTAGGAGTGGCACTGCAGTGTCACGCAGGATGGCCCTTCCAAAAAACACTCCCCAAACAGCACATGACGCAAAGAAAAAAAGAGGCGCAATGAGGTAGCTGTGTGAGTAAGATAAGCGACCCTAGTGGCCGACACAAACACCTGGCCCATCTAGGAGTGGCACTGCAGTGTCACGCAGGATGGCCCTTCAAAAAAATACTCCCCAAACAGCACATGACGCAAAGAAAAATTAAAGAAAAAAGAGGTGCAAGATGGAATTGTCCTTGGGCCCTCCCACCCACCCTTATGTTGTATAAACAGGACATGCACACTTTAACCAACCCATCATTTCAGTGACAGGGTCTGCCACACGACTGTGACTGAAATGACGGGTTGGTTTGGACCCCCACCAAAAAAGAAGCAATTAATCTCTCCTTGCACAAACTGGCTCTACAGAGGCAAGATGTCCACCTCATCATCATCCTCCGATATATCATCGTGTACATCCCCCTCCTCACAGATTATCAATTCGTCCCCACTGGAATCCACCATCTCAGCTCCCTGTGTACTTTGTGGAGGCAATTGCTGCTGGTCAATGTCTCCACGGAGGAATTGATTATAATTCATTTTAATGAACATCATCTTCTCCACATTTTCTGGAAGTAATCTCGTACGCCGATTGCTGACAAGGTGAGCGGCGGCACTAAACACTCTTTCGGAGTACACACTTGTGGGAGGGCAACTTAGGTAGAATAAAGCCAGTTTGTGCAAGGGCCTCCAAATTGCCTCTTTTTCCTGCCAGTATAAGTACGGACTGTCTGACGTGCCTACTTGGATGCGGTCACTCATATAATCCTCCAATATTCTTTCAATGGGGAGAGAATCATATGCAGTGACAGTAGACGACATGTCCGTAATCGTTGTCAGGTCCTTCAGTCCGGACCAGATGTCAGCATCAGCAGTCGCTCCAGACTGCCCTGCATCACCGCCAGCGGGTGGGCTCGGAATTCTGAGCCTTTTCCTCGCACCCCCAGTTGCGGGAGAATGTGAAGGAGGAGATGTTGACAGGTCGCGTTCCGCTTGACTTCACAATTTTCTCACCAGCAGGTCTTTGAACCCCAGCAGACTTGTGTGTGCCGGAAAGAGAGATCCAAGGTAGGTTTTAAATCTAGGATCGAGCACGGTGGCCAAAATGTAGTGCTCTGATTTCAACAGATTGACCACCCGTGAATCCTTGTTAAGCGAATTAAGGGCTCCATCCACAAGTCCCACATGCCTAGCGGAATCGCTCTGTGTTAGTTCCTCCTTCAATGTCTCCAGCTTCTTCTGCAAAAGCCTGATGAGGGGAATGACCTGACTCAGGCTGGCAGTGTCTGAACTGACTTCACGTGTGGCAAGTTCAAAGGGCAGCAGAACCTTGCACAACGTTGAAATCATTCTCCACTGCGCTTGAGACAGGTGCATTCCACCTCCTATATCGTGCTCAATTGTATAGGCTTGAATGGCCTTTTGCTGCTCCTCCAACCTCTGAAGCATATATAGGGTTGAATTCCACCTCGTTACCACTTCTTGCTTCAGATGATGGCAGGGCAGGTTCAGGCGTTTTTGGTGTTGCTCCAGTCTTCTGTACGTGGTGCCTGTACGCCGAAAGTGTCCCGCAATTCTTCTGGCCACCGACAGCATCTCTTGCACGCCCCTGTCGTTTTTTAAAAAATTCTGCACCACCAAATTCAAGGTATGTGCAAAACATGGGACGTGCTGGAATTTGCCCATATTTAATGCACACACAATATTGCTGGCGTTGTCCGATGCCACAAATCCACAGGAGAGTCCAATTGGGGTAAGCCATTCCGCGATGATCTTCCTCAGTTGCCGTAAGAGGTTTTCAGCTGTGTGCGTATTCTGGAAACCGGTGATACAAAGCGTAGCCTGCCTAGGAAAGAGTTGGCGTTTGCGAGATGCTGCTACTGGTGCCGCCGCTGCTGTTCTTGCGGCGGGAGTCCATACATCTACCCAGTGGGCTGTCACAGTCATATAGTCCTGACCCTGCCCTGCTCCACTTGTCCACATGTCCGTGGTTAAGTGGACATTGGGTACAACTGCATTTTTTAGGACACTGGTGAGTCTTTTTCTGACGTCCGTGTACATTCTCGGTATCGCCTGCCTAGAGAAGTGGAACCTAGATGGTATTTGGTAACGGGGGCACACTACCTCAAGAAATTGTCTAGTTCCCTGTGAACTAACGGCGGATACCGGACGCACGTCTAACACCAACATAGTTGTCAAGGCCTCAGTTATCCGCTTTGCAACAGGATGACTGCTGTGATATTTCATCTTCCTCGCAAAGGACTGTTGGACAGTCAATTGCTTGGTGGAAGTAGTAAAAGTGGGCTTACGACTTCCCCTCTGGGATGACCATCGACTCCCAGCAGCAACAACAGCAGCGCCAGCAGCAGTAGGCGTTACACGCAAGGATGCATCGGAGGAATCCCAGGCAGGAGAGGACTCGTCAGAATTGCCAGTGACATGGCCTGCAGGACTATTGGCATTCCTGGGGAAGGAGGAAATTGACACTGAGGGAGTTGGTGGGGTGGTTTGCGTGAGCTTGGTTACAAGAGGAAGGGATTTACTGGTCAGTGGACTGCTTCCGCTGTCGCCCAAAGTTTTTGAACTTGTCACTGACTTATTATGAATGCGCTGCAGGTGACGTATAAGGGAGGATGTTCCGAGGTGGTTAACGTCCTTACCCCTACTTATTACAGCTTGACAAAGGCAACACACGGCTTGACAAATGTTGTCCGCATTTCTGTTGAAATACTTCCACACCGAAGAGCTGATTTTTTTGGTATTTTCACCAGGCATGTCAATGGCCATATTCCTCCCACGGACAACAGGTGTCTCCCCGGGTGCCTGACTTAAACAAACCACCTCACCATCAGAATCCTCCTTGTCAATTTCCTCCCCAGCGCCAGCAACACCCATATCCTCCTCATCCTGGTGTACTTCAACACTGACATCTTCAATCTGACTATCAGGAACTGGACTGCGGGTGCTCCTTCCAGCACTTGCAGGGTGCGTGCAAATGGTGGAAGGCGCATGCTCTTCACGTCCAGTGTTGGGAAGGTCAGGCATCGCAACCGACACAATTGGACTCTCCTTGTGGATTTGGGATTTCGAAGAACGCACAGTTCTTTGCTGTGCTTTTGCCAGCTTGAGTCTTTTCATTTTTCTAGCGAGAGGCTGAGTGCTTCCATCCTCATGTGAAGCTGAACCACTAGCCATGAACATAGGCCAGGGCCTCAGCCGTTCCTTGCCACTCCGTGTGGTAAATGGCATATTGGCAAGTTTACGCTTCTCCTCCGACAATTTTATTTTAGATTTTTGAGTCCTTTTTTTACTGATATTTGGTGTTTTGGATTTTACATGCTCTGTACTATGACATTGAGCATCGGCCTTGGCAGACGACGTTGCTGGCATTTCATCGTCTCGGCCATGACTAGTGGCAGCAGCTTCAGCACGAGGTGGAAGTCGATCTTGATCTTTCCCTATTTTTGGAACCTCAACATTTTTGTTCTCCGTATTTTAATAGGCACAACTAAAAGGCACCTCAGGTAAACAATGGAGATGGATGGATACTAGTATACTTATGGATGGACGAGCGACTGCCGACACAGAGGTAGCTACAGCCGTGGACTACCGTACTGTGTCTGCTGCTAATATAGACTGGATGATAATGAGATAAAATTAAAATATATATATATATCACACTAGTACTGCAGCCGGACAGGTATATATTATGTAATGACGGACCTGCTGGACACTGTCTGTCAGCACTGCAGACTCCTAAAGTAAGCTACTAGTATCAAGAAGATAGAAAAAAAAACCCACGGGTAGGTGGTATACAATTATGGATGGACGAGCGACTGCCGACACAGAGGTAGCTACAGCCGTGGACTACTGTACTGTGTCTGCTGCTAATATAGACTGGATGATAATGAGATAAAATTAAAATATATATATATATATCACACTAGTACTGCAGCCGGAAAGGTATATATTATGTAATGACGGACCTGCTGGACACTGTCTGTCAGCACTGCAGACTCCTAAAGTAAGCTACTAGTATCAAGAAGATAGAAGAAAAAAAAAAACCACGGGTAGGTGGTATACAATTATGGATGGACGAGCGACTGCCGACACAGAGGTAGCTACAGCCGTGGACTACCGTACTGTGTCTGCTGCTAATATAGACTGGATGATAATGAGATAAAATTAAAATATATATATATATCACACTAGTACTGCAGCCGGACAGGTATATATTATGTAATGACGGACCTGCTGGACACTGTCTGCAGAATGCGTTTATAAAAACACCACACGACGAGTGTTTAACTTTTTCAGGCAGACAATCACAATATACTGGTGGTCAGCAGACAATCACAATACTGGTGGTCAGTGGTCACTGGTCAGTCACACTGGCAGTGGCACTCTGGCAGCAAAAGTGTGCACTGTACTTAAAAATATGTACTCCTGCTATAACTGCTCCCCACTTCCCCAGTCTCCCCCACAATTAAGCTGTGTGAGCACTGAGCACTGCAGTGAGCACTCAGCAGTCAGATAATGATATACAGTATTACATATGATGCAGCACACTGGGCTGAGCACAGATATGGTATGTGTGACTGTGTCACACTGTGTATCGTTTTTTTTCAGGCAGAGAACGGATTAATTAAACTGGTGGCACTGGTGTCACTAGTCACACTATCAGCAGCAAGTAGTACTCCTCCTATATGCTCCCCAAAATTTGTGTCTCTCTCTAGTACTCTAGTCACTCTAAACGGAGAGGACGCCAGCCACGTCCTCTCCCTATCAATCTCAATGCACGTGTGAAAATGGCGGCGACGCGCGGCTCCTTATATAGAATCCGAGTCTCGCGATAGAATCCGAGCCTCGCGAGAATCCGACAGCGGGATGATGACGTTCGGGCGCGCTCGGGTTAACCGAGCAAGGCGGGAGGATCCGAGTCTGCTCGGCCCCGTGTAAAAAAAGCTGAAGTTCAGCGGGTTCGGATTCCGAGAAACCGAACCCGCTCATCTCTAGTATTCACATGCTTGATCCATTACTTAAAGAGCATCAGGACGGCTTAGGCCGTAGGCTTGTGGGCCATTACTTGGAAGGACATTATTCAAAGGATAACTACAAGTTTAAAAATAATTTCGACGTTACACCGACGTTAAACCGAAGGAAAACAGAAGGACAACAATCTATCCACAATCGGGACCACTAAAGGACAACTTTCAAACAAATGTGAGTCCAGTTCCTCTACACCTCAAACTACTCCAGCCTGAGTAACCCATACTTATAACTTAAATCTGTGTAGGAACGCTGCTAGACCTTTCCACTTCATCTGCAACTACTCAAATTTATGTCTATAGCTTACCAAAACCATCTGAATTCTCACCTGTACCAATGCTATCTGTCTTTTTACACTATGAAAAGACATCCCCAAACTGCTCACTACAGCTCTCTCTTATGCAAACTCATGTATGTTTTTTGATGTAATGATTGGCTTGTAATTGGCATTGCATGTGTGGGGAAGTTGCACAGTGAAACATAGTTTATTATTGCATGCTCTCTGGTGTTTACCTCCTTTGATCATTTGCTCATTGTGGTCAGGTGTACTATATCTTTACATTTAGGGAGGTGTATTCATGGTGTAAAGGACACAGTGTGATTCCTGATTAGTAAAAAAAAATAATATATATATATATATATATATATCAAACACTGAGCAACATCCCCAAACAGGTAATTTCAACTTTAAACTTGTCATTTATTTTTTACAGTCTGGACATGGCTACTAATAACAAATGCACAGACAAAAATCTTAAAGCTATGTGTGCAAATGCTAGGAGCTTAGGAGACAAAATTCCAGAGCTAATTGCGATAATGACAAGGGATAACCTGGATTTTGTCGCAATTACAGAGTCATGGTGCAATGAAAATCATGACTGGGACATAGCTTTACCAGGATACAATTTATTTAGGAAGGATAGAATAGGAAGAATAGGAGGAGGTGTAGCAATGTATGTGAAAAAAAGCATAAATGCTACTTTAATACAAAATATTGAAGACAAAACTGAGGCCATTTGGGTCACCATAGAAACCGGGGAGAAGGATGTTATTCGCATTGGGGTGATCTATAGACCACCAGGTCAGGGGCAGGATTTGGACAGGAACCTATTGTTGGACATCACTAAAATGGCTTTAAAGGGAGAAGTCATAATCATGGGAGACTTTAATTTACCTGATGTAAATTGGGAGGGGTCTTTTGCAAGTTCAGCTACAAGTGGCAAATTTCTACATTCCTTACAGGGAGCATCTCTCAAGCAATTGGTGACGGAGCCCACTCGCAAAGATTCAATATTAGATTGAATTCTTACAAATGGTGATAGGATATCTGACATATGTGGGTGAGCACCTGGGATCCAGTGATCATCAAGCAGTATGGTCTAGTATAAAGACAGGATCCAACTCCTGTCACACAAAAACAAAGGTGTTGGATTTTAGAAATGCTGATTTTGCAAAAATGGGGAGATGTTTAAGTGATTCATTGGCGGACTGGTGGAACTTGGAAGGAGTGCAGGAGAGGTGGGAAAAACTGAAAAGTGCAATACTAAGTGCAACTGATCTTTGTATCAAAAGGGTTAGGAAAAGCACCAGGAAAAGGAAGCCAGTGTGGTTCACAAAAGTAGTATCAACTAGTGTGAAAGCAAAAAAGATGGCTTTTAGGAAATACAAACAGACTCAAAATAATATCGACAAAGAGGTGTATCTTGACAGACAGGATGCTAAGAAAGTGATCAGACGTGCAAAGGCAGAAGCTGAGGAAAAAATGGCCCAGTCAGTAGATAAAGGGGGCAAAACTTTTTTTAGGTATATAAGTGAAAGGAGAAAATCAAATGGAGGAATAATAAGACTTAAGACAGAGAGTGAGCATTTGGTGGAGGGTGACAAGGCAATAGCAGATCACCTAAATAATTATTTTTGCTCAGTATTTACTACAGAAGAAGGGATGGGGCCACAGTTAAGTTGCAAGGACATTCATAAAAATAAGGTAGATGAAAGTACATTTACAGAGGAGAAGGCCCTAACAGAACTTTCACAACTAAAAGTGGATAAATCAATTGGACCAGATGGGATACACCCAAGGATACTCAAAGAGCTAAAAGATGTGCTGGTTACACCATTAACAGAATTATTTAACCAGTCACTAAATACAGGTGCTATTCCAGAGGACTGGAAAAGAGCAAATGTAGTTCCACTGTACAAAAGTGGAAGCAAGGAAGAAGCAAGTAACTACAGACCAGTAAGCCTTACATCAGTAGTGGGGAAAGTAATGGAAAAACTCTTAAAAGAAAGAGTTGTGGAATATCTTAAATCAAACCACTTACAGGATCCAAAACAGCATGGATTTACTGGTGGTAGATCATGCCAAACAAATCTTATTGACTTTTTTGACTCTGTGACGAAAATAATAGACCAAGGGGGAGCTGTAGATGTAGCATATCTAGACTTTAGTAAGGCATTTGACACTGCCCCACATCGCAGACTGCTAAATAAACTTGAAAGCGTGGGGGTGGATTATAAAACAGTTAAATGGATAAGAACCTGGTTGCAGGATAGGAAACAGACAGTTGTAGTTAATGGAGTGCAATCTATGGAGGGAAATGTTACCAGTGGAGTACCCCAGGGATATGTACTTGGTCCAGTTCTCTTTAATATCTTTGTTGGTGACATTGCAGACGGTATTGAAGGGAAGGTATGCCTTTTTGCAGATGATACAAAGATATGCAACAGGGTAGACACACCGGGAGGGGTAAAACAAATGATTGATGACCTAGGTAGGCTTGAGAAATGGTCAAGAACGTGGCAACTACAGTTTAATGCTAAAAAATGCAAAATCATGCACTTAGGTCTCAAAAACCCAAAGGCTAAATATAGTATCAAGGGTACTATAATGGAAACTACTGAGGAGGAAAGGGATTTAGGTGTCACTATTTCAAGTGACTTGAAGGCAGGAAAGCAATGCAACAAAGCAATGAGAAAGGCAAGTCAGATGCTTGGTTGCATAGGGAGAGTGTCACGATCCAGGTAATTCCTTATCAGTATTTACCTTCCAAATGCCTCCTGAGACTGTCCCAGTGTTCCAAGCCTGGATTCCATCTGCACTGTCTGTGTGCAGCACGCTGCATCTCATTGTCTCTAATCTCCTTACTGTGATTCTGGCAGCATCAGGGTTAAGTTTCACATGCAAGTTACAAACAATCTTTCCCTCCAAAAGCTAACATGGGCGCAGCCATGTTTTCCTAATCACGTGATACCTTTCAGCCTATCAGCTGCACTCTGCTCTCAGCCTGAGTACCCAGCAGCTGCACTCTGGTCTCTGGTTAATCAGCCAGCCAATCCCTGTTTCCCAACTGGTATAAATATCTTGTTCCTGGGGTGGAAAGATGTCAGTGCTTCAATTGTCTTCAGTGATTCCAGTGTGCAGTCCTCCCATGGACTTTCTCTGCAGTACAGCCTGACTCTGCAATGTCTCATCATTGCATCCTGTGACTGGCAGTTACCGACACCAGCTTCCAGCAGTGCTCTGCCCTGCCAGTAACCATCGGTGTTTCACCATCGATCTCCAGTGACCATCAGTGTTCCGCCATCGATCCCAAGTCTCCATCGGTGTTCTGCCATCGATCCCAAGTCTCCATCGGTGTTCCGCCATCGATCCCAAGTCTCCATCGGTGTTCCGCCATCGATCCCAAGTCTCCATCGGTGTTCTACAAAAAAGAGGAGATTAAATGAAGCGCCTGTGTCAGTATTGAATGAGTTAATATTCTTTAAATAATAATTGTTGAGCCCACGTTCGCTTGACTAAAGGGGCTGTATACACCCCTATTTTAAACAATAAAGAACAACAAGAAAAGACGTCAAGCGCTCATGGGTTCATACTAATATTCCAATAAACATATTCAGAGCTGGTAAATATATATTAAAAATAATTTTTTTTTTATTTATACTTATAATAGCATCTATAGTTAGTGATCTTAAAATATAGAAAATACTTTATACAATAAATAATATTACTTGCTGGCCAGCAGTTGTATCATTGGCATAAATAAAATCAGTTTCCCTCTGCGGAGAGTATTGTATTACGGAGGCTGTGTTGTAACACTGTCAATATTGGCAACTTAGTATCAGTTCATATAGTAACTGTTGCACGTGAATAGTATAGCGGCTACAGACGGAGTTAGAATGTATCCAATTACCTCCTTTGTAGGTCCAGCGGTGTGGTCCTACCCCTTGTGCCGAGCGTCCTCGGCAATGTTTGATATGTCTGTGGGGGTTTGCTTTTTATTTTCACCAGCTGTAAATTCAGATTGATCCACGGGAGGGTGGATGTAGAGCCGTTCTGCTAGTAGAGCCGCTTGACCCAGTAGAAAGTGACAGAGCTCGTGGCGGGATGGACTGATGGCAAAGTCCTGTATTAATCCCGCTCTGCTGAGCCGTACGCCTCCGTACTTGCCAAAGAAACTGCTGCAGCAACCAACTGGTGGGCGGAGACTGACGCGTTTCGTCACGGAAGCACGTGACTTTTTCAAAGTGATTTCTCCTCACCCTAAACGGATTGCTTTTAAGGAACTTCAATTAGTGCTTACAGCTGAAAATCGCACATAGAGTTTTTCCTTTAGACAAATGTGTATTAATACTAACATTTTTACCGGCTCAGTAAACTAATTTTTCAAATTGTTATAATTTCTTAATAAAGAATCTATAAAAACCAAAGTTTAAAAGTAATATATAAATTGCATGTAAAAATTGTGTGCATGTATATACATACGAAAAACACATATACAAATAAAAAACAAAAAACAAACCATATTAAACAACGGATCAAGAGGAGCAGCACATTGCAGAGTGTGGATTGATTATATTATAAATAGATCCACACACGTTTATAAACCTGTGTGAGGTAGCGGATTCCAATAATAGTCAAATTATATTCAAACACGTGGAGATCCCAAAAACGGATGTTTACATTAAAGAGAAAACCTATCTAAAACACAGACAATACATACTATGTCCTATTATATAGCTTGGCTGTATTTACACAGCCCTTTTAAACATATATATATATTTCCATATATTTAAGTATTAAAAATTAATATTAACATTGCAAACAAAATAATAATGACAATAATAATAATAATAAATCAAATGATTAAAAATAATAATGGACTATCACTCTAATCATTTAAATAAAACCGCAAGAGGTTCAACAAAAGAGAGTCTAAAGATCTATTTCTATGGACTCATTTAATCCTTCTGGAACAAGGGTCTTCAATTTGTGTATCCAGTAATTCTCTCTTATACACAATTTTTTGTATCTATCCCCACCCCTCTTTGTAGGGTTAATTTGTTCTATACCTATCAGTATTATGTCCTTAGCGTTTTTTGCATGATGTTCTAAACAATGTCTGGACACACTGTGAAACAGGAAACCCTTCTCGATGTTCCGTTTGTGTTCCAGAAATCTGACCCTTAGTCTACGTGTGGTCCTACCAACATAAATAAGGCCACAGGTACAAACAAGAACATAGACAAGATATGTGCTATTACAGTTGATAAATGATTTAATAGCAAATTTCTCATGGGTAGATGATTCAAAAGTGTGTGTATTATTTTTAATAAAGGAACAGGTCATACATTTTCCTTGTCCACATCTGTAGCATCCCATAGGTTTTGTCGGGAGCCACTGTGTGGACATTTGTTGATCTACAGAATCACCTGTTCTTTTATCAATAAAAAAACTGGGTGAGATATATTGTTGTAAACTTTCAGACTTCTTGAAAATCACAGAAGGTACATCTCCAATCTCAGTTTTAAGAACTTTATCTGAGAGAAGAATAGGAAAGTTGTTTGACATTATTTTCTTTATTTTTTTGGCTGCATTATTATATTTACAAATAAAATGTGGTTTACCTTCAGTGAAACATGAATTTTTAGTTTTGTGTATCAATAATTCTTCCCTATTTAGTTTTTTCACCCTCTCAATTGCTGATTCTATGAGGGATTTTGGATACCCTCTTTCTATCAGTGATGACGCAAGTTCAGAAGCTTGATGTTCGTAATCAATGTAATTGCTGCAATTGCGTCGTAAACGACGCAATTGTCCATATGGAATATTTTTTAACCAAGGTTTAAAATGCATACTATGGTAATGCAAAAAATTATAATTATCTACCCTTTTTCTAAAGGTTTTTGTAACAATTTTTTCGTCTATTATAGACAGGGCGATGTCAAGAAAAGAGACAGAGGTCCGATCAATTGTGCACGTGAATTGTAAATTAAACTCATTTTGATTAAGTTGTGAGGCAAAGTCAGTGAAGAGTGAAAAATCTCCATCAAAAATAAAAAATAAATCATCTATATAGCGGCCATAGTAGACGAGGTCCGCGCCAAAGTCCCGCCCCCAAATGTGAGCATCCTCAAATGCTCCCATATAGAGATTGGCGAAACTTGGCGCGAACCTCGTCCCCATGGCTGTGCCGAGTGTCTGTAAATAAAATATATTATTAAACAGAAAATAATTATGTGATAAGATAAAAGTGATAGAGTCTATAATAAATTTTTGCAGTCTAGCTGATAACACATCAGACATCCCTAATAGATGTTCAACCACTGAAGTGCCCTTGGCATGTGGAATGTTAGAATAGAGTGACTGAACGTCACACGTAACAAAAAAATATGAATTTTTCCATTTTATTGTAGAGATCTTATTTAGAAATGAGGTTGTATCTTTGATATGTGAACGTAACGAGACTGCATAAGGTTGTAAAAAAAATCCACAAAATGTGACAAATTAGCAGTGAGGGAACCCACACCCGAAATAATAGGTCGGCCCGGGGGTGAAATAAGTGTTTTGTGTATTTTCGGGAGATGATAATAGGTGGCTGTGATTGGGTGTGTTGGTATCAAATATCGTGCCTCTTCTCTCGACAGCGCCCCATCCCTAAGAGCAGTATTAACTAACAATGTCAAGGCAACAAGGTATTCATTGGTCGGGTTGGAAGCTATTTTTCTATAGAATCCAACATTACCCAGTTGTCTATTGGCCTCCAATAAATAATCTGAAGTATTTTGAATAACTATACCCCCTCCCTTGTCAGCCGGCTTAATGACAAGGGAGGGGTCCTTGGTTAATTTCATAAGGGAAGCTCTTTCTTTCCTTTCCAGGTTTTGCCTATATTTTGAACGTTTAGATTCCTTCGAGCACATGGTATTAAACTCATCTAGAGTCTTTTTGTAAAAAACATCTATCTGAACACTCCTATGCTGTAATGGAAAAAACTGAGACTTAGTTTTGAATTTTAATTGTCTGTTGGTGGACCTATCTTGGTCATATAGTTTTATAGTTTCCCCATGAGAAATGTTCTCCTGTAATAATGATTCAAGCATATTTATCCCTGTTATGTCCATTTCATCCAGTATTATGGGGGTACCATGTTCCCTGTTTTTAATTATATTCTTATTGGCAAAATACCTCTTTCTGGCTAGAGTACGAATGTACCTGTTCAAATCAACAAAAAGGTTGAAAAATTCTGGAGGTTTTGAAGGGGCAAATTTTAAACCTTTGCTCAATAATTTAATATCAGTTGATGTAAGTGATTTGGAGGAAAGATTGTGAATATTACGACTATCTACTTCCTCAGATCTCTTTTTTTCCCCCTGTATTCTATATCCTCCTCGTCTCCCTCTATGCTGGGGTCTCTTCTTCTTTTTGGGGTCTCTATCTGTAATAGATCGTATCTGTTGCATTGATGGTATGGGGATAATGTCTTGTGTCTCCACTGATTTTTCCCTAAAAAAGATGTTGTGTATTTAACTGATTTTTGTTCTTGATTAGTTGTTTTGGGTCTTACTACTTGTTCATTTGTCGGTACGTGAGTCCTGGTTTCAGATTTTTGCATGGACTTCAAACATCTAGGTGATATATATGTGGGATTAGATATCTCAGATCTATGATCTCTAGCTCCTCTTTGTTGATTATAGTCCCTTGATCGGGAATGAGTATTGTATTTGGATCTTGTATTAGATCTACTACGTACTCTCCCTCTCAAGGGTTGTTTTTTATTATAGGAGCGCACTTGATCTGTATTATAATCATCCACATCTCTCTCAAATTTCCTACTTTTACCCTCTATTATTTCTTTTTCAAACAGCTCTAATTTTCGGTTGAGTTTCAGATCATTATGCCTATATTGCGGATGATCTGAAAAGGATGCTAGTGATTTCTTGGTATCTTCTATCTCTCTTGAGATTAATTCTATTTTTTCATTACGATATTTTATAAGAAGATCCATAAGAGCGAAGGAACAGCTGTCCAGTATTGAATCCCACTTAGTTTTTAAAGGTGGGTCATCGATAATGGACAGAGTTTTAAAGATCCTGAGCCCCCTAGGTATCTTATTAGATTTTACATATTTTTGCAGGGTGGTCATATCCCACCAATGTCGTGTTTCAGCTTTTAAAAGATCTTCTAATTTATAAAATAACATATTGAATTCCTTTTCTTTATCATCTACAATAATATCACCTATGTGCTCGGGACTTTCATTAAACTCAGCCACATATTGCTGTCTCCTCTTGATCCGTTCAGAAAAACATGTGAGATCAGCCATTATATCAATAAATAATCCAAATATAAATAGTTTGTAAGGCTGAATTCACAACACAAGTATTGCAAATATTCAATCTGACTCTGGCTGCTCCACAATAGTATACACTTAAAGAATAGAACAACAAAAAAGAGGAGATTAAATGAAGCGCCTGTGTCAGTATTGAATGAGTTAATATTCTTTAAATAATAATTGTTGAGCCCACGTTCGCTTGACTAAAGTGGCTGTATACACCCCTATTTTAAACAATAAAGAACAACAAGAAAAGACGTCAAGCGCTCATGGGTTCATACTAATATTCCAATAAACATATTCAGAGCCGGTAAATATATATTAAAAATAATTTGTTTTTTATTTATACTTATAATAGCATCTATAGTTAGTGATCTTAAAATATAGAAAATACTTTATACAATAAATAATATTACTTGCTGGCCAGCAGTTGTATCATTGGCATAAATAAAATCAGTTTCCCTCTGCGGAGAGTATTGTATTACGGAGGCTGTGTTGTAACACTGTCAATATTGGCAACTTAGTATCAGTTCATATAGTAACTGTTGCACGTGAATAGTATAGCGGCTACAGACGGAGTTAGAATGTATCCAATTACCTCCTTTGTAGGTCCAGCGGTGTGGTCCTACCCCTTGTGCCGAGCGTCCTCGGCAATGTTTGATATGTCTGTGGGGGTTTGCCTTTTATTTTCACCAGCTGTAAATTCAGATTGATCCACGGGAGGGTGGATGTAGAGCCGTTCTGCTAGTAGAGCCGCTTGACCCAGTAGAAAGTGACCGAGCTCGTGGCGGGATGGACTGATGGCAAAGTCCTGTATTAATCCCACTCTGCTGAGCCGTACGCCTCCGTACTTGCCAAAGAAACTGCTGCAGCAACCAACTGGTGGGCGGAGACTGGCGCGTTTCGTCACGGAAGCACGTGACTTTTTCAAAGTGATTTCTCCTCACCCTAAACGGATTGCTTTTAAGGAACTTCAATTAGTGCTTACAGCTGAAAATCGCACATAGAGTTTTTCCTTTAGACAAATGTGTATTAATACTAACATTTTTACCGGCTCAGTAAACTAATTTATATATTACTTTTAAACTTTGGTTTTTATAGATTCTTTATTAAGAAATTATAACAATTTGAAAAATTAGTTTACTGAGCCGGTAAAAATGTTAGTATTAATACACATTTGTCTAAAGGAAAAACTCTATGTGCGATTTTCAGCTGTAAGCACTAATTGAAGTTCCTTAAAAGCAATCCGTTTAGGGTGAGGAGAAATCACTTTGAAAAAGTCACGTGCTTCCGTGACGAAACGCGTCAGTCTCCGCCCACCAGTTGGTTGCTGCAGCAGTTTCTTTGGCAAGTACGGAGGCGTACGGCTCAGCAGAGCGGGATTAATACAGGACTTTGCCATCAGTCCATCCCGCCACGAGCTCTGTCACTTTCTACTGGGTCAAGCGGCTCTACTAGCAGAACGGCTCTACATCCACCCTCCCGTGGATCAATCTGAATTTACAGCTGGTGAAAATAAAAGGCAAACCCCCACAGACATATCAAACATTGCCGAGGACGCTCGGCACAAGGGGTAGGACCACACCGCTGGACCTACAAAGGAGGTAATTGGATACATTCTAACTCCGTCTGTAGCCGCTATACTATTCACGTGCAACAGTTACTATATGAACTGATACTAAGTTGCCAATATTGACAGTGTTACAACACAGCCTCCGTAATACAATACTCTCCGCAGAGGGAAACTGATTTTATTTATGCCAATGATACAACTGCTGGCCAGCAAGTAATATTATTTATTGTATAAAGTATTTTCCTTATTTTAAGATCACTAACTATAGATGCTATTATAAGTATAAATAAAAAACAAATTATTTTTAATATATATTTACCGGCTCTGAATATGTTTATTGGAATATTAGTATGAACCCATGAGCGCTTGACGTCTTTTCTTGTTGTTCTCCATCGGTGTTCTGCCATCGATCCCCAGTAACCATCGGTGTTCCGCCATCGATCCCCAGTAACCATCGGTGTGCCACCATCGATGCCAGTAACCATCGGTGTTCCGCCATCGATCCCTAGTCACCATCGGTGTTCCGCCATCGATCCCAAAGTAACCATCAGTGTTCCGTCATCGATTCCAAGTCACCATCGGTGTTCCGTCATCGATCCCAAGTATTTCTCTGAACTGTATTTAATAAAACCTTTGAACTTTCCCTTGTTGTCGTGGTCACGCCTTCGGGCATTTGTTCTAAAGGTACCCTGTATGTCCAAGAACCCTGTACTGCCTCCCAGGTACACATATACCTCAGCCCCTACAACTGAGGCTTCTCCCTGGTCAGCATCAGCCCTCAGTTGTGACAGTAAGCACTGACCTAATGGATCCGGCCGGAGACCAGGTCCAAGCGACCAGGCCGATGCAAGAACTTGCAGCCTGGCTTGAATGTCAGGAGACTGTACAGGGCCATGTGATCCGCTGTCTCCAGGACCTCTCCTCTCGGCTGGATGGAATACAAGTAACCCTCCGTGGTTCAGGGGCGTCCAGTGTGCCGACTGCAGTACCTTTGGTGGTATCCCCACCCACCATTCCTGTTTCTGCTCCTTGTCTCCATTTACCGACACCTGCCAAGTTTGATGGTTCCCCAAAAGCCTGTCAGGGTTTCCTAAAGCAGTGTGAGATATATTTCGAGTTACAACCTGGCAGTTTCCCAACTGACCGCACCAAGGTTGCTTACATCATCTCCCTCCTCAGTGGCTCCGCCCTCGATTGGGTATCACCTCTATGGGAGAAGTCTGATGCCCTGCTCTCTTCATATGCAGACTTCGTGGCAACCTTCAGGTGCATCTTTGACGAACCAGGTCGTGTGACCTCTGCCTCCTCTGATATCCTCAGGCTACGTCAGGGGACACGAACAGTCGGTAAATATCTGGTACAGTACCAGATCCTAGCGTCCGAATTTTCCTGGAATGATGACGCTCTTTACTCAGCCCAAGAAGGGGCGTCTGTGTCTACAGCCCAAGAAGGGGCGTCTGTGTCTACAGCCCAAGAAGGGGCGTCTGTGTCTACAACCCCAGGAGGGGTATCCAATGTTCAAGCTCTAGTAGGGGCATATGAGTCTTCTCAAAAAGGAGTTTCTGATCTGTCAACCCCAGGAGGGGTGCTGGAGAAAACAACCCTGAGAGAGGTGTCTGATTCGTCAACCCCAGGAGGGATCACCAAAGTTTCAGCCCCAAGGGAAGTATCCAGAGCCAAGTTCCCAGATGGAAATTTTTGTGCTACAGATGCAGTTATGAACTCCTGTTTGCCATCTTCAGAGAGCACCACCCTGTTGGCATCCAGCATGGACCATGTCCAGGATGGTCTAACTGAACACTCCGATACCACTCATTCCGGTTCTAACCAGATTCTGACTCTTTCAGTTCCAGCTGATTCAACGGTCTCCAAACTCAATCCTGTCCTATCCGTCGGCCCAAAGTCTCCGCCGGTCTCAGCCGGTTCAAGTTTGTCTGGACTCAATCTGGTCTCGTCCATAGGTCCAGTACAGTCTCCTCTGGTTCCAGCCAGTTCAAGTTCATCAGGATTCAATCTAGATTCTTCCGTTTGTTCAGGTAAAGAATTTATAAGAAGTGTCCTGGGGCCACTCCTAAAGGAGGGGGTGCTGTCACGATCCAGGTAATTCCTTATCAGTATTTACCTTCCAAATGCCTCCTGAGACTGTCCCAGTGTTCCAAGCCTGGATTCCATCTGCACTGTCTGTGTGCAGCATGCTGCATCTCATTGTCTCTAATCTCCTTACTGTGATTCTGGCAGCATCAGGGTTAAGTTTCACATGCAAGTTACAAACAATCTTTCCCTCCAAAAGCTAACATGGGCGCAGCCATGTTTTCCTAATCACGTGATACCTTTCAGCCTATCAGCTGCACTCTGCTCTCAGCCTGATTACCCAGCAGCTGCACTCTGGTCTCTGGTTAACCAGCCAGCCAATCCCTGTTTCCCAACTGGTAGAAATATCTTGTTCCTGGGGTGGAAAGATGTCAGTGCTTCAATTGTCTTCAGTGATTCCAGTGTGCAGTCCTCCCATGGACTTTCTCTGCAGTACAGCCTGACTCTGCAGTGTCTCATCATTGCATCCTGTGACTGGCAGTTACCGACACCAGCTTCCAGCAGTGCTCTGCCCTGCCAGTAACCATCGGTGTTTCACCATCGATCTCCAGTGACCATCGGTGTTCCGCCATCGATCCCAAGTCACCATCGGTGTTCCGCCATCGATCCCAAGTCTCCATCGGTGTTCCGCCATCGATCCCAAGTCTCCATCGGTGTTCCGCCATCGATCCCAAGTCTCCATCGGTGTTCCGCCATCGATACCAAGTCTCCATCGGTGTTCCGCCATCGATCCCCAGTAACCATCGGTGTTCCGCCATCGATCCCCAGTAACCATCTGTGTGCCGCCATCGATGCCCAGTAACCATCGGTGTTCCGCCATCGATCCCTAGTCACCATCGGTGTTCCGCCATCGATCCCAAAGTAACCATCAGTGTTCCGTCATCGATTCCAAGTCACTATCGGTGTTCCGTCATCGATCACAAGTATTTCTCTGAACTGTATTTAATAAAACCTTTGAACTTTCCCTTGTTGTCGTGGTCACGCCTTCGGGCATTTGTTCTAAAGGTACCCTGTATGTCCAAGAACCCTGTACTGCCTCCCAGGTACACATATACCTCAGCCCCTACAACTGAGGCTTCTCCCTGGTCAGCATCAGCCCTCAGTTGTGACAGAGAGGAATCAGTAGTAGGAAAAAAGAAGTGATAATGCCACTGTATAGGTCATTGGTGCGGCCCCTTCTGGAATACTGTGTCCAGTTCTGGAGACCATATCTCCAGAAGGATATAAATACATTAGAGAGTGTACAAAGAAGGGCAACTAAAATGGTGCATGGCCTACATCACAAAACGTACCCGGAAAGGCTAAAAGATCTTAACATATATAGTTTGGAGGAGAGAAGAGAAAGGGGGGACATGATAGAAACTTTGAAATATATCAAGGGTCTTAACAAAGTTCAGGATGGAAACATTCTTCAAAGGAAGAGAATATTAGAACTCGAGGACATACACTGAGACTGGAGGGGGGGAGGTTCAGGGGAAATTTAAGGAAAAATTACATCACGGAAAGGGTAGTGGATAAGTGGAATAGTCTCCCATTAGAGGTGGTAGAGGCTAAGACTGTAGAGCAATTTAAACATGCTTGGGATAGGCATATGAATATACTTACAAAGAATAAAGGTTCAAAAAGGGTTGAGATTACCTAAAGGATAAAAAAAAGGGGCAGACTAGATGGGCCAAGTGGTTCTTATCTGCCGTCAAATTCTATGTTTCTATGTTTCTATATGGTAACTAAAAGAAATACCCGGGGGTTACCCTGTCTCTGTCCGCTTTCCTACTGGCAAATACTAATGTGCGGACAGATTTTTTTTCTCCATTTCTGACGTTACTTTCTTGATTTCTATTTTATTTTTGGGTTTACTACATATGTACACGAATGATACCATACTTACCAGTTCCACTGGTCTCAGCCACTTCCCCCACAGGCTACTGTTCTTCTTTTACCGGTTGGATACTCCTCTGAGTGCATGAGAAGTGGCTGAAAACAATCAGGTCATCTTCTCCTCCTAAATAAAACTTCAACATTCATTAGTACATATATAGGTTACGGTCATATTTTTCATATTTTTATTATTTTCTATAGTTTCTATGCTGGCCGTAACTGCCGCCACATCTACATATGGCGGTGTACTTGCATTCTCTTTTTCTCTTACGTCCTAGAGGATGCTGGGGACTCCGTAAGGACCATGGGGTATAGACGGACTCCGCAGGAGATAGGGCACCTAAAAAGAACTTTGACTATGGGTGTGCACTGGCTCCTCCCTCTATGCCCCTCCTCCAGACCTCAGTTAGATTCTGTGCCCAGAGGAGAAAGGGTACACTGCAGAGAGCTCTCCAGAGTTTTCTGTTTTAAAAGAATTTTGTTAGGTTTTTTATTTTCAGGGAGTCCTGTTGGCAACAGGCTCCCTGCATCGTGGGACTGAGGAGAGAGAAGCAGGGCTGGCTTTACATTTGGGCTCTGTTTCTAGGCTACTGGACACCATTAGCTCCAGAGGGTGTCGGAACACAGGTCTCACCTGGGGTTCGTCCCGGAGCCGCACCGCCGTCCTCCTCACAGATGCCGAAGATAGAAGCCGGGTGAGTACGAGAAGGCAGAAGACATCAGGCGGCAGAAGACATCAGATCTTCATGAGGTAAGGCGCGCAGCGGTAAGCTGCGCGCCATTGCTCCCACTATACACACAGAGCAGCACTGAAGGGTGCAGGGCGCTGGGGGGGGCGCCCTGGGCAGCAATATTCCTCACTTCTGGGCATGTTAAGATGGATTAGGCTGTGGAGGCAGTAAATCCAAGAATCCCCTGCCATTTTAATAAAGAAAGCACTGGGACCGAAGCCCGCCGTCGGGTGGGCAGGGCTTGATCCTCAGCACTAACCAGCGCCATTTTCTCCACAGAGGCTGCATGCTGAACGCTGGCTCCCTGGTCTCTCCCCTGCTGAACTTCACAGGCTGGAAAAAAGAGGAGGGGGGCACATTGGCTACGCAGTGAGTGGGAATTGGAATATTATTATATAAAAAAGCGCTATCTGGTCATATTTTTCCGCAGTGTTATTAAGTGCTGGGTGTGTGGTGGCATACTCTCTCTCTGTCTCTCCTAAGGGCCTGGTTGGGGTCTTGTCCCCTTGTAGGTTAATCCCTGTGTGTGTGGGGTGTCGGTACGTGGTGTCGACATGTCTGAAGCGGAAGGCTTCTCCAAGGAGGAGGTGGAGCAAATGAGTGGTGTGTCCCCGTCGGTTGTGCCGACTCCGGAATGGATGGACATGTGGCATATGTTGAATGCAAGTGTGGCATCTTTACATAAAAGGCTCGATAAGGCTGAATTAGGGGGGACATCAGGGAGTCAATCCTCGGATTGGACCGACTCACAGGGCCCGTCGGGGTCTCAAAAGCATCCATTAACACAAGACACTACTACCGACACGGATTCTGATTCCAGTGTCGACTATGACGAAGTAAAATTGCACCCTAGGGTGACTAAAACCATTCAGTGTATGATTGTGGCAATAAGGGATGTGTTGCATATTGAGGATGAACCCTCGGTCCCCGACACAAGGGTACACATGTTTAAGGAAAAGAAACAGATTATTAATTTTCCCACATCTCATGAATTAAATGATTGCTTTGGAAAAGCTTGGGAGACTCCGGAAAAGAGACCGCAGATCCCCAAAAGAATTTATATGGCATACCCCTTCCCTAAGCAGGACAGGGAGATTTGGGAATCACCCCCCACTGTGGACAAGGCCCTGACGCGCTTGTCCAAGAAAGTGGCGCTACCGTCTCCTGACACAGTGGCCCTTAAGGACCCTGCAGATCGCAGGCAAGAACTACCTTAAAGTGTATTTATTCTCATACGGGTGCTGTGCTAAGACCGACAATTGCGTCAGCATGGGTGTGTAGCGCAATTGCAGCTTGGACAGATGAGCTGACAGATCAATTTGATAATATGGATAAGGATACTATATTCTTAACTCTAGCCCATATTAAAAACGCAGTCTTATATATGAGGGATGCTCAAAGGGACATTGGACTGCTCGCTTCTACGGACAATGCCATGTCTATCTCGGCGAAAAGATCCTTATGGACTCGCCAATGGACGGGTGATGCGGATTCCAAAAAACATATGGAAGTACTACCCTATAAGGGTGAGGTATTGTTTGGGGATGGTTTCCACAGCTACAGCAGGTAAATCAAATTTTTTACCATATATTCCCCAACAGCAAAAGAAAGTAACACCCTATCAGATGCAGTCCTTTCGGTCGCACAAGTCCAGAAGAGGTTGGGGATCCTCTTTCCTCGCCAGAAGTAAGGGCAGAGGCAAAAGAGCACCTGCTTCGGCAGGTGCCCAGGACCAAAAGTCCTCCCCGGCTGCTCCAAAACCCACAGCATGACGCTGGGGCTCCCCTGAGGGAGTCCGCACCGGTGGGGGCACGTCTTCGACTTTTCAGTCAGACCTGGGTCAGATCAGACCTGAATCCCTGGGTGTTGGAAATAGTTTCCCAGGGGTACAAACTGGAATTCGAGGAGGTACCCCGCGCCGATTTTTGAAATCGGCCCTACCAGCTTCCACATCGGAAAGGGATGTAGTGTTAGCTGCAATTCAAACGCTGTGTATACAGCAAGTGATAATCAAGGTTCCCCTGCACCAGCAGGGAAGAGGTTACTACTCAACCCTATTTGTGGTCCCGAAACCGGACGGTTCGGTCAGACATATTTTGAATCTGAAATCCCTACACCTGTACATAAAAAGATTCAAATTCAAAATGGAATCACTCAGAGCGATAATAGCCAACATGGAGGAGGGGGAGTTTATGGTGTTTCTGGACATAAAGGATGCGTACCTACATGTCCCCATATATGCCCCCCATCAGGAATACCTGAGATTCGCTGTACAGGATTGTCATTACCAATTTCAGACGTTGCCGTTTGGACTTTCCACGGCCCCGAGGATTTTCACCAAGATAATGGCGGAAATGATGGTGGTCCTGCGCAAGCATGGAGTCACAATTATCCCATACTTGGACGATCTCCTGATAAAAGCGAGATCAAGGGAGAAATTGCTGAGCAGTGTGGCGCTCTCTCTGAGAGTGCTCCAGCAACACGGTTGGATTTTAAATCTACCGAAGTCACAGTTGATTCCGACAACTCGACTACCGTTCCTAGGTATGATACTGGATACGGAACAAATGAAGGTCTTCCTCCCAATAGAGAAAGCCCAGGACATCCAGAACATGGTCAGAGACCTGCTAAAACCGAAAAGGGTGTCAGTTCACCAATGCACTCGAGTTCTGGGAAAAATGGTGGCGGCCTACGAGGCCATTCCCTTCGGAAGGTTCCATGCAAGGACTTTTCAATGGGACCTTCTGGACAAGTGGTCCGGGTCCCATCTGCACTTACATCGGAAAATAACTCTGTCCTCAGGGGCCAGAGTGTCTCTCCTGTGGTGGTTGCAAAGTGCTCACCTGCTGGAGGGTCGCCGGTTCGGAATTCAGGACTGGATCCTGTTTACCACGGACGCGAGCCTCCGAGGATGGGGAGCGGTCGCACAGGGAAAAAATTTTCAGGGACTTTGGTCAGACCAGGAGTCCTGTCTACACATCAATGTGTTGGAACTCAGGGCCATTTACAACGGCCTTCGACAAGCGGAGAGTCTTCTTCGAAACCTACCAGTTCTGATTCAATCAGACAATGTCACAGCAGTGGCTCATGTGAACCGCCAAGGCGGGACAAGAAGCAGAGTCGCGATGACGGAAGCCACCAGGATTCTTCGCTGGGCGGAAAATCATGTAAGCGATCTGTCGGCTGTCTTCATTCCGGGAGTGGACAACTGGGAAGCAGACTTCCTCAGCAGACACGATCTCCATCCAGGAGAGTGGGGACTTCATCAAGAAGTCTTTGCAGACATAACACGTCTTTGGGGAACTCCTCAAATAGACATGATGGCGTCACGCCTCAACAAAAAACTTCGGAGGTATTGTGCCAGGTCTCGGGACCCTCAGGCAGTGGCAGTAGACGCTCTGATAACACTGTGGGTGTTCAAATCGGTCTACGTGTTTCCTCCTCTTCCTCTCATCACAAAGGTGTTGAGGATCATAAGGCAAAGAAGAGTACAGACGATACTCGTTGTCCCAGACTGGCCTCGAAGGGCCTGGTACTCAGATCTACAAGAGATGCTCACAGGAGATCCCTGGCCTCTTCCTCTGAGGGAAGACCTGTTGCAACAGGGGCCCTGTGTATTTCAGGACTTACCGCGGTTACGTTTGACGGCATGGCGGTTGAACGCCGAATCCTAGCGAAAAAGGGGATTCCGGAAGAGGTCATCCCTGCTTTAATAAAGGCTAGGAAGGAGGTGACGGTTAAGCATTATCACCGTATGTGGCGAAAGTATGTGTCTTGGTGTGAGACCAAGAATGCACCTACGGAAGATTTTCATCTGGGTCGTTTTCTCCACTTCCTACAGACAGGAGTGGATATGGGCCTGAAATTAGTCTCTGTTAAGGTTCAGATTTCGGCCCTCTCGATTTTCTTTCAGAAGGAATTGGCTTCTCTTCCAGAAGTCCAGACGTTTGTAAAGGGAGTGCTACACATCCAGCCTCCTTTTGTGCCTCCAGTGGCACCGTGGGACCTCAACGTGGTGTTGCAGTTCCTAAAATCACACTGGTTTGAACCCCTTAACAAGGTTGAGTTGAAATTTCTTACTTGGAAGGTGGTCATGTTGTTGGCCTTGGCATCAGCAAGGCGAGTATCAGAATTGGCGGCTTTGTCACACAAAAGCCCCTACTTGATTTTTCATGTGGATCGAGCTGAATTGAGGACACGTCCGCAATTTTTGCCTAAGGTGGTTTCTTCATTCCATGTGAATCAACCTATTGTAGTGCCTGTGGCTACAAGTGACCTGGAGGATTCCAGATCCCTGGACGTAGTCAGGGCCTTAAAGATTTATGTAGCCAGGACGGCTAGAATTAGGAAAACAGAGGCTCTGTTTGTCCTGTATGCGGCCAATAAGATTGGCGCACCTGCTTCGAAGCAGACTTTTGCTCGCTGGATCTGTAATACGATTCAGCAGGCTCACTCTATGGCTGGATTGCCGGTACCAAATTCGGTTAAGGCCCATTCCACTAGGAAGGTGGGCTCTTCTTGGGCGGCTGCCCGAGGCGTCTCGGCATTACAACTTTGCCGAGCGGCGACTTGGTCGGGGTCAAACACTTTTGCTAAATTCTACAAGTTTGATACCCTGGCTGATGAGGACCTAACGTTTGCTCAGTCGGTGCTGCAGAGTCATACGCACTCTCCCGCCTGATTGGATGCTTTGGTATATACCCCATGGTCCTTACAGAGTCCCCAGCATCCTCTAGGACGTAAGAGAAAATAAGATTTTAAACCTACCGGTAAATCTATTTCTCCTAGTCCGTAGAGGATGCTGGGCGCCCGTCCCAGTGCGGAAACTCTGCAAGACTTGTATATAGTTGTTGCTTACATAAGGGTTATGTTACAGTTGAAATCGGTCTTGGACCGTTACTGTTGTTGTTCATACGGTTAACTGGTTATGTATGATCCAGGTTACATGGTATGATTGGTGTGGGCTGGTATGAATCTTGCCCTTAGATTTCTAAATCCTGCCTTGTATTGTCCATCTCCTCTGGGCACAGTTCTCTAACTGAGGTCTGGAGGAGGGGCATAGAGGGAGGAGCCAGTGCACACTCATAGTCAAAGTTCTTTTTAGGTGCCCTATCTCCTGCGGAGCCCGTCTATACCCCATGGTCCTTACGGAGTCCCCAGCATCCTCTACGGACTAGGAGAAATAGATTTACCGGTAGGTTTAAAATCTTATTTTCTTCCTACTTGTTTATTGTTGCTACAAGTTCAAACAGTTCTTATATTTCCATTCTTGTCTTATATGACTTTTGGTTAGACATACCACCTGCAATACCTTAGGATCAAACTCACCAACCCCTCTTGCTGCCACAGGTTTAAACAATTTGTATGTCTGACCCTTTGTTTTCTGGATTTTAATCAGACATATTCTAATATTTACGTTCTGCAGTACCTCTGGCTCAAACCCTAGGGAATGATACCCTATCTTTGTCAGTCATACATACCCATTCATTGCACTTTGAACACCTAGTTCACTTTGAACGCCTAGTTCTTATAAACCTTGCTGATCCTTTTGGTCTTTCTTCTTCAGCCTGAACCCTGCACAAACGTCTCTCACTTGAGCAACTGGCTCCCATATTTGTGGGTCTTTTTAATAACTAAAAATTCCCACAAATACCAAAATACTCAATGCAAGTAGACGGTGGAAGTATCTCCGAGCGCATTCCACTCGCTCTTGCCACGCTGGCCAGTACTACGATACACTGTTGATAGTGGATCGCGATGTACCCAACTTAGGGCTCCTATCAGACCTTACAGCACCGTGATTTCTCTCGGTGGAGGTTCTGTTGGAATATTTTCCTGAGAGAGGCAGCAAAAAATTCCTTTTCGGTATCTTTCCACTGGAATTTTTGTAGGGTGAAAAACAGAGAAATTAGATAACTATTCTTCACCCTTTCCAGTGGAAGCCCACCAGGGAGATTTCCCGACGTTATCAAAGAAAAACCCCTTTGTCTATACAATCACGTCTGCGTATGCCTTTCCACAGCGCATATGACACAATGGTATCATGTTGTGCTGTGTAGAACACACGGACGTTCGATTCAATCGCACAGCCTATAGATACTAGTTATCTATATGCCCTATGATTGCTGTAGACCACTTGAACACCTAGTTCACTTTGAACACCTAGTTCACTTTGAACACCTAGCTCACTTGGGACTGTGAACACATAGTTCTGTCACGTCTAGCAAGGTTTGAGGATCCGGCAGCTGAGATTTGCCCGAGGAGGTAGCAGGCTGTGAATGAACCAGATGAGGGGGCTGGATATAGTTCCTTCGCATGGGACACGGACCAATAAAGAATGTAGGCGAGGTTTGAGAGTCAATGGAAAGTATTTATTATGTACAGGGCTGAGGTAGAGGACCGAGGCTGGAGCACGATGGTTAAAGACGTGGCAGGGGGCGAAGAACTGTGGACTGTGATTCGAAAGACGAGACTGTAGATGATGAACTGTGGAACTGTGGATGGTGGTTGAAGACGTGGCTGGAGACAAGGACTGTGGACTGTGGTTTGTTAAACGAGGCTGAAGATAATAATCTGCAGGCTGTGGTCGGTGGTACAAAGACGTGACTGGTGAAGGAGATCTGTGGAGTGTGGCTTGAAAGACGAGGCAGTGGACCCGGGGCCGACTGTGCCCAAAGAGTCTTACTGGACCGGGTTTTCCAGGAGCGCTTCCACAGGCAGTAACAGGCTAGAGACGGCAGGGCTGCAGCAGCAACAGAGAACCGACCAAACAGGATCAGGAGGAACCAGAATACAGCAGGAATCCTGGGAGCACAGGCTAAAGCACCTACAACAGGGTTGTAACTTGAAGCACTGGCATCACTGTCCTAAACCAGCCCCATTTTATAGGGAGAGCTTCCCCTGGATTGGCTGGAAGAAACAGGAAACAGGAACTATGCTTAAAACTTGGTCTCCAACATGGCGGCGTCCAGTAATGCAGAACCTTTTGCAAAGCCACAATGCTCACTGCCCCTTGTCTCCTAGCAACGGGTCAGCAAGAGCGACCCGCTGTAGCGGCGACCCGCCGCCACGAGTGGACCCCCTCACCACCACTACTGCTGCCCACGGATCCAGTGCAGCAGCCCACCTCCGCCGCTGCCCGCACATCGCCAAGAAAGCCAGCCCTGTGGCCCCAGCATACCAGTAAGACTCCGGACGCTGACAGTATTCCCCCCCCCCTTTGCGGGTGGACTCTGGACACCTATGTGGTTTAATTGGAAACTTGGCATGAAATGTCCGAAGAGGTCTTGGAGCATGGACATCCTCTGCATCTACCCAAGATCTCTCCTCTGGCCCATACCCCTTCCAATCAACAAGGTACTGGATGCAACCATAACGTCTGCGAGAATCGAGGATCTTGTGAATCTCAAATTCGTCTCCATGTGCTGATTGGATCTTGGGTGATTTAGGCACAGCGGCTCTGAACCGACTAAGTACCAATGGTTTTAAGAGAGAAATATGAAATGCATTAGGAATTCTCAACTGCGGAGGTAATTTCACTTTGTAAGCCACAGGATTCAACACTTTTTCAATTTGGTAAGGCCCAATAAATCTGGGAGCAAACTTTTTTGTAGGAACCTTTAATCTTAGGTTACGTGTGGAAACCCAAACCCGATCTCCTACCTTAAGGCTTGGTACAGCTTTTCGTTTCAGATCTGCATAGGTCTTATATCTCTTGGATGTCTTGAGCAAAGTCTTGTGAACTTGTTTCTAGGCTTCAGTAAATTGTCGAAGTGTTGACTCTGCGGCAGGAACCTCGAGCGTAGGCAGAAGTTGGAAGTCAGGAACTCTTGGATGGTAACCATAATTAATGAAGAATGGAGAAGATTTTGTGGCAAAGTGATAAAGATTGTTATGGGCAAATTCTGCGAATGGGAGGAAGTCCAGCCAGTCGTCCTGTGAGGAGGACATGAATAAACGCAGAAAAGTCTCCAGATCCTGGTTCACTCTCTCTGTTTGACCATCCATTTGGGGATGATATCCTAAGGAGAAGTATAATTTCACGCCAAGAGAAGAACATAGGGATCTCCAAAACTTGCCCACAAATTGAGGACCTCTATCAGACACGATTTCCTGTGGTAGACCATGGAGTCGAAAGATCTCTGCTATAAACAATTTTGCCAACTGGGATGCAGATGGAAGATTAGCCAGAGCAACAAAGTGTGCCATTTTAGAAAATCGGTCAACTATGACCCATACGGTGTTCCACCCACCAGATGTAGGTAAATCTGTAATAAAGTCCATAGAAATATGCGTCTATGGTCTTAGTGGTACCGGCAAAGGATGGAGTAACCCAGATGGTGGACCCTTGGGACTTTTATGCTGAGCACATTTTGGACAGGCAGCTACGAATTCCTGAACGTCAGTCCTGAGATGAGGCCACCAGTAGGAGCGCTGAATGAATTTAAGTGTCTTATGACCGCCCGCATGGCCCATGAAGGAGGAGGAGTGAGCCCATGTAAGAAGTTTTTTGCGAAGATTTGGTGCAACGAAGATCTTCCCTGGAGGAGGAAGTGGAGAGGTATTAGTTGCAGAAAAAGAGGTGGATTCCAGGATAAATTGCTCTTTTGAATGGTCAGAGGGTTCTTCTGAACTTAGGGAGCGAGATAATGCATCTGCCTTTTTGTTGAGGGAACCTGGACGGTAACTGAGTTTAAAATTAAAACGGGTAAAGAAGAGTGCCCATCTTGCTTGGCGTGGATTCAGACATCGGACTTACTGTAGATACAGGAGGTTCTTGTGATCCGTGGTCACCGAAATTGGATGCTGAGCTCCCTCCAACAAATACCTCCACTCCTCAAAGGCCAACTTAATTGCCAGTAATTCCTGTTCCCCAATAGCGTAATTCTGTTCAGCAGGAGAGAATCTTCGCGAGAAGAACGCACAAGGATGGACCTTCTAGTCCTCAAAAAGCTGGGCTAATACTGCTCCCACTCCCACAGTAGAGGCATCAACCTCCACCAAGAACTGACGGCTGAGATCGGGTTGTCGAAGAACTGGAGCAGTCGTGAAGGCCTCCTTCAAAGATGAAAAAGCTTCCAAAGCCTCAGGAGACCACTTGGCAGGATCGGCTCCCTTCCTAGTTAATGCGGTTATAGGAGCTATGATAGAAGAATAATTTTGAATGAATCTTCGGTAGAAGTTAGCAAACCCCAGGAAATGTTGAATTCCTTTAAGGGTAGCTGGAAGCGCCCAATCCTGAATCGCCTGGACTTTAGCGGGGTCCATATGTAACCTCTGCCCTGAGAGAATGTAACCGAGGAATGGAATTGTGGGTACCTCAAAGGTGCACTTCTCTAACTTACAGAATAACTGATTCCTTCGTAAACGAGTTAACACTTCTTTGACTTGTTCCCGATGGGTCTTCAGATCCCTAGAAAAAATGAGGATGTCATCCAGATACACTACCAAGCAGTCGTAGAGGAGATCTCTGAAGATTTCATTAACGAACTCTTGAAAGACGGCTGGGGCGTTACATAGGCCAAAAGGCATTACCAGGTATTCGTAATGGCCGTCGCGGGTATTAAATGCCGTCTTCCATTCGTCCCCTGGGCGAATACGTATAAGATTGTAGGCCCCCCGTAAGTCCAACTTAGTAAATACAGTAGCTCCTTTAACACGGTCGAACAGTTCTGGAATCAGAGGTAACGGATATCTGTTCTTAACTGTTATGTCATTGAGACCTCTATAGTCAATACAGGGTCGCCATACCCCATCCTTCTTTTTGACGAAGAAAAATCCTGCTCCGGCCGGAGATGTAGAAGACCTGATGAACCCTTTCTCCAAGTTCTCCCGGATATACTCCGACATGGCCTGTGTCTCGGGAAGTGAGAGAGGGTAAACTCGTCCTCGGGGAGGAGTCTTACCGGGTACTAGCTCAATGGGACAATACCAAGTACGATGCGGAGGCAAGGTGTCCGCCCCATGCTTACTGAAAACATCTTGAAAAGCTTGGTACTCCACAGGAAGGCTGGAAGGGCTGGAAGAACAGAGAGGTCTAACTGAAGGTAAACAGTTCTGGAAGCAGTCTTGTCCCCATGAGAGAACATCCATAGTTTGCCAATCTATGTGGGGGTTGTGTCTGATTATCCATGGAAACCCTAGGATTAGTTCATGAGAGGCTTTAGGAATTACAAGGAAAGAGATTTTTTCTGAATGGAGAACTCCGACCTTCATCTTGAGAGGAATAGTACGAAAGGATATAATCCCCTCAGGGATATAACTTCCATCCACTGCGGTAACAGAAATGGTACGATCCAAAGGAACCGTTTGTATTCCAGATCGTTTGACCAGAGCTGACGTAATGAAACTTTCGGCGGCTCCGGAGTCGAGTAGTGCAGGGATGAGAAGAGAAGAAGAAGGGAGCTCCAACTGGGTTAACAGGACAGACTCTTTCTTGGTATGTAATTCTGAGAATTCTCCTAGCTTGACCTCTCCAGCACAAACTAGGAGCGGGCATTTCCCGGATGTAGATTGCAAGTTTTAACAAAGTGATCAGATGCACCACAATACAGGCAGAGGTTTCCTTGTCGCCGTCTCTGACATTCTTCATTGGAGAGGCGGGAGCGATTAATCTGCATGGGTTCTTCCACAGTTGGTGATGATGGTGTTGGTGGAAGAACAACTCTAGGCTTAGGGAGATCTGACCACAACCTCTCCATACAGCGTTCTCTGTACCTTAGGTCTAACTTATTGCATAAAGAAATTAGTTTATCCAACTTATCAGGTACGTCCTGAGTTGCGAGGTCATCTTTGATCTTTTTGAAGAGACTGCTCCAGAAAGCTGCAATGAGAGCCTCCTCGTTCCAGTTCAGTTCTGAGGAAAGGGTGCGAAACTGGATCACGTACTGACTGACCGTACGCGTGCCCTGACGCAGGCGCAGGATCTCCAATGAGGTGGTAGAAGTCTTGCCCGGTTCGTCGAAAGGTGGCCATGAATTCTGGATAGTTAGATAAGATGGGATCCATCCTCTCCCACAATGGTGCAGCCCATTCCAACGCTTGCCCGGTAAGTAAAGAAATTATATAGGCTACTTTGGTTCGTGCTGATGGAAAGTTGGCCGACTGTAGTTCGAACTGGATTTCGTACTGGTTAAGAAACCCGCGGCATTGTTTTGGATTCCCATCGAATTTATTGGGAGGTGGCAAATGCAACCGTGGAAGTGGTACTGCTACAGGAGGAAGCGGAACCGGGGGTGCTAATGTGGGAGCAGCTGTAGATACTTGAGGGGCCGTCATGGCAACACAGAGAGAATCGAGACATTCGGACATACTCTGCATGACTGCATGATTTGAAATTGGGTGGCCTCCTGCTTATTTAAGCGAGACCAGATATCTGCAGTTGAATCCCCTCCTGAGGCCTGATCACCCGTCGAATCCATTGGGCCAGTGCTTACTGTCACGTCTAGCAAGGTTTGAGGAACTGGCAGCTGAGATTTGCCCGAGGAGGTAGCAGGCTGTGAATGAACCAGATGAGGGGGCTGGATATAGTTCCTTCGCATGGGACACGGAGCAATGAAGAACGTAGGCGAGGTTTGAGAGTCAATGGAAAGTATTTATTATGTACAGGGCTGAGGTAGAGGACCGAGGCTGGAGCACGATGGTTAAAGACGTGGCAGTGGGGCGAAGAACTGTGGACTGTGATTCGAAAGACGAGATTGTAGATGATGAACTGTGGAACTGTGGATGGTGGTTGAAGACGTGGCTGGAGACAAGGACTGTGGACTGTGGTTTGTTAAACGAGGCTGAAGATAATAATCTGCAGGCTGTGGTCGGTGGTACAAAGGCGTGACTGGTGAAGGAGATCTGTGGAGTGTGGCTTGAAAGACGAGGCAGCGGACCCGGGGCCGACTGTGCCCAAAGAGTCTTACTGGACCTGGTTTTCCAGGAGCGCTTTCACAGGCAGTAACAGGCTAGAGACGGCAGGGCTGCAGCAGCAACAGAGAACCGACCAAACAGGATCAGGAGGAACCAGAATACAGCAGGAATCCTGGGAGCACAGGCTAAAGCACCTACAACAGGGTTGTAACTTGAAGCACTGGCATCCCTGTCCTAAACTAGCCCCCTTTTATAGGGAGATCTTCCCCTGGATTGGCTGGAAGAAACAGGAAACAGGAACTATGCTTAAAACTTGGTCTCCAACATGGCGGCGCCCAGTAATGCAGACCTTTTTGCAAAGCCACAATGCTCACTGCCCATGGTCTCCTAGCAACGGGTCAGCAAGAGCGACCCGCTGTAGCGGCGTCCCGCCGCCACGGGCGGACCCCATCATCTCCGCTACTGCTGCCCACGGATCCGGCGCAGCAGCCCACCTCCGCCGCTGCACGCACATCGCCAAGGAAGCCAGCCCCGTGGCCCCAGCGTACCGGTAAGACTCTGGACGCTGACAAGTTCAATTTGAACACCTAGGTCTTGTCACGTAAGGTAGCGAACCCTACGCCACTGGGCCTCTACTAACCCAGTGTACCACGACGGGATCCCGAATTCCCGGATTCAGCTCCACTCACTCCGCTTTCACTCACTCAAATACACCTGGTTTTTCTGTACAGAAAATTGTTTTACTCCCTTTAGGTCAGTAGCTTTATTCCAGAGGTGCTTACAGTTTTTAAACTAAATTTTAGCGTAACCTGCTTTTGAAATCGGATAGTTATGTGCTATTGTATTAAATGTCTACTATCCCACCTTAATTGAACAAATATTGTGTGCTTTGTACTTAGCGTCCGTATTCCTACACAACCTTGCGTAAACACGCAACCAGCGTGCCTTTTACACTACGAGCGCTCTACCACACAGTCTCTATAAATGTGAGCAATACTAACTATAATCGCTCACTTAACCCAACACCCAGTTTTTTTCTGTATAAACCTTAACAACCAGGCCAGAACAGCATTTTGTTTTTTTCTTATAATTACTCCCTTAAATACATTTATTTCAAATTTATCTGTATAGCAAACAAATGTATCCGATTTCACACAGATCTATAATGACTGCAATAATCTATCATTTAAATGATATTATTCAGATTGGATAGCTATCTTGCAGAACATACACTGATATAAATATACACATAATTATAATAATATTATATATGTACCATTCACTGTCCTCCTATGAGACACCTTACCTCTAATTTGCATATCAAAGATATTTGCTTTTCACTGCTAAAAAAATTGTTACACAGGTTTAATTTGCATTTCAATGGCTATCCTCCACAAGTCTTGGAAGACAAGAAAGAGGGGGAAAAAAACGCTTTCTTCTTTTTTCACAGATAAGAAGGAAAAAAAAACCACTTATCTCACCATTTACTCTCACTAGGCCGAATTGAAACTATTTGTAATTGACTATGGCATGGGTTAAATAAATGCATTGGTAACTCATAAATGGTGCTTGATGTGACAAAGGAAACTGATTGTTCTGAGCACACTAAAAATCAGCTATTTAGAAAGTGACCTTCCTAAAATGGCCACTGCTCCTCCCCTTTCCACATCCATGAGGTTTACACAAGATGGTGGATAGGCCATGTGGTTAGGCCAAAATGGAGGACAAATCATGCGGCTCCTTTGTCACAAAGAAATCACAAATTATGCAAGCACCAGAAGTTACTCTAGGCCTAAGTTTAAAAAAAAAAACTATATCAAGGCTATGCAGCAACTTTTAAATGTACTTTTAAATCTACTTAACAGATAAACAATCCAATCTGAATCAAACACAATATGACTTATTTGAACTTTGTTTTGTAACAATAAAAATATGCTTTAGCATCTTAAATATTATGAGAAACACATTATCCCTTGAATTTTCACATCATCGGCTTACACAACAATACACGTGGATGTTATTCGTCAGCGTCGCAATGCGTCCATCGTTAGTCGGTCGATCACAGCCGCGTTTGTAATGTACAGTGCACCATTAAGACCGTGATATCCCGGACGAACCCCCATCTGTAAATACCAAATTGCTTTCTAACAAATATTTAAAATGCCCGCTCTAATATATACTGCATACGCCAGGTGCATCTTATTACCATATACCATAAAAGTGCGCTGTACATCTCAAAACACTACATCCCTTAAGAGAAAAGAATACACCCACACCTTATCTGAGTTCCAAAGCTCATTGATGTATATATTTGTTATTAAAAGGATATGTATTCAATATATCACAATGCACAGTATACATATAGTTACATGGTTCCAATTTATACAGTAAGCAGTTAATACATACAGTTACAGGCCAGCGATACAATTACCATTCCCTCAATGCATCCTCCTCTTAATATATCTCTCTCTCAGCAAATAAATACAGGAACTGGTCTGGCAACATCTCCACCATCGTCTGGGACAAACCAGCAACTAACTCCTGTGTGATCAGCAATGTGTTATCTAGTTTGGGGGAGTGCACACATCTATTCTAAGGAAGGGAACTTTCTCATTCATGATGAGTCACTGGTTTGTTCGTATGCTAACCAGGTTCAGCCTTGAAGACATCAAAAGGGCTGGCTTGAGTTTCCTGTCCACCACCTGTTTGGAAATGTCTATTGTTCTAATAAAAGTGACTTTAGCTTTCATGCATTTAATCATAACTACTAGTTGCAATGTCCTACAACTTAATAACAAGTATCAAATTGATATACACATTAATCTGGTTGCTTTAATACCAAATACGACAGGGTTATCTTGCTTCGTTCCAATAATACACATACATGATATTACTCCATTATATAATTTTAAATCATTATGATGTCTGGCGCTTGATATTATTATAATTATGTGCTGTATGAAATATGTGTCGAATCCATCTCTGTGGCATGTCCGTGTAAATGCGTATGTTACCATATATTGCTGTGCTCGCTGCGCGTATTTGCAAGCATAGCGACTCATAATGTGTGTAGTCTGTATGTACTCTCTATGTAATATTTTTGACTTCGACAGTACTAGCACCCCAAATACACATAATGCTCAGAGCAGTAGTACCTCTTATATAATGCCCACAGTAGTAGTGTTCGTTATTCAATGCCCACTGTAGTAGTAGTGCCCACAGTGGTAGAGCCCATAGTAGTGGTGCCACTTATGCAGTGCCCCCAGTAGTAGTACCCTTTATGTCCTCAGGAGTGATGCCCCTTATGAAGTGCCCCCTATGCAATGCCCTCATCAGTAGGTATGCCCCCATGTAGTATTGCCCCCAGTAGTTATGCCCCCTGTAAATATGCCCCCTGTAGTTATGCCCCCAGTAGTTATGCTCCCAGTAGATATGCCCCCAGTAGATATGCCCCCAATAGATATGCCCCCTCTAGTAGCGCTGCTTAAACACACACAATCTCATCCCCCCTACAACATACTCATCTTAAGCCCCGTTCCTGGGGCCGACCGCTGCCATTCTTCCTTGCTGCCTGCTCCTCAGAACTATGGGAGAGATGTCATGACGTATCTTCCATAGCACACAGCACAATGCCAGAGTCAGAAACCAGAGCTCAGGAGTGAGCTCCTGCCTCCGACTGCCACTATGGGAAAGGAGCTGGGTGCCTGCTGATAACAAAATCTCAGGAATCGACACAGGAAGCAGCCCGACAGACACTGCTACACAGGAGCTCAGGAACTGGCAGGAACAAGCTCAGAACTCAAGCAGACTGGAAACCTAGAAATATCACCAGCGTCTGTGAATTGCACTGAGCCAGCATATAACAGAGAGGCCTAATTAATAATATCATGCAGCTGCCCTGTTGCATGACTCCAAACTGACATAGAATTTGTCGGCAGATAAGAACCACTTGGTCCATCTAGTCTGCCCCCTTTTTTTTTTTTTTTTTAATATTATTTTTATCTCTAACCTTATTTGATCCTTATTTCTTTGTAAGGATATCCTTATGTCTATCCCATGCATGTTTAAATTGCTCTACTGTCTTAGCCTCTACCACCTCTGATGGGAGGCTATTCCACTTGTCCACTACCCTTTCTGTGAAATAATTTTTCCGCAAATTTCCCCTGAACCTCCCCCCCTCCAGTGTCAGTGCATGTCCTCTTGTCCTATTGCTTCTCTTCATTTGGAGAATGTTTCCCTCCTGGACTTTGTTAAAACCCTTGATATATTTGAAAGTTTCTATCATGTCCCCCCTTTCCCTTCTCTGCTCCAAACTATACATATTGAGATTTCTTAGTCTTTCTGGGTATGTTTTGTGATGTAGGCCATGCACCATTTTAGTTGCCCTCCTTTGTACAGTTTCTAATGTATTAATATCCTTTTGAAGATATGGCCTCCAGAACTGAATACAGTATTCTAGATGAGGCCGTACCAATGACCTATACAGTGGCATTATTACTTCTTTCTTTCTGCTGCTGATTCCTCTCCCAATGCAGCCAAGCATCTGACTAGCCTTCCTCATTGCCTTGTTACATTGCTTACCTGCCTTTAAGTCATCTGAAATAGTGACTCCTAGATCCCTTTCCTCCTCAGTAGTTTCCAGTATAGTGCCATTAATACTGTATTTAGCTTTAGGATTTTTGAGACCCAAGTGCATGATTTTGCATTTTTTGGCATTAAACTGTAATTGCCAGACTCTTGACCATTCCTCTAGTCTACCTAGATCCTCAATCATTTGTTTTACCCCACCTGGTGTGTCTACCCTGTTGCATACCTTTGTGTCATCTGCAAAAAGGCATATTTCCCTTTAATGCCATTTGCAATGTCACCAATAAAGATATTAAAAAGCACTGGTCCAAGTACAGATCCCTGGGGTACTCCACTGGTAACATTTCCCTCCTGTGAATGCACTCCATTTACCACAACTCTCTGTTTTCTATCCTTCAACCAAGATCTTATCCATTCAATAATCCTAATATCCAATCCCAAACTTTCAAGTTTATTTAGCAGTCTGCGATGTGGAACTGTGTCAAAAGCCTTACTAAAGTCTAGATAAGCTATATCCATGGCTCCACCTTTATCCATCACTTTAGTCACACAATCAAAAAAGTCAATAAGATTTGTTTGACATGATCTCCCCCCAGTGAATCCATGCTGTTTGGGATCCAGTAAATTGCCGGATTTGAGATAATCTACAACTCTTTCTTTTAAGAGTGTTTCCATCAATTTCCCTACTACTGATGTAAGACTCACTGGTCTGTAGTTGTTTGCCTCTTCCTTGCTTCCACTTTTGTGCAGTGGGACTACGTTTGCTCTTTTCCAGTCCCCTGGAATTACTCCTGTAGCTAATGACTGGTTGAATAATTCTGTCAATGGTGCTACCAGCACCTCTTTAAGTTCTTTTAGTATCCTTGGATGTATCCCATCTGGCCCCATAGATTTGTCCACTTTCAGCTTTGAGAGTTCTGTTAGGACCTTCTCCTCTGTAAATGCACTTGTTTCATTTTCCTGAATATCCCTGCAACTTAACTGTGGCCCCTTCCCCTCTCTTTCAGTAGTAAATACTGAGCAAAAATAATCATTAAGATGATCTGCTATTAAATTGTCTCCTTCAACAAGACTCCCAGTGTCCGTCTTTAGTTTTATAATTCCGCCTTTTGTTTTTCTCCTTTCGCTTATACCTAAAAAAAGTTTTGCCTCCTTTACCCACTGACTGGGCCATTTTCTCCTCAGCTTGTGCCTTTGCACATCTGATTACCTTCTTTGTCTCCTTCTGTCTAACAAGATATATCTTTTTGTCTTCATTATTTTGTGTCTGCTTATATTTCCTAAAAGCCATCTTTTTTGCTCTCACAATATTTGCTACTTCTTTTGCAAACCACACTGGCTTCCTTTTCCTTGTGTTTTTCCTAACAGTTTTGATACAAAGGTCTGTTGCCTTCAATATTGCACATTTTAATGTTTCCCACCTCTCCTGCACTGTTTCCAAGTTCCTCCACTCTGCCAAAGAATCGCTTAAACATTTTCCCATCCCTACAAAATCAGCCTTCCTAAAATCCAACACCTTTGTTTTTGTATGGGACGAGTCAGTCTCTGTCTTAATGCTGAACCATACTGCTTGATGATCACTGGATCCCAGGTTTTCACCCACTTTTACGTCCGATAATCTGTCTCCATTTGTAAGTATTAAGTCTAATATTGCGTCTTTCCGAGTGGGCTCCCTCACCAATTGGTGGAGGGATGCTCCCTGAAGGGAATTTAAAATGTTCCTACTTCTAGTGGAACTAGCAACAGACACCTCCCAGTTTACATCAGGAAGATTAAAGTCTCCCATGATTATTACCTCTCCTTTTAATGCCATTTTAGTTATGTCCTGCAATAGGTTCTTGTCAAGTTCCTCTTCCTGACCTGGTGGCCTGTATATCACGCCAATACGAATAATCAACTTTTCCCCTGTTTCTATGGTCACCCAAAGGGCCTCAGTTTTTTCTTCAATACTTTGTATTAATGTAGTATTTATGGCATTTTTTACATACATTGCTACCCCTCCTCCGATTTTTCCAATTCTGTCCTTCCTAAATAAAGTATATTTCCCGGTATAGCTATGTCCCAGTCATGATTTTCATTGTACCATGACTCTGTAATTGCCACAATGTCTAGATCATCCCTTGTCATTATTGCAGTTAGTTCTGGGATTTTATTTACTAAGCTCCTAGCATTTGCACACATAGCTTTTAGAGTTTTGTTTGTGCTTTTTATGTTCCTAGCTATGTTCTTCTCTCTGCCTATTTTTATTTGGTTTTGATCTGAATTATCTTCTGTTGCTGTGGATATGCTTCCTATTCCCTTTTCCTGCAGAAACAATACCTCTGTGTTGGGGGAGCAGATTTCTTTATTCCTGTTTGGTTCACTGCCCCCCTTTGTTAGTTTAAATAGTTCTTGATGAAGCATCCAAACTGTTCAGTTAGTATTCTTGTTCCCCTTGAAGATGGGTGCAGGCCGTCACTTTTGTATAAGCTCCTATCTTGCCAGATGGTGTGACTGTGGCCTATAAATCCAAATCTCTCCTCATTGCACCATGTCCTTAGCCAAACATTGAAGTTTCTGATGCAATGAGTTCTGTCTTCCCCTCTGTGTACTGGCAATACTTCTGAAAAAGATACAGTGGTTGCCACTTGCTTCAGAGCAGTCCCTAACTTCCTAAATTCATCTTTTACAGCCATGAGTTCAGCATTTGCCAGGTCATTTGTCCCTAGGTGGACAATAACATCCACCTCCCCATCTTTTCTTGCTGCCTTTACAATTCTTAGCATGCGCTCTTTATCCCTTGAAGCTGTGGCTCCAGGTAAGCACCTTACTTGTTTCTCTACTTCATTTGCATTTCCCAGATGTATTCCTCTAATAATGGAATCTCCCAAGAGAAGTGCAGTCCTTTTTGGAGATGCAATTTTCCTGTTCCATTTCCTGTTCCTAAAGTTGGTAGAAGTCCCCATATCCTCCTGTTCTGTAGTGCCTCTTTTAGTTGTATCTTCCAGCCCTGCAAGAGTAGCATACGAGTTTTGCAGTGTCACCGCTTGCGGGAGGTGTCTGTGTCCCTCTGGAAATCTCTGCCCTTGAGAGCCCACAGTAGTCCAGGCAGAATGTCTTCTGGTGGCTCTCTGAGGCAGTGGAGGCTTCAAAGACACAGACATCCTACAAATCTCAGCATGCAGTTTTGCTATCTCCTCCTTCAGCAGAGAAAATTGCTCACAGATTGGACAGCAGCTGAGTCTCCACGCTGCCTCTTTCCAAACAAATGCTTTACATCCATTGCACGGCACAAGGCCAAACATTGTATCAGATGTTAATGGTATTGCAAATTTGTGTGTCACTTGGTGTATTATAAAACTCACCTGTTGCTGTATTCTAACTCACCTGCTGCTGTTTCAAACTCACTTAATAAGCCAAGCCTCACTTTATAATGCACGCCTCTCACAATGAGCACCTGACAAGATGCAATTAGCAGCCAGGTGAGGCTGAACACATGGGAACAAGCTGCAATTACACAGACTAACCAGCGGCAGCAACCAAGAGTATTCTTAAACAGAGCAACGGGAAATCCTGGCCTGCAAGACTACTAATAAACATAAAATAGGAATGAACCACTACCTGTGGTTCATAACAGTATCCCCTCCTTAAGGGTGAGCTCCGAGCACCCCATGACACCCACGGGGAACATGAACAGAAGAATAACATAAAATACCTAACTGACATGCAAAACAGGAATGAGCCACAGTACCCCCCCCCCCCTTGAGGAGGGGTCAAGGACCCCAAAATACAGACTATCCAAAACAGGGGATACAAAAAAAAAAACCTGACACACTGGTCTAACAGTCAAGAAAACAGAAACAAGCTATAGCAACAGCTTGTAACAGTGCCCTCCCCTTGACGGTGGCCACTGGACACAAGACAAGGAAAAAAATTCTTTTTTTTTTTTTATCAAGGCAAGAGTCAAAAATTATTTCTTTTACTTCTTCTTCTTTTTACAAAGCTCTTTAGGTCTGACCAAGGTAATTCCCCAAACATTGTCTGAACTGATGGTACCACCCAGCAAGGCTGCGTTCAAATCAGAGATAGATTTCTTACCCTTGGGAGCTGAACTTTCTGGCAAAGTACTCCTATTAGAAGAAGAATTCAGAAAAGCACATCCTGCAGTTAAAACAACGGGCTGAGACTCTTGTGCCGAGTTTACAGTATTTGGTGGACTCTCAGCAGACAAGACGGGTGACTTAGAGGAACCTGAACCAATTTCTTTGGAACCATATCTTTTAATAATTGCATCACTGAATGCTGAGGGATCCTGAAGAATGGAATCTTCAGCTTTCATTAGGCTGGTCGCCCACTCAAAAGGCTCTCCTCTAAAAGAATAAATCAGATAGAGCGCAAGGTTCTCTAAAGTGATGCCTAGAAATGGTCTAGACAACATAATAATGTAATAGTGTTTGAAAAGCGCCAGAAATTGGGCTAAGTCCCCATCAAAGATTATGGATGTTGAGATATCAACAGAGTCAGGATCTGTTTCCTTCCCATCTGACTGACTGGAGTGCTTTGCTTGGACCTGGTCACTATTGACCTTACTCGAGGCTGAGACTCTCTGAACCCCACCCGGGGCAGTGACTTTCTGAACCCCAAACGGGGCAGTGACTTTCTGAACCCCACCCGGGGCAGTGATTTTCTGAACCCCACACGGGGCAGTGACTTTCTGAACCCCACACGGGGCAGTGACTTTCTGAACCCCACACGGGGCAGTGACTTTCTGAACCCCACCCGGGGCAGTGACTTTCTGAACCCCACACGGGGCAGTGACTTTCTGAACCCCACCCGGGGCAGTGACTTTCTGAACCCCACCCGGGGCAGTGACTTTCTGAACCCCACCCGGGGCAGTGGCCTCCGGGAACCCCACCCGGGGCAGTGGCCTCCGGGAACCCCGCTGGGGCAGTGGCCTCCGGGAACCCCGCTGGGGCAGTGGCCTCCGGGAACCCCGCTGGGGCAGTGGCCTCCGGGAACCCCGCTGGGGCAGTGGCCTCCGGGAACCCCGCTGGGTCAGCACCTCGGATTCTTTTACTGGGACCGAGCTGTCGGCCTCCCCCACTGGGACCGAGCCATCGGCCTCCCTCTCCGAGTCGATAATTATCGAAACTTCTCCCGGGACTATGACTTCCGGGACTTTTGCTGAAGCTATAACCTTCAGCACCTCCACTAATGCTATGCCTCTTAAGTTCTTTCCTGGGGAAGCGACCTCTAGACCCTTCTTAGAGGCTGCGTCTCTTGAGACCCCACTTGGGGATATTACTTCAAATATCCCTTCTGGGGTTTTGCTTCTCGAGTTCCCTTCTAGAACTATGGTTTTAGATACCCTTTCTGGGGTTGCGCTTTTCAAGTCCCTATCTGGGGTAACAGCTTCTGAGACCCATTCTGGTATGGACACCTGAACTACAATATTTGATGTCCCTCTATAAGCTAGGGCATCGGGTACCGCTCCAGCACTCTGGGCATCGGGTACCGCTCCAGCACTCTGGGCATCGGGTACCGCTCCAGCACTCTGGGCATCGGGTACCGCTCCAGCACTCTGGGCATTGGGTACCGCTCCAGCACTCTGGGCATCGGGTACTGCACCAAGATCCTGAGCATCGGGCACCTCTCCAGGACCCTGGGCAACAGGCACCACTCCAGGACCCTGGGCAACGGGCACCACTCCAGGACCCTGGGCAACGGGCACCACTCCAGGACCCTGGGCAACGGGCACCACTCCAGGACCCTGGGCAACGGGCACCACTCCAGGACCCTGGGTAACGGGCACCACTCCAGGACCCTGGGCAACGGGCACCACTCCAGGACCCTGGGCAACGGGCACCACTCCAGGGGCTTGCAACTCTGCTTCAACAGGAACCTCAAGAGAGGAGAGAAACATTCTCTTTTGATTCCTGAATCTATAATGGGGCTCCCTTGCCCAAGGACCCCAATTATAGGACAGAGAGCTTTTTAGTGTGGGTTGTGTGACAAGTACCTCTGCCACAGTAGAGACAGGAGTAGGTCTTGTATCCTGACTCAACTTGGCCAGAGGGCAAGACTCGTCACCACACTTTGGCTTGCGCAACTCACAGGTCTGCAGATAGTGGCCTAAACCCCCACAATATAGGCATAAGTTTAAGTTTCTGCGACGCAGACGCTCCTCTTCTGAGAGCCTGGGCCGCAGAAAACTTTTAAACCTTTTCTCTTCAATTAAACCAGAGGATTCTCTTGTCACCATACTGTGAACAAGAGTCTCTTTAGAGATAGATGTACTCTCAACGACTTCTGGCAAGATGAGCAAGATTTTAGTCAGAAGGTTTTGCAGTTGCTTTAGGGATTGCTGCAAAACTTCTAGTCGCTCTGGTCTCAAAGCACTGAAAGCAGAGTTCAGGGCTGCGAGAGATGCCTGCAGGGCTTGCATAGTAGACATAGGAGGATTTAAAACTAGACAAGACAAGGCAAGTCTAGACAAGGCAAGACTAGATAAGGCAAGACTAGATAAGGCAAGACTAAATTTTTAAACTAGACAAAACAAGACTGTTTTTTTTTTTTTTTTTTTAATACCGGACTGGATTCTTCACTCTGAGTTCTAGACAGGACTGGATTCTAAAACACCGGATTGGATTCGGCACACGGAATTCTAAACAGGACTGGATTCTAAACACCGGATTGGATTCTGCACACTGAATTCTAGACAAGACTGGATTCTAAACACCGGATTGGATTCTGCACACTGAATTCTAGACAGGACTGGATTCTAGACTAGACACTGGACTGGGCCAAAAAAGAAAAAAAAGTTTTATTTCTTTTTTGTGGTATGGCTGGTGATAATGTTAGGTTCCTGGTGCTCAGAACAAGGGAGATGTTATGAAGTGAGTCCAGAGCACCAGGACGTAATGCTGGGGAAGGGGAATGGAAAAGGGAATAGCCCCTGGCGCCCTATCTCCGTTGTCTCGCCCGTGCTGTCAGTACACTCTTGCGAGACTATGGTTGCTTGAGCCCATGGCAGCCACGTTTGAAGGGCGGATTACATCTGCCCAACTTCGATGCCCCCTCAGGTCTTAATGAGAGACAAAGAGTGAACCAAGACAGGGTGATAACAAGGGGCCCTCTAACTAAACAACAAGGCCAGGGGCTACTAACAAACCTAAAACCAAATTATGTGCGGCTTGCCGCCAAAGGAAAAGAACAACAAAGGAAATGCTGACCACACGCCGACACAATACTTTTGTGTACCGGCGGTGACAGCATAAGCAGAACCCTCTGCAAAACACCAGTGACAGAAATAATAACGGAATACAGCGGCCTAGGCCAACGGACGCGGCAGAGCCGCTACTCACGGAACCGGTATGAATACTAGCAAACGGACAGGAACCCCCAATGCTGCCGACACAGACTCTCAGAACTGGAGGATAGGCAGAATCCCAAACGACAGACCGGTGGACACCAAGAAGCCAGAAACTTGACCAGGCACAGGCAAAGCCACTGGACTTCAGGACAGGAACGTTTCACAGCAGGACACGGGATCAGACACAGGAATCGACACAGGGACTGACACAGGAATCGACACAGGAAGCAGCCCGACAGACACTGCTACACAGGAGCTCAGGAACTTGCAGGAACAAGCTCAGAACTCAAGCAGACTGGAAACCTAGAAATATCACCAGCGTCTGTGAATTGCACTGAGCCAGCATATAACAGAGAGGCCTAATTAATAATATCATGCAGCTGCCCTGTTGCATGACTCCAAACTGACAAGATGCAATTAGCAGCCAGGTGAGGCTGAACACATGGGAACAAGCTGCAATTACACAGACTAACCAGCGGCAGCAACCAAGAGTATTCTTAAACAGAGCAACGGGAAATCCTGGCCTGCAAGACTACTAATAAACATAAAATAGGAATGAACCACTACCTGTGGTTCATAACAGTATCCCCTCCTTAAGGGTGAGCTCCGAGCACCCCATGACACCCACGGGGAACATGAATGGAAGAATAACATAAAATACCTAACTGACATGCAAACCAGGAATGAGCCACAGCCGTGGCTCATAACATAAACATAGAAACCTCTAATCCGATTGTGATGCAGTTTTCAGCATTGTGTAAATAATTTTATCAGGCAGGTTTTAGGCTAAGGGGTATATTTAATTAAAGTCGGATCCATTCCAACATGTATTTGTCGGAATGGATCCGACAATTCCTATTCAATCCCCATCTTAATTCGACTTTCTGCTGCGGGGTACACTGGGCTCCACAAGGATTGGACAATGCGGTGTAGAATAGTATCTTGATCCGAGGCACCAACAGGCTCAAAGCTTTGACTGTTCCCAGAATGCACAGTGCCGCCTCCTATATCACCCCGCCTCCCAGCACAGGAGCTCAGTTTTGTAAGTTGGTGCTGCAGTAAGCAGGCACTTAACAGAGGGGCTGCTCCAAGCAGCCCTAAGAAAGCTTTTTATGAGGTAAAAAGTGAAGACTTCAAGGGCAGCAGCGGTGGTAAATGTCTTGTGACATTCACTGCTGCAGTTCCAGCTCTCCCCAGCGGCGCTGTACACTCCCGAGCCCTGGTTGCCGGGTACCTACAGCGGAGGCTCCGGTTTTCTTCACGTTAGACACACACGGCTGGGGCTCTCCAGAATCGTGTGGCCGCGCTTCGGGAGGTGGTAAGTGGGTCCCGCTTGCGGGACCCGGTCTTTATCGCGATCCAGCGCGGTCAGTGGGAGGCGGGCCACGCGCGCTGGCGGTGGACACTGTGGCAGTACAGGCGATCCCACTAGATCACCAGGGCATGGGCGCAGGTAAGTTTTTCTCTCTAAACCAATTCTTATATCGCTCACAGTACCCAGTGGTTTTGCCAGCAGAGGGGATAAGGCTTAGACATGAAGCCCCTCCCCCAGCCCCAGGGCGCCATTTCTAGCATGTGTTCCCACCCTGGAGCTGCATATCTGTCTTTTCCTCACTCCCTGTCAGTGTCTGCGGCGCCATTATCCCTCAGCTCACTGTTCCTGGGACTGATTGGGCAAATCCTCCTATGTAAAGCTGCCTGGTTGTCAGCGCTGTGCCTTTACATGACACTTAAGTATTCTACCTGCCTTTTTAGACAGTGATAGTTAAGAAAGAGTGCATTTAGTCAGGGTTTTATAGTACAATTACCCTGTGATATACATCCAGTTCTTACTGTGTACTGTTATATCTATTGTTATATAGCTGTGTAAGCTAGTCCAGTGCAGTATTATTGTCTGTAATAACCTCTGCATTGTACAAACTGTGACTATTTGTGTGTGCATTTGATAGCTGAGTGGTGTCCATTTCGTGTCTTTCACTCATCTTGCTATCCCTATATTCCATGACCTGAGGGGGCTTGGTGCGTCAGGTGTTATCTAATATAGGATTTTCACAAAGATATACTGTATTACGTATTTTTCTCTGTGATTTAGTCACCTTATCTCTCCTTTATCTCTGCTAGTGCTGACTACACTGCACAGGGGTTTGGGTTTAGAGGTATAGTGCTGCTGATAATTGTATTGTGTTACCTCATACTGCAAGTTATATCATGTCTGCTTCTGAGGGTAACGGTTCTGGGGCGGAACACACTGCTGGTGTTGCTGAAGCCACAGACAAATATGAGGAGAATATAGCAGCTGTGGGCTCTGGTTCTGGGGGCTCCTTGCCTTCCAGTGGGACTTTGGCAGCGAAGGCACATACTGACCCACCGTGGGCCGCTTTTTCCACACTTCTGCATACGCTAGTTCATCAACTAACACCCCCTATGGGACCCCCAATACCGGTACAACCGTATGTGGTCCCTGCAGCTAACCCGCCGTGGAAGGACGATTTATCTGCTCAATTAAAGAAGTTGAACCAGTCCTTGACTACTAAAAAGTCTGACCAACGCTCGCCTAAGTCCAAGAGGTCCTCTAAGCGAGCGCTTGTCTCCTCACAATCCACTGCCGTCACTGACACCTCGTCTGATGAAGACGGCACATATACTGACCCCACAGGTTCTGACTCAGATACGGCTGATGGGGAGGGTAGTTCACATGTGGATGTTCCTGATCTTTTGTAGGCTATTAAGTTAGTTCTGCAGATTACGGATGATCCCGAGCCATCCGCCCCTCCTAAGAAACCAGATAGGTTCAAGCGTCAGAAGGTGGTTAAACAAGTTTTACCTCACTCTGATCACCTAGTGGATATACGTCAGGAACCCTGGGAAAACCTGGGTATGAAGTTTGTGCCTCAAAAGAAGATGCTGGCTCGCTATCCCCTCGCGCCAGAGCTGTCTAAGAATTGGGAAACGCCTCCTCCAGTGGACTCACATGTTGCTAGGATGGTGGTTTCCTCAGTTCTACCTGTCACTGCCGTCATGTCTCTAAAAGAGCCTACGGATAAACGTGTGGAGGGTTGTCTGAAAGCGATTTACACCCTCACGGGTGCTGCACAAAGGCCCACTATTGCAGCTACATGGGCTGCAGAGGCTATTGAAGCATGGGCCTTAGAGTTAGAAGCTGAAATCTCCTCTTACCATGCTAGACAATGCTTGTCATATATTGTCACAGCTTCTCGATATATTAAAGAGGCGGCTTCTGATGCCGGTATCCTAGCAGCCAAGGCCTCTACTACGTCAGTCCTGGCTTGCCGGATATTGTGGCTGAGATCCTGGTCTGTGGAACTGGACTCTAGAAAAACCCTGGAGGTACTCCCTTTCAAGGGAGATATTCTGTTTGGGGAGGACTTAAATAAGATAGTGGCTGACCTGGCTACTGCCAAAACTGCCAGTCTGCCTAATACTGCTCCTTCTGTGTCGAAGGCTAAAGGTACGTCCTTTCGCCCCTTTTGTCCTTCAGGTCCTTTCGTCAAAAGGTCAGGTGTACCATAAGCAGGCCCGCACTTCCAAACCTGGTAAGCCAAAGCCCAAAAGAGCCTGGGCTGCCTGTCAGCCAGCTGCCAAGACCGTTAAGCCTGCCTCATGATGGGGCGGGCCTCCCCCTGGGGGATCCTAGGGTGGGGGGCCGGCTTCTAGGGTATACCCAGGAATGGTTGAAGACCACTTCAGATGCCTGGGTACGGGAAGTCGTCACTCGAGGTTACGCCATAGCCTTCAAAAACCGACCGCCTCATCGATTTTGCCAGACAGACGTCCCTTTGGACCAGACAAAGGCAAAAACGCTTCACTCGGTGGTACAGACCCTCCTGGATACAGGAGTCGTAGTACAAGTGCCTCTTGCTCAGAGGGGCCGGGGGTACTATTCTCCACTGTTTCTAGTCCCGAAACCGAATGGGTCCTCCCGGGCCATTCTCAATCTCAAGGCATTGAACAGGTTTGTGAAGATTTCCAAGTTCCGTATGGAAACTCTTCGCTCTATAGTTCTGGCCTTGGAACCTGGGTTCTACATGGTCTCCCTGGACATACATGATGCTTACCTGCATATTCCTATAGCAGTGTCACATCAACAATACCTGAGGTTTGCTATTGGCAACATCCATTACCAGTTTCGGGCATTACCTTTTGGTTTACCAACGGCTCTGCGAGTCTTCACCAAAGTTATGGCGGTGTTGACGGTGGTACTCCGCCGTCAAGGGGTCAGGATACTGCCGTATCTGGACGACTTGTTAATTCTGGCAAATTCCCCAGATCTTCTCCTGCATCATCTGGATATGAAGGTCCGGTTTCTACAAGCCCACGGGTGGCTCATCAACTGGAAGAAATTCCCCCTGGTCCCTGCTCAGAGCATGGTGCACCTGGGAGCGCTGTTGGACACTCACAACCAGAGGTTGTTCTTGTCTCAGGAGAAAGTCCTGAAGCTTCAGGGCAGGATTCGTTGCTTCCTTTCTCGTCCGCAAGTGTCGATACATTCGACAATGCAGGTGCTGGGCCTCATGGTTTCAGCATTCGACATGGTGGAGTATGCTCAATTCCACTCTCGCCCCCTCCAGAGGCTGATTCTAGCCAAGTGGGATGGCCTGCCTCACCGGATCAGATCTCAAATGATCTCATTGACTCCGGAGGTCCGTCTGTCGCTGCTTTGGTGGCTCTGGGACCAACAATTGTGCAGGGGTCGTCCCTTCTGTATATCCAACTGGGTCCTGTTGATGACAGATGCCAGTCTAAGAGGTTGGGGCGCGGTGCTGGAGCAGCACTCCCTTCAGGGTTGGTGGACCAAGGAGGAATCTCTCCTCTCGATCAACATTCTGGAATTGCGGGTGGTCTTCAATGCGTTGAACCTGGCCCAGCATTTAATTCAGAACCGTCCTGTTCAATTACAGTCGGACAACGCCACCACAGTGGCTTACATAAATCATCAAGGTGGCACTCGAAGCCATTTGGCAATGAAGGAAGTCTCACGGATTCTACGTTGGGCGGAACGCCATCTACCGGCCATATCGGCAATATTCATTCTGGGAGTCCTGAATTGGGAAGCGGACTTTCTCAGTCGTCAGGACGTACATGCCGGCGAGTGGGGCCTCCATCCAGAAGTGTTTCAACTCCTAGTGGAAAAGTGGGGTCTTCCAGATGTAGATCTGATGGTGTCTCGACACAATCACAAGGTTCCGGTCTTCGGAGCAAGGACAAGGGATCCTCAAGCAGCATTCGTGGATGCGCTGGTGGTGCCGTGGAGGTTTCGGCTGCCGTACATGTTCCCTCCGGTGTCACTCTTGCCCAGGGTAATTCGGAAGTTCAAGTAAGAAAGAGGAAATCTGCTTCTCATAGCTCCGGCGTGGCCCAGACAGCACTGGTTCTCAGACCTGCAAGGCCTATCGTCGGACCGTCCACTTCTACTTCCACAACGCCCAGACCTCCTCGTTCAGGGCCCCTTTGTCTACCAGGACCTGGCTCAGCTATCTTTGAAGGTGTAACTCTTGAAGCTTCTGTCTTGAGGGCTAAGGGTTTTTCTGAAGAGGTCATTAAAACTATGTTGCGGGCCCGGAAACCGGCTGCTGCTCTGATTTATCATAGGGTCTGGCATTCCTACTTTGTTTGGTGCGCATCTAACAATTATGACGCTTCCAAGTTTAGTACAGCCAAACTTTTGGCTTTTCTGCAGCAAGGCCTAGATTTAGGCCTGCGTATGGCCTCCCTCAAGGTTCATATTTCTGCCTTGTCGGTGTGGTTTCAGAGAAAAATTGCGACTTTACCTGATGTTCATACTTTCACTCAGGGTGTGTTGCGTATCCAACCTCCCTATGTCCCGCCTGTGGCTCCTTGGAACTTGTCGGTGGTTTTGGAGGCATTGCAGGAGCCTCCATTTGAACCCCTTGGTTCAGCTGACCTTAAGTGGCTTTCCGTTAAGGTGGTGTTCTTGCTGGCTATTGCCTCTGCTAGAAGAGTGTCGGATCTGGGCGCCTTGTCTTGTAGTTCCCCATATCTGATTTTTCAATGTGACCGGGCGGTTCTTAGGACTCGTTCCGGATATTTACCTAAGGTGGTTTCTTCGTTCCACCTTAATCAGGAGATTGTGGTTCCAGCCTTTGTCTCTCCTGATTTGTCTCCCAAAGAGCGGTCTTTGGATGTGGTACGGGCTCTCCGTATCTATTCAAAAATAGGATTCTCTCTTTGTTTTGTTTGGATTTCACAAACGTGGCTGGCCTGCTCACAAGCAGACCCTGGCCAGATGGATTAGAATGGTGATTGCACATGCTTATGTGAGGGCTGGTCTGTCAGCTCCTGCTCACATTATGGCCCATTCTACTCGGTCTGTTGGACCTCCTTGGGCGGCCCAACGTGGTGCGACCCTTGATCAATTGTGCAAGGCGGCTACGTGGTCCTCAGGGAACACGTTCATAAGGTTCTATGCCTTCGATACTGCCGCTTCCCAGGATGCTTCCTTTGGATGCCGGGTTCTTGTGCCCGCTACAGTGCGTCCCCCTCCCATAAGGAACTGCTTTAGGACATCCCCATTCTCCAATCCTTGTGGAGCCCAGTGTTCCCCGCAGCAGAAAACGAGTTTTATGGTAAGAACTTACCATTGTTAAAACTCTTTCTGCAAGGTACACTGGGCTCCACAAGGCGCCCACCCTGATGCACTTAGCTTCTTTGGGTTGGTATGGCATTAGCCGCTGACACTTCTCCTGTCGTGAGAGTGTGGTGTATGTGGCTACTAACTGTTGTCGTCTCTTTTCCTGCTACTGCATTGGGCTGGTTAACTAAAAACTGAGCTCCTGTGCTGGGAGGCGGGGTGATATAGGAGGCGGCGGTGTGCATTCTGGGAACAGTCAAAACTTTGAGCCTGTTGGTGCCTCGGATCAAGATCCTATTCTACACCCCATTGTCCAATCCTTGTGGAGCCCTGTCCCTCGCAGAAAGAGTTTTAACAAAGGTAAGTTCTTACCATAAAACTCGTTTTTTCAAGTAGAATTTAAGATGGGACGCAGAGGGGGCGAGCCGCGGGGGACAGCCAGCGGGCGTACAGGAGAGATCAGCGCTACAGTAGCACTGCAGCAGGATGTCACTCAGCTAGCCCGACCTCACGGCAGCTTCCACCCGGCTCCAGCAGCGTGCTGGAGCCGGGTGGAAGCTGCCGTGAGGTCGGGCGCTGATCTCTCTGTATGCCCGCCGGCTGTCTCCCTGCGGCTCCCCCCCCCCCCCCCTCGCCTCCTCCGGGTCCGCATCTCAGTCCGACATCATTTTGATGTCGGACTGAGATGGTCGAAAAGGGGGCCAAATCCGTTTTCGACATTAACACGTGGATCGGCAGCTATTCCGCCGATCCACGTGCTTTTCGACAAGTCAAATTTATCGACTTGTCGAAAAATTTAGCAAAATATTGAATATGTCGAATCAGGATTCGACCATAAAAAGTCGAAAACTTCCGTCTTTTCGACAGACGGCAGTTTTCGACTTCAATTGAATATACCCCTATGTATCAATACGATCGGACGTCAGAAGACTGTGGGCGGGGCTATGAGGGGAGGGGACCTGTGCACGACGCTCGGCAAGTTGGCAGTGACAGGCCTTTGCACCCCCAACAACAACCGATTGGTCATCAGGGGGCTGTGGGCGGGGCTACACGGGAAGGTGTCCCCTGCACTGCTCTTGAGAAGTTGCTAGTGACAGGTGTACGTGCCGCAATAGCAACCGATTAGAACATTGTGACACATGTACTGTGTACCGTGATAGACTTATTCGTAGGTAAGCGTATCACCCTCCACCACACCCTATATACCAGTGATGGCTAACCTTGACACTCCAGCTGTTGTTGAACTACACATCCCAGCATGCCCTGCATCAGTTTTAGCAAGGCCAAATAGCAAAACTGTAGCAGGGCATGCTGGGATGTGTAGTTCAACAACAGCTGGAGTGTCAAGGTTAGCCATCACTGCTACATACTGTATTACCACAATCTGAAAACCCTAAGTAACTGACTTCTGTTATCACCGACTTCCACCCAAGACGAGCCAGGTACTGCAGCTAGTACTTCATAAACAATGGATGCTAGTTGGCATGATATTTATCAACAGTGTTATTTTGGAGACTGGTAATATAATACATTTGGAAATTAACCAAATACAATTCACAGTGATCAGTTTCCTCAAATGTTTTGGTATTTTATAGCACAATATATGTGTAGAATCAGTTGACCTTTCTGCTGTTCTAACACAGAGCAGTAAATTAATCATGGACAAAGCAGTGTGTAAAGGGCCCTACACACTCGGCGATGCGCCGCCGAGGTGCCCGACGACCGATACGGCCGACGAGCAACCCGGCGGCGGGGGGGCAGTGACGGGGGGAGTGAAGTTTCTTCACTCCCCCCGTCACCCGGCTGCATTGAAGTGCAGGCAAATATGGACGAGATCGTCCATATTGGCCTGCATGTACAGCCGACGGGAGATCAGCGATGAACGAGCGCGGGGCCGCGCATCGTTCATCGCTGGAGTCTCCACACTGAAAGATATGAACGAGTTCTCGTTCATTTATGAACGAGATCGTTCATATCTTTCAGAATATCGGCATGTGTGTAGGGCCTATAAGTCTACTACTGAAAAGAGGATATCAATCATGGTTTTTATTATTATTATCCTTTATATAGCTCCACAAGGGATCCACAGCACCCAAATATAGAGTACATAAATAAGCAAAACAAGAAAACAGTGAATTTTGCTGGGTATACACTAGACGATATTCTGAATGATTGCTGGACATTCTTGGGCACCCTGAAGCCTTCTTCACAACTATGAACCTCTCTCCTTAAAAAGTTCTTGATGATCCGATAAATGGTTGATTTATGTGCAATCTTACCAGCAGCAATAGCCTTGCCTGTGAAGCCCTTTTTGTGCAAAGCAATGATGACTGCATATGTTTCCTTGCAGGTAACCATGGTTTACAGAGGAAGAACAATGATTTCAAGCACCACCCTCCTTTTAAAGTTTTCAGTCTGTTATTCTAACTCAATCAGCATGATAGGGTGATTTCCAGCCTTGTCCTCATCAACACTTTCACCTGTGTTAATGATAGAATCAATTACATGATGTCAGTTGGTCCTTTTGTGGCAGGGCTGAAATGCAGTGGAAATGTTTTTGGGATTAAGGGCCTAATTCAGCATGGATTGCAAAAGTGCTGAAATCGCTGTTTAGCAATTTAAGCACTTCTGCACATACGTGCACGCTGCTGTGGGCACACGCAAGGATTTAAACTGTTATCGCATGCATAATTTGCAGTCCGTACTGAATAATCCCCTAAATTCATTGTCATAGCAGAGAGGAATTTTGCAATTAATTGCAATTCATCTGATCACTCATGACATTCTGGAGTATGTGCAAATTGCCATCATAAAAACTGAGACAGCAGACTTTGTGAAATTTTATATTTGTGTAATTCTCAAAACTTTTGGCTACGGCTGTAGACTATTAGAATAAAATGATAACAATAAGGGGCCCATTTATTAATTATTGGGTTTTAGATCTGATAAATAAAATCTCTTTTCACCGCTATTTCCACTCAGATGTATTAAAAATAACATCCAGGGACAGGCACTCTGGTAGGAACCGTACCTCAGATGTGTACAGTGAGCCTGTACCTCAGATGTGATGCGGACATTTTCAGTTTGTTTTTTTTTATATATTTTTTAATACGTTTTTCTTTTCTTTCTTTATTTGAAAAGCCTGTTAATTGAAAGTTTTGTCATTGAACAATACACCAAAATAAAAAAAACTGTATATGTAAGAGAGTTGCACCGAGTAATACATGATCAATAATGATAAACAAATATATAGAGAAGAATAAAAATCAAATCAATATGGGTTGTCAATGAGCCCATAGGAAGTCAACCATAGCACAAATAAAATGATGACCATACCTATAATGAAAGATAGAGCAGATGAAGAAGCGGAATAAGGGTTGGAGAATTGAAAGAAGGGAAAAAGGAGGGAGGGGAACCAGTCAGTGTGCATCACCGCATCACCACTGACAGTAAATAAAGGCAGAAAAAAGGTAAAGTTACATAGATTTTGGCAGCAGATAAGAACCACTTGGCCCATCTAGTCTGCCCATGTACACGCACACACTTACCACACTAAATTTAATCTTCTTTTGGGAGCCAATTAATCTACCAGTATATTGTGAGTGTGGGAGGAAACCGGAGTACCTCGGGGAAACCCAAGCAAGCGCAGGGATAATATACAAACTCTACACAGGACTGTGGTGGGAATCAAACCCATGACCTCAGTGCTGTGAGGCAGTAATGCTATTACTCCATCATGGTCTCAAAATGGTTTGTCCACTGTGTTTTTAATGCAGTTAGCAGGAGTGTCATGTAATACTCTTTAAATACATTAATAGCAAGAGATTAAAGAAGGAGAGTATAGGCCCTTTAAAAGACAAGTTGGGAGTCTTAAGCAAAAATGATAATGACATAGCGGACACACTAAATGAGTTTTTTTCAACAGTATTTACTAGAGAGGACCCAATTCAGGGACTAACAGATAATCTCAATAATGAGAATATCCCACTGATAGGTACTTATTTAAGCGAGGAAGTAGTCTGTGATCGATTAAAACATTTAAAGATGAATAAGTCACCAGGTCCCGATGGTAACTATTCACCCAAGGGTTCTAATGGAGCTTCACTCTGAACTTGCAAAGCCGCTATTTTTGATCTTTAAGGATTCAGTAATATCAGGTATGGTTCCCAAAGACTGGCCTATAGCGGAAGTAGTGCCTATATTCAAAAAGGGAAGTAAAGCTGAACCAGGTAATTATAGACCAGTTAGTCTTACATCTATAGTGGGGAAAGTATTGGAAGGTATTCTAAGAGATAGTATTCAGAAGTTCCTTGAAGTCAATAAGGTCATTAAAAGGAATCAACATGGGTTTATGAAGGACAGATCCTGTCAAACCAACTTACTTGGCTTTTATGAAACAGTAAGCGCAAACCTAGATCAGGGTAAAGAGGTGGATGTAATCTTTTTAGATTTTGCCAAAGCGTTCGATACTGTACCACACATGAGACTTACCTACAAGCTACAAGAATCAGGGCTAGGAAGCACAATATGCACTTGGGTCAAAAACTGGTTAGATAATAGGGAGCAGCGCATTGTGGTTAATGGATCTTTTTCAACTTGGACTGAAGTGCTAAGTGGTGTGCCGCAAGGCTCAGTATTAGGACCGCTATTGTTCAATATTTTCATAAACGACCTAACAGAAGGTCTAGAGAGCATGGTGTCAATTTTTGCAGATGATACCAAATTGTGTAAAGTTATAAATGCGGAGGGGGATGCTGAGTCGCTTCAAATTAAGTTAAATTAGAAGCTTGGGCAGCGAAATGGAGAATGCGCTTCAATACAGACAAGTGTAAGGTAATGCACTGTGGTAACAAGAACAAAAATAACACCTACCTACTAAATGTGGTAAAATTAGGGGATTCTGTACTGGAAAAGGACTTAGGTGTCCTCATAGATAGCAAACTAAGCAGTAGTACCCAAAGTAGGACTGTAGCAAAGAAGGCTAATAAGATATTAGCATGCATAAAACGGGGAATTGATGCTAGGGACGAGAGTATTATACTCCCGTTATATAAATCACTTGTGAGGCCACACCTTGAATACTGTGTACAATTCTGGACACCTTACTACAAAAAGGATATCTTGGAGCTAGAAAAGGTTCAAAGGCGGGCGACCAAACTAATTAAGGGTATGGAGACGCTGGAATACGAGGAAAGGCTTGCAGGACAAGGCATGTTTACACTGGAAAAGAGGAGATTAAGAGGGGACATGATCAACATTTACAAATATATAAGGGGACAATATACAGATCTTGCGCAGGACCTGTTTTTGGTTAGATCAACACAGAGAACTCGTGGACACTCGCTCAGGTTAGAGGAGAGGAGATTCCACACAATACGGCGTAAAGGCTTTTTTACGGTAAGGACGATACATGTTTGGAATTCCCTGCCTGAGGGAGTTGTAATGGCCAACTCAGTCAACACCTTTAAGAATGGGTTAGATAAATTCCTAATGGATAAGGATATCCAGGGTTACGGGGCATAGTCACGCACTATGGTTATTATAAAAAAGAGGGGTTAATTGGAACGGCAGTCAGCAACTTCAGTCAAAATTTTATACAAAATAATCGTGCATAGGAGACCACAAATAGGTTGAACCCGATGGACAATGGTCTTTTTTCAACCTTAGATACTATGTTACTATGTTACTGAAGGGATTCTTTCCATTCTATAATGTGGACCGGATGGGATTAATTGTAGCAGATAAAGAGGGAGGTGAAGTCAACTTCCAACATGTAGCTATATGGCATTTAGCAGAATTTAGCATATGTTTGATTTATTTTTGCTTTGGGTGTGGGAGGTGTGGGATAGGATAAAACAGTAGAGGGAAAAAAGGAGAGTCTGGCATTCATATCCTGGTTACTGCTCCAATTTAATCATGAATCCATTTCCAATACTGTTGGATACAAGGACAGCACCAACATGGTTTCTCGTTGACCACACATCCACTAGCATAAGTCTGCAGTGCAAGGTAGATGGAGTGAAGTCGGGTGGTACTGAGTACTAGTGAAATTAAGTTTGCAGGAGTTCTCCTTGATACGCTCTGAGATGGAACTCTGTGAATTCTAATCTGATTTCAGACCATTCCATGGGGTCAGAGTCTTGCCCTATTCGCATTCCCAAGCCAAGTGGGCTTCTTTCTGAGGTTGGTTGTATGAGAATAATAATTGGTATATAGTAGATATGAGTCCCTTAGTTGTTTGGGAGTGTTGGTATAGTGATTCCATGGGTGATCTAGGAACAGTGGAGGGTGTTTGAATAATGGTATGATAAAAGTAGAGATGTGCGCCGACCCCGTTGTTTTGGTTTTGAATCTGCATTGTGTGTTTTCATTCTAATTTTGCAAAACCACCCTCACGTGTTTCAGTTTTGGGTCTGTATTTTAATTATTAATTATTAAATGATAAAAACAGGTAAAGTCATGTAATTTGGCCCTTTTTTTTGTTCATACAGTATTAACCTCGATAACATTAATTTCCAGTCACTTCCAGTGAATTTTGACCACCTCACAGCTCACAGTATTGTTTTCACCAATATTGGCCAAAGTCTGCAGCGAGCTGGATGGTACTAAGCAACAGAGCAGCAGCACAAACACACGGTAGTCTATAGCACATCTGTGAAACCATGCCACACAGCAGTGGCTGAAAAGAAAAGTGATGCAAGATGGAATTGTACTTGGCCCCTCCCATCTACCATTATGTTGGATATTAACAAACAGCACTTTAGTGACAGATACTGCCATTTTGGCTATAGTGCACTGCTTGGTTTGTTTGGGCCCCCACAAAACAAATTTTTAGAAGGACTACTGTACCTCCGATCAATAATGAAGAGGTTGATGATGAGGGTGTTGGAGGCAGAGATTGCATGGGCTGGTCCAAACTGCTGATAACTGATACTGGACTGCTTGTTATTATTATACAAATTATTATACGTTTGTAAAATAAATTTCATGAACTCACTGCAAATGTTGTTACATAGAGGAGGTGCCTAGACGTTAACGCCCCTACCTCTGCTAAATTTGGCCTCACAGATGGAGCAAATGCCTTCACAAATGTCAGGATTTGGGTCAAAATAATCCCACACACAAGTGGTAGCTTTTTCTTTGTATTCTTTTTATCATGGGAAGAACTGCTGCCACTGGTGGCTGACTTACACAAGCAACATCATCAACACCCTTACCATCACTATCCTCATTAGTGTCAGATAGTACACAAATATCCCCTCATCCTGTTGCACTTCCACAGTAGCATCCTCAATTTCTATTATGTCGTCATCATCATCATCATCATCATCATCATCATCATCATCATCTGTACTTATACTGCTCATCCCCACATTTGCAGATGGTGCAGAAATGGTAGAAGGAGGCTTCTTTATGAGTACAGTGTGAGAAATCTCAGACTCACACATAGCTAAAGTGGACACTCCTAGACTTTCAGGAATTTGTGAATGTAGTTTGTTCTTCAGCCTTAGTGTTCTTTTTTGGGCTACCTATTTTTTGGGGGCTACCTATTTTTTTATTTTTGTTTACATTGTGAAAGATTTCAATTTCAAGTGCCCTTTCATAAACTTTCTGCCCCCTGGACCACCTTTAGTCTACTAGATGTTGTAGTACTATCATTACTTGCAGTAGCCACAGCACTAGTGCTTGGTTGCGGCTCCTGCTCTTCCATCGACTGATCATGATCCATATAGACCCACAACGCTTATATTATTAACGTGATGGCACAGCTTGGCCCTGAACACACAAAAGTTAAAAAAAACAAACTTTTTTTCTGTTTGTATAAGAAATGACAACTTCACACAATGACTCTCACAGCAATTATGTTATTAACGCAGGGGCCAGGCTTGGCCCAGAACACACACACATTTTACAGAAAATACTTCCCTGTATTACTATTAGGATCTCTGCACTGTGGGCAGTTACAACACCACTGTGCACCAGTAAAGGGTTAATGCTGCCATGTATTAGGAGCTCTGCACTGCACTGTAGGTAACTGGGGGAAAAAACAACAACACCAGTGTGCACCAAGAGTTAATGCTGACCCTATATTAGGAGCTCTGGTCTGCACTTCAGGCAGTTACAGCACCAATGTGGCTGACTGTGCTCGAGTAAAGGGTTAATCTAATGGTTAAAAAAAAGGCATTAAAAAAATAATAATGCTGCCCTTAGTAGGAGCTCTAGGCTGTGTGCAGTGCACCAGTAAAGGTCCAAAAGTAGTGGTGGGCAAACTACAGCCCGATCCTAACTGGCCCACTGCCTCCCACCAGATTTTTTGTGTGCAACCCTCGAATATTCACTGAAAGTGTTAAGTGGTCCCCTCAGCTGAAATAATTGCCACCACTTTCCTAAGGGATACATACTGTTATAATGACTTGGCAGTCTAGTTGGAGATGCTTTCTGACTGGAGTCCTGTGTAAAATGGCGCCCAAATCACTGTGGAAGGGACTCATATAAAATCCAAAACACACGAGATCCGACGCTGGGTAGATGACATTTTGCCTTGTATTGGAATCTGAGCAAGGTGGGAAAATCCGAGCAGGTGAACGGATTCCCTCGGAAACTGGAAGTTTGGGTTGTTTCGGTTTCCTCGAAACCGAGCCCACATATCCCTAGAAAAAAGTGTTGGATTTGTGAGAATTGTAAAGACCTTGTGGGTGGGATGAGTGGAGGTGGTAATGTCTAATACAGAAATTCCAAGTGGCCAGTGTAAAGCATACAGTTGCTGGTAGCTGAGTGGTAGCTGGGTAAGCGCAGGGCAGGCACCAGAGAAGACTATATTGACTATACTGATAAAATGTCAGCTTCTATTGATGTCCAAAATCACTGTTCAGGGAAGGGGGGGAAAGCCAATAAATACAGGGAATGAGATGTGCAGCCCCTAAATATTTACTAAGGTCCGAGATGCCTATTCCTCCATTGGTATATTGTTTTTTGCAGTAAGCGAATTTTAACCCTGGGTTTCTTGTCTGATCATATGAAGTTAGATAGTTCTCCCTGAATACATATGTATTGGAAGTGTCTGCCGTAGGTATAGCAAGCACAGCAAAATATTCATCTACACTGCCGCTATACGGCCGAACCAGGAAATCAACAGTTTACTCGAATTTGACAGGTCCAATCTAATGAAGACAACTGCCTCAGAAATTTCGCAGAGTATAGGTGGGAATATGATCTGGTGAGATAAACGCACTGATATGTAAGTTTATGGGGCTGCCATTGAAATGAATAGGCGGTTTGGAGGTGAATGAGGTCCGCCAATGGTATGTTCAAGTCTAAGAGTTAGTCATGTCAGCAGGGCCATATTATTGATAAGGCTGACTAGGCTGACGCCTAGAGGCCCCTCAGGGACTAGGGTCCAGTCAATTCTTTTACTGAGGCACAGTTACCTGTGCCCTAGGGCTGCAATGGTTAAAGGCACTTTGCACTCTGCACCATAGCAAGGCACACTTGTAGTCAGCTGAGGTTTGTTTTGAGACAATGTAGGGGGGTGGGGGGTAGGAGACGTGGCGTGACTTGGCTGACTTACCTGCATCCTGATTAGTCGGTCGTGGTTGGCACTGGTGATAAGCTTGGAGGGGGGCAGGAAGGAAACTGGAACTTCCCATAATTCACTCACTCCTTTGCTCCTTGCCAGGAGCCAGACACGGTACGATTTTAATTTTACACCAGCCTTGTGGTGAAGGAAAAATTTTAAACCAACATTTTACAATGAAGCTTTCTTAACTTAAATTGACACTAGTGTGAATTGTATTACACTATTTTTGATATTTTTTCTTTTGATGTATTCTGCACTGAATTGCTGCAAGCAACTGCATTGAATTTGATACTGATACTGAAGGAGATTGTCTCCAAATCAAGTGAAGTAGATTAAGGACATTGGGGGTCATTCTGAGTTGTTCACTCGTTGCCGGTTTTCGCTATGCTGCGCTTAGTTATTTAACTAAAAACTTAGCAGTTTTGCTGTGGATCCTGCGGCTCTTTTCAGTCGCACTGCTGATCGGTGAGTGATTGACAGGAAAGGGGCGTTTCTGGGTGGTAACTGAGCTTTTTCCGGGAGTGTGCTAAAAAACGCAGGCGTGTCGGGGAAAAACGTGGGAATGTCTGGAGAAACGGGGGAGTGGCTGGCCGAACACAGGGCGTGTTTGTGACGTCAAACCAGGAACTAAACGGATTGAGCTGATCGCAATCTGTGAGTAGGTCTGGAGCTACTCAGAACTGCAGGGAATTAATTAGTAGCAGTTCTGCTAATCTTTCGTTCGCTATTCTGCTAAACTAAGATACACTCCCAGAGGGCGGCGGCCTAGCATGTGCAATGCTGCTAAAAGCAGCTAGCGAGCGAACAACTCGGAATGAGGGCCATTGTTGCTTTATGGACTTTGACTTTGTTGCATTGTGGAAGGTGACACTGTATTTATTTGTGTGGTTACATTAGAAAGGTGGCAGCGCCAGAGATATTTCTTAATTTCATATTGCCATATAAATTCTGCAGCTGTGCATAATATAATATTTAAATATTTTAAAAAATACGTTCGATAGTACATTAAATGGAAAAAAAATGTTATGTTTTTGAAGGAAAAAAATAGTCGGTTAAGTGGTTAAACATGAATTTAAGCATAGGGTTTTAGTAAGTTTTTCATAAATTATTGCCTGCACATTTTATTCTATAATTTGTTTTTCCAGGACAGTAGTTGTATGTTTTTTTATGCCATTAATAAATAAAATTCTGTTTATTTAAATTTTTACTTGGTCACTCTCTTTTGGTCATTCCTACTTTATAATTTAGCTCACTGTATGAGTAAAAGATTGATCATTATATTGGTTGAAGCTGAGACAAGTATCAGGACAGTTCCAGAAAATTGTATAGCTCTCCTTAAGTAATTTATTGCTGTACCCTCCTCCAGCGCCGGAGATATTCCTCTTATTTTCCTGCTATTCTATAGGGTTGAATAGAACCCTTCTCTCCTTGGGCTGCAGGAGTAATGGTATCCTATTGGGCACTGCCAAAACACCTACAAATAACAAAAAAGCAGCAGTAGGTACTTGTCAAAAAAATGATTATGCTGACTGCATATCTTTCTTAATATGAACTCTTCCAAGGTAGCAGTGGGTACAGAATTATAGCCTTTTCAACAGCCACAATCCTGCAAATACAATACTGTATATCATGAAGACATTGGTTGTCATTTTTTTAGGACATTGCTCTTCAAATCACTTATTATTGAGTCGGCATCCCCTTTAAATGTTACCATGACTGCACTGCACTTCAAGATACTATGCCGATGTCTTCAAAGTTGAGCGATCGTCTGACTGCGCTTATGTCATGGTCATACTGCGCATGCCAAGGTACCTTAGTGATACCACTTGCAGTGAGGATTCCTGTGCAAAGTGATTGACATTCAGGAACCGTTTAGGGGAAATAACAGGGAGTGGCTGCAAAAATGCAGGCTTGTCGTGACCGTTTCCGGGACATGTCTCAGCTTACAATTGCGATCCCGTAGAATACGTACATGGAGCCAGCGTCTGAGTTCCTGTTGCCATTCTTCATGACCATAGGGTTACTCGGATGGTCAGTTATTGAAAGGATCTGCGACCACCACTGCATGTTTTTACGCAGTTGCTGGGATATGCAAAGCTACCAATTGGTGTCTCACTACATTTCCAGGCGGCTGCAGCGTTTGCATATTTTCTTACATTAGCTGCGTACAGGATCACAGTTGTGCATGCATTAGTGTACAGCATCATCTGATTGGACAAACATATCAGGCATATCGTCTAGTTAGTATGTATCTACTACCACTTGCGCTCATTGGTCGTTTGCCGGGTCGTGCTGTCGGGTGTGCTGCATGCCCGACCTGGTAAAGAAGAGGATGCAGGGGAATACGGTCGTGAACAATATATATTTTTCAGTGTATACAGGACGGCCGATGCATTGTTACACATCTTTTAGATTGTACCCGACTTTACATGGCAGGGGAAGCCAAAAAAGCTAAACGTAGCATTATATTTTTGAAAAATAAATAGTTTTGGTATTGTTCAAGTTCTTTAAAGATACATTTTGAAATGGAAAGAGGATGTATTATATTCTGGTTACAACGTCTGAGCGATGTGTTGTGTGTTGTGGTCTGCCATGGAGAAGTTAGGTTATTCTACATTGCATAATTACTACAAAACGTTTTAACAGCTAAATAAAGCTCTATTACACAATTGTCTTAAATTTAAACAACAAATTGGTCACAGCTGGCTTTTGGTTTGTATTCCCTGGAAACACAATGAGCCTAATTCAAGGTTAATAGCAAAAAGCAAAATGTTCCCTAATGGGAAAACCCATGGTCCTAATTCAGACTAGAGCGCTGCAGCGGCAGCGATCGCAGTCTCAATCCCTACGGGAGCCCAGTGAGATGCTAAAAGCATCTCAGGGCTGCGATCGCGGGATGGGAGGGGGCGTGCCAATGGCGCAGTCTGGACAAGGAGGTGTGTCTGGACCGTTGCGGGGGCAGGCCGCGGTGGCTGCGTGATGTCACACGCAGCCGCTGTGACCTGGGATGCGGCGAGTAGCGGCCTTCCAGCACACAGGAGCTGCGCTGGAAGGGAGCTACTCAGCAGGTGCAAAGCATCGCCGCTGTGCGATGCTTTTGCACCCTTGCGGGGGGGTAGGGCCAGACATGCGGGGCGGACTAGTCCTGTGCTGGGTCCCCCCCCTCCCCCCCCTGCATGTCTGAGAGACTGATATGTAGATGTGCTAAATCAGGCTTTTTCAACCAGTGTGCCGTGGCACACTAGTGTGCCGCGACCAGTTGCTGGGTGTGCCACGAAGCCAGAGCAGTTTCCAGGATTTATGTGGGGAGAATAAGGATTTATGGATTTATGGGGGAATAATGTGAATAATTCATGTGGAGAGCAATAGGATTTATGTGGGGAGAAATGTGATTGATTTATGTGGGGAGCAATAGGATTATGTTTTGAGCAACATGATTTAAGTAAGGAGCAGTGTGATTGTTTTTTTTTTCGTGTAACCCAATGTATGTGTGGATTTTTTTGTTACTGTGAGGGCCAATGTGTGTTTTGTTTTGTTTTGTTTTTCTGTGGGGAACTGATGGTGTGCCTTAGCAATTTTAAAATATTGTTTGGTGTGCCGCAAGTAAAAAAAGGTTGAAAATCACTGTGCTAAATTTAGCACATCTGTAATCAGATCTGAATTACCCCCCATGTGCACTGCAGGGGTTGCAGATATAACGTGCAGAGAAAGTTAGATCTGGGTGGGGTGTGTTCAAATTGAATTCTAAAATAAAGCAGCCAGTATTTACCCTGCACAGAAACAATATAACCCACCCAAATCTAACTCTCTCGTCCGTCGGGGGGGCATTGACGCAGCGTTTGAGGGCACGTGCCCACTGTGGGACAAAACATGTTGCCAGTGCACCTGCATATGCAGCCATATTAAATGATGTGGGACAGGTACTTGGAGGTGTAAATGATGTGGGAAAGGTATGTGGAGGTATAATGATGTAGAACAGGTACCTGGAGGTATAAATGATGTGGGACAGATACATTTAGGTGAAAATTATGTGGGACAGGTACATGGAGGTATAAATGACGTGGGACAGGTATCTGGAGACATAAATGATGTGGGACAGGTACCTAGAGGTATAATTGATGTGGGACAGGTACCTGGAGGTGTAAATGACGTGGGACAGGTACCTGGAGGTGTAAATGACGTGGGACAGGTACCTGGAGGTATAAATGATGTGGGACAGGTACCTGGAGTTATAAATGACGTGGGACAGTTACGGGGAGGTATAAATGATGTGGGACAGGTACCTGGAGGTATAAATGATGTGGCACAGGTACCTGGAGGTATAAATGATGTGGGACAGGTACGTGGAGGTATAAATGATGTGGGACAGGTACGTGGAGATATAAGTGACGTGGGACAGGTACGCGGAGGTATAAATGATGTGGGACAGGTACCTGGAGGTATAAATGATGTAGGACGGTACCTGGAGGTATAAATGACGTGGGACGGGTACCTGGAGGTATAAATCATGTGGGACAGGTACGTGGAGGTATAAATGACGTGGGACAGGTACCTGGAGGTATAAATTACGTGGGACAAGTACCTGGAGGTATGAATGACGTGGGACGGTACCTGGAGGTATAAAAGATGTGTGACAGGTATGTGGAGGTATAAATTACGTGGGACAAGTACCTGGAGGTATAAATGACGTGGGACGGGTACCTGGAGGTATAAATCATGTGGGACAGGTACGTGGAGGTATAAATGATGTGGGACAGGTAAGTGGAGATATAAATGACGTGGGATGGGAACCTGGAGGTATAAATGACATTGGACAGGTACCTGGAGGTATAAATGACGTGGGACAAGTACCTGGAGGTATAAATGACGTGGGACGGGTACCTGGAGGTATAAATGACGTGGGACAGGTACGTGGAGGTATAAATGATGTGGGACAGGTACGTGGAGATATAAATGACGTGGGATGGGAACCTGGAGGTATAAATGACATGGAACAGGTACCTGGAGGTATAAATTATGTGGGATGGGTATCTGGAGGTATAAATGATGTGGGACGGGTACCTGGAGGTATAAATCATGTGGGACAGGTACGTGGAGGTATAAATGATGTGGGACAGGTAAGTGGAGATATAAATGACGTGGGATGGGAACCTGGAGGTATAAATGACATTGGACAGGTACCTGGAGGTATAAATGACGTGGGACAAGTACCTGGAGGTATAAATGACGTGGGACGGGTACCTGGAGGTATAAATGACGTGGGACAGGTACGTGGAGGTATAAATGATGTGGGACAGGTACGTGGAGATATAAATGACGTGGGATGGGAACCTGGAGGTATAAATGACATGGAACAGGTACCTGGAGGTATAAATTATGTGGGATGGGTACCTGGAGGTATAAATGATGTGGGGCAAGTGCCTGGAGGTATAAATGACGTTGGGCAAGGTACCTGGAGGTATAAATGACGTGGGATGGGTACCTGGAGGTATAAATTACGTGGGGCAGGTACCTGGAGGTATAAATGACGTGGGACAGGTACGTGGAGGTATAAATGACATGGGACAAGTACCTGGAGGTATAAATGATGTAGAACAAGTACCTGGAGGTATAAATGACGTGGGATGGGTACCTGGAGGTATAAATTACGTGGGGCAAGTAACTGGAGGTATAAATGATGTGGGACAGGTACCTGGAGGTATAAATGATGTGGGACAGGTACGTGAAAGTGTTGCATTGATGGGAGAGCAGTTTATGAACTTTCAGATGAGAGGTAAAAGTGTTTATTCCAACTTTTTACAAACTTATATAAAAACACTGAAAAATAACTATACAGACATTTTCCTGTGCCCCAAATGCTGAAAAAATAATGTAATGACAAACACTTGCTGGCTATAATTTTTCAGCTATTAATAAAAACTGCATAAATCAACCATTTGACCTTTTTAAAATCTCCAGTGCTGTCTTTATGGCCACTTCTTTACGGTCCTTCTGTCTCAGTTGCCACTGTTTTGGGATACAGAATGCACTTCCCACTGTTTTTCATGCACTTCTCCCAGGTCACATTTTGTAGAAAAGTCGCAGCACTGGGAATTGGCATTTCTAATTGGATCTCACATTTCATTCATGCACTGTATGCTAGCAGCGCCGTGACTGGGTGTCCCGCCTCTCTGTGCCAGCCACGCCCCCTGAGCACATGACATCATGATGTCATGCAGAGGGGGCGCCATTGCTGAGGCTGTAAGGGCTGCAGTGTGCACCTCTGAAGCATTCTAAGTACACTTTGGGCAGCACTGCAGCAGAGATTCTGGCTGAAGGCTGCTGTATCAGGCACCCTGCTACCCAGATGCAAGGACCGTAGGGCAGCAGACACCCCTGGTTATACCCAGGGCCAATGCGAGGTCTCTCAGTGCCCTAGGCTAGCGCCCCCTAAACTGCAATTGCCACACCCACCACCTCTCATAGGAAAGATACAGGTGGCCACTAGGTGGGCTGGGGTGAATTGCATCATCTGGGACCGTAACGAGGTGTGTGTGGAGGGTGCACCGCACACACATAGCGCTGCAGGATAGGCGGCTATTGGCAACACTTGTCAATTATCTGTTTTAATTACTTTCATTTGCAGCTTTCCTTCTTTTTGAAGCCCAGCATCTCCTGACCAACCGTCTCCTACCCTGACCCCTTCTGTTGTTAATACCTATACAACATTCATGAACTCAACTTGAAATTTCTTTGTTATTCAGTCACACTGTCCTTTATTACATTTCAAGATGCTGACATACCCGGGATTAGAACCTATTGCCTGTGGCATTGCAGTTAAACAATCTATTCATTGAGCTATCTGCCCTTGCATAGAAAGGTAGATAATTCTAAGATAGAGAATTCTAATTATTTGAAGCTTACCTTGTACTTTGTGAAAAAATGATCAGCATTGTGGCTGAGACGATCTATGTAGTGGGTGGCTGCCAGAGATTAGATGTGTGGCGGCAGAGGCGTCACCGGGTGCGGTGACACCCGGAGTGCTGTACTATCACCACCACCCCACCCCCGCAGGAGCCGCGGGCGTCCAAAAAGGGGGCGTGACATAATCAAAAAGGGGCATGGCCGCACAGATCTTTTTTTTCCTGTGCTCCGGGGGCATGTCCAGCTTACCCGAACATGCTGGCTGTCCCCGGAGACTGGGCAGCGTGCAGTGCCGGCTCTTATCTGTCACAGGAGTCGAGTGCTGCAGGGGTTTATCTCACTGCAGCACTCGGCCCCTGTCACTACAGAAGAGCTGGCACTTTGGTGTCACCCCTTCCGAGGGGGACACCCGGGTGCAGGCCGCACCCCCCTTCTGACGCCACTGTGGCGGCACACAACATATATCTGCTCAATTGCAATGCTGATTATTTTTTTTACAAAGTACTAGTAGCTTCATATAGTGTTCATAGTTTTTATGCAAGATCAAATAGCTCAATGAGTAGGGTGTTTGTTTAGAAATCAACAGGTTATAGGTTTGATTCCTGGGTATGGCAATATATTGAAATGTGTTATTCAATAAAGGGTACTGTAACTGAATAACGAGCTCTCAAGTTAAGTGCATGAATGTGGTATAAAGAGAATTTGTGTCCAAATCCATTTTCTTGCAGTGGTCTATAAATATGTGTGTATTATATACTGTATATAATATATAATATAGAAATATTATATTACATGCAGTGGTGTATCTATAATGGGTGCCAGGTGTGTGGTGCACACGGGCCCCTGGGTCCAGAAAGGCTCAGACCACACACCCTGCACCCATTTCTTGAATACTTCTGTGGCAACAGTGCTCCACAAATCACTGGGAAAATGGTGCAGCGGACATTTTCCCGGCATTTTTCGCATGTGCAGTATCAAAATCACTGGAAAAATGTCCACCACCCCGTTTCCCCAGAGACTTGCACATGAGCACTAGACTCTGGTATAGCGCTAGGGTTTGCTAGTGACCCTGGTGCTTGCACTGTGCTGCTGGCTAGAGAGTAGGGGACCCAGACAGAAACTGCACACTGGCCTCCTCCTCTCTTAATGTGCCCCTGATGACATGGTATATAGTTAGCCTAAATAGGGGCAAAGCTGTGGGATCGCTTTGTGGCCAAGTCTGGAGCACACTTACCATGGTGCAGCAGAGAGTGCTAAGGACAGTTTGAGTACATCTTTTGATACTCTAGCACCCCACGGTAGCATACCAAAAATGGCCTGGTGTAATAGACAAATTGTCAATCAAAAATGTAGTAGCGAACACCAGACCCATAGAGTTTTAGTGGGGGACAGTTCTATAGACATTGAAGTATATCAGATCTAGGAGTGCCACATTTTGGCCTATTTGCCTACTCTCCTGCAAGCTGCGTTAGACTCAGGATTTTTCGGATAGTCCCCCGCACCCACGGAAGAGGTGCCAGATCTCCCACATCCCGCCGCTTCCTAGTGAAGCGAGCAGGATGAGAAGATTAGACCTGGGATTTGCAGCTCTGTATAGGGGGGTGAAGCTAAATGACATGACCCGCAATGTGGCTTTTACTGATCTAGCGATTGGCAAGGTGTATGTATGCACAAACGATCTTGTGCATACACACTAAACAATTTGCCGCCCAATATGTCTGGCACCAGACTAATTTGAATATGCCTTCCCACTTGTGATGTCATATTCAGTGGCTGCCCTATCACGTGGTTGGTGGGTCAGCCGTACACACAGCCAAATGTACCAATAAATCTGCCTATTAGTATCCTCCTGATTGGCTCCCTGCTCTTTATAGTGCATGGAGATCAGTATACCTCTGCCAATAGGTGCAGTTAATCTCTTCCTGTGAGATGCCTGTCTGTCAGTGTATTTAATTAGGGTTATGTATTTGATTTCTGCTTGGGACCCATACCTCTCTATGGACTGATGCCTGGCCAAACCAATGCTTTATGAATGCCCTGTGCTTGGCTCTAGACTCACTGCAAGTTCTGACTGCTGGGCTTACTCTGTTACATGGAGTATACCTGGTTTTTGCACAGAAACAGATCCTAGCACGTGAGAGCCCACTCCATAATAAGACCCTACTACTACATGCACAGGATGCAACCAAGTACCAGTGAGCACCTTTCACTGCTTAAAGTGAAGACTATGACTAGCCTGTCTCTAGGAGTTTATGTTACACATTTTCATGTCTGGCCTCATGGCTGTATGTTAGCAAAAAGGATGAACACTTATGTATTCAATTATTATTTTTTATTTGTAATTAATTCAGGACATAACAGATTAATTTGTGTTGATAATCTAGTTAGATTCTATAATTTAAGAAAGTAAAATGGGAAAGGGGTAAATACTTTCTATACTCATTGTATCTATTCTAAAGCTGGGTACTCACTACGTGATGTTTGTACCCAGCCGATGAGACGCACGTCGGGAGTGGGCATCCGCAAGGGCGTACACACTGGAAGATGATGGGGCCGATGGTCCATGGCGGTGGCCATGTCGCATTCAGGGCCGACCAGAAGATGTCGCTGACTATCGCGGGGGGGAACACAAATAAAGCATACATACCGATTTGCCCGATATATCATTCCAATCTGTGGCGGAAAGATATATCGCCCGATATTTCGCTAAGTGTGTATCCAGCTTAACTCTCTATGTATGGACAACTCAGCAGTATAACTCCCTTCTGATTGTTGGATTTCATTTTCCATACCTGTGTATGAAATGGAAAACTGCTCTGGACCATTCCTCTTCCCCTCCGGAATAATGAGGATTAATTTCCTAACTTTAAAAGAGACACTGCTGCTTTGCTTGCTCACGTCTGCCTGTTTTCCTCCTTCTCACTCCTTTCCTTGCTTGAACTGCCCTCATATAACCAACATTCGCAGTATTGCAGATCCACCTGAAAAGGAGCATTGTCTAATTGTGTGTGTGTGTGTGCGTGCGTGTGTGTGTGTGTGTGTGTGTGTGTGTGTGTGTGTGTGTGTGTGTGTTAGTGATGAGCGGGTTCGGTTCGTCGGAATCCGAACCCCCCCGAACTTCACCCTTTTTACACGGGTTCGAGGCATACTCGGATACTCCAGTATTGGTCGGTTAACCCGAGCGCGCCTGAACGTCATCATCCCGCGGTCGGATTCTCGCGAGATTCGTATTCTATATAAGGAGCCGTGCGTCGCCGCCATTTTTCACTCGTGCATTGGAAATGATAGTGAGAGGACGTGGCTGGCGTCCTCTCAGTTTTATTCAGGTGGCTGCAAATATCTGTGCTCACTGTTTTATTGTGGGGACTGGGGACCAGCAGTATTATATAGGAGGAGTACAGTGCAGAGTTTTGCTGACCAGTGACCACCAGTATTATACGTTCTCTGCCTGAAAAACGCTCCATATCTGTGCTCAGTGTGCTGCATATATCTGTGCTCACACTGCTTTATTGTGGGGACTGGGGACCACCAGTATTATATAGGAGGAGTACAGTGCAGAGTTTTGCTGACCAGTGACCACCAGTATTATACGTTCTCTGCCTGAAAAACGCTCCATATCTGTGCTGCATTGTAGTATATAGTAGGAGTACAGTGCATAATTTTGCTGACCACCAGTATATAATGTATAGCAGTATGGTACAGAAGGCCACTGCTCTACCTACCTCTGTGTCGTGAAGTATACTATCCATCCATACCTGTGGTGCATTTCAGTTTTGCACAGTTTGCTGACCACCAGTATATAATATATAGCAGTACAGTACAGAAGGCCACTGCTCTACCTACCTCTGTGTCGTCAAGTATACTATACATCCATACCTGTGGTGCATTTCAGTTTTGCACAGTTTGCTGACCACCAGTATATAATATATAGCAGTACGGTACAGAAGGCCACTGCTCTACCTACCTCTGTGTCGTCAAGTATACTATCCATCTATACCTGTGGTGCATTTCAGTTTTGCACAGTTTGCTGACCACCAGTATATAGTATATAGCAGTACGGTACAGTAGGCCACTGCTCTACCTACCTCTGTGTCGTCAAGTATACTATCCATCCATACCTGTGGTGCATTTCAGTTGTGCGCAGTATATATAGTAGTAGGCCATTGCTATTGATACTGGCATATAATTCCACACATTAAAAAATGGAGAACAAAAATGTGGAGGGTAAAATAGGGAAAGATCAAGATCCACTTCCACCTCGTGCTGAAGCTGCTGCCACTAGTCATGGCCAAGATGATGAAATACCATCAACGTCGTCTGCCAAGGCCGATGCCCAATGTCATAGTAGAGAGCATGTAAAATCCAAAAAACAAAAGTTCAGTAAAATGACCCAAAAATCAAAACTAAAAGCGTCTGAGGAGAAGCGTAAACTTGCCAATATGCCATTTACGACACGGAGTAGCAAGGAACTGCTGAGGCCCTGGCCTATGTTCATGGCTAGTGGTTCAGATTCACATGAGGATGGAAGCACTCATCCTCTCGATAGAAAACTGCAGTGCCACTCCTAGATGGGCCAAGTGTTTGTGTCGGCCACTTGGGTCGCTTAGCTTAGTCACACAGCTACCTCATTGCGCCTCTTTTTTTCTTTGCATCATGTGCTGTTTGGGGACTATTTTTTTGAAGTGCCATCCTGCCTGACACTGCAGTGCCACTCCTAGATGGGCCAGGTGTTTGTGTCGGCCACTTGTGTCGCTTAGCTTAGCCATCCAGCGACCTTGGTGCACCTCTTTTTTTCTTTGCATCATGTGCTGTTTGGGGACTATTTTTTAAATTTGCCATCCTGTCTGACACTGCAGTGCCACTCCTAGATGGGCCAGGTGTTTGTGTCGGCCACTTGGGTCGCTTAGCTTAGTCACACAGCTACCTCATTGCGCCTCTTTTTTTCTTTGCATCATGTGCTGTTTGGGGACTATTTTTTTGAAGTGCCATCCTGCCTGACACTGCAGTGCCACTCCTAGATGGGCCAGGTGTTTGTGTCGGCCACTTGTGTCGCTTAGCTTAGCCATCCAGTGACCTTGGTGCACCTCTTTTTTTTTTCTTTGCATCATGTGATGTTTGGGGACTATTTTTTAAATCTGCCATCCTGTCTGACACTGCAGTGCCACTCCTAGATGGGCCAGGTGTTTGTGTCGGCCACTTGGGTCGCTCAGCTTAGCCATCCAGCGACCTTCGTGCACCTCTTTTTTTCTTTGCATCATGTGCTGTTTGGGGACTATTTTTTAAATCTGCCATCCTGTCTGACACTGCAGTGCCACTCCTAGATGGGCCAGGTGTTTGTGTCGGCCACTTGGGTCGCTTAGCTTAGTCATCCAGCGACCTCGGTGCAAATTTTAGGACTAAAAATAATATTGTGAGGTGTGAGGTGTTCAGAATAGACTGAAAATGAGTGGAAATTATGGTTATTGAGGTTAATAATACTATGGGATCAAAATGACCTCCAAATTCTATGATTTAAGCTGTTTTTGAGGGTTTTTTGTAAAAAAAAACACCCGAATCCAAAACACACCCGAATCCGACAAAAAAATTACAGGGAGGTTTTGCCAAAACGCGTCCGAATCCAAAACACGGCCGCGGAACCAAATCCAAAACCAAAACACAAAACCCGAAAAATGTCCGTTGCACATCACTAGTGTGTGTGTGTGTGTGTGTGTGTGTGTGTGTGTGTGTATGTATGTGTGCTACCGATCCATAACATTAACAGGTTTTATTATGAAAAGACAAGAAAAAGAGACTATTTGTGTAGATGTTTAGTCCAACGCAACTCAAGATGCAACGAGTGTGTATATTTACACCCCACGATAGCATATAGAGGTGGCTTGCCAGTGTTTGTAGAAAATGGTACATTACCATATTTGTACACAGTATAGTAATGTACTTTGGGGGTCTACTTACTAAGCCTTGGATGGAGATGAAGTGGATGGAGATAAAGTACCAGCCAATCAGCTCCTAACTGCCATGTCACAAGCACCTATCAGGAGGTGCCGACATCTACTTATGCACAATACGCTTGCCCCTGCTTTACCCATGTTCCAGGTATAGGGTCATGCATGTGAACTATATACAAACATCTATATAAGGATGCAAATGTGTCATACAGAAATGCATATCTTAGGGTATATGAGCCATAATGAGACACAGGGGCTGGCTCCGAGTCACAGGGATCTCTGCTGACTGATGCAAATGAGGATTTTTATGTATATCCGTCCTATTCTGAGTCGGATGGCACTTGGGTGGATCTGTCCATCTGTAAATATAGGTCATTTTAGGGCATTAACTGGGAAGTGACCGTACAATTGCAGGTAACTGCCCTGATTGTGGAAGTGTCATGGGTGTGTCGTGGGCATGTATGTAAAGCTCCATGCAATTCTGAGCCATGCATGCAGGGAAGGGAAGCCTGTTTCTGATGGATCTAGTATGGGGCTGGTGCAAGTACATATACAAATGATGATGACTGCGGTGGCCGGTGTAAAATTAATTGGCGGCATAGGCCTCCGCTTGCACTCACATGAACCCCAGCATTAGTTGAATGGATACTTGCATTAGCATAAGGTAGTAAATCAGGCTTCCACAGCTGCCTGCACTTACAGACACTTTGGGTGGTATTCAAATGATATGGATGTACTGCTGGCTGTTTAATTCATTACCCCTCTGCTGGCATGCAGCAGCACTCAGGTGCATTCAGCGACTGGTGGATAAGGCTTGAAAGGATTTTGGGCAGTACGGATAGTGTAATGGTTAGCATTACTGCCTCACAGCACTGAGGTCATGGGTTCAGTTCTCACCATGGCCCTAACTGTGCGGAGTTTGTATATTCTCCCCGTACTTGGCTCCCAACAAAAATGAACCCTAGCGTGAGTGTGTGTGTACATATGATAGGGAATATAGATTGTAAACTCCACTGGGGCAGGGACTGATGTGAATGGGCAAATAGTCTCTGTACAGCGCTGCGGAATATGTGTGCGCTATATAAATAACTGGTAATAAATAATAATAAATATATCATGCCCAATCTCCTTACTAAAGTGATAGCCGTTATCATGCATATCGTGTCCACAGTAATCAGGTTTAGCTGCATAAATAAATAGTAATAAAATTCTGCTCAAAGTCTTTAAAACTTACTATAGCTAATCCATGACTGAGCCTGGTTATACTGATTCCCACCATCCTGAAATATTGCCTAACCGTCTGGTGGTAAGTATGCTTCATTATCTGACTGGAAAGCTGCATTCCAAAAATAGCAATTAATTCAGGGCTCTCTGTGGACCAGCCAATCAGAGATTAGCTTAGGCTGGCTGGAAGCAGTTAGTTCAGCGGCAGAGTGGGAACTAGCAAGAGCTGCTAAAGAAAGGTTACTCCAGTAAAGGGAAGAGGTACTACTGCTATTAGAAAGAAGTAGCAACAAGAAAAAAATAGAAGACACAGACAAGAAGAGAAGAAGGGGCAGAGAGAATAATCTAGGTCAAGAACAGAAGACAACAATGCCTAAGTTATGGCTGCAAGAGGGTTCCTGTGTAAAAGAGCTGCCCCTTGCCTCCTTGCTGACTGGATGAAGAACAGTGTGTGTCAAAAAGATGGCAAGAATCAAAGTGACAAGCGCCATAGACCTATTTTGTAAGACCAGGCACATAGAGTGCACAGTGTAAAAGAAATACCCCTTTATGTGCCCAGTTGTGCACATGGCGGTTGACGGAAAAAAAAAAAAGCCCCATTAGGGCACTTGTATAAGCTCCCCAAGCTATAGAATATTGGGCTTAGGGCTTGGCCCATCCAGTATCCCCGCTAATGATGCACTTCCTGCGGTAGACCCGAGCCCCCATATTAGTGTGTAACCGTGAAGTGGCCTTAAGATGCCCATAGCACATGTAGGGCCCCTATACCACCACTGCAGTGTGAATAGTGTGGGAGGAAGAGGCATATAGGCATGGGTACAGTAAGGAGGTGAGACACGCCAGCTAGTACACGCCTAAGAGTTCTAGTTACCCCAGTCTCTGGTGCCTAGTAAACAATATAAACCCCAGGAAGGCTCAGAACTTGTCTTTAGAGCAGTGATTTTCAACCTTTTTTTACTCGCGGCACACCGAACAATATTTTAAAATTGCCAAGGCACACCATCAGTTCCCACAGAAAAAAAAAAACCACACATTGGCCCTCATAGTAAAAAAAAATCCACACATACATTAGCTTACACAGAAAAAAACAATCACATTGCTCCCCACATAAATCATTTCTCTGACGTCCTAGTGGATGCTGGGACTCCGTCAGGACCATGGGGATTAGCGGCTCCGCAGGAGACAGGGCACAAAAATAAAGCTTTAGGATCAGGTGGTGTGCACTGGCTCCTCCCCCTATGACCCTCCTCCAAGCCTCAGTTAGGTTTTTGTGCCCGTCCGAGCAGGGTGCAATCTAGGTGGCTCTCCTAAAGAGCTGCTTAGAGAAAGTTATTAGGTTTTTTATTTTCAGTGAGACCTGCTGGCAACAGGCTCACTGCTACGAGGGACTTAGGGGAGAGAAGTGAACTCACCTGCGTGCAGGATGGATTGGCTTCTTAGGCTACTGGACACCATTAGCTCCAGAGGGATCGAACACAGGCCCAGCCATGGAGTCCGGTCCCGGAGCCGCGCCGCCGACCCCCTTGCAGATGCCGAAAAGTGAAGAGGTCCAGAAACCGGCGGCAGAAGACTTTTCAGTCTTCATGAGGTAGCGCACAGCACTGCAGCTGTGCGCCATTGTTGTCACACACTTCACACCAGCGGTCACGGAGGGTGCAGGGCGCTGGGGGGGGCGCCCTGGGCAGCAATGATAGTACCTTGGCCCTCATTCCGAGTTGATCGGTCGCAAGGCGAATTTAGCAGAGTTACACACGCTAAGCCGCCGCCTACTGGGAGTGAATCTTAGCTTCTTAAAATTGCGACCGATGTATTCGCAATATTGCGATTACTAACTACTTAGCAGTTTCAGAGTAGCTTCAGACTTACTCTGCCTGTGCGATCAGTTCAGTGCTTGTCGTTCCTGTTTGACGTCACAAACACACCCAGCGTTCGCCCAGGCACTCCCACCGTTTCTCCGGCCACTCCTGCGTTTTTTCCGGAAACGGTAGCGTTTTCAGCCACACGCCCCTGAAACGCCGTGTTTCCGCCCAGTAACACCCATTTCCTGTCAATCACATTACGATCGCCGGAGCGATGAAAAAGCCGTGAGTAAAATTACTTTCTACATAGCAAAGTTACTTGGCGCAGTCGCAGTGCGAACATTGCGCATGCGTACTAAGCGGATTTTCATTGCGATGCGATGAAAAATACCGAGCGAACAACTCGGAATGAGGGCCCTTATTCTGGCTAAAAAAATACATCACATATAGTCCCTGGGGCTATATGGATGTATTTAACCCCTGCCAGGTCTCAGAAAAACGGGAGAAGAAGCCCGCCGAAAAGGGGGCGGGGCCTATTCTCCTCAGCACACAGCGCCATTTTCCCTCACAGAAATGCTGGTGGGAAGGCTCCCAGGCTCTCCCCTGCACTGCACTACAGAAACAGGGTTAAAACAGAGAGGGGGGGCACTTATTTGGCGATATGATTATATATATTAAGATGCTATAAAAAAAAAACACTTCATAAAAACACTTATATGAAGGTTGTCCCTGTATAATTATAGCGTTTTGGTGTGTGCTGGCAAACTCTCCCTCTGTCTCCCCAAAGGGCTAGTGGGGTCCTGTCCTCTATCAGAGCATTCCCTGTGTGTGTGCTGTGTGTCGGTACGTGTGTGTCGACATGTATGAGGACGATGTTGGTGAGGAGGCGGAGCAATTGCCTGTAATGGTGATGTCACTCTCTAGGGAGTCGACACCGGAATGGATGGCTTATTTAAGGAATTACGTGATAATGTCAACACGCTGCAAGGTCGGTTGACGACATGAGACAGCCGGCAAACAAAATAGTACCTGTCCAGGCGTCTCAAACACCGTCAGGGGCATTAAAACGCCCATTTTACCTCAGTCGGTCGACACGGACACTGACTCCAGTGTCGACGGTGAAGAAACAAACGTATTTTCATTTAGGGCCACACGTTAATTGTTAAGGGCAATGAAGGAGGTGTTACATATTTCTGATACTACAAGTACCACAAAAAAGGGTATTATGTGGGGTGTGAAAAAACTACCTATAGTTTTTCCTGAATCAGATAAATTAAACGAAGTGTGTGATGATGCGTGGGTTTCCCCCGATAGAAAATTATTGGCGGTATACCCTTTCCCGCCAGAAGTTAGGGCGCGTTGGGAAACACCCCTCAGGGTGGATAAGGCGCTCACACGCTTATCAAAACAAGTGGCGGTACCGTCTCCAGATAGGGACGCCCTCAAGGAGCCAGCTGATAGGAGGCTGGAAAATATCCTAAAAAGTATATACACACATACTGGTGTTATACTGCGACCAGCGATCGCCTCAGCCTGGATGTGCAGCGCTGGGGTGGCTTGGTCAGATTCCCTGACTGAAAATATTGATACCCTTGACAGGGACAGTATTTTATTTACTATAGAGCATTTATAGGATGCATTTCTATATATGCGAGATGCACAGAGGGATATTTGCACTCTGGCATCAAGAGTAAGTGCGATGTCCATATCTGCCAGAAGATGTTTATGGACATGACAGTGGTCAGGTGATGCAGATTCCAAACGGCACATGGAAGTATTGCCGTATAAAGGAGAGGAGTTATTTGGGGTCGGTCCATCGGACCTGGTGGCCACGGCAACAGCTGGAAAATCCACTTTTTTTACCCCAAGTTACATCTCAGCAGAAAAAGACACCGTCTTTTCAGCCTCAGTCCTTTCGTCCCCATAAGGGCAAGCGGGCAAAAGGCCAGTCATATCTGCCCAGGGATAGAGGAAAGGGAAGAAGACTGCAGCAGGCAGCCCATTCCCAGGAACAGAAGCCTTTAACCGCTTCTGCCAAGCCCTCAGCATGACGCTGGGGCCGTACAGGACCCCTGGATCCTACAAGTAGTATCCCAGGGGTACTGATTGGAAATTCGAGACGTCTCCCCCTCGCAGGCTCCTGATGTCTGCTTTACCAACGTCTTCCTCCGACAGGAAGGCAGTATTGGAAACAATTCACAAGCTGTATTCCCAGCAGGTGATAATCAAAGTACCCCTCCTACAACAAGGAAAGGGGTATTATTCCACACTATATTGTGGTACTGAAGCCAGACGGCTCGGTGAGACCTATTCTAAATCTGAAATCTTTGAACACTTACATACAAAGGTTCAAATCAAGATGGAGTCACTCAGAGCAGTGATAGCGAACTAGGAAGAAGGGGACTATATGGTGTCCCTGGACATCAAGGATGCTTACATCCATGTCCAAAATTGCCTTTCTCACCAAGGGTACCTCAGGTTCGTGGTACGGAACTGTCACTATCAGTTTCAGACGCTGCCGTTTGGATTGTCCACGGCACCCAGGGTCTTTACCAAAGTAATGGCCGAAATGATGATTCTTCTTCAAAGAAAAGGCGTCTTAAATATCCCTTACTTGGACGATCTCCTGATAAGGGCAAGGTCCAGAGAACAGTTGGAAGTCGAAGTAGCACTATCTCAAGTAGTTATACGACAGCACGGGTGGATTCTAAATATTCCAAAATCACAGCCGTTTCCGACGACACGTCTGCTGTTCCTAGGGATGATTCTGGACACAGTCCAGAAAAAGGTGTTTCTCCCGGAGGAGAAAGCCAGGGAGTTATCCGAGCTAGTCAGGAACCTCCTAAAACCAGGAAAAGTGTCAGTGCATCATTGCACAAAAGTCCTGGGAAAAATGGTGGCTTATTACGAAGCGATTCCATTCGGCAGATTCCACGCAAGAACTTTTCAGTGGGATCTGCTGGACAAATGGTCCGGATTGCATCTTCAGATGCATCAGCGGATAACCCTATCTCCAAGAACAAGGGTATCTCTCCTGTGGTGGTTACAGAGTGCTCATCTTCTAGAGGGCCGCAGATTCGGCATTCAGGATTGGATGCTGGTGACCACGGAGGCCAGCCTGAGAGGCTGGGGAGCAGTCACACAGGGAAAAAATTTCTAGGGAGTGTGATCAAGTCTGGAGACTTTTCTCCACATAAATATACTGGAGCTAAGGGCAATTTACAATGCTCTAAGCTTAGCAAGACCTCTGCTTCAAGGTCAGCCGGTATTGATCCAGTGGGACAACATCACGGCAGTCGCCCACGTAAACAGACAGGGCGGCACAAGAAGCAGGAGGCCAATGGCAGAAACTGCAAGGATTTTTCGCTGGGCGGAAAATCATGTGATAGCACTGTCAGCAGTGTTCATTCCGGGAATGGACAACTGGGAAGCAGACTTCCTCAGCAGAAAAAACTGGACAGGTATTGCGCCAGGTCAAGAGACCCTCAGGCAATAGCTGTAGACGTTCTGGTAACACCATGGGTGTACCAGTCAGTGTAGGTGTTTCCTCCTCTGCCTCTCGTACCAAAAGTACTGAGAATTATACGGCAAAGGGGAGTAAGAACGATACTCGTGGCTCCGGATTGGCCAAGAAGAACTTGGTACCCGGAACTTCAGGAGATGCTCACGGAAGATCCGTGGCCTCTAACCCTAAGACGGGACCTGCTTCAGCAGGGACCGGGTCTATTCCAAGACTTACCGCGGCTGTTTTTAACGGCATGGCGGTTGAACGCCGAATTCTAAGGGAAAAAGGCATTCCGGAAGAGGTCATCCCTACGCTGGTAAAAGCCAGGAAGGAGGTGACTGCACAACATTATCACCGCATTGGGAGAAAATATGTTGCGTGGTGTGAGGCCAGGAAGGCCACCACGGAGGAATTTCAACTGGGTCGATTCCTACATTTCCTGAAAACAGGATTGTCTATGGGACTCAAATTGGGGTCCATTAAGGTTCAAATTTCGGCCCTGTCGATTTTCTTCCAGAAAAAATTGGCTTCAGTTCCTGAAGTCCAGACTTTTGTAAAAGGAGTACTACATATACAGCCCCCGGTTGTGCCCCCAGTGGCTCCGTGGGACCTTAATGTAGTTTTGGATTTTCTCAAATCCCATTGGTTTGAGCCACTCAAATCGGTGGATTTGAAATATCTTACATGGAAAGTAACCATGCTACTGGCCCTGGTTTCAGCCAGGAGAGTATCAGAATTGGCGGCTTTATCGTAAAAAAGCCCATATCTGAGTTTCCATTCGGACAGGGCAGAACTGCGGACGCGTCCTCAGTTTCTGCCTAAGGTGGTGTCAGCGTTTCACCTGAACCAACCTATTGTGGTGCCTGCGGCTACTAGCGATTTGGAGGATTCCAAGTTGCTGGACGTTGTCAGGGCATTGAAAATATATATTTCAAGGACGGCCGGAGTCAGAAAATCTGACTCGCAGTTTATACTGTATGCACCCAACAAGCTGGGTGCTCCTGCTTCTAAGCAGACGATTGCTCGTTGGATTTGTAGCACAATTCAACTTGCACATTCTGTGGCAGGCCTGCCACAGCCTAAATCTGTCAAGGCCCATTCCACAAGGAAGGTGGGCTCATCCTGGGCGGCTGCCCGAGAGGTCTCGGCATTACAACTCTGCCGAGCAGCTACGTGGTCGGGGGAGAACACGTTTGTAAAATTCTACAAATTTGATACCCTGGCTAAAGAGGACCTGGAGTTCTCTCATTCGGTGCTGCAGAGTCATCCGCACTCTCCCGCCCGTTTGGGAGCTTTGGTATAATCCCCATGGTCCTGACGGAGTCCCAGCATCCACTAGGACGTCAGAGAAAATAAGATTTTACTTACCGATAAATCTATTTCTCGTAGTCCGTAGTGGATGCTGGGCGCCCATCCCAAGTGCGGATTGTCTGCAATACTTGTACATAGTTATTGTTACAAAAAAATCGGGTTGTTATTGTTGTGAGCCGTCTGTTCAGAGGCTCCTTCGTTTTGTCATACTGTTAACTGGGTTCAGATCACAGGTTGTACAGTGTGATTGGTGTGGCTGGTATGAGTCTTACCCGGGATTCAAAATCCTTCCTTATTGTGTACGCTCGTCCGGGCACAGTATCCTAACTGAGGCTTGGAGGAGGGTCATAGGGGGAGGAGCCAGTGCACACCACCTGATCCTAAAGCTTTATTTTTGTGCCCTGTCTCCTGCGGAGCCGCTAATCCCCATGGTCCTGACGGAGTCCCAGCATCCACTACGGACTACGAGAAATAGATTTATCGGTAAGTAAAATCTTATTATTGCCCCCTACATAAATCCTATTGCTCCCCACATGAATTATTCACATTGTTCCCCCCATAAATCCATATTCTACCCACATAAATTCTATTGTTCCCCACAGGAGAAAAAATAAATAACAAATATGAGCCCCTACGGGTCAGCTGTCCTCTTCCTGTCCCTCAGTGGCCGGGGTTGTTCATAGTGGAGTGCTGCGAATACTGAGCAGTGGGCGGTCGTGCAGGTGTGGATGTGGGTGGGCAAGGAAAGCTGTGTATGCAGGCAGGAACTGGAAGATGTGTGTGCAGGTGGGTGGGCTGGCTGGGTGGTGAGATGCGGCGCCCGTGACCTATGATATCACACCGCCGCGTCATCAAGGCATACGTCAATGCCTGAGCACGACTGATCCTCTAAGAAGAGCCCGGGCTAACAGTTCACTCTGAAGGTGCAGGAAGCTGCTCTGGCTCCGCGGAACACCTTGCAACTGGTCGCGGCACACTAGTGTGCCACGGCACACTGGTTGAAAAAGCCTGCTTTAGAGGAAATTCCCCAAAGTTGTCATAACCACAAGGTCCCAGCACTCTTAATTGGTGAATAAAGTCAGCTACCAGCTTGTACAGTAGGCTACTGTTGGCTGCCAATAGTCCGCTATATGGGAGAGTGTCATACTATTCGCCAATAGGAGTACCAGGAAATATGTAGAGATGTGCGTCGGACATTTTTCGGGTTTTGTGTTTTGGTTTTGGATTCGGTTCCACGGCCGTGTTTTGGATTCGGACACGTTTTGGCAAAACCTCCCTGAAATTTTTTTGTCGGATTCGGGTGTGTTTTGGATTCGGGTGTTTTTTTACAAAAAACCCTCAAAAACAGCTTAAATCATAGAATTTGGGGGTCATTTTGATCCCATAGTATTATTAACCTCAATAACCATAATTTACACTAATTTTCAGTCTATTCTGAACACCTCACAATATTATTTTTAGTCCTAAAATTTGCACGAGGTCGCTGGATGGCTAAGCTAAGCGACACAAGTGCCCAACACAAACACCTGGCCCATCTAGGAGTGGCACTGCAGTGTCAGGCAGGATGGCACTTCAAAAAAATAGTCCCCAAACAGCACATGATGCAAAGAAAAAAAGAGGCGCACCAAGGTCGCTGTGTGACTAAGCTAAGCGACACAAGTGGCCGACACAAACACCTGGCCCATCTAGGAGTGGCACTGCAGTGTCAGGCAGGATGGCACTTCAAAAAAATAGTCTCCAAACAGCACATGATGCAAAGAAAAAAAAAGGCGCACCAAGGTCGCTGTGTGACTAAGCTAAGCGACACAAGTGGCCGACACAAACACCTGGCCCATCTAGGAGTGGCACTGCAGTGTCAGGCAGGATGGCACATCAAAAAAATTGTCCCCAAACAGCACATGATGCAAAGAAAAATGAAAGAAAAAAGAGGTGCAAGATGGAATTGTCCTTGGGCCTTCCCACCCACCCTTATGTTGTATAAACAGGACATGCACACTTTAATGAACCCATCATTTCAGCGACAGGGTCTGCCACACGACTGTGACTGAAATGACTGGTTGGTTTGGGCCCCCACCAAAAAAAGAAGCAATCAATCTCTCCTTGCACAAACTGGCTCTACAGAGGCAAGATGTCCACCTCATCATCATCCTCCGATTCCTCACCCCTTTCACTGTGTACATCCCCTCCTCACAGATTATTAATTTGTCCCGACTGGAATCCACCATCTCAGGTCCCTGTGTACTTTCTGGAGGCAATTGCTGCTGGTGAATGTCTCCACGGAGGAATTGATAATAATTAGTTTTGATGAACATCATCTTCTCCACATTTTCTGGAAGTAACCTCATACGCCGATTGCTGACAAGGTGAGCGGCTGCACTAAACACTCTTTCGGAGTACACACTGGAGGGAGGGCAACTTAGGTAGAATAAAGCCAGTTTGTGCAAGGGCCTCCAAATTGCCTCTTTTTCCTGCCAGTATACGTACGGACTGTCTGACGTGCCTACTTGGATGCGGTCACTCATATAATCCTCCACCATTCTTTCAATGGTGAGAGAATCATATGCAGTGACAGTAGACGACATGTCAGTAATCGTTGGCAGGTCCTTCAGTCCGGACCAGATGTCAGCACTCGCTCCAGACTGCCCTGCATCACCGCCAGCGGGTGGGCTCGGAATTCTTAGCCTTTTCCTCGCAGCCCCAGTTGCGGGAGAATGTGAAGGAGGAGATGTTGACGGGTCACGTTCCGCTTGACTTGACAATTTTCTAACCAGCAGGTCTTTGAACCTCTGCAGACTTGTGTCTGCCGGAAAGAGAGATACAACGTAGGTTTTAAATCTAGGATCGAGCACGGTGGCCAAAATGTAGTGCTCTGATTTCAACAGATTGACCACCCGTGAATCCTGGTTAAGCGAATTAAGGGCTCCATCCACAAGTCCCACATGCCTAGCGGAATCGCTCTGTTTTAGCTCCTCCTTCAATGTCTCCAACTTCTTCTGCAAAAGCCTGATGAGGGGAATGACCTGACTCAGGCTGGCAGTGTCTGAACTGACTTCACGTGTGGCAAGTTCAAAGGGTTGCAGAACCTTGCACAACGTTTAAATCATTCTCCACTGCGCTTGAGTCAGGTGCATTCCCCCTCCTTTGCCTATATCGTGGGCAGATGTATAGGCTTGAATGGCCTTTTGCTGCTCCTCCATCCTCTGAAGCATATAGAGGGTTGAATTCCACCTCGTTACCACCTCTTGCTTCAGATGATGGCAGGGCAGGTTCAGGAATGTTTGGTGGTGCTCCAGTCTTCGGCACGCGGTGGCTGAATGCCGAAAGTGGCCCGCAATTCTTCGGGCCACCGACAGCATCTCTTGCACGCCCCTGTTGTTTTTTAAATAATTCTGCACCACCAAATTCAATGTATGTGCAAAACATGGGACGTGCTGGAATTTGCCCAGATGTAATGCACGCACAATATTGGTGGCGTTGTCCGATGTCACAAATCCCCAGGAGAGTCCAATTGGGGTAAGCCATTCTGCGATGATGTTCCTCAGTTTCCGTAAGAGGTTGTCAGCTGTGTGCCTCTTCTGTAAAGCGGTGATACAAAGCGTAGCCTGCCTAGGAACGAGTTGGCGTTTGCGAGATGCTGCTACTGGTGCCGCCACTGCTGTACTTGCTGCGGGAGGCAATACATCTACCCAGTGGGCTGTCACAGTCATATAGTCCTGAGTCTGCCCTGCTCCACTTGTCCACATGTCCGTGGTTAAGTGGACATTGGGTACAAGTGCATTTTTTAGGACACTGGTGACTCTTTTTCTGAGGTCTGTGTACATTTTCGGTATCGCCTGCCTAGAGAAATGGAACCTAGATGGTATTTGGTACCGGGGACAAAGTACCTCATCAAGTCTCTAGTTGCCTCTGAATTAACGGTGGATACCGGAACCACGTTTCTCACCGCCCAGGCTGCCAAGGCCTGAGTTATCCGCTTTGCAGCAGGATGACTGCTGTGATATTTCATCTTCCTCGCAAAGGACTGTTGGACAGTCAATTGCTTACTGGAAGTAGTACAAGTGGTCTTCCGACTTCCCCTCTGGGATGACGATCGACTCCCAGCAGCAACAACAGCAGCAGCGCCAGCAGCAGTAGGCGTTACACTCAAGGATGCATCGGAGGAATCCCAGGCAGGAGAGGACTCGTCAGACTTGCCAGTGACATGGCCTGCAGGACTATTGGTTTCCTGGGTAAGGAGGAAATTGACACTGAGGGAGTTGGTGGTGTGGTTTGCAGGAGCTTGGTTACAAGAGGAAGGGATTTAGTTGTCAGTGGACTCCTTCCGCTGTCACCCAAAGTTTTTGAACTTGTCACTGACTTCTGATGAATGCGGTCCAGGTGACGTATAAGGGAGGATGTTCCTAGGTGGTTAACGTCCTTACCCCTACTTATTACAGCTTGACAAAGGCAACACACGGCTTGACACCTGTTGTCCGCATTTGTGTTTAAATAATTCCACGCCGAAGAGCTGATTTTTTTTGTATTTTGACCAGGCATGTCAATGGCCATATTCGTCCCACGGACAACAGGTGTCTCCCCGGGTACCTGACTTAAACAAACCACCTCACCATCAGAATCCTCCTTGTCAATTTCCTCCCCAGCACCAGCAACACCCATATCCTCATCCTGGTGTACTTCAACAGTGACATCTTCAATTTGACTATCAGGAACTGGACTGCGGGTGCTCCTTCCAGCACTTGCAGGGGGCGTGCAAATGGTGGAAGGCGCAAGCTCTTCCCGTCCAGTGTTGGGAAGGTCAGGCATCGCAACCGACACAATTGGACTCTCCTTGGGGATTTGTGATTTAGAAGAACGCACAGTTCTTTGCTGTGCTTTTGCCAGCTTAAGTCTTTTCATTTTTCTAGCGAGAGGATGTGTGCTTCCATCCTCATGTGAATCTGAACCACGAGGCATGAACATAGGCCAGGGCCTCAGCCGTTCCTTGCCACTCCGTGTCGTAAATGGCATATTGGCAAGTTTACGCTTCTCATCAGACGCTTTCAATTTTTATTTTTGGGTCATTTTACTGAACTTTTGTTTTTTGGATTTTACATGCTCTCTACTATAACATTGGGCATCGGCCTTGGCAGACGACGTTGATGGTATTTCATCGTCTCGGCCATGACTAGTGGCAGCAGCTTCAGCATGAGGTGGAAGTGGATCTTGATCTTTCCCTATTTTAACCTCCACATTTTTGTTCTCCATTTTTTAATGTGTGGAATTATATGCCAGTATCAATAGCAATGGCCTACTACTATATATACTGCGCACAACTGAAATGCACCACAGGTATGGATGGATAGTATACTTGACGACACAGAGGTAGGTACAGCAGTGGCTTACTGTACCGTACTGCTATATATTATATACTGGTTGTCAGCAAACTGTGCAAAACTGAAATGCACCACAGGTATGGATGGATAGTATACTTGACGACACAGAGGTAGGTACAGCAGTGGCCTACTGTACCGTACTGCTATATATTATATACTGGTGGTCAGCAAACTGTGCAAAACTGAAATGCACCACAGGTATGGATGGATAGTATACTTGACGACACAGAGGTAGGTACAGCAGTGGCCTACTGTACTGTACTGCTATATATTATATACTGGTGGTCAGCAAACTGTGCAGAACTGAAATGCACCACAGGTATGGATGGATAGTATACTTGACGACACAGAGGTAGGTACAGCAGTGGCCTACTGTACCGTACTGCTATATATTATATACTGGTGGTTAGCAAACTGTGCAAAACTGAAATGCACCACAGGTATGGATGGATAGTATACTTGACGACACAGAGGTAGGTACAGCAGTGGCCTACTGTACCGTACTGCTATATATTATATACTGGTGGTCAGCAAACTGTGCAAAACTGAAATGCACCACAGGTATGGATGGATAGTATACTTGACGACACAGAGGTAGGTACAGCAGTGGCCTTCTGTACCGTACTCCTATATATTATATACTGGTGGTCAGCAAAATTATGCACTGTACTCCTACTATATACTGTCTACAATGCAGCACAGATATGGAGTGTTTTTCAGGCGTTCAACGTATACTGGTGGTCACTGGTCAGCAAAATTCTGCACTGTACTCCTCCTATATAATATTATACTGGTGGTCCCCAGTCCCCACAATAAAGCAGCACACTGAGCACAGATATGGAGTGTTTTTCAGGCAGACAACGTATACTGGTGGTCACTGTCAGCAAAACTCTGCACTGTACTCCTGCTATATAATACAGCTGCTCCCCAGTCCCCACAATTAAGCAGTGTGAGCACAGATATATGCAGCACACTGAGCACAGATAAGGAGCGTTTTTTTCAGGCAGAGAACGGATAAACTGGTGGTCACTGATCAGCAAAACTCTGCACTGTACTCCTCCCATATTAATATACAGCTGCTCCCCAGACCCCACAATTAAGCAATAAGTAAAGCAAGCACAAATATTTGCATAAACAATACACGGAGAGGACGCCAGCCACGTCCTCTCCCTAACATTTCCAATGCACAAGTGAAAATGGTGGTGACGCGCGGCTGCTTATATAGAATCCGAATTTCGCGAGAATCCGACAGCGGGATGATGACGTTCGGGCGCGCTCGGGTTAACCGAGCCATACGGGAGAATCTGAGTATGCCTCGGACCCGTGTAAAAAGTGTGAAGTTCGGGGGGGTTCGGTTTCCGAGGAACCGAACCCGCTCATCACTAGTAGTGATTATAGCAACTTGGTGACACTTCCCTTTGGGATGAGTACTGAGCCACCACCACAATCCCAAAAGTAGCTGGGGGCAGTGGCGTCATGAGGGGGGTGCGGGGGGTGCGGCCCGCACCCAGGTGTCACCCTTCAATGGGGTGACACCAAAAAGGGCTGCACCCTCGCACCCCCATCCCATCCGCAGCGGTAGCATTCACACTCCCTCCCAGCACCAAGCCCCCTCACCCCCGCCGACTTCGGACGCGATGAGGGGTGGAGCTTGATTGCCGGCCTCGCACCGCAGGCACCGTTGCTGCACTGAGCAGAGCTGTTACTAGTGCACTGCGGGCGCGGCGCAGCAGCAGCAACAGATCCCTCCCCCTGTCCCCCAGCACATTGGGAGCTGCTTGCTGTTGGGAGGGGGAGTGACGAGTGAGGTGGGAAGTGACCTGGCGTGGAAAGATTGAGTTTGGGAGCTAGGAGGAGTAGGCTAACGCTGGAGAAAGAGTGCATGGGCTCATGGTGAGTGACTCGATTATAAGCAGGCTGGGGGGAAGGGGAGAGACTCTTTGTGTGCACATATATACTTCAATTGCTGGTTATTTACATTGCTATACACAGGTGCAAAATTCCAGTGCTGAATGTCTAGTAAAACAGTACTTCAGAATGAGAGCTGGGATTTTGCCTGAACTATTTTGTTTGTTTTATTTGCTGTTTAGTATTAATAGGTATGTGTATTTAACTTTTTTTTTAACATGTTTATATCAGACTTGCCTAGCCTCCTGCATTTAGTCGGACGCTCCCGTTTTTTACTTTAGCCTCCCACTGCCCTGGAAGCCATGCTAGTCCTCCCGTTTATACCCCGTCCCTCTCTGAGAGTAAAAAGGCCATAAAGTACCAGTGTATTTTGTAATTTGTTAAACGTAACAAATGCTACGCAATGAATCATAGCCTCCTCCACACCGCCGCTGCTGATAATGTAATCTTATACTGCTGCCTTTCTCCCTTCTGTATATCGTTGCTGTCCCTCTCTCTGTCGCTCTCCCTGTCCCTATGTCCCTGATGTGAATTTTGTCTCATTCCGTGTGAATTTGGTCTCATTCCATGTGGCATAATGTGAATTTTGGCTCATTCCATGTGGCATAATGTGAATTTTGGCTCATTCCATGTGGCATAATGTGAAGTTTGGCTCATTCCATGTGGCATAATGTGAATTTTGGCTCATTCCATTATTGCTATTGTGCTATTCCATGTGTGATGCAATCGCAATACAATTGTGATCGCATCGATGATTTAGGGTAACAAGCCACCATGTTTCCAATCGCAGCGTCCGCGTGTGATGTCACACGGCCGGCCCGAACTCATCTCCATTTCTGACGGCATTCCCCCGCAATGCCGAGTTGATAACCCCACAACTCCGCATCGCCACCCCGTGAACTCCTCTGCCTGTCAAATCAGGCAGAGGTGTTCGCATAAGCTGGATGCGATTGCATCTTATTTTGTGAGCACGCGCCGTATGGTCCATAGGGGGTGACACAATGAGTTATCCACACCGGGTGACACCAACCCTAGTGACGCCTCTGGCTGGGGGTGCAGGGTGATGTTGGTTGTACTGCTCTGTGTTTCTTTCCCTGGAACTACTGAATCAGAGGTGGGAGATTTTTCAGCCTGTTTCCTGGGGGTACAAATCTTGAGACTGGGAAACAGGAGGACAACAAAGCCTCAACAGCTCTGTCCTCCCATTTACAGTTAATGGGCAGTCGGGGTTTATCTATTACAACCGTTATAAAGTAGAGATGTGCGGTTCGGATTTACTCGGTTGTTAATGCCAGAATTCACGCAAGTTCGGATTTATCTGGATTTTTCTTATTGGCTATCCAAAATACGTGACATCCAAGAGCCAATAAGATGCCGTTTTGAGATCTGGGTAAATCTGAGTAAATTCGGGTAAATCCGAACCCATATTGCTCTATTATAAAGTTTCTAAACTCTCACTAGCTATAATGTAATAATATCAAAGGGTTTACTGTATTTACCAATCTGCTGTATTTCTGCAGGATTGAAAGCAAAACCACCAATGATAAATAAACCCTTTAAACCTTTTTAATAAACCAGATGATCAAACAATAAACTCACTATTTGTCCTATCAATCGTAGGCACCTTACTCCCCCCTTTATTTCAGCAGGGTACAGTATGTGTTTCATCTGCTTTTATGCATTCCTTATTAATATATTTTCAAGTGCTTACAAGAGAAAACAGTACAGTAAATGCTGTCATTATTATGTTACATGTGCAAATAGTGACTTATTAACAAATCAATCAACACAAAATGTAATCGGTAATTAATGGAAAGTCTAAGAGAATTAGACATCACATAAAAGCCAGACAGGAATAGCAGGATGTTGGAAAGAAAAATATAACAGGTTGTAGTTTTGTAAATGAAAACTGCAATTTAATATGCAATTACAAAGGAGATATTTCTGGATATGTCATTACTAGTTTTTGGATATCTATCAAAACAACTATAAAAAGGAACTTTGCCAGATTTGTAAATAGGCCTACTTATTTCAAGCTAAAATTACATGTTACTTTAAACGTTAAAAATATATGGTTGAAACTTGTATGCAGTGTTGGGGGGATATTCAATTACCCGCACTGACTGCAAGTGTAAAAGTATCGCCGGGGGGGCTATTAAATTAGCCCCGATAAGCTGGCGCGTGCTGCAGCTTTACAGGGTTTGGTTTCACCTGCCTCAGGCAGGCAAAGCAAAATCCCCGAAATCAGCCCCGTTTTCACAAAAAAATGGGTCTGTTTCTACTGAAAACACACAGGTTTCGCTGAACCTGCGTGTTTTCAGGTGAAAAGGATGTTTTTTCCGGGTGAAAAAACATTGATAAAACATCGGGAAATTTCACCTGAAGCTTCATTGGCTGGAATTGAATATCCCCCTTGGATTGAGTGTTACGAACACGGGCATTTCTATAATGGTTTCACACGTCCCTGCTCCCATATACTATACTTACTGCTGCAGAAATCACCAGAGCCATTTTCCCAGATATGAACTGGGAAAATCACTGGAAAAACGGCATTGTATAGAGTTTACAGTATAAAGCTACCAGCACCACAGAGTGCTCATACAGATACCTGTAACAAACACAAAGAGATAAATCCAGTGGTGGGATTCAAATAAATTAACAACAGGTTCTATAGAATTATAGAATAAAAAGTAGGCAATAATTACTGTTAAAATAAGTCAAAATAAAAATATACTTACAAGTACTACTTCCTCCTTTCTTGTAACATTCCATGCAGTTATACGCACAACAGCTTAGTTACACCATCACGAACGATGCTCCAACTTCTTCGGGCCAGTCTCCCCAGTATCCCTCTTCATATGTCCAGTTCCCCCAGCATCCCCCATCATGTGTCCAGTAGTCCCCCCAGTATCTGCCATCATGTGTCCAGGCACCCATGGTCCCCCAGTATCCCCTTTGCAGTGAAGTGGGACTAGCAGAGGGGGGAAAAAGCTGAGCCTGAGCTGCCGCCCGCAGTCACACCCGGCCCGCCAGCACAGACCGCAACAGGGAAATGCGAGCGTCTCTGTGTAGCACTGCAGAGTTCCTCCACGCCCAGCCCCCTCTCTCTCAGCGTCTTGACATGCGTACTGCGCATGTCAGAACTCAGGACACTAGGGAGAGGAGGAGTCAGCAGGCCAGGGCCAGGTGCGGAGGAACTCTGCAGTGGTACACAAACAGAGATGCTCGGCCCTGTTGCGGTCACCGGTCTGTGCTGGTAGGCGGGCGTGCGGGCGGCACTCATTAGCTAACGGCTCTCAGAACCATACCTAACATTCGGTATCGGTTCTGCAGAACCGGTGCGAACCGGCTGAATCCCACCACTGGATAAATCCATAATGATTCATATACTAGAGCCAAAAAATGAAATGAGTACAACAAGCTGGCATGCCATGAAAGGTTTATTCAAAATCAACTGAGACAATATAATACGGTATCAGAGTTACTAGAATAACTTATTTATTGCAGCTATATAAAACATAGATGACAGTATTATTACATGTACACTGCCTCTTTAGTTGTAGGATTGGTGTCTTTCCACTGCTAATAATGGAGCAGCAGTACAGTATGTGCGGAAGACTGAGACTTGAGATAAACTCTTTGCAGGGAGCTTGTGGGTCCTGGTTACCAGTGTGGTCAATGTACAAGAAGGTTATATTCACATAAAACCACTCCATCCTGAATGGCAAATGCATTGTGCAACGTATCTGCAGAACAACGGAAAGACATCTGAGACTCCAGCGTTGTGGGCACTGTGAGGGCAACATACTGTAATGATGCAACCACTGAGCGGGTGAAGGGAAAATCCTCTGCACTTATATGACTTCTTTTTACCATTAACACATTCTTCTCCTACTAAAATAGCAATCTGGGACTTAAGTCCTTGCTCCAGGGGTGTAACCAGAACTTTGTGGGCACCATAGCAACATATTGAAGGGCCCCCTGTCCGAATGCTTCTTGAGAGACACTTCTCCACAGCAGTTATTCATTTTCTGCCGCATAATTGTGCCCTAGTTAATTTTCTGAACCATAGTAGTGCCCTCGTTAATATTATACCTCATAGTAGTGCCCTAGTTTATTTTATGAACCATCATAGTTCCCTAGTTTTCACCTACTGTATCTCCCAACAGCGATGTACTGGGGCTCAAAAATGGGACGGGCATTTGTGAGATGTATGGTGGCGTTCTGCGAGTGATGGGATCGCCCACCTGCCCATCGGCCCTTCTGGCATATGTCAGAAGTGCCAGATGGCCAGTCCGGCCCTGCCTCCCAACATTGGTGGTTCGCAAAGTGGGACCCTGTGAGCGCCGAAGGCGCACATGTGTCTTCAAAGAGGGTGAAGCATCAGAAAAAGGGGTGAAGCTTTGCATCTATACTCCTGCTGCTTACAGAGCAGCGGAGTGTGCTCTCCCCAACTCCCCCCAAACCACAACGGGAGGTGCCAGTATACATTATGCAACACAGCACTCCCAATCAGGGGCACCGACAGCTCTGCCGGGCCCTGGTAAAGGGAGTGGGAATGGCCAATGGGGAGAGGTGTGGCCACACTCCCTCCGCAGAAAATCTTAACAATCAAAAGTTATGTGCGGCCGTGTGTGCCGCATGGGGGGGGATGGCGCTGTGAAGGATCCGGTGGGCAGCGGGGCTAGTGCAATCACGGAAGAGAGAGGAATGTATGCTTTCTGCTGCCTCTCTCTCTCCCCAGCACAGCACACAGCAGTTCAGTCCTCTCTCTGCATCAGAGATGGAAGGGCCACAGGAGCCAGACCTAAAGAGTCCCCCCCCCCCCCAATTCACATTATGAGGCCCATTTATCATTGCATATTTGCAACTTACTCCCTGAAAACACCTGGTTAACCGCAAATATTAACTATCCCTGAATGTATGACCGAGGGACCACATCCCCCACAGGTTTGTAAGTGGGATGCGATGCTGCCAGATTTACCAATTTCCGGAATGCAAAGCATTCTGCAGATTGCCCGCTGCAGCTACCAAAATGTGAAGATGGCTGTAACCAGTTGTAGCTTATGGGCTACCCACCGCAATCTCAGCCGGCAGAGGGTTTACCCGGAACCCACCCTGGAAATGGATGTGTGTTCAGCGTGGCCACGCATGTGCAGAAGGCACAGCAGACCTCAGAGCAGATCTCAGGGACAGGCTCCTCTCGGATCTCCTGTCCCTGCAGGTGCTTGTCTATACATTCTACCAGAGTGATTGGATATTGCAATGTGATCTTGGACGCTACTATTTTGCCTAGATCGCATCAAATATGTGATTAGTGATAAATGGTCCCCAAAGACATACAGTGTCCCCAGCTTATTATACCATATTACAGTGCCAATTGTTCCTACTGTGCCACATTAGAGTACCCTCCTGTTGAAATTATGCCACATTTCAGTGCCCCGGTTCATATTATGCCACATTACACAGTGACCCAGTTCTTTTTATACCATTATAGTGCCCTCCACATTTAAATGAGCAGAACAGATTATGCCACATTACAGTGCCCTCCAGTTCAAATGATGCCACATTACAGTGCCCCCTTACCATTATAACATCCACTACTACTACTCTTCTCACTGAAAATGTGATGTCACACAATTCAGGCTGGGCAATGGAGCAGACAAATCTGGGAAATGGGTATACAGCTTTATAACTTGGGTCCAGGCTCCCCTAAGCCTTTAGGTGCCCCTGTCCCTGCAGGTGCTCTTTGATACATGCCACCGGTATAATCTTATATGGCATTGCGATTTTGAGTATCGTACCCAGATCACAATGCAAATGTGATAATCGATAGATGGGCCCCTTAGTCCTTTCATATACTTCTCATTTAAAACATATAATACAAACATACATCTACAGTCTATAACTTCTGTCTTCACTTAAGGAATCATACAGAAAACACAGACTAGTCGACACAATGGCAATACATTTTTTTTATTTTTTATTAATTGACTGAGGCACATTAACACATAGACTCAGACATCCACTGTAATAATTATTTACTCCCCGCCAGACACAGATAACTGTGCTCAGAGGTGATGGGTCCCAGCAGTGCTGATAGTGCAGCGTTATCTCTGGTCCACAGTGAGAATGCTCTACGCTGCAGAAGTGGTGAATATAGGTTCATATTCTGTCCTTAGAACAGCTTATTGCAAAATATGTAACATAGAGCTGCCTTGCAGTACACCTGCTGTACAATAATAGAGAACACTATGGAGGTCATTTACAAGGTACATCTGATGTTTGTGCCTTCTCTCCATACTTGCCAACAAACTGCGCATCGATATGTGGAAAGGTGGAGAGTTCTCCCGCACTCCCAGGAAATTTGACTGGCTTCCCAGATTCTGCCTATTTACCCTGCTAAGCTGCAAATTGCTTCATGACCTTAGGTCCATGATGATGCAATTTGAGGTGCCCTGCCTCCTGCAACAGGGCTGGTTTAAAGCCCAGTGGAATGGGAGGGGGGGGCAGGGGGTATATTAGATATATTGTGTATACCTCCCAACATGACCCATTCCAGGAGGGACAAAATGCTCTCTACATGGACTTCCCACTTAATATACTGTATGATTGGTGTCACCTATGTTGAACTATTTAATTGCTTAGAAAGGAATTTCAACACAGGTCATGGCATTTTGTGCCCCCTGGAATGGGTCATGTTGGGAGGTATGGATTATGTATATTAAATTTAAACTAATGGTGTATATTAGATTTTTAAACTAAAGGACCCCATACACTAGAGCGATAATGTTCGATTTCATCCGATTTCGGGAATACGGTGTTTCCGATCCGATGCGCGTTCCCGTGAGCATCGGATCAGATCCTCCAGATTGAATGTACTGCACATTCAATCAGGTCCGACCTGGGGGCATGGTTGGGATCGCCCAAGATACATCTTATGCAAAAGTACAGCATATGATGTATGCCCCCTGGGAGGCTGCCAGGGTGATCCCCTGCGACATGCGGTCGCATAAGTGTATGGGGCCCTTTAGTTTAATAATGCCTGGGTACTGTTTATAGCTCCACCTAATTGAGAGACAACTATTTTATAAAATAAAATGTTCTTGTAGAAGAACAAAAACATCTTAAACAACCTTAAAATACACATACAAAAATAAAATCTAATTTATCTTCACATACAAGAATAGCAGTAGCCTCTGTACTACTTACACACTGGGACAAGACTATGGAGAACTCTCTGTTTGTCTCTCTGTAGACCCGAATGCTGTCATTAGATAACAGGTTACACATGACCCAGACACCCAGGCGGGGAGAAGCTGGGATCCCTGGTCACTTACAGTTCTCTTCCTCCTCCTATCTCTCCTCTGGTCGATCGCTCATGAAACCTGACACTCCTGTGTCTCTGCCTACACTGCAAACTGTCCTGCTGGCTGCCTGGTTCTGCTGCTGCACAAGATGGAGAGCTAGTAATAGCAATGTGCTCCGGCCGGGCATTTGTTTTCTGCCCCTTTTTATCTCTGTATGTTTCTCTTGACTACTGGTTAGTCGTTTTGTTTGGCTGTATTTTGTACAAATGTAATAAAACATTTAATACAGAATTATTATTTTTTTAGGAACAACCATATAATGGACAGGTCCTTTGTTACCAGGTTCTTTATACCCAGAAAAAGTGAAAAAAGCCAAAAATAATAAAAAGTATTTAACAAAATACTCACAACTCAGGATACGTGGCATCGCTATATATATTGGGGATGCAGTTAAAATGCCGCCCGACGAGATCCCAGCATTCAGGAGCCCGACATCGGAATCCCAACAGCCGCCATTTTACCGGCACCCATAAAACTGATACCCTCCCGTAATTTCCATTTGGTTGGTGAGTCTACGCCACCGGGCCCACAGCGTGAGCGCAGCGAGCCTGCAAGCGGACTCACTGCCGGTATTCTGGCAGACAGGGTGCCGCTGTCGGTATACTGACAACCGGCATCTCGTCTGCCAGTATATCATACTGGATCCATATATTGTACTATTGTACATTAGGACATTCAAAGTTTTCTGTGGAAACTGGGTCACTGAGTCTGTGCTCCCTCTCTATGTACAGTATAACCATCCTTCATTTATAATGCACAAACACATTCCTCTGTGTTGTTAAGACCTAACAGTGTACTTTGAAGCTAACAGAACTTACATGTTTGCTAGGCCATGTTCAAAGGGTCATCACTTCAAAGTATTCAATGTACATTCTTAAAACCTACTAAATGCACTTTGACATTGATACCTCCCAACTGTCCCGATTTTCGCGGAACAGTCCCGTTTTTTTGGGACTGTTCCACCCGCGGGCCACAGTGTCCCGCGGTGGTGTGTGTGTGTGGGGGGGAGGGGCAGTTGGAAGGCTCCTGCACTCGGTGAATAGATGCTATGCGCATGCGCACAGCGTCTATTCAGTGGAGACAGGAGGAGAGGGGGCATGCCAGCAGCTCCCAGAGTGCTGGGCATGCCCCCTCAGTGACGAAAAGGGGGCGCGGACCCTTCTGTGAAACCACGCCCCTTTTAGGTAGGCCACGCCTCCTTTTTGGACAGGCGCGGGCAGATGTCCCTCTTCACGGCAGCCAAAAGTTGGAAGGTATGCATTGATAATGAAAAAATTTATGTAAGTTAATAGACCTGTATACACACACACATTTCAACAAGAGTTTGCTTTGCGTCATTATTGATGTTGCCTGGTGCTTCAGTGGCGTGCGGTGAGGTCAGTGGCTGGTGAGGCACTGCAGCCATAATGTCCACCGAATCCTGCCGATGACCCCTACCGCCGCCGAGCCACTGCCCGCTACTGCCCCTGAGCCGATGCCCACTGCCACCATCAATGGCCTACAAACTCGCCCACCATCAACTGACCCAGCCCTCTGCCACTAATTTGCATCTCAGTCCGATGCCGCCACTGCCCGCTGCCTGCCTGCTCATTATACTTGTGATATATTGTAAATTTTTATAGAAAAATAAATAAAAATTAGTGTTTGGGACTGGGAAGGGAGTGGAAGGAGGACATGAATGCAATTTTGTTATTCAGGGCTTCCATTAACTTAACAGCACCGTGGATGCGGCGCTATTAAGTTTATGGAAGTCCTGGACAACAAAATAACCAGCAGTGGGTGACAGGGAGAGGGTGACGCCAGAGAGAGGGTGACAACAGTGGGTGACAGGGAGTGGGTGACGCCAGGGAGAGGGTGACAGGAAAAGCGTTATGCCAGGGAGAGAGTCACCAGGGAGAGGGTGACAGCAGTGGGTGATGCCAAGGAGAAGGTGACGGGGAGGGTGATGCCAGGGAGAGCGTGGCAGCAGTGGGTGACGCCGGAGAAACGGTGGCTGTAGTGGGTGACAGGGAGATGCCAGGAAAAGGGTAACAGCAGTAGCAGCGGGTGAGAGTGTAAAAGAGAGAAGTAAAGGGTGATGGGATCAGACAGTGAATGATAATTATATTGGTATTTACTTACATGGACCTGCCTGGGCCTAGAACTGCGGGGCTCGACGGTGACAAAAGCAGCCCGAACAGGAATCCGGGGTCGGAAGAGAGAGAGAGTGAGAGAAGAGGGGAGAAGCGGGGGATCGTGGCCCCGCTCCCCCTCTGGCCAGACTGAACTCACTGGGGTATATTTACTAAGGTCCCGATTTCATTCGAGTTGGCTTTTTTTTCTAAGTGTGATCTCAGGAATTTAATAAACACAAATCTCGGCAGTATTGGGGCTGTTCGTATTGACTTGAGATACACTGCCGACCACACAAATACGAATCAATAGACCCATCGATCAAACACGGCTGTTATTTAATAGTACTCGGTAATTTACTAAGGATTTGTATTCTCAATCACCGCCGACAATAGCCAAACACTGCCAGGGAAGCATGGAATTCATAAAAAAAATGGAGCTTTCAAATAGACCTGCTTTTTGCTGGCGTGTTGTGATAGTCATGCATGGATCAGTGAGATCCGTGCATGCGAATCTGTGGAAAAGGCTGTGAATGTGTTAAAATTTAAAAAAAAGAAATGCGTGGGGTCCCCCCTCCTAAGTATAACCAGCCTCGGGCTCTTTGAGCCGGTCCTGGTTGTTTAAATACTGGGAAGAAAATTGGACAGGGGTTCCCCGTATTTAGACAACCAGCACCAGGCCCTTAGTCCAGTCCTGGTTCCAAAAATATGGGGGACAAAAGATGTAGGGGTCCCCCGTATTTTTAAAACCAGCACCGGGCTCCACTAGCCAGGGAGATAATGCCACAGCCGGGGAACACTTTTATATTGGTCCCTGCGGCCGTGGCATTACCCCCCCAACTAGTCACCCCTGGCCGGGGTTCCCTGGAGGAGTGGGACCCCTTAAATCAAGGGGTCCCCCCCTCCAGGACCCAAGGGCCAGGGTGAAGCCCGGGGCTGTCCCCAGCACCCCTGGGCGGTGGGTGCCGGGCTGATAGCCATAAGTGTTTAAAAAAAAGATATTGTTTTTTGTTGTGGAACTACAAGGCCCAGCAAGCCTCCCCCGCTTGCTGATACTTGGAGAACCACAAGTACCAGCATGCGGGAAAATAACGGGCCCGCTGGTACCTGTAGTTCTACAACAACAAAAATACCCAAATAAAAACACAACACACACACCGTGAAAGTAAAACTTTATTAAAACACTCTTACACACTCACACATACTTACCTACATCCAACGCCGAGAATCACGTCCACTTGTCCAGTAGAATCCACTTAGCGGTACCTGTAAAAATGAGAGAGATTACTTACCTACATCCCACGCCGAGAATCACGTCCACTTGTCCAGTAGAATCCACTTAGCGGTACCTGTAAAAATGAGAGAGATTACTTACCTACATCCCACGCCGAGAATCACGTCCACTTGTCCAGTAGAATCCAATTAGGGGTACCTGTAAAAATGAGAGAGAGAAAGAGAGAGAGAGATTACTTACCTACATACTACGCCGAGAATCACGTCCACTTGAATCCAATAGGGGTACCTGTAGGGAAGAGAGAGAGAAAAAAAATAGAGAGAGAGAAAACACACACCGAGTGACACTGAGAGAAAGACTAAGCAGGTGATAAGGTGGGTACACACTGATAGATATATCTGCCGATCAATTGATCGTCAGATATATCTATGGACGGATCGGGCAGTGTGCTGTGCATACACACTGCCCGATACGGCGGGGACTGACGTCATGAACTGGGCGGACGTGTACACACGCCCGCCCAGTTCGGCTGTCAATCACCGCCGGCTGCCGCAGCATGTGTACGGGCAGCCGGCTGGTCACCCGTACACACACAACGACGCGCCAATATATCGGTAGATTTATTGGCCGTCGGCTGTGTTCCAGGGCTGACGCGATATGTCTGTGAACAACGGAGTTCACAGAAATATCGCCCGTACACACTGGCCGACGGACCCGCGATATATCGGCCAGTGTGTACCCACCTTAAGAGACCGACAGAGAGGGAAACAGAAAAATAGAGAGAGAATCAGAACAACAGAAATACAGAGGGGGGGGGGGAGAGGGGGGAGACTGACACTGACCTGGATGAAGGTGCAGCCGGCCTCCAGCTGTTCCTTTTCTTTAGCATCTGCCCGGCGCAGGGAGAGTGTGCCACAGGAGGGGGGGACATCACGGCCTCCAGCTGCTCCTTCACTTAGGCATCGGTCCGGCGCAGGGAGAGCGTGCCACAGGACGGGAGGCGGGGGGGGGGGGGCGCGGAAGCTCCCGCATCACATCACGGCCTCGGTCCGGCGCAGGGAGAATGTGACATAGGAGGCATCACTCAGTCCGGTGCAGGGAGAGTGTGACACGGGAGGGGGGGGGCGGAAGCGCCCGCATCACATCACGGCCTCGGTCCGGCGCAGGGAGAATGTGACACGGGAGGGGGGGCGGAAGCGCCTGCATCACATCACCGAGGACTCGGAGCTTACAGCGACGGGACGGGAGCTTACAGCGACGGGAGGTGAGCGCTCATACCGCAGCGCCTGTGTGATTGGACTAGCGGATCCAGCCCTGGATCCGCTGTCCAATCACATGTACCCCTCTCAACGAGGCACTTATTCTAGTGCCGCTTTCATGTACTTTATCAATGGGCTTTTAGAGCCCAGTGCTTGGCCCCGCCCCCCGCATTATCCCCATTCCCATTGACAACGGGAGGCACTGTTATCAGTGCCTCCAAAACGATTTAAATGTCTAAAAATGAATACAAAAATATTACAAAGATACTTATGACACAGTATATGTGTCATAAGTATCTTCCTTGTATTGTTTCACTCAGTAATGACAGGGGAGGCACTGCCTCCCCTGACTGCACGTCCCTGTGGTGCTTTCAGAAGCATTTACACTCAGTAAAATACAGAATTTTTTATTTTTAATAAATTTGCAAAAATCTCAAAAAAAAAATTTTCATGTTGTCATTATGAGGTATTGGGGTCATTCTGAGTTGATTGCTAGCTAAAAATGTTCGCTGCGCAGCGATGATGCAAAAAAGGCACTTCTGCGCATGTGTATGCGGCGCAGTGCGCACGCGTGACGTACTTTCACAACAGCCAATGTAGTTTTACACAAGGTCTAGCAAAGCTTTTCTGTCGCACTGCTGGCTGCAGAGTGATTGACAGGAAGAGGGCATTTCTGGGTGTCAACTTACCGTTTTCAGGGAGTGTTCGAAAAAACGCAGGCATGCCAGGAAAAACACAGGCGTGGCTGGCCGAACGCAGGTCGTGTTTGTGACGTCAAATCCGGAACTGAACAGTCTGAAGTGATCGCAAGCTAGGAGTAGGTCTTGAGCTACTCTGAAACTGCACAATTTTTTTTTGTAGCCGCTCTGCGATCCTTTCGTTCGCACTTCTGCTAAGCTAAAATACACTCCCAGAGGGCGGCGGCTTAGCATTTGCATGACTGCTAAAAACTGCTAGCGAGCGATCAACTCGTAATTATCCCCATTGGGTGTAGAATTTTGAGGGGAAAAATTAATTTATTCCATTTTGTAATAAGGGTGTAACATAAAATATGGAAAAAGTGAAGCGCTGTGAATACTTTCTGGATGCACTGTACTTATCAAGTATTATGTCAGTACTTGTACCTATACCGTAGCTGTTCTGTTAACATCATCCAGTGCAAATATCTTCCCTGCACTGACCTCACTTCTGAGCATACAGTGTCACCATTCCTGACTGTATCACTTTACTGCAGCCAATAAGGAGCTACCATCCATTCGTGACAGTCCACTCTCTAACAGGATGCCACCCTAACACAAGGAGACGTGAGTGTAGTGCAGTTTAGTTTTAGCAATATACACTGATTTCACCACTGAATATTTGTAATTTCCTAGTGTTTCATAAGTGCCTTACTTATATATAAAATGCTGGATTAAAAAAAAAAATTGTCTGAACAACAATCCTAAAAATCACTAGGCATATCAAGCATGATAAAAAAAGCATTTGTGATATATAAGCCAAAACACTACAGTTGTCCTGTAAAATGATTATGCTTTTGTTGAAGTGCAATAGAGTAGAACGCTAAAAATCAAAATACATTTAAGCACAAAGTTTTCTGTTTTCCATAATGTAGAACAACAGATTAAATTGTATATAAAACTTTGACCTGTATTTCCCCAAACTCGCCCCTGGCATTCCCCCACACTAAGGCCCTCATTCCGAGTTGTTCGCTCGCTAGCTGCTTTTAGCAGCTTTGCACACGCTAAGCCGCCGCCTACTGGGAGTGAATCTTAGCTTTGCAGAATTGCGAACGAAAGATTCGCATAATTGCGAATAGAAATTTCTTTGCAGTTTCTGAGTAGCTCGGGACTTACTCTGCCACTGCGATCAGTTCAGTCAGTGTCGTTCCTGGTTTGACATCACAAACACACCCAGCGTTCGCCCAGACACTCCCCCGTTTCTCCAGCCACTCCCGCGTTTTTCCCAGAAACGGCAGCGTTTTTCCGCACACACCCATAAAATGGCCAGTTTCCGCCCAGAAACACCCACTTCCTGTCAATCACACTCCGATCACCAGAACGAAGAAATTTCTTTGTTAAGCCGTGAGTAAAATACCTAACTTTTTGGCAAATTTACTTGGCGCAGATGCACTGCGAACATTGCGCATGCGCAGTTTGCGACAAATCGCTCCGTTACGAAAACCACTAACGAGCGAACAACTCGGAATGAGGGCCTAAGGGCCCAATTCTGAGTTGATTGCAGCATCAAATTTGTTAGCAATTGGGCAAAACCATGGGGGTAATTCCAAGTTGATCGCAGCAGGATTTTTGTTAGCAATTGGGCAAAACCATGTGCACTGCAGGGGAGGCAGATATAACATGTGCAGAGAGAGTTAGATTTGGGTGGGGTGTGTTTAATCTGCAATCTAATTTGCAGTGTAAAAATAAAGCAGCCAGTATTTACCCTGCACAGAAACAATATAACCCACCCAAATCTAACTCTCTCTGCAAATTATATATCTGCCCCCCCTGCAGTGCACATGGTTTTGCCCAATTGCTAACAAACTTGCTGCTGCGATCAACTCAGAATTACCCCCTAAATGTTAGGAGGAAATGCTGAGCCTTGTGCAGTGATCTGGTTTTGGAACAGAGTAGTGCACTGCAATGTTGGACTGGGGCATGACGGGCCCACCAGGTGAATGCAGTGATAGCGGCCAATGCTTAAGGTGTGTGGCCAGTTACCACAGTGGGTGTAGCTAGCCCCCGCAGAGGCTTGGTCAGACATTAGAGACCATGTTATTGACCTAATAATAGAGTAACAATGTTTAATGAGTACACAGTCTGCAACATGGCATTAAGGAAAGTAGTGGGGCCTACTGTGGATTTCTCTTCTACCCCTGTGGCCCAGTCCAACCCTGGAATAATGTCATATTCATTAAATGTAATAAGCGCCACCCCAACTCTACCAGACAATGCCTCTGTGGACGACTGCACAAAGAAAGAATAGTATAAAGTGCTTCATTGCACATGTGAGGGCTATGGCGGCAGTGCATCTATAGGTGTTACTACAGCCTGCTACTAGGAACACTTCAGTTGTTAGGGTCAAGTGGTGACACTAGCTAATTAGATCAGAATTGGCCTTATGAAGCTGGTTTGTTGCAATTGGTGGTTCAGTAGCTTGGTGCTGCTGGCACACTCCCCAATCTACAATAAAAAAATAAACACAACGTCTTCAAACGTGTCTCTGATCTGTGTCTCCTAGTGAACATGATATAAAAATATTAGCAAACAGCTACACCGAGCAGGTGGATGTCCACATCAGTGCCGATACAGTAAACCAGAAGAGGAAAGAGGTCCAGTTGAGATAAATGGTGAAGGATGGTCCTGATGTTTCTATATTGACTGGTTAATTTTCATATGTCCACCTTCCTTTTCATAATAACTTAACCCTCTTTTTATTCCAAACATATCACACCATCGGCAACTGCACAAAAATAGCAGTCGTCAATTGCTACAATAATATTGGTGGCTTATATAGCATGTGCCTTACAATATCCACACAGAGGGGCAGATGTATTAACCTGGATAAAGCATAAGGAAGTGATAAACCAGTGATATGTGCAAGGTGATAAAGGCAACAGCCAATCAGATGCTAACTGTCAATTTACATATTGGAGGTGATTGGCTGGTGCCTTTATCACCTTGCACATATCATTGGTTTATCACTTCCTTATGCCTTCTCCAGGTTAATACATCTGCACCAGAGTTTCCCTGGCAACAGACACAAGTGTTATTCCTCTACCTTATGTGTCAGTTGTTCCCCCAACTCTTACTCATTTGGGCAAGGTCACATTTACCTTCTGTTCCATGTCACTGTATGGTTACTTATTTGCATGATCCTCTGAAGAATGTACTGTGCTGTGTAATATGCTGATGATTTATAAATAATAATAATATAATAACATGGTTCTTGATATCAGCATGTACTATCCGTACAAAGCATGTAATATCCTTACAAAGAACTAAGGATCAAATAGGGTTAAGGTTACTGAAAGTTAAAAAAAACAGGGCCAGACTAGATGGGCCAAGTGGTTCTTATCTGCCATCAAATTCTATGTTTGTATGGGGCAGATGTATTAAGTCTGGAGAAGTGATAAAGTGGAAAGTGATAATGCACCAGCCAATCAGCTCCCAACTGTCAAGCTACAAACTGGAATTGAAAAATGACAGGAGCTGACTGGCTGGTGCGTTATCACCTTCCACTTTATCACTTCTCCATGCGTGTGGGAGAGTGAAGCGGGACAGACTAGCAAAGTCAGGGAATGTATGTAAGGGTGCGATACTACCATTCTAGTTTCATACCTAGTAGAGTTATGAACACACTTGTGGATCTGCATTTTAAGATTGTCAGATATCCAGTTCATGTAAATGCTTTCATTGTGTGATTCTTTCTTCACGCAGGACTCCATCCAATCCAGGCAGAAAGCATAAAATAATTTGCCAGGATAAAAAATAAATATTAGGAGGTTCCATCTTGTGCAATATACTGCTGAAATAATCAACAAGAGGTTTTTTTAGGGATGGCCATCATCCATCGATAGTTGCCAAACATCGATAGCTAACTACCGATTGTCGATGGTTTTGCCATCGATGACAGAGAGCCAATGGTTCCTTGCCATTGATGGCTGGGTATAACCAAATACTAAAAAAAAAAAAAAATTCTGGCACAGAGCGTAGCTCCACCCCCAGGTCCCGCTAAGCCACACCCCCATTTTTTTAAATTGTCACACAGCTTGGCCAGCACCTCCCAGCGGTGGCCATTGAGTAGTGCAAACCATCGACAGTTCACCATAGGGGTGTGGATCATCAAATCGACAGTGTCTAGGTCGACAATGTTTAGGTCGACCACTATAGGTCGACAGTCACTAGGTCGACGGGGTTGGAAGGTCAACAGGGTTTATAGGTCGACATGTGCTAGGTCGACAGGTCAAAAAGTCGACATGAGTGTTTTTTAGGGTTTTAGGTGCCGTTTTCTGCGTACAGTGACCGGGAAGTCAAATTAGTGCACCGTGTCCCCTCGCACGGCTCGCTTCGCTCGCCATGCTTCGGGCAAGGTGCTTCGCTCGGCACAGATTACCGTTCCATTCGTAGTCCACGTGGATCGTTAAGTATGAAAAAGTTGAAAAAAAAGAGAAAAACATTTTGACCTGTCGACATATAAACCCTGTCGACCTAGTGACTGTTGACCTATAGTGGTCGACTTAAACGTTGTCGACCTGGACAGTGTCGATCTTCAGACCGGATCCTCACCATAGATGGTTTAAGTGCCATTGATGGTTAACACCGATAGTACCATCAATGGCAACCATCGATGTGCAGTCCACCGATGGCCATCCCTAGTTTTTATTCTCAGTTTCATTAATCTGATGCAGGAATCAACCCTAATACTGCCTACTCTATGAGAGGCAGGGCCATCTTAACATACAGGGACACTGGGCGTCTGCCCAGGGCCATACAATTCTAGAGGTCTTCGAGCAGGAGCCGTTAGTGGTCACAAAATCAGAGCGGTGAGCCAGCTTGCAGCCAGACAGTGAGTGACTGTCAGCATGCTGATTGATGGATGGCTGGAGCTATCAATCAGAGTGCTGACAGCCATTCACTGTATGGAAGCATGTGGAGAGATGGCGCAGGACTGCAGGAGGGGCATGTTATGATTTGCTTTGTCCAGGAGGCTTCTTCATACTTTACGATCCACGTGGACAACAATTGGGAACGGCAACCTTGCCTGAAGCATGGCGAGCGATGTGGGCCTTGTGAGGGGACACGGTGCACTAACTGGGGTTCCCCTTACTTTACGAAGAAAACGACACCATAAAAAGTAAAAAATATCATGTCGACCTTTTTTCCCATGTCGACCTTGTTCATGTCGACCTAATGACCCCGTCGACCTAGTCACCTTGTCGACCTAGTGCATGTCGATCAATAGTGGTTGACCTAATGACTGTCGACCTAATGACCCATACCCGCTCAGGACGTACAATGCTGTTAAAACGGCCCTGGGGAGAGGGATATAATTAAGGAGATAATTGTGAGATATGTGGTCAGGGCCGGCAACAGAAATCTTGGAGCCCGGTACACTAATATCTCTGCGGGCCCCCCCACCCGGCCCTAAAAACATTGTCTGCACTATGTTCTTCCCCACGACTGTCACATGCACCTCCCTGGGATGTAGATATGATCCTGCCAGCCGGGATCCTTGTGGTCAGCATAACGATGCCGGCAGGGGGCCCAGGCATATTCCCACTCATGGGGATCCCAACGTCAGTATGCTGACCACCGGGATCCTGGCCGCCGGTCACCCGATCCCAACCCCACCTGGCTAATACAATACTGATATAATGGGATCATCTCTTTCCAAAATTAAGATTCCCAGACACACAATGGGCAGGCATTTTGTACTGTCTGTGCTGAGCAGCAGATGAGCCTGAAAGACTAGTCACCACCACACACAGACATTCTGCTCTGATATCATCTGACATGCATCTATGCATGCAAATGCATCCATATGTGCAGCATGCGGCATGCATAATGTGCCTGCCTGCCCGCAGCCCGCCCCAAACCAATCCCAAAGCCCCAAACCAAACCCAAATCCCTAAACATTCTGGAATTGGAGAGCCTTAGCAGCAGCAACCAGCAGCAACACACAGCCGCCGGCGCCGCTAATTGACCAGGCTCAGAATCCCACAGTACTGTCCTGGGCCACTCCTGCTTGGCGCTCCGGCTCCTTACAGCTCACACAGCAGAGACAGGGAGGAGTGCGGTGAAGACTCGAAGAGGAGGGGCGGTCCGGACGAGCGTCCTCCTGTGTGACTGGTGCAACGTCAGTGCACTGCACAGCATACAGCACGGCCGGGGACTGGCTGGTTCAGGCTGACAGCTGACCTGGCTGGGGCTGTGCACTGAGGGGGTAACCACACGGCTCGGGGGGATGGGGGGGGGCACTGCCGCAAAAAAACAACTCTTAACCATACAGCGGGCCACACGCGGCAGGTGTGGTGCCGCGAGTTATAGAATTATTTACATTTATTATGACATGCTGCCACCGCTGGACCTTGGGGCCCCTCACAACGACGAGGCCCGGGACAGGTGTCCCCTTTGACCCCCCCCCTTCCCTGTCACCGGGCCTGTATGTGGTTAAATTGTTGCAAGAATGGAGAAATGAGAGGACATTCCCACATGAAGGGGGTAATTCCAAGTTGATCGCAGCAGGATTTTTGTTAGCAGTTGGGCAAAACCATGTGCACTGCAGGGGAGGCAGATTTAACATGTGCAGAGAGAGTTAGATTTGGGTATGGTGTGTTCAATCTGCAATCTAATTTGCAGTGTAAAAATAAAGCAGCCAGTATTTACCCTGCACAGAAACAAAATAACCCACCCAAATCTAACTCTCTCTGCACATGTTATATCTGCCTCCCCTGCAGTGCACATGGTTTTGCCCAAATGCTAACAAAAATCCTGCTGCGATCAACTTGGAATTACCCCCGAAATGCATAAACAAAGCATCAGGTGTGTTGCATTTAAGGCAAACATCAGTGTCTGATAAACCCTTTAGGAATGTCTGTGGAGATGTATGAAAGCTTGGACAGAGATAAAGTGGAGAGAGATAAAGTTCCAAAAAGGTCCTGCCACCATTATGTGGTACAATGCATGATTGAATCACCCAACTACAGGACCAAGGGGGTCATTCCACGTTGATCGTAGCTCTGCTAAATGAAGTACAACTACGATCAGGTACTCAGACATGCGGAGGGACGCCCAGCACAGGGCTAGTCTGCCTCGCATGTCAGTGGAAATACTTTTGCATTTCAGGAGTAACTCCCGGCCAACGCAGCTCCTGCGGCTGGCCGGGAGAACCTCCTCGCTGCCCAGTTTGCAGCAGCTGCGTGTGACGTCACGCAGCTGCCGCGCCCCCCCCAATGGTCCAGCCATGCCTGCGATGGCTGGACCTTGCCCCCCTAAACAGCGGCTTAATGCCGCCGTCCAGCCCCCTCCCGCCCAGCGACCGCCTCTGCCTGTCAATCAGGCAGTGGCGATCGCTACAATACAACGGCCTTCGGCCGCCGGTGCATGCACAGATCCAACCCGATTGCTGCGCTGCGATAAACTGCAGCGAGCGATCGGGTCGGAATGACCCCCTAAGTGCAATAGCTTAAGGCCATAAAACATCTCCATACATACTGTATATACATTAACATGCTTCATAGGAACATACACCAAAGAGCCAAAGTATATTTCATGGGGTTTCCAGGTATTCTTCTTGGCCAGGATTGTCTGTCACAGATCAGGAAAATGGTGGCACACATGGTACATACGTACCTCTCTGTCAAGGGGGCTTGTTCCCGGTGGGAATAAATGTTCTTTTAGATGTCAAGGAATTACTATATGAACAGCAAAGAAACACCACAACAGTTGACCAATACAATATTGATTTACAATACTCAACTTCAGGAATTCAATTCAGTGAAGTCAAACAGTCTGTGATCACACATCCAGGGAAGCCTTGGCTGTCATTTCAACACCTGTGTGCTTGGGAAGAGGTATAGCTGAATGCCTTCAGTACATCATCTGTTCATCTGTTCCAGAATGAGGCCCATGAGTTGCTCTCCTCAATAAGCTTATATACACACTTCTAGGCATTGGCTCAGAAAATACCAGTGTCCTGTTTGCCCTAAAAGGTTAAAGTTGCCCATTCTCTGCATGGTACAATGGGCCTAATTCAGACCTGATCGCTAGGCAGCAATTTTTGCTGCCCTGCGATCAGCTAGTCGCCGCCTACTGGGGGAGTGTATTTTCGTTGTGCAAGTGTGCGATCGCATGTGTAGCAGAGCTGTACATTCCAGGAGGGACAAAATGCTCTCTACATGGACTTCCCGCTTAATATACTGTATGATTGGTGTCACCTATGTTGAACTGCCAATGGTTCCCTGCCATCGATGGCTGGGTATAACGAAATACTTTTTTTAAAAAAATTCTGGCACAGAGCGTAGCTCCGCCCCCAGGTCCCGCTAAGCCACACACCCATTTTTTTTATTGGCACACAGCTTGGCCAGCACCTCCCAGCGGTGGCCATCGAGTGGTGCAAACCATCGACAGTTCACCATAGGGGTGTGGATCATCAAATCGACAGTGTCTAGGTAGACAATGTTTAGGTCGACCGCTATAGGTCGACAGTTACTAGTGTGAATGCCAAATTGATTTCTCACAAATATTTAAAATGCCCGCTCTAATATATATTGTAAATGCCTGTACCTCTTATTACCATATCCCATGAATGTGCGCTATACATCGCAAAACACTGCATCTCATAAGAGAAAACAATACACCCACACATTATCTGAGTTCCAAAGCTCATTGATGTATATATTTGTTATTAAAAGGATATGGATTCAATATATATTACAAAGTACAGTATACCTATAGTTACATGATTACAACTCACACAGTAAGCAGTTAATACATACAGTTACATACAGTTACATGCCATTACATACAGTTTCAGTTACAGGCCAGCGATACAATTACCATTCCCTCCAATGCATCTTATGTCTCTCTCTCTGTAAATAAATACAGGAACTGATCTGCCAGCAACTCCTTCATCCTCTGGTCCCAAAAAGCCACTGAGCTCCTGTGTGATCAATGTGTTATCTAGTTTCTGGGGGAGGGATTCACGATGAGTCACCAGTCCCTTTGTATATGGTAATCAGGTTCAGCCTTGAAGACATCCAAAGGGCTGGCCTAAGTTTCCTGTCCACTGTCCTAATAAGAGTGATTTTAGCTTTTATACATTTAATCATAATTATCCGCTGCAATGTCCCACAACTTCACAACAAGCATCAAATGAATCTACACATCAATCTGGTTGCTTCAATAGTAAACATGACCGGTCTATCTTGTTTCGTTCAAATAATACACATACATGAAACCACTCCATCATATACAATTCTAAATCATCATGATGTCTGGCGCTTGATACCACCACAATTATGTACTGCATGAAATAAGTGTCGAATTCATCTCTGTGGCATGTCCGTGTAAATGCGTGTGTTACCATATATTGCTGTGCTCGCTGCGCGTATTTGCAAGTATAGTGACTTATATGTGTGTAGTTTGTATGTTCTCTTTATGTAATATTTTTGACTTCGACAGTCCACCGTTTGGCAGTAAACAATAACTGCCATCAATTATTAACATAAGAAAAAAATATTTCATACAATAATCGGTGACCTAGACACAAGTATGTATGCATTTCGCAAATCAGACACTTGACTATATTTGGGGAAGACAGGGAGGAGGACGAGACATCCTCTATATGCACTCGGCGGTCACGGGACCACTGGTTGGGTGTGGGACAACATTCAACCTATAGAGTATGCTGGGACAGTGCTTTGGCCTATAATGTCTGATTTGCGATGAACATTTCACACATACATGTACCTACGTCTTTGTACACTGAGGTTTGGATTCGATTGAGGTTCTGCTGGGTAGATGAAGAAGACACAAACAAATCATGACAGTGACATATAAAATTTTCATGATCTACATATTCCTATCATTTTCTGAACATTGTTTCCATTTCTGGAACGTATGCTAGGTCTGTTTAATCATTGAACAAGGGTTATAAGTAGTGTCCTTCCTAAATAACATAAACCTTCGGAGTTCGGGGAGAGCCACTCATAAACCTTTCTTCCACATATATTGATGAGCTCTTTATCTGCAATGTGTGAATAGCCATTGTCTGATTGTTCCTGATTACCTCTGAACTCCATAACTACTAGAACTTTGATTTTTCTCTGACTTTAGCAAACTGATCGGCTAATCCTGGGATCCTATAAGGAGATCACTCCTTCCTACAGAACCAGTTCCAGTCCCACACTCGACTCCTCATAAAGAAAAGCCTCGCAAAAATAGAATATTCTGAAAAATAAATGTTTGTCAGCGGGAAAGAGAGAAAAGAGAAACAGAACAAAACAACTCTTGTTCATAACAAATCAATTACAATGTCTGGTCTTTCTGCAGTCCTTTAGTACGCTCAGGTAGTGTTCAACAGTGCCGCCTCTCAGTCTTCACGGAACAGAGTCTCTGGTGATACTTTTGCGATCTCTTTGCCTTGCTCTTTGAACACACAGTTCACTTGGAACACACAGTTCACTTTACTCTCCACCTTGCTCTTTGAACACACAGTTTACTTGGAACACACAGTTCACTTCGAACACACAAACTCGATGAATGTGAGCAATAAACTACTTTGTCATGAGTTCTCTCCGGGTCAGCGACCTTCTTGCAGTGGGACGAGTGGACCCAAGTCTCTCTTTCGGCGACCTTTAGTGCTGTCAACAAATCTTGGTATGGTCCTTCCCACCTGTCTATTAGGCAACCTGAGCATAAGAACAATCACACAGTCTCTTGGTTCACAATCAAGACAGTTAGTATTTGGCATACCAGCAATCAACAGTTTCAAGCTCTTTTGTCAAGTTCTCAAATGCTGGCTCATCTCAACAAGGTACTGTACTGTCACCTCATTGGTGTATTTCTGATCATTGTGCGGATCAATCATGACATGAGGTTGTCTTCCAAAAACAACCAAAAAAAAGAAACAAATGCCAAAACAATTTTTTTTTTCGAAGAGGGTGATTCGTTAAGTGAAGATCTGGGAGTGGTTCCGAAGCTACATAATACTAGTGGCAGTATCTATGATCACAATAGTACAATTTCAAACTTTGCTCCTACTTCTAGGCGTACTATTATCTACACACAAATTTCAGCGCAATTTTCCTTTGCGGTAAACACAGCAGCATCCGTGGCGGCAGGAAATGCCTCTACCCAGTTTGAGAAAACATCAGTGCACACCAATACATAACAATAATTCCTAAAGGGTGTTAACTGTACGAAGTCGATTTGTATTTCCTGAAAAGATCCGTCTGCAGGAGGGATATGGGATGGCTCTGTTGCTATTGCTTTACCAATATTCTTCCTCAAGCAAGCAAGACAGGTCATTGCTCTCTTACCTGCATGAGAATAGAATCCTGGCGCACACCAGTAGGCTCTCATCAGCCTGCACCTACCCTCTTTGCCTAGATGAGTCAGACCGTGTGCCACCTCAGCTAGACTTGGAAGGTATGCTCTGGGGGCTACTGGCTTACCGTATCCACCTGCCCACAGTCCTGAGGACTCCTGGCCATACCCCTTTGTCCTCCAGACTGCCTTTTCCTGTAGGGAACACAATTTTTTTGTATCTTAATTTAACTATCGTGTGTTTGCAATGTAGCGTACCATGAGCATAACTCAAAAAGAAAAGAAAAAAGAAACATCTCTAGAGGAGAGAAAGAAGAAGAAAATGAAAAAGAAAATGTCAGGTTTGCCATTCACCAACAGGCATATCAGTGTCTATACAAAATTTCCCTTCACCAGTATTCCCATTCTCCACCCTTTGTGCATGACAAGGCACACTGCAGTAATACTGGTGTCATCGTGCTGTTGAGATATACAGGGTTTGGGCAGAACTCTGAAGGGCCTAGGCATGTGGAGTTTGAACTGTACTTGGGTCCATGTATTGTACCACCCTGTGTGAACACAAAAGATGAAGAGGAAAACTGTAGAGAAACAGAATAGAAGTTGGTGACAGATGAGTTTGTAGAGGTGGAGAAGATTTTATAAAAATTTGACAACTGGATTAGGCACTACGGGGAAGTGATTCTCTACTTGGTCTACTCCCCTTAAAAAAAATTCTGTGTTTATCGTATCGCTATTGGGACTATCCCAGCCATCAATCTCAGCCACTTCCCCCACAGGCTACTGCTCTTCTTTTACCGGTTGGATACTCCTCTGGGTACATGAGAAATGGCTGAAAACAATCAGGTCACCTTCTCCTCCTAAATAAAACTTCAACATTCATTAGTACATATATAGGTTACAGTCATATTTTTCATATTTTTATTATTTTCTATAGTTTGTATGCTGGCCATAACTGCTTCCACATCTACATATGGCGGTGTACTTGCATTCTGTTTTTTCTTCTTCCTACTTGTTTATTGTTGCTACAAGTTCAAACAGTTCTTATATTTCCATTCTTGTCTTATATGACTTTGGTTAGACATACCACCTGCAATACCTTAGTATCAAACTCATCAACCCCTCTTGCTGTCACAGGTTTAAACAATTTGTATGTCTGACCCTTTGTTTTCGGGATTTTATCAGACATATTCTTATCCTTAAGTTCTGCAATACCTCTGGTTCAAAGCTGCCCACTTTAGGGAATGGTACCCTATCTTTGTCAGTCATACATACCCATTCATTGCAAAAAGCCTCCGTGTGTGACCCATATTTTTCACACATAATAAACCTCGCTGACCCCCTGGGCCGCGGCACCTCAACCTGAACCCTAGTTACCAAACGCCCACTGCTTGTGCAATTGGATCCCATCGCAGACTTTTTGTCAATAAACGCAATCCCCAATGCACACTGCAGATAGACGGTGAAAGACACCTAACGCTTTCACTCGCTCACGCCCACGTTGGCCAGTACTACCATACACTGTCGATAGCGAAGGCAATGTACCCAACCTAGGGCCTTATCTGACCTATATTTACTGGAAGTTTTTAAGAATAACTTACCCTTTCCAGTAAAGTATCGGTCGTTGGAGATTTTCCTGAGAGAGACCAGCGAAAACTCCCAATGCACTTTATTATACACAAATCACGCTTGCGTATGCTCTATACAGCGTTAATGATACCGCGATTTTTCGCAAAAGGTCGTAAAGGGGTATCCAGTTGCGCTATATATATCGCACCCACAAACGCACGGTCCAATCGCACAGCATATAGGTACATGTTACTTATCTGCTGTACGACCACTGGAATCGAATCACAAGCTGCGAAACCTCAGCCGGAGCGTAACAAAAAACCCTTTTACTTCAATACTACACAATACACAATTCCCTATTACGCTCCTCTGCAAATCTCCTCACGATTTGCGTATTTCAATCTATATTAACATGAACTAGCCACTTCACGCCACCAAGCCTCCGCTTACTTGGTGTACCACGGGACCCGACTTCCGGGGTTCAGTTCCACTCACTCCTACGTTCGCTCGCTCAAGTACACTTTGTCTTTTCTGTACAGAAAATTTTGATTCATTCAGATAAGCAGCTTTACCCCCAGAGGCAATACAGTTTAAACAAAAAGTTTTATACTAATCTGCTTTAGAAACCGGGCAGTTTTGTGCTATTGTCCCACCTTTTAACTAAACGATACTATTATGTAATTTGTACTTAGCGCCCGTACTCTTACGCACTTTGCGTAAACACGCGACCGTGAGTGTCTTTTACGCTGCGTGCACAGTCCTGTACTTTGTCCGAGACACGTGTACAAAACCGTACGTCCGCAATTAAACAAATCCCACAACTTCTATAAATGTGAGCAATATTAACTATAATCGCTCACTTAACACAACACACAGTTTCTTTCTGTATAAACATTTACAACCAGGCCAGACTACGTTTGTGCTTTACACTTACTTCCTTAAACATTTATTTTAGTTTTAACTATATAGCAACAAATGTATCCGGTTTCACACAGATCTATAATGACTCTAGCAATAATCAATAATTTAAATGATATGATTCAGATTGGATAGCTATCTTGCAGAACATACACTGATATAAATATACACATAATTATAATAATATTATATATAATATATATTTATATAATATATATAAGATTATTATAATTATGTGTATATTTATATCAGTGTATGTTCTACAAGATAGCTATCCAATCTGAATCATATCATTTAAATTATTGATTATTGCTACGACACTAGGTTGACAGGGTTTGAAGGTCGACAGGGTTTCTAGGTCGACATGTGCTAGGTCGATAGGTCAAAAGGTCAACATGAGTTTTTTGGGTGTCGTTTTCTGCGTACAGTGACCGGGAAGACGAATTTAGCACAGCCATGCCTGCGTTGGCCGGACCGCTGCCTCTAAACGGCGGCTTAATGCCGCCATCCAGCCCCCTCCTGCCCAGCGACCGCCTCTGCCTGTCAATCAGGCAGAGGCGATCGCAACAATACAACGGCCTTCGGCCGCTGGCGCATGTGCAGATTCGACCCGATCGCTGCGCTGCGATAAACTGCAGCGAGCGATCGGGTCGGAATGACCCCCTAAGTGCAATAGCTTAATGCCATAAAACAACTCCATACATACTGTTTATACATTAAAATGCTCCATAGGAACATACACCAAAGAGCCAAAGTATATTTCATGGGGTTTCCAGGTATTCTTCTTGGCCAGGATAGTCTGTCACAGATCAGGAAAATGGTGGCACACATGGTACATATGTACCTCTTTGTCAAGGGGGCTTGTTCCCGGTGGGAATAAATGTTCTTTTCGATGTCAAGGAATTACTATATGAACAGCAAAGAAACACCACAACAGTTGACCAATACAATATTGATTTACAAAACTCAATTTCAGGAATTCAATTCAGTGAAGTCAAACAGTCAGTGATCACACATCCAGGGAAGCCTTGGCTGTCATTTCAACACATGTGTGCTTGGGAAGAGGTATAGCTGAATGCCTTCAGTACATCATCTGTTCATCTGTTCCAGAATGAGGCCCATGAGTTGCTCTCCTCAATAAGCTTATATACACACTTCTAGGCATTGGCTCAGCAAATACTAGTGTCCTGTTTGCCCTAAAAGGTTAAAGTTGCCCATTCTCTGCATGATACAATGGGCCTAATTCAGACCTGATCGCTAGGCAGCGATTTTTGCTGCCCTGCGATCAGATAGTCGCCGCCTACTGAGGGAGTGTATTTTCGTTGTGCAAGTGTGCGATCGCATGTGTAGCAGAGCTGTACAAACAGATTTCGTGCAGTCTCTGCGCAGGCCAGGACTTACTCTTCCTGGGCGATAGAATCCTGATGATCGGGGCCATAGCTGATGTCAGACACCCTCCCTGAAAATGCCTGAGCCGCCTGCATTTTTCCGGACACTCCCTGAAAATGGTCAGTTGCTAACCACAAACGTCCTCTTCCTATCTATCTCCTTGAGAACGCCTGCGCGTTCCCGTTGCTAGGCGCTGATGTATGTTGCTGCAGTGCATTGCGCCAGTGCATTGCGGTGCATACGCATATAGGACCTGATCTCACGCTGTGCGAAAACGCACAGCAGCGATCAGGTATGAATGACCCCCAATCTCAATTTAAGGCCTTATTGGGGAACTGCAAACCACTGTAGAAATCTAATTATTAACCCAATGGTGACAGGGCTTAACTCTGAATTGGTGGACAGAGCGAGGAGGAAGAGTATATTCTGTGGTTTATGAAAGCAGAGCCTTGAAATAGGGTCTCTTTCATATAATTCTAGTACATGTATTGTAAGCTTGTGAGCAAGGCCTTCCTACCTCTATGACTATTTGTTATTACCCAGTTTTGTGTCCAATTGTAAAGCGCAACGGAATTTGCTGCGCTGTATAAGAAACTGTTCATAAATAAATAAATAAATAAACATGGCTATAACATCCTTATCAGACTCCCTTGTGCCGATTACAATAATCCTTCATATCACTGATGCATACCTCCCAACTTTTCAATGTTAGGGGTCGTGACCTGAAAAAGGGGTGTGACATCAGGTGGGAGGGGTGTAGCTTCTGTTTAGTGGGCGTGGTCTCGCACCATGGACCCGATTTTCCGTCATTTTGGGTTTGGGAGCATGCCAAGCGCTCCCCGAGCAGCTGGGCAACCCCCGGCTCCCCTCAGAGCCCTGAATACATACTGTCCACTTGCGCACGGCATGTGTTCAGAGATCACTCGCTGCGTTGCAGAGCGTCGGGTGATCAAAGGCTCCCCCAACTGCCCCCCACCCGCAGGACACTGCTGCCCATGGGAGGGAGAGCAGGACAGTGTCCAAATAACGGGACTGTCACGCTGGAATCGGAACAGTTGACAGGTATACTGATGTGCAATCAGGGGTTTCGGTGTGCCACGACTCAGTCATCTCATATTTTGCTATTCCACTGACACTTATGTCGTCTTAAACATCCATTCATAACTAATGAGTTAGTCTTCGCCAATAAAACATTAATGTTGAAATCCAAATACAATGCCCTAATACTGTCCATAGTAGTCTGAATTATTGCTATATATTTGCTGCTGTGAAACCCTGCTGTACAGTGCTCAGGAGAAAGCTGACAGGCCAACTACTGTAAGTTCATTTTTATCTGACTTGAACAACTGTCCCTAATCTTTGCCTATGGACCTCAGCTACTGTGGAGGAGGTAACTGCGATCAGGAGGGTGTGGAGAAAATGAGGGTGGGGAGAGGATGCCACTGTCTCAAGTTTGTGGTTTTACAGCCTAATACAGCCAGCCAGAGTCGATAAGCAGTGTAGGACTATGTACAGAGAACATTTCCAGTGACATGGCTAGGACTCTGAAAGAATGGAGACAGGGAGGTAAGAGAGGGAAGGGTGAAGGTGGATGTGAGAAAAAGTGAAATAGGGACTAGATGTGGAACAGAGAAACAATCTTAAAAAGTTATATTGGTAAATAATTGGAACTGTGATATAGCTGTAAATAGGGAAAGGAAGGTTAATAAATAGGTGATATGCATCTGGAAATATGCACAAAGAAAAAGTTTGCATTATTGAGTCTTGATTGAAAAAAGGAAGACAATAAATAGAAGAAGAAATAGTGATCGTGAAACAAGAGGCCATGCAGTGGGATTTAATGGGAGAATGGTGAGGCTGGGGGGCAGTGATACATTACCAGAGAAAGGCACAGAGGGAAGCAGAGGACTTTGACAACTGACACAAAATAAAAATGACAGAGACACATGGCAAATCTGCAGAGAAAACAGTCAATAGAGAAAGTCAGCGTAAAAAAGAAATCCCTTGGGTCTGATGTGGAACCGCTTTTATATCAATAGACATTTTCATTCTGTATGAATTTCCTGGAGTCAAACAAACTACAGTTATTCATTGCATAATATATTTGGTGAGGACAAGTTTTTCTCTACATTAGGTAAGATCATGTTATTTAAATCAATGTAATGTAACCTTACCTACAGTAGGCTATGATGTACCATACAGCAGAAAAAGGCCCTGAATCCACACACAAAAACAAACACATTGCTGGGTTAAGTTTTTCATGAGCCAGCAGTTATCATACCCACATAAACATTTACATTACTGTAATGTATGTTAAAAATATTAGTTTATCCATCAATAGCTATATACCAATGCAATAAGGGTTGTTTTTGTTTTGTTTCTTAAATGTGATTTTCTACATTCTGTGCCCTCCTAGAATTGGCTGCCTGAGACAGTTGCCTCATCACAGGCACATCCTTGTCTCTCAGAAGGTGTTATCTTGTTTGTAAGAATAATACACTTTGCGCTGTGGGTACTTAAGGGTAACTCCAGCTGAAATGTAAGTTTTACTCAACGTCACCACTCATTTTCCAACTAGTAGAACATTGGGGGTCCCATGATATGGAACCCCAAAGTGGGTATAAAGGTCCATACACATTAGACGATGTCCTTTTGTGAGCATCGTCGTCTAGTGTTTCCCCCTCCCGGGCCGGCCGGTCGGCGGCCGCCTGTACACACTGAGCGATATGACCGCTCATATCGCTCAGTGATGTCATGCCTCCACCGGCCGTGCATGCAGCTCCTGGACGACCATCCAGATAGAGCATACATGCACTGCCGACAGCGCGACGGTCGTCACTGCCGGCATACACACTTGCCGATAAAAGGAGCAACGTCGCTCAGGGAGGGGGAAAATTAGCGATGTCGCTCATTTTATTGGCAAGTGTGTTTGGGCCTTAACTGTTCCCTGCAATGCTTATTGTTCTGGCTTTGACTGCTGAGAGAAGCAGATGGTAAAACGGTATTGTGCTCTTGGTTGTATACACTAATGATAAGAGCTGTTGCAGCAGTGCAGGCAGGGGGGAGTTATCCCAAAGTACAGGGGTTACTTGCATCAGTGCTACTGGAGAGAGGGATACTGGGAAAATACACTTACCTAGAGTTAACTCTGAACACTGCATGATAAAAAATATAATGGGGTAAATTTACTAAGGTGGGAGGTTTTTTTTTTAGAACTGGTGATGTTGCCCATAGCAACCAATCAGATTATATCTATTATCTTCTAGAAGCAGCTACATGTTAAGTAGAATCTGATTGGTTGCTATGGGCAACATCACCAGTTCTAAAAAAAACTCCCACCTTAGTAAATTTACCCCAATGTCCCAATGTCCAGTAACACATAAGTTCTGTATTAAATGCAAGTGTCATTCGCTATACAGTCCTCTCCTCTATATATTTAACCTACTGTAACAGAGTGTATTCTTAGCCAAGTCTACTCAGTGTCACAACTTTCATAAAGTTATGCAATAACTGAACAAATTGTATTTCCAGTGTACAAAGCATCTGTTAAAAAAAAAATTGCTGTAACAAGAATGAAAATGACCGGACAAACCACATAAAACCAGACTCAGTCCCTGTCAGTGTTGCTACGATTCTGGAGCAGTACATAACACTGGTCAACATTATGCCTATAGTCAAGAGTTTTTCAGTCCTTTTTAGGATAATTTAAGGGTGATGATTCATAATATGACATTGGTTTTTCCAGATTGGCTCTACTTTTTGAGATAATTGGGTATCCCGTGAAAAACAGTAAAACGCATATTAAGTTTTGGATATGCAGAACTGTGTAGCTTAGCATGTAGAAATTACTACACATCACTTCAAAAGAAACTCGATACACTCAAAATGAATAATTATTTGATGAAACAACATATAAACATGCTAAACTTTTGACAATTATTGATTTAAAAACCGCTGCTTGTATGATTTTCTTTTATAGGAGTGATTGTCACAGTCAACTGTTTATTGAAACCTTTATAATTGACAGCACAAAAAATAAGAATTTACTTACCGATAATTCTATTTCTCGTAGTCCGTAGTGGATGCTGGGGACTCCGTCAGGACCATGGGGAATAGCGGCTCCGCAGGAGACTGGGCACAAAAGTAAAAGCTTCAGGATCAGGTGGTGTGCACTGGCTCCTCCCCCTATGACCCTCCTCCAAGCCTCAGTTAGGATACTGTGCCCGGACGAGCGTACACAATAAGGAAGGATTTTGAATCCCGGGTAAGACTCATACCAGCCACACCAATCACACCGTACAACCTGTGATCTGAACCCAGTTAACAGCATGATAACAGCGGAGCCTCTGAAAAGATGGCTCACAACAATAATAACCCGATTTTTGTAACAATGACTATGTACAAGTATTGCAGACAATCCGCACTTGGGATGGGCGCCCAGCATCCACTACGGACTACGAGAAATAGAATTATCGGTAAGTAAATTCTTATTTTCTCTGACGTCCTAAGTGGATGCTGGGGACTCCGTCAGGACCATGGGGATTATACCAAAGCTCCCAAACGGGCGGGAGAGTGCGGATGACTCTGCAGCACCGAGTGAGAGAACTCCAGGTCCTCCTCAGCCAGGGTGTGCCCCTGACCAAGTAGCAGCTCGGCAAAGTTGTAAAGCCGAGATCCCTCGGGCAGCCGCCCAAGATGAGCCCACCTTCCTTGTGGAATGGGCATTTACATATTTTGGCTGTGGCAGGCCTGCCACAGAATGTGCAAGCTGAATTGTACTACACATCCAACTAGCAATCGTCTGCTTAGAAGCAAGAGCACCCAGTTTGTTGGGTGCATACAGGATAACAGCAAGTCAGTTTTCCTGACTCCAGCCGTCCTGGAAACCTATATTTTCTGGGCCCTGACAACATCTAGCAACTTGGAGTCCTCCAAGTCCCTAGTAGCCGCAGGTACCACAATAAGCTGGTTCAGGTGAAACGCTGACACCACCTTAGGGAGAAACTGGGGACGAGTCCGCAGCTCTGCCCTGTCCGAATGGACAATCAGATATGGGCTTTTGTGAGACAAAGCCGCCAATTCTGACACTCGCCTGGCCGAGGCCAGGGCCAACATCATGGTCACTTTCCATGTGAGATATTTCAAATCCACAGATTTGAGCGGTTTAAACCAATGTGATTTGAGGAATCCCAGAACTACGTTGAGATCCCACAGTGCCACTGGAGGCACAAAAGGGGGTTGTATATGCAGTACTCCCTTGACAAACTTCTGGACTTCAGGAACTGAAGCCAATTCTTTCTGGAAGAAAATCGACAGGGCCGAAATTTGAACCTTAATGGACCCCAATTTGAGGCCCATAGACACTCCTGTTTGCAGGAAATGCAGGAATCGACCGAGTTGAAATTTCTTCGTGGGGCCTTCCTGGCCTCACACCACGCAACACATTTTCGCCACATGTGGTGATAATGTTGTGCGGTCACCTCCTTCCTGGCTTTGACCAGGGTAGGAATGACCTCTTCCGGAATGCCTTTTTCCCTTAGGATCCGGCGTTCAACCGCCATGCCGTCAAACGCAGCCGCGGTAAGTCTTGGAACAGACATGGTACTTGCTGAAGCAAGTCCCTTCTTAGCGGCAGAGGCCATGAGTCCTCTGTGAGCATCTCTTGAAGATCCGGGTACCAAGTCCTTCTTGGCCAATCCGGAGCCACGAGTATAGTTCTTACTCCTCTACGTCTTATAATTCTCAGTACCTTAGGTATGAGAAGCAGAGGAGGGAACACATACACCGACTGGTACACCCACGGTGTTACCAGAACGTCCACAGCTATTGCCTGAGGGTCTCTTGACCTGGCGCAATACCTGTCCAGTTTTTTGTTCAGGCGGGACGCCATCATGTCCACCTTTGGTCTTTCCCAACGGTTCACAATCATGTGGAAGACTTCCCGATGAAGTCCCCACTCTCCCGGGTGGAGGTCGTGCTGAGGAAGTCTGCTTCCCAGTTGTCCACTCCCGGAATGAACACTGCTGACAGTGCTATCACATGATTTTCCGCCCAGCGAAGAATCCTTGCAGTTTCTGCCATTGTCCTCCTGCTTCTTGTGCCGCCCTGTCTGTTTACGTGGGCGACTGCCGTGATGTTGTCCCACTGGATCAATACCGGCTGACCTTGAAGCAGAGGTCTTGCTAAGCTTAGAGCATTGTAAATTGCTCTTAGCTCCAGTATATTTATGTGGAGAGAAGTCTCCAGACTTGATCACACTCCCTGGAAATTTTTTCCTTGTGTGACTGCTCCCCAGCCTTTCAGGCTGGCATCCGTGGTCACCAGGACCCAGTCCTGAATGCCGAATCTGTGGCCCTTTAGTAGATGAGCACTCTGCAGCCACCACAGAAGAGACACCCTTGTCCTTGGAGACAGGGTTATCCGCTGATGCATCTGAAGATGCGATCCGGACCATTTGTCCAGCAGATCCCACTGAAACGTTCTTGCGTGAAATCTGTCGAATGGAATCGCTTCGTAAGAAGCCACCATTTTTCCCAGGACCCTTGTGCAATGATGCACTGACACTTTTCCTGGTTTTAGGAGGTTCCTGACTAGCTCGGATAACTCCCTGGCTTTCTCCTCCGGGAGAAACACCTTTTTCTGGACTGTGTCCAGAATCATCCCTAGGAACAGCAGACGTGTCGTCGGAGACAGCTGCGATTTTGGAATATTTAGAATCCACCCGTGCTGTCGTAGAACTACTTGAGATAGTGCTACTCCGACCTCCAACTGTTCTCTGGACCTTGCCCTTATCAGGAGATCGTCCAAGTAAGGGATAATTAAGACGCCTTTTCTTTGAAGAAGAATCATCATTTCGGCCATTACCTTGGTAAAGACCCGGGGTGCCGTGGACAATCCAAACGGCAGCGTCTGAAACTGATAGTGACAGTTTTGTACCACGAACCTGAGGTACCCTTGGTGAGAAGGGCAAATTGGGACATGGAGGTAAGCATCCTTGATGTCCAGGGACACCATATAGTCCCCTTCTTCCTGGTTCGCTATCACTGCTCTGAGTGACTCCATCTTGATTTGAACCTTTGTATGTAAGTGTTCAAATATTTCAGATTTAGAATAGGTCTCACCGAGCCGTCTGGCTTCAGTACCACAATATAGTGTGAAATAATACCCCTTTCCTTGTTGTAGGAGGGGTACTTTGATTATCACCTGCTGGGAATACAGCTTGTGAATTGTTTCCAATACTGCCTCCCTGTCGGAGGGAGACGTTGGTAAAGCAAACTTCAGGAACCTGCGAGAGGGAGACGTCTCGAATTTCCAATCTGTACCCCTGGGATACTACTTGTAGGATCCAGGGGTCCACTTGCGAGTGAGCCCACTGCGTGCTGAAACTCTTGAGACGACCCCCCACCGCACCTGTTTGTACGGCCCCAGCGTCATGCTGAGGACTTGGCAGAAGCGATGGAAGGCTTCTGTTCCTGGGAATGGGCTGCCTGCTGCAGTCTTCTTCCCTTACCTCTATCCCTGGGCAGATATGACTGGCCTTTTGCCCGCTTGCCCTTATGGGGACGAAAGGACTGAGGCTGAAAAGACGATGTCTTTTTCTGCTGAGATGTGACTTGGGGTAAAAAAGGTGGATTTTCCAGCTGTTGCCGTGGCCACCAGGTCCGATGGACCGACCCCAAATAACTCCTCCCCTTTATACGGCAATACTTCCATGTGCCGTTTGGAATCTGCATCACCTGACCACTGTCGTGTCCATAAACATCTTCTGGCAGATATGGACATCGCACTTACTCTTGATGCCAGAGTGCCAATATCCCTCTGTGCATCTCGCATATATAGAAATGCATCCTTTAAATGCTCTATAGTCAATAAAATACTGTCCCTGTCAAGGGTATCAATATTTCCAGTCAGGGAATCCGACCAAGCCACCCCAGCTCTGCCCATCCAGGCTGAGGCGATCGCTGGTCGCAGTATAACACCAGTATGTGTGTATATACTTTTTAGGATATTTTCCAGCCTCCTATCAGTTGGCTCCTTGAGGGCGGCCGTATCTGGAGACGGTAACGCCACTTGTTTTGATAAGCGTGTGAGCGCCTTATCCACCCTAAGGGGTGTTTCCCAACGCGCCATAACTTCTGGCGGGAAAGGGTATACCGCCCATAATTTTCTATCGGGGGAAACCCACGCATCATCACACACTTCATTTAATTTATCTGATTCAGGAAAAACCACATGTAGTTTTTTCACACTCCACATAATACCCTTTTTTGTGGTACTTGTAGTATCAGAAATATGTAACATCTCCTTCATTGCCCTTAACAAGTAACGTGTGGCCCTAAAGGAAAATACGTTTGTTTCTTCACCGTCGACACTGGAGTCAGTGTCCGTGTCTGTGTCGACCGACTGAGGTAAAAGGACGTTTTAACGCCCCTGACGGTGTTTGAGACGCCTGGACAGGTACTAATTGGTTTGCCGGCCGTCTCATGTCGTCAACCGACCTTGCAGCGTGTTGACATTATCACGTAATTCCTTAAATAAGCCATCCATTCCGGTGTCGACTCCCTAGAGAGTGACATCACCATTACAGGCAATTGCTCCGCCTCCTCACCAACATCGTCCTCATACATGTCGACACACACGTACCGACACACAGCACACACACAGGGAATGCTCTGATAGAGGACAGGACCCCACTAGCCCTTTGGGGAGACAGAGGGAGAGTTTGCCAGCACACACCAAAAACGCTATAATTATACAGGGACAACCTTTATATAAGTGTTTTTCCCTTATAGCATTTTAATATATATAGTCATATCGCCAAATAAGTGCCCCCCCTCTCTGTTTTAACCCTGTTTCTGTAGTGCAGTGCAGGGGAGAGCCTGGGAGCCTTCCCACCAGCATTTCTGTGAGGGAAAATGGCGCTGTGTGCTGAGGAGAATAGGCCCCGCCCCCTTTTCGGCGGGCTTCTTCTCCCGTTTTTCTGAGACCTGGCAGGGGTTAAATACATCCATATAGCCCCCAGGGGCTATATGTGATGTATTTTTAGCCAGAATAAGGTACTATCATTGCTGCCCAGGGCGCCCCCCAGCGCCCTGCACCCTCAGTGACCGCTGCTATGAAGTGTGCTGACAACAATGGCGCACAGCTGCAGTGCTGTGCGCTACCTTATGAAGACTGAAAAGTCTTCTGCCGCCGGTTTCTGGACCTCTTCACTTTTCGGCATCTGCAAGGGGGTCGGCGGCGCGGCTCCGGGACGAACCCCAGGGTGAGACCTGTGTTCCGACTCCCTCTGGAGCTAATGGTGTCCAGTAGCCTAAGAAGCCAATCCATCCTGCACGCAGGTGAGTTCACTTCTCTCCCCTAAGTCCCTCGATGCAGTGAGCCTGTTGCCAGCAGGACTCACTGAAAATAAAAAAACCTAACAAAACTTTTACTCTAAGCAGCTCTTTAGGAGAGCCACCTAGATTGCACCCTTCTCGGCCGGGCACAAAAATCTAACTGAGGCTTGGAGGAGGGTCATAGGGGGAGGAGCCAGTGCACACCACCTGATCCTGAAGCTTTTACTTTTGTGCCCAGTCTCCTGCGGAGCCGCTATTCCCCATGGTCCTGACGGAGTCCCCAGCATCCACTTAGGACGTCAGAGAAATAGCAGTCATCAGAGTGGTTTTTGGGTTCCCTCCACACCATAGGCACACCGAAGTTCAAACTTTTTTTGTTTCCATATGTCCACTGGCGAAGATTGTCTATGCAAGTTTTACAGACTTTGTGGGGAGCCCAGGGCTTATCTTGATCACCAAGCTTTATACCAAACTATGCAAGATAGGCATGCTTCACGAACTCTTATGTCTTTTCTTTGCTTGAGGAATGTGTATTCGCCACAAATGTAACAAAATACATCAAGATAATTTACATAGGGGGTCATTCCGAGTTGTTCGCTCGTTGACGATTTTCGCTATGCTGCGATTTGTTGCAAACTGTGCATGCGCAAGGTACGCAGGGCGCATGCGCTTAGTTTTTTAACATAAAACTTAGTAGATTTGCTGTGGATTCTGCTGCACTTTTCAGTCGCACTGCTGATCGGTGAATGATTGACAGGAAAGGGGCGTTTCTGGGTGGTAACTCAGCGTTTTCCCGGCGTTTGCTAAAAAACGCAGGCGTGTCAGGGAAAAACGCGGGAGTGTCTTGAGAAACGGGGGAGTGGCTGGGCGAACGCAGGGCGTGTTTGTGATGTCAAACCAGGAACTGAACGGACTGAGCTGATCGCAATCTGTGAGTAGGTCTGGAGCTACTCAGAAACTGCAAAGAATTATTTAGTAGCAGTTCTGCTAATCTTTCGTTCGCAATTCTGCTAAGATACACTCCCAGAGGGCGGCGGCCTAGCATGTGCAATGCTGCTAAAAGCAGCTAGCGAGCGAACAACTCGGAATGAGGGCCATAGTTACTTAGTTAGTGAGGTTGAAAAGAAGCAAAATGCCCATCGGGTTCAACCTGTATTCTGTGTTAAGCTGTTCATATTATAATGCACCTGCTGTAGTAATGGTTTAGTATCAATTGACGGGTGGTCTTCAGTTTGCCGTCGGCCGGGCTCCCAACGAGCAGCATACCAGCGCTAGAATCCCGACCGCCGGCATACCGACAGCTTTTCTCCCTCTTGGGGGTCCACGACCCCCCTGGAGGGAGAATAGATAGCGTGGCGCACGTAGCGCGCCACCGTGCCCACAGCGTGGCAAGCGCAGCGGTTGGGATTCCAGCGCCGGTATGCTGGCCGCCGGGAGCCCAACTGCTGGCATAACATACTACACCCCCAATTGACAACTATGATTCTTACCACTCCCAGATATTAATGTCACTATGCTAAATGCTATAACCCTGGATACTTTTTCCAGTTAAAAACGTGTCCTACCCGTTTTTAAATGCATTTACAAAGTATGCCATTATTACCTTCTCCGGCAGGGAGTTCCAAATCTTTTTTGCCCTTATCGTGAAGAACCCTTTCCTACGTTGTGTACGGAATTTTCTCTCCTCTAGCATCAGTGAGTGCCCACGTGTCCTATACAGAGTTCTTTTAACAGATCCCCTGCTAACTCCTTGTAATGACCCTTTACATATTTGAATATATTAATATTGTCTCCTCTTAGACGCCTCTTTTCTAGTGTATACATATTTAATCTAGTAAGCCTTTCCTCGTACTCCCGTGTCTCTAACCATTTAATTAATTTAGTAGCTCGCCTTTGAACTCTTTCTAGTTCCCCAATATCTTTTTTATAAAATGGTGCCCACAATTGAAAACAATATTCAAGGTGTGGACGTACCAATGATTTGTACAGTGACAGGATTACATCCTCATCCCTTGTCTCAATGCCCCGTTTTATGCACGCAAGCACTTTATTTGCCGTTTTTGCTGCATTTTGACATTATGTACCGTTACTAAACCTATTATCTATAAATACCCCCAAAATCTTTTTCCATGCCTAGGTTTCAAGTGTGTTTTTTGTCCTAAAATGCATAACTTTGCATTTTTCTATATTGAACCTCATTTCCCATTTAGACGCCTAGGTTTCAAGTTTAAATAAGTAATTCTGTAGAGACTCCACATCGCTTTCTCAATTAATTACCTTACACAGTTTATCATCATCTGCAAAGAGTGACACTGTGCTTTCCAGGCCTATTCCTAGATCATTGATAATTATATTGAACAGTAGCGGGCCAAGTACAGACCCTTGTGGTATTCCGCTGACTACTGGTGCCCAGCTGGAGAACATCCCGTTGACCACTACTCGTTGTACTTTGTTATCCAGCCTATTACCTATCCATGTGCAAATAGTATATCCTAGGCCATGTTCCCTTAATTTGATGATCAATCTCCTGTGAGGCACTGTATTGAAGGCTTTTGCAAAATCTATATACACCACATCCACTGCTTTTCCCTGGTCAAGATTCTCGCTCACTTCCTCGTAGAAGCTGATTAAGTTAGTTTGACATGATCTGTCCCTTACAAACCCATGCTGACTTTTGCTAATAATCTTATTAACCTGCAGATAATCCTGTATACTATCGCTCAAAATACCTTCCAATATGTTACCCACTATAGAGGTTAAACTAACTGATCTATAGTTACCAGGATTATTTTTAGTTCCCTTTATAAATAAAGGCACTACCACAGCTATGCGCCAATCCTTTGGTACCATGCCTGATGTAATTGAACTATGGAAAATCATGTATAGGGGTTTTGCTAGCTGCGACCTAAGCTCCATAATAACCCTCAGATGAAAACCATCTGGGCACTTGTGATTTATTAATCTTTATGTTCTTAGTCTATCCATGACTGCTTCCTCACTTAAACAAGCATAAAGCCAAGAGTCATTACCTTCACTATCGTTATGCAAAACTCTCACCGTCTGATCCTCCCTGGTGATTACTGAGGACATTTTTTTCAGTATTTCAGATTTTATTTTATCATCACTTATCAAAGCTCCCAATTCATCTTTTAGTAGGCCTACGTTCTCCTTCTTTAACCTTTTACTGTTTAAGCAAGATCTTCGAGATGAACTCATATTTGCCTGGAAAAAAAACAAATTTTGCTCTTTAATGATGTTTGTGAACGAAGAAACAAGTAACTAAAAGTATCAGATACTGTAAGTACACAATGAAGATCCAACCACAACTACTAAGACAAGCAGGTCTAAAGCGCTTATGGGAAAAATGCAATTTCAGGGTATATGCAATATCTCACAAAATAGAGCCAATTTGGGAAAACCAATGGTATATTTGCAATCAGCACCCTCATATTACCCGAAATTAATTCAGATATCCTTGACTATAGAAAAAAAAAAATTGTTGAGCGGTGTGAACAGAAAATAATTTATTTTTATTTTGGTGGTAGCAAAATACCTCCCAACTTTACAAAGGAGGAAGGAGGGACATAGATGTGTGGCGAAGGCGCATGCCCAAAATTAGGGGGTGTGGCCTTGCAGGTAGGCATTTTCGCCACTATGGGGGCATGCCCAGCGCTCTGTGAGCAGCTGGCATGCCGCATGTCCCTCTTTCCCAGTGAACAGCTGCTTTGTTAAGCAGAGCAGCAGATCAGAGAGTGTCTCTCTGCTTCCTGGTTCCCACCCCCTCTCAGTGCCTGCCTTGCTGCTGATCAGTCAGCCTGGCAGCACCCGCCACCCAGCAGATGCAGACATCATGATGTTTCTGACCATCAATGGCCATGATGTTTCTGCCCATCGATGGTCGTGATATTTTTGAGGATTGATGGCCACAATGTTCTGACCATTGATGTTTGTGCCATTGGTTTGTTTGTTTGTTTGTTTTTAAATTGTATAGGCTATACTTGAAATGAATGTCCTTAAACTAATTCAATTAAAAAAAACATATAGATATAGATTTATTTACATCCAGCATAGCTTGTAATTATGTTGACATGCTCTCACTGGACTGCCCCATTATGCCTCTTTATTCGTAACTGTAGATGCAATTGAAATGCATTAGTCTCTGCACTTTCTGTAATTGCATGCACCTATTTTAAAAGCCTGCACAATGCAAAAATATGCAAGATACACATATATATATACTCTGTATATACACCTATGTATATATATATATATATATACATATACACATAGCATATTAAACATGCACACACACATATATATATATATATATATATACATACACACACACACATACAGTACACGTATATATACGCATGTATTTATATCATATGTGTGTGTTTATATGTATGTATGTATATACATGTGTATATATGTATGCACAAATTGCACATGGATATATATGTACTATAATTAAAATAAAGTAAACTTTTATTAAGCACTTACAAGTGCCACCAGGAAGAAAGCAGGCTGCAGAGGATGCTAGAAAGCCATTAATAATACTCATGCAGCAAAAAAAAAAAAATATATATATATATATATATATATATATATATTTATTTTTTTTAGTGGAGGGGGGTTTCTGGGTGCTCGGAAACCCCCCCTGGGTGCACCACTGGCCACGTGAGGGATCTTCGGAGACCTCTCTGCCAGCTAGTCAGTGCATATGCTTCTTCTGCTCTGCAATAAACGTGGCAAAGAAGCTGTTGGATATATTGTCCTGGGATGACTTCAGTTTTGTATAGACAGCTGTTATCACTGAGAATAGCGGTGATCAGATGGGTTAACTAGGCCACTTAGTGTCATAGTAATATCTAGATACACGGTGCAGGATAAGTGAGTTATCAGACAAAATTGTGTTCTGAAAACATTCCCCACATTCCCAAAAAGACAGCTATCAACGATGTTGCAATTGGAATGGGAATGGATAGTCACAGTAAGATGGGCACTACTTATATGTGGGCATAACCTAATATATGGGGTGGGATGTAATGAATTCCGAGTTCGGTGGCCATGTGCGGGATGCAGCTGAACTCTTTTTTTAAAGGGGCAATCATGTACAAGGCTAAACCATGCCTTGTACTTAATTGCCCCTTTAAAAAAACGTCAGAGTTTAGCCGGCATCCTGCATGGCCGCCGAACTTGAACTTCATTACATTCCGCCCATGGTTCCCTTTCCAAATACGTTTTTGTACTTCTGTAAACCCAAAACACTCATAACTCATCAATATCTACTCTAGACTATTTATAAATTAAAATTGTAATTAGAAGCCTCGTATTTAGTGTGGCTGCAATGGTTGTATGCCTGGCACCTTTATGGGCAAGATAAATAATCCATGGAATTTATGACCCAAAATAACTGACTCAACTCAACGGCGTTTATGGTTTTCAGTAAAATTATTTTTGCAAATCTTATCCTCTGTATTGTGTTCAGAATTTCTGTAAAGCTAAACCTCTGTATTATGTTTATGAATTCTGTAAAGTGCCATAAATCCTCTTGGAGAAATGCGCTACATAAATAATAATTATTTTGATTCTCTGATGACCAATTAGCAGCTAGTGGTGCACACTATTACATCATATAAAGAGGTCCATTCAATTAGGAGTGAGTTTGTTTCATGAAACTTGCATACATAATACGAATGTGTGCACATGAAAAATTTGAGATCTAATTAGACATACCAAGTCGTGGTACTCTGCGAGGTGCGCAACTTTTCTACAAAGAGCAACCTGGGAGAAGTGCATAAAAAAGTGGGGAAACCATCCTGTACCCATAAACGTGACAACTGATATAGAAGGACCATATCGAAGGCTGTTGGTGGCCATAAGAAAAGTACCAGAGGTTTTTAAAATGTGTCAAATGGTTGATTTTTACACTTTTTATGAATGGTTGAAAAATTATAGCAAGTTTTCCATCAAATTCAAACATTTCCAGAATTTTGGGGCACAGGAAAATGTCTGTGTAGTTGTTTTTCAGTGTTTTTAATACACATTTGTAATAGACTGGAATAAGCAGTTTTACCTATAATTTGCAAGCTGAAAAATAACCTTCCATCAATACAACAGCTCCACCAACCTGTCCCACATCATTTAATCCAGGGGTGTCCAAACTTTTTGCAAAGAGGGCTAGATTTGGTGAGGTGAAAATGTGCGGGGGCTGACCAGATACACAAATGCCCCCAGCAGTGCTGCCAGATACACATTATATGCCCAGCAGTGCTGCCAGATACACAAATGCCCCCAGTGCTGCAAGATACACAAATGACCCCAGTGCCAGATACACATTATATGCCCCCAGCAGTGTTGGCAGATACACATTATATGCCCCCACAGTGCTGCCAGATACAGATTATATGCCCCCAGCAGCGTTGCCAGATACACATTATATGCTCCCACAGTGCTGCCAAATACACATTATATGCCCCCACAGTGCTGCCAGATACACATTATATGCCCCCAGCAGTGCTGCCAGATACACAAATGCCCTCACAGTGCTGCCAGATACACATTATATGCCCCCACAGTGCTTCCAGATACACATTATATGCCCCCACAGTGCTGCCAGATATACATTATATGCCCCCAGCAGTGCTGCCAGATACACAAATACAGAGCCGGCCCTAGGCATAGGTAAACTAACATGAATAAGAGACACTATTGCATGATATTATGTGAATAAAGTTGCAGTACTGTGTGGCGTAATATCAACTGGGGGTATTATTGTGTGGCCATGCCCCTTCCCAGCAAGAACACGCACCGTTTTGGGCTGCGCACCGAATGTGCACACTGTTCCTATTTAAAATATAGGGGGTAGGAGCACCAAAATGAGGACTGCTATGGGTGAGGGGTGATGGTGCTGGAAAAGGGGTACAAAGTCAGAGGCGGAACAAGCGTCTGTGCAAGGGGGCACCAGCCAAAATCTTGCCTAGGGCATCATATTGGTTAGGGCCAGCTCTGCACAAATGCCCCCACAGTGCTGCCAGATACACATTATATGCCCCCACAGTGCTGCTAGATACACATTATATGCCCCCACAGTGCTTCCAGATACACATTATATGCCCCCAGCAGTGCTGCCAGATACACATTATATGCCCCCATCGTGCTGCCAGATACACATTATTAGCCCCCACAGTGCTGCCAGATACACATTATATGCCCCCAGCAGTGCTGCCAGATACACAAATACCCCCACAGTGCTACCAAATACACATTATATGCCCCCAGCAGTGCTGCCAGATACACATTATATGCCCCCACAGTGCTGCCAGATACACATTATATGCCCCCACAGTGCTGCCAGATACACATCGTATGCCCCCACAGTGCTTCCAGATACACATTATATGCCCCCAGCAGTGCTGCCAGATATACAAATGCCCCCAGCAGTGCTGCCAGATACACATTATATGCCCCCACAGTGCTGCCAGATACACTTTATATGCCCCCAGCAGTGCTGCCAGATACACAAATACCCCCACAGTGCTACCAAATACACATTATATGCCCCCAGCAGTGCTGCCAGATACACATTAAATTCCCCCACAGTGCTGCCAGATACACATTATATGCCCCCAGCAGTGCTGCCAGATACACATTATATGCCCCCAGCAGTGCTGCCAGATATACAAATGCCCCAACAGTGCTGCCAGATACACATTATATGCCCCCACAGTGCTGCCAGATACACATTGTATGCTCCCAGCAGTGCTGCCAGATACACAAATGCCCCCACAGTGCTGCCAGATACACATGATATGCCCCCACAGTGCTGCAGATACACATTATTAGCCCCCACAATGCTGCCAGATACACATTGGAGAATTACTTACAAGTGAAAATGCTTTAGCCCAGAACACCTATGAGGGGGTGAAGCACTGAACTTATTGAGACCGCTGATCACCGCACACTGCTACGGAGCTGCAGTAAAGATGGCCACTGTAATGATCCTCCCTGGTGTCTCCTTTTATAGATTCATACAGACAGGAGTGCTGGGTTTGTTTTGGCGGGAGAGGCAATCCCAGCCCTCCTGTCTCACCAGATCATCAGCAGACCAGCCTATAGTCTGCACGCAGAGGAGGGGAAGATAGCTGTCAGTCACCGAGTAGCGCGGCTGACAGCAATGGGCAGGGAGCGTCAGTGCGGCGGGGTGCAGTGGTCTGCAAAGGCAGTGTGCCTGAGAGCTGAGGGCTGCACAGAGTCTGCGGGCTGGTGGAATGTGAGCACGGCCGCAATTGGCCCCCGGGCTGGACTTTGGACATGCCTGATTTAACCCATTATTGAGCTTTTTAGAGATATTCACCTGAAAACTGTCATGTCTTTACTGGCCAAATTATGCTTTTTAACCCCTCCAACTGCATGATTACTCATTAGGATGGGTGTATCAGTGAATATTCACTGTATCTCTACATTTTTACCTTAACATATTTTCCCTACCTTTTCACCTGCTGAGAGGGGTGTGCACAAAATTACACACATTTCCTCAGAAAAAATAGTGCAAATTTGGAATTTAATTAGCAAATGTTATTCCCAATACGAGTTTTCTGTGAGAACGGCGCACATTACCCAACTTGCACCTAATACAATTTTTACACCAAAAACCAAAGTTCAACCCAGGTTTCCGGACACAGTTCCAACCTGGATTAGACCTTGTTTTCACTGCACATTGGACCCGGGTTCACCCAGGTGGAGCTGTTTACACTGCATCGTTACCTGGGTCCAACACTGGTAGCTACTACCAATTTTACAACAAAAACTCAGGTTTGACGAGGTTTCCACTTTCCAGATACAGAGCCCGATTCAGACCTGATGGCTCCTCTGCGAATTTGCAGAGGTTTGCGATCACATAGTCACCGCCCGAACAGAGTGAATACCCGCCCCGTAAGCCGTGCAAAGAGCTCTGCGTACACCAGTCAGCTGCAAATCTGTTCGCAACTCACTCACCATTAAATATTTTTTCCAGTCTGTGCAGTCTGTGCGTAGGCCAGGACCTACTACTACAATGCGATAGAATCAGGATGATTGGGGCTGGGGCTGACATCACACACCCTCCCTGAAAACGCTTGGGAACGCCTGCATTTTTCCTGATACTCCCAGAAAACAGGCAGTTACCACCCCCAAATGTCCGCTTCCTTCTCAATCAACTTGCGTAGGCCTAGCATTCAAAAAACTTGCTAGATTCTTTTGCTGTTTGGCCTCGCACGTGTGCATTACGATCCGTACGCATGTGCAGTCGATCGATAATCACCCGCCTTGTGAAATCGCACAACAGCGATCAGGTCTGAATCGGACCCACAGTTCTAACTTGGGTCAGTACATTGGACCTGGGTTATTCCCGGGTCATCCCCATTTAAATTGAACCTGGGTCTGCCCTGCATGTCACTCACAGACCCTACCAAAAGGCGAACCTCTGCATAGACAGCCAATCAGCACCTTCTAAGCATAACCTGGGTTGGATAACCTGGGTCGAGCTGTTTACACTGCACCATTACCTGGGTCCAACTTTGATAGCTAATACCACTTTTACACCAAAATCCCGGGTCTGACCCAGGATTTGGAAAGGACTCCCCCCGTTTATACTGCAGTGCCGATCCGCACCGTTTACACTGCACCCGGGTGCAGTGTCTTGTGGACCGGCGCTTAGAGATGATGTCATCTCCAAGCGCCGGGAAATCCTGCAGACCGGTGCTCCAGAGCGTCACGCTGGGGGCAAGCCCAGCAATCTGGAAGCTGCTGTGCTGCCCCCAGCCTCCAGCGCTTCCAGGCACCAGACATGGAGCTGCTGTCTGCATAGACAGCATGTGCCATGTCCCCAGCCTCAGCATGGCAACCAGCACGGCACTGCTGTCTGCATAGACAGCATGCGCCGTGACCCCCAGCCTCCCGACCACCCGCTGGACACTGCGGTATGGGATGTTTGCCATGCTGTAAATGGGTGCCGGGTCGGTTGACCCGGCTTACCGATTTACACCGTCTCCTACCCGGGTCTTACCCGTGTCCAACCCTGCGTACAAGCAGGGTTGGATTCCTGGGAAAGTGGACCCAGGGTTTAGGAGAAGGACCCATTTACACTGCCTGCAGTCCCGGGGTATTGCGCGCTCCCGTGCAAAATCCTGGGATATTTCAGGTGGTGTAAAAGGGGTATACCAGGGTCAGATTCCCTGGTGACTCGACCTGGGTTATTTTTCAAGGACCCTTTTACACCAAGCTGTGACCTGGGTAGACCCAGCAATAACCTGGGTAGACCCAGCAATAACCCAGGTCAAAAGCTTGGTGTAAAAGGGGTATACAGTGAATTGACCTATGTGTTATAACATGCACCGCTCAGAAAGATTGCCATTCCATTTACCACCCGAAGAGACAGGATCTACAACTCAACCTATCTGGCTGGGCTAAAACTATAAAAATCATCAAACATTTGTTTTTATTGACTTAGTTAAAATCTATTTATTGATTGGTTGTTATATAGATTGCAACTTCATTGTTTCACAAACTTTTAAAAAGGCTTGAAAAATGACTGGTTGGTAGTTTATCTCTCTCCATTTTATCACTCTCCAAGCTTAGTACATCTGCCCCTTTATGTGGTCTACTTCAGGGGTAGGCAGTGTATGGCAATCCAGCTGCTGTGAAACTACATACACCAGCATGCCCTCCCATAGTTTTGAAGTTATGGCTTGCAAAAACTGCAAGAAAGCATGCTAGGCCGTGTAGTTTTACAACTGGAGTGCCACACATTGCTGACTCCTTATCTAGATAATTGCAAACTACTTTCATCCATCTACAACTTCAGCTTCTTTCCAACACTACAATGTGTTAATTATTTCATTTATATATGATGACGCTGAAATAAATCAGCGATACGTTGAAACCTGGTGGTTGGGTTTAGTGAACCCTGCACTGCTGGCTCCTATATCATACCCCCCAACTGTCCCGATTTTGGCAGGACAGTCCCATTTTTTACGGCCTGTCCCGCAGGTCCATGGCCGGATTAACAATGGGGCGGATGGAGCTGCAGCTCCAAGCCCCCCATTGAAAATAGGCCCACAGACCTCCCTGCAGTGCAGGCAGTAGCCAGTGCTGCCAGAAAAAAAAAACATTTCCTGTCAGCACATACATCAGCTCACTCACCTCCGGCTGCCCATTCACCCCCAACCCAAACTGGTCAGCCTGTGTCCTGACCGCTTTGTGTTGCAAGGGGCGGAGCTTCGGACGGGCAAGGGGGCGGGGCTTCGGACGGGCAAGGGGGCGGAGCCACGTAAATAGTTACGAGACAGCAGCCTCCTGTCAAGACCCTGCCCCTCTTTCATGAGGCATGTTATTGTTGGAAAGCTGCAGTAGGAAAGGTATGCTGCAGCAAAAGCAATTATGTTTTGATGGGTGAGGGGGCGGGGCTTCGGATGGGCATGGGGCGGAGCCTCGTAGATATCTCCGAGGCTCCGCCCCCAAACCCATCAGAAGCCCCGCCCACTTGTCCATCCAAACGTAAATGTTTTTGCTGCAGCATACCTTTCCTGCTGCAACTTCCCAACAATAACGTTGAAAGGGGGGAAGGGTCTTGACAGGAGGCTGCTGTCTTTTAGGAGAGCTGGGTCCATGGATGTCAGAGCTGAGGGGGCATACAAACCATGTGAGTAGCAGCCCACACCAGGCCCCGAGGTCTGCTATGTAAGTGGTGTCTATGTCAGTAAGTTTTGAAGGGGGGGGGGGGGGGGGGGGGGGGGGATGTGTGTGTGTCGCTAAGTAAGTAGTGTCTGTCAGTAAGTAGTGTCAGTAGGTTTTGCGTGTGTGTGTGTGTCAGTAAGTAGTGTCAGTAAGTTTTGCATTGTGTCTGTGTAAGTTTTGCATTTTGTGTGTGTGTGTGTCTGTGTAAGTTTTGTGTTGTGTCGTGTGTGTCAATATGTTTTGCGTTGTGTGTGTGTGTTAGTCAGTCCTGCAAGTGTGGCAGTACGCTCCGGTATGGCGTACAATTAAGAATGTGTCCGCCAGTACGCCATACCCTTGCCACACTGTGAAACACCACCACCAAGCTCCTAGATCTTGCTCGGAGGCGCCGCCAGCACCTTCTTCCTTTTCCAGGAAAAGGACTGCTGGGAGCATGAAGGTGATGTCATCACCCTCCCACACCTGGCAGACTGGCAGAGAAAAAGTGACGATGGGGTGCCGGGCCACCGGTGTGTGGGTGGTATTCAGTATACCAGTTGTTGGGATCCCAGCGCACAGTATACCGGCGCCGGAATCCCGACAACCGGCATACCGACACCTTTTCTCCCTTTTGGAGGTCCACGAACCCCCTGGAGGGAGGATAGCGTGGCGCTTACGTGTGCCACTGAGCCCGCAAGGGGCTCATTTGGGCTCACTTTGCTGTCGGGAAGCCGGCAGTCTGGATCCCGGCGCCGGTATGCTGGCCGCCGGGGACCCAGCCGCCGGCAACTCATACTACACCCCGGTGAGTAACTCTAATGGTCGGGACCCCTCCCCACAAGTACAATGAGGCGGCACTACCAAGTTTTGCTGGTGCAGTAAGATTTATTGATCCAGAATCTTACTAAATAAATCTTACTGCACCAGCAAGACTCGGGAGTGCTGCCTCATTGTACTCTGTCCACAGCTTGAAAAACCGAAGGAGGGCACTGGAGCAAATATTCACATCATAACAGGATGGGGTATATTTACTAAGGTCCCGATTTTGACCGAGATGCCGTTTTTTCATCAAAGTGTCATCTCGGTAATTTACTAAACTCAAATCACGGCAGTGATGAGGGCATTCGTAATTTTTGGGTAGTCCATGAAAATAATTACGAATGAATACACCATCGGTCAAAACGCGGCTGTTTAAGTATGAATCTCGGTCATTTACTAAGAAGTGCAAAGCAAAAAAAAATAAAACACTGCCGTGAAAAATTACAACTCGTAAAAAAGTGCTAAAAAAAACCAGACCTGCTTTTTTAATCCGTGATTGTATAGGCATGCAGGGATCCATGAGATCCGTGCATGTATATCAGTGGGAAGGGGTGGGAAAGTGGTTATTTTCTTTAAAAAAATTGCGTGGGGTCCCCCCTCCTAAGCATAACCAGCCTCGGGCTCTTTGAGCCGATCCTGGTTGCAGAAATATGGGGAAAAAATTGACAGGGGTTCCCCCATATTTAAGCAACCAGCATCGGGCTCTGCGCCTGGTCCTGGTTCCAAAAATACGGGGGACAAAAAGAGTAGGGGTCCCCCGTATTTTTAAAACTAGCACCGGGCTCCACTAGCTGGACAGATAATGCCACAGCCGGGGGTCACTTTTATATAGTGCCCTGCGGCCGTGGCATCAAATATCCAACTAGTCACCCCTGGCCGGGGTACCCTGGGGGAGTGGGGACCCCTTCAATCAAGGGGTCCCCCCCCCAGCCACCCAAGGGCCAGGGGTGAAGCCCGAGGCTGTCCCCCCCATCCAATTGGCTGCGGATGGGGGGCTGATAGCCTTTTGTGAAAATGACAAGATATTGTTTTTAGTAGCAGTACTACAAGGCCCAGCAAGCCTCCCCCGCATGCTGGTACTTGGAGAACCACAAGTACCAGCATGCGGCGGAAAAACGGGCCCGCTGGTACCTGTAGTACTACTACTAAAAAAATACCCAAAAAAAGACAAGACGCACACAACTTGAAAGTAAAGATTTATTACATACATCCACACAAACATACAAACATACTTACCTATGGCCCCACGCAGGTCGGTCTTCTCCAGTAGAATCCAAGGGGTACCTGTTGAATAAATTATACTCACCAGCTCCAGGGTCCCAGGCTCCTCGTAGCATCCATTTGTAATCCACGTACTTGAATAAAATAAAAAAACGGACACCCGAGCCACGCACTGAAAGGGGACCCATGTTTGCACATGGGTCCCCTTTCCCCGACTGCCAGAAACCCACTCTGACTTCTGTCTAAGTGGGTTTCTTCAGCCAATCAGGGAGCGCCACGTTGTAGCACCCTCCTGATCTGCTGTGTGCTCCTGTACTGACTGACAGGCGGCACACGGCAGTGTTACAATGTAGCGCCTATGCGCTCCATTGTAACCAATTGTGGGAACTTTCTGCCCTGCGGTTGACCGAAAGTGACCTCACCGCTAAGCAGAAAGTTCCCACCATTGGTTACAATGGAGCGCATAGGCGCTACATTGTAACACTGCCGCGCGCTGCCTGTCAGTCAGTACAGGAGCACACAGCCGATCAGGAGGGTGCCACAACGTGGCGCTCCCTGATTGGCTGAAGAAACCCACTTAGACAGAAGTCAGAGTGGGTTTCTGGCATTCGGGGAAAGGGGACCCATGTGCAAACATGGGTCCCCTTTCAGTGCGTGGCTCGGGTGTCCGTTTTTTTATTTTATTCAAGTACGTGGATTACAAATGGATGCTACGAGGAGCCTGGGACCCTGGATCTGGTGAGTATAATTTATTCAACAGGTACCCCTTGGATTCTACTGGAGAAGAGAACCGACCTGCGTGGGGCCATAGGTAAGTATGTATGTATGTTTGTGTGGATGTATGTAATAAATCTTTACTTTCAAGGTGTGTGTGTCTTGTCTTTTTTTGGGTATTTTATTAGTAGTAGTACTACAGGTACCAGCGGGCCCGTTTTTCCGCCGCATGCTGGTACTTGTGGTTCTCCAAGTACCAGCATGCGGGGGAGGCTTGCTGGGCCTTGTAGTACTGCTACTAAAAACAATATCTTTTCATTTTCACAAAAGGCTATCAGCCCCCCATCCGCAGCCAATTGGATGGGGGGGACAGCCTCGGGCTTCACCCCTGGCCCTTGGGTGGCTGGGGCGGGGGGACCCCTTGATTGAAGGGGTCCCCACTCCCCCAGGGTACCCCGGCCAGGGGTGACTAGTTGGATATTTGATGCCACGGCCGCAGGGCACTATATAAAAGTGACCCCCGGCTGTGGCATTATCTGTCCAGCTAGTGGAGCCCGGTGCTGGTTTTAAAAATACGGGGGACCCCTACTCTTTTTGTCCCCCGTATTTTTGGAACCAGGACCAGGCGCAGAGCCCGATGCTGGTTGCTTAAATATGGGGGAACCCCTGTCATTTTTTTCCCCATATTTCTGCAGCCAGGGTCGGCTCAAAGAGCCCGAGGCTGGTTATGCTTAGGAGGGGGGACCCCACGCAATTTTTTTTTAAGTTTTACAGTGTTTATTTAAAAAAAAAAAAAAAAATGAACCCCAGAACGGATCACACAGATCCGGCCGAGATTCATTTTGAAAAAGTCGGCAGTGTTTTGCTAATCACTGCCGTAAAAAACAGAAAAAAAACACGAATGACATCGACATCGGAAAACCCGAAAAGGCAAAATACGGCAGCTTAGTAAATTAGTCGTAATCAATTCAAAAAGTTGCAAATTTACACTGTCGATGTCATTCGTGATTGATCTTTGACCTTTTTCCGAAAATTACGAATATTAGTAAATATACCCCGATGAGTGCTGGGTACACAGCTTATATATAATATTTTTTATTCTATAACAAGTGTCACATCCTGCTGTCCTTGTCTCTGTAGTCCGCAGGGACAGGGGGTGTCTGTTAGAGATGTGCACCGGAAATTTTTCGGGTTTTGTGTTTTGGTTTTGGGTTCGGTTCCGTGGCCGTGTTTTGGGTTCGAACGCGTTTTGGCAAAACCTCACTGAATTATTTTTTTTGGATTCGGGTGTTTTTTTTTTAAAAACCCTAAAAAACAGCTTAAATCATAGAATTTGGGGGTCATTTTGATCCCAAAGTATTATTAACCTCAATAACCATAATTTCCACTCATTTTCAGTCTATTCTGAACACCTCACAATATTATTTTTAGTCCTAAAATTTGCACCAAGGTCGCTGGATGACTAAGCTCAGCGACCCAAGTGGCCGACACAAACACCTGGCCCATCTAGGAGTGGCACTGCAGTGTCACGCAGGATGGCCCTTCCAAAAAACACTCCCCAAACAGCACATGACGCAAAGAAAAAAAGAGGCGCAATGAGGTAGCTGTGTGACTAAGCTGAGCGACCCTAGTGGCCGACACAAACACCTGGCCCATCTAGGAGTGTCACTGCAGTGTCACGCAGGATGGCCCTTCCAAAAAACACTCCCCAAACAGCACATGACGCAAAGAAGAAAAAAAAGAGGCGCAATGAGGTAGCTGTGTGACTAAGATAAGTGACCCTAGTGGCCGACACAAACACCTGGCCCATCTAGGAGTGGCACTGCAGTGTCACGCAGGATGGCCCTTCCAAAAAACACTCCCCAAACAGCACATGACGCAAAGAAAAATGAAAGAAAAAAGAGGTGCAAGATGGAATTGTCCTTGGGCCCTCCCACCCACCCTTATGTTGTATAAACAGGACATGCACACTTTAACCAACCCATCATTTCAGTGACAGGGTCTGCCACACGACTGTGACTGAAATGACGGGTTGGTTTGGACCCCCACCATAAAAGAAGCAATTAATCTCTCCTTGCACAAACTGGCTCTACAGAGGCAAGATGTCCACCTCATCATCATCCTCCGATTCATCACCGTGTACATCCCCCTCCTCACAGATTATCAATTCGTCCCCACTGGAATCCACCATCACAGCTCCCTGTGTACTTTGTGGAGGCAATTGCTGCTGGTGAATGTCTCCATGGAGGAATTGATTATAATTCATTTTAATGAACATCATCTTCTCCACATTTTCTGGAAGTAACCTCGTACGCCGATTGCTGATAAGGTGAGCGGCGGCACTAAACACTCTTTCGGAGTACACACTTGTGGGAGGGCAACATAGGTAGAATAAAGCCAGTTTGTGCAAGGGCCTCCAAATTGCCTCTTTTTCCTGCCAGTATACGTACGGACTGTCTGACGTGCCTACTTGGATGCGGTCACTCATATAATCCTCCACCATTCTTTCAATGGTGAGAGAATCATATGCAGTGAAAGTAGACGACATGTCCGTAATCGTTGTCAGGTCCTTCAGTCCGGACCAGATGTCAGCATCAGCAGTCGCTCCAGACTGCCCTGCATCACCGCCAGCGGGTGGGCTCGGAATTCTGAGCCTTTTCCTCGCACCCCCAGTTGCGGGAGAATGTGAAGGAGGAGATGTTGACAGGTCGCGTTCCGCTTGACTTGACAATTTTCTCACCAGCAGTTCTTTGAACCCCTGCAGACTTGTGTCTGCCGGAAAGAGAGATACAACGTAGGTTTTAAATCTAGGATCGAGCACGGTGGTCAAAATGTAGTGCTCTGATTTCAACAGATTGACCACCCGTGAATCCTTGTTAAGCGAATTAAGGGCTCCATCCACAAGTCCCACATGCCTAGCGGAATCGCTCAGTGTTAGCTCCTCCTTCAATGTCTCCAGCTTCTTCTGCAAAAGCCTGATGAGGGGAATGACCTGACTCAGGCTGGCAGTGTCTGAACTGACTTCACGTGTGGCAAGTTCAAAAGGTTGCAGAACCTTGCACAACGTTGAAATCATTCTCCACTGCGCTTGAGACAGGTGCATTCCACCTCCTATATCGTGCTCAGTTGTATAGGCTTGAATGGCCTTTTGCTGCTCCTCCAACCTCTGAAGCATATAGAGGGTTGAATTCCACCTCGTTACCACTTCTTGCTTCAGATGATGGCAGGGCAGGTTCAGGCGTTTTTGGTGTTGCTCCAGTCTTCTGTACGTGGTGCCTGTACGCCGAAAGTGTCCCGCAATTCTTCTGGCCACCGACAGCATCTCTTGCACGCCCCTCTCGTTTTTTAAATAATTCTGCACCACCAAATTCAAGGTATGTGCAAAACATGGGACGTGCTGAAATTTGCCCATATTTAATGCACACACAATATTGCTGGCGTTGTCCGATGCCACAAATCCACAGGAGAGTCCAATTGGGGTAAGCCATTCTGCGATGATCTTCCTCAGTTGCCGTAAGAGGTTTTTAGCTGTGTGCGTATTCTGGAAAGCGGTGATACAAAGCGTAGCCTGCCTAGGAAAGAGTTGGCGTTTGCGAGATGCTGCTACTGGTGCCGCCGCTGCTGTTCTTGCGGCGGGAGTCAATACATCTACCCAGTGGGCTGTCACAGTCATATAGTCCTGAGTCTGCCCTGCTCCACTTGTCCACATGTCCGTGGTTAAGTGGACATTGGGTACAACTGCATTTTTTAGGACACTGGTGAGTCTTTTTCTGAGGTCTGTGTACATTTTCGGTATCGCCTGCCTAGAGAAATGGAACCTAGATGGTATTTGGTACCGGGGACACAGTACCTCAATCAAGTCTATAGTTGGCTCTGCAGTAATGATGGATACCGGAACCACGTTTCTCACCGCCCAGGATGCCAAGGCCTCAGTTATCCGCTTTGCAGCAGGATGACTGCTGTGATATTTCATCTTCCTCGCAAAGGACTGTTGGACAGTCAATTGCTTGGTGGAAGTAGTAAAAGTGGTCTTACGACTTCCCCTCTGGGATGACCATCGACTCCCAGCAGCAACAACAGCAGCGCCAGCAGCAGTAGGCGTTACACTCAAGGATGCATCGGAGGAATCCCAGGCAGGAGAGGACTCGTCAGAATTGCCAGTGACATGGCCTGCAGGACTATTGGCATTCCTGGGGAAGGAGGAAATTGACACTGAGGGAGTTGGTGGGGTGGTTTGCGTGAGCTTGGTTACAAGAGGAAGGGATTTACTGGTCAGTGGACTGCTTCCGCTGTCGCCCAAAGTTTTTGAACTTGTCACTGACTTATGATGAATGCGCTGCAGGTGACGTATAAGGGAGGATGTTCCGAGGTGGTTAACATCCTTACCCCTACTTATTACAGCTTGACAAAGGCAACACACGGCTTGACACCTGTTGTCCGCATTTCTGTTGAAATACTTCCACACCGAAGAGCTGATTTTTTTGGTATTTTCACCAGGCATGTCAATGGCCATATTCCTCCCACGGACAACAGGTGTCTCCCCGGGTGCCTGACTTAAACAAACCACCTCACCATCAGAATCCTCCTTGTCAATTTCCTCCCCAGCGCCAGCAACACCCATATCCTCCTCATCCTGGTGTACTTCAACACTGACATCTTCAATCTGACTATCAGGAACTGGACTGCGGGTGCTCCTTCCAGCACTTGCAGGGGGCGTGCAAATGGTGGAAGGCGCATGCTCTTCACGTCCAGTGTTGGGAAGGTCAGGCATCGCAACCGACACAATTGGACTCTCCTTGTGGATTTGTGATTTCGAAGAACGCACAGTTCTTTGCTGTGCTTTTGCCAGCTTAAGTCTTTTCATTTTTCTAGCGAGAGGCTGAGTGCTTCCATCCTCATGTGAAGCTGAACCACTAGCCATGAACATAGGCCAGGACCTCAGCCGTTCCTTGCCACTCCGTGTGGTAAATGGCATATTGGCAAGTTTACGCTTCTCCTCCGACGATTTTATTTTAGGTTTTTGAGTCCTTTCTCTAACGTCCTAGTGGATGCTGGGGACTCCGTCAGGACCATGGGGGGGGGGAATAGCGGCTCCGCAGGAGACAGGGCACAAAAGCAAGCTTTTAGGATCACATGGTGTGTACTGGCTCCTCCCCCTATGACCCTCCTCCAAGCCTCAGTTAGGTTTTTGTGCCCGGCCGAGAAGGGTGCAATCTAGGTGGCTCTCTTAAAGAGTTACTTAGAAAAAGTTTTTAGGTTCTTTATTTTCAGTGAGTCCTGCTGGCAACAGGCTCACTGCATCGAGGGACTTAGGGGAGAGATTTTCAACTCACCTGCGTGCAGGATGGATTGGATTCTTAGGCTACTGGACATAGCTCCAGAGGGAGTCGGAATACAGGGCTCGCCCTGGGGTTCGTCCCGGAGCCGCGCCGCCGACCCCCCTTGCAGACGCTGAAGATGAAGAGGTCCGGAACCAGGCGGCAGAAGACTCTCAGTCTTCATCAGGTAGCGCACAGCACTGCAGCTGTGCGCCATTGTTGTCAGCACACTTCACACAGCGGTCACGGAGGGTGCAGGGCGCTGGGGGGGGCGCCCTGGGCAGCAATGTATAATACCTGTATGGCGAAAAATACATCACATATAGCCCTTGAGGCTATATGGATGTATTTAACCCCTGCCAGATATCTAAAACTCCGGAGAAGAAGCCCGCCGAAAAGGGGGCGGGGCCTATTCTCCTCAGCACACAGCGCCATTTTCCCTCACAGAAAGGCTGGTGGGAAGGCTCCCATGCTCTCCCCTGCACTGCACTACAGAAACAGGGTTAAAACAGAGAGGGGGGGCACTGATTTGGCGATATGTATATATATTAAAATGCTATAAGGGAGGAACACTTATATAAAGGTTGTCCCTGGATAATTATAGCGTTTTGGTGTGTGCTGGCAAACTCTCCCTCTGTCTCCCCAAAGGGCTAGTGGGTCCTGTCCTCTATCAGAGCATTCCCTATGTGTGTGCTGTATGTCGGTACGTGTGTGTCGACATGTATGAGGAAAATATTGGTGAGGAGGCGGAGCAAATTGCCTGTAATGGTGATGTCACTCTCTAGGGAGTCGACACCGGAATGGATGGCTTATTTATGGAAATTACGTGACAATGTCAACACGCTGCAAGCCGGTTGACGACATGAGAGGGCCGGCGAACAAATTAGTATCTGTCCAGGCGTCTCAAACACCGTCAGGGGCTGCAAAATGCCCATTTACCTCAGTCGGTCGACACAGACCCAGACACGGACACTGATTTCAGTGTCGACGGTGAAGAAACAAACGTATTTTCTTTTAGGGCCACACGTTAAGGGCAATGAAGGAGGTGTTACATATTTCTGATACTCCAAGTACCACAAAAAAGGGTATTATGTGTGAGGTGAAAAAACTACCTGTAGTTTTTCCTGAATCAGATAAATTAAATGAAGTGTGTGATGATGCGTGGGTTTCCCCCGATAGAAAATTATTGGCGGTATACCCTTTCCCGCCAGAAGTTAAGGCGCGGTGGGAAACACCCCTCAGGGTGGATAAGGCGCTCACACGCTTATCAGAACAAGTGGCGGTACCATCTACGGATAGGGCCGTACTTAAGGAGCCAGCTGATAGGAGGCTGAAAAATATCCTAAAAAGTATACACACACATGCTGGTGTTATACTGCGACCAGCGATCGCCTCAGCCTGGATGTGCAGAGCTGAGGTGGCTTGGTCGGATTCCCTGACTAAAAATATTGATACCTTTGACAGGGACAGTATTTTATTGACTATAGAGCATTTAAAGGATGCATTTCTATATATGCGAGATGCGCAGAGGGATATTTGCACTCTGGCATCAAGAGTAAATGCGATGTCCATATCTGCAAGAAGATGTTTATGGACACGACAGTGGTCAGGTGATGCAGATTCCAAACGGCACAAAGATGTATTGCCGTATAAAGGGGAGGAGTTATTTGGGGTCGGTCCATGGGACCTGGTGGCCAGGGCAACTGCTGGAAAATCCACCGTTTTTTACCCTAAGTCACATCTCTGCAGAAAAAGACACCGTCTTTTCAGCCTCAGTCCTTTCGTCCCTATAAGAGTCATATCTGCCCAGGGATAGAGGAAAGGGAAGAAGACTGCAGCAGGCAGCCCATTCCCAGGAACAGAAGCCCTCCACCGCTTCTACCAAGTTCTCAGCATGACGCTGGGACCGTACAGGACCCCTGGATCCTACAAGTAGTATCCAAGGGGTACAGATTGGAATGTCGAGAGGTTTCCCCCCTCGCAGGTTCCTGTAGTCTGCTGTACCAATGTCTCCCTCCGACAGGGAGGCAGTATTGAAAACAATTCACAAGCTGTATTCCCAGCAGGTGATAATAAATTTACCCCTCCGACAACAAGGAAAGGGGTATTACTCCACACTATATGGTGGTACTGAAGGCTAGGTGAGACCTATTCTAAATCTGAAAAATTTGAACACTTACAAGGGTTCAAATCCAGATGGAGTCACTCAGAGCAGTGATAGCAAAGAACAAGGGGACTATATGGTGTCCCGGGACATCAGGGATGCTTACCTCCATGTCCCAAAATTTGCCTTTTCTCACCAAGGGTACCTCAGGTTCGTGGTACAGAACTGTCACTATCAGTTTTCAAGACGATGCCGTTGGATTGTCCAAGGCACCCCGGGTCCTTACCAAGGTAATGACCGAAAGGAGGATTCGTCTTCAAAGAAAATGGACGACCTCCTGATAAGAACAAGGTCCAGAGAACAGTTGGAGGTCGGAGTAGCACTATCTCAAGTAGTTCTACGACAACACGGGTGGATTCTAAATATTCCAAAACCGCAGTTGTTCCGACGACACGTCTGCTGGTCCTAGGGATGATTCTGGACACAGTCCAGGAAAAGGTGTTTCTCCCAGAGGAGAAAGCCAGGGAGTTATCCGAGCTAATCGGGATCCTCCTAAAACCAGGAAAAGTGTCAGTGCATCATTGCACAAGAGTCCTGGTAAAAATGGTGGCTTATTACGAAGCGCTTCCATTCGGCAGATTTCACGCAAGAACTCTTCAGTGGGATCTGCTGGACAAATGGTCCGGATCGCATCTTCAGATGCATCAGCGGATAACCCTATATCCAAGGACAAGGGTGTCTCTCCTTTGGTGATTACAGAGTGCTCATCTTCTAGAGGGCCGCAGATTCGGCATTCAGGATTGGATGCTCGTGACCACGGAGGCCAGCCTGAGAGGCTGGGGAGCAGTCACACAAGGAGTGTGATCAAGTCTGGAGAATTCTCTCCACATAAATATACTGGAGCTAAGAGCAAATTTATAATGCTCTAAGCTTAGCAAGACCTCTGCTTCAAGGTCAGCCGGTATTGATCCAGTGGGATAACATCACGGCAGTCGCCCACGTAAACAGAAAGGGCGGCACAAGAAGCAGGAGGGCAGTGGCAAAACTGCAAGGATTTTTCGCTAGGCGGAAAATCATGTGATAGCACTGTCAGCAGTGTTCATTCCGGGAGTGGACGACTGGGAAGCAGACTTCCTCAGCAGGCACGACCTCCACCCGGGAGAGTGGGAACTTCATCGGGAAGTTTTCCGCATGATTGTGAACCGTTGGGAAAGACCAAAGGTGGACATGATGGCGTCCCGCCCGAACAAAAAAATGGGACAGGTATTGCGCCAGGTCACGAGACCTTCAGGCGATAGCTGTGGACGTCCTGGTAACACCGTGGGTGTAACAGTCGGTGTATGTGTTCCCTTCTCTGCTTCTCATAACCAAGGTATTGAGAATTATAAGACATAGAGGAGTAAGAACTATACTCGTGGCTCCGGATTGGCCAAGAGGGACTTGGTAACCGGAACTTCAAGAGATGCTCACAGAGGACTAATGGCCTCGGGAGCTAAGAAGGGATTTGCTTTCAGCAAGTACCATGTCTGTTCCAAGAGGAACCGTGGCATCGGCCTTTAAGAAAGGACCTGCTCCAGCAGGGACCTTGTCTGTTCCAAGACTTACCGCGACTGCGTTTGACGGCATGGCGGTTTGAACGCCGGATCCTAAGGGAAAAGGCATTCCGGAAGAGGTCATACCTACCCTGGTCAAAGCCAGGAAGGAGGTGACCGCACAACGTTATCACCACATGTGGTAAAAATATGTTGCGTGGGTGAGGCCAGGAGGGCCCCACGAAAAAATTTCAACTAGGTCGATTTCTGCACTTCCTGCAAACAGGAGTGTCTATGAGCCTCAAATTGGGGTCCATTAAGGTTCAAGTTTCGGCCCTATAGATTTTCTTCCAGAAAGAATTGGCTTCAGTTCCTGAAGTCCAGACGTTTGTCAAGGGAGTATTGCATATACAGCCCTTGTGTGCCTCCAGTGGCACCGTGGGATCTCAACGTAGTGTTGGGATTCCTCAAATCATATTGGTTTGAACCACTCAAATCTGTGGATTTGAAATATCTCACATGGAAAGTGACCATGCTGTTGGCCCTGGCCTCGGCCAGGCGATTGTCAAAAATTGGCGGCTTTGTCTTACAAAAGCCCATATTTGATTTTCCATTCGGACAGGGCAGAACTGCGGACTCGTCCCCAGTTTCTTCCTAAGGTGGTGTCAGCGTTTCACCTGAAACAACCTATTGTGGTGCCTGCGGCTACTAGGGACTTGGAGGACTTCAAGTTGCTAGACGTTGTCAGGGCCCTGAAAATATATATATATATATATATATATATATATATATATATATATAATTCCTGGACGGCTGGAGTCAGAAAGTCTGACTTGCTGTTTATATTGTAGGCACCCAAAAAGCTGGGTGCTCCTGCTTCTAAGCAGACTATTGCTCGTTGGATTTGTAGTACAATTCAGCTTGCACATTCTGTGGCAGGCCTGCCACAGCCAAAATCTGTAAATGCCCATTCCACAAGGAAGGTGGGCTCATCTTGGGCGGCTGCCCGAGGGGTCTCGGCTTTACAACTTTGCCGAGCAGCTACTTGGTCAGGGGCAAACACGTTTGCTAAATTCTACAAATTTGATACCCTGGCTGAGGAGGACCTGGAGTTCTCTCATTCGGTGCTGCAGAGTCATCCGCACTCTCCCGCCCGTTTGGGAGCTTTGGTATAATCCCCATGGTCCTGACGGAGTCCCCAGCATCCACTAGGACGTTAGAGAAAATAAGATTTTACTTACCGATAAATCTATTTCTCATAGTCCGTAGTGGATGCTGGGCGCCCATCCCAAGTGCGGATTGTCTGCATTACTTGTACATAGTTATTGTTACAAAAAAATCGGGTTATTATTGTTGTGAGCCATCTTTTTTAGAGGCTACTTCATTGTTATCATACTGTTAACTGGGTTCAAAGCACAAGTTGTACGGTGTGATTGGTGTGGCTGGTATGAGTCTTACCCGGGATTCAAGATCCTTCCTTATTGTGTACGCTCGTCCGGGCACAGTACCTAACTGAGGCTTGGAGGAGGGTCATAGGGGGAGGAGCCAGTACACACCATGTGATCCTAAAAGCTTGCTTTTGTGCCCTGTCTCCTGCGGAGCCGCTATTCCCCCCCCCCCCCATGGTCCTGACGGAGTCCCCAGCATCCACTACGGACTATGAGAAATAGATTTATCGGTAAGTAAAATCTTATTTTTTTACTGATATTTTGTGTTTTGGATTTTACATGCTCTGTACTATGACATTGGGCATCGGCCTTGGCAGACGACGTTGATGGAATTTCATCGTCTCGGCCATGACTAGTGGCAGCAGCTTCAGCACGAGGTGGAAGTGGATCTTGATCTTTCCCTATTTTTGGAACCTCAACATTTTTGTTCTCCATATTTTAATAGGCACAACTAAAAGGCACCTCAGGTAAACAATGGAGATGGATGGATACTAGTATACTTATGGATGACGAGTGACTGACGACACAGAGGTAGCTACAGCCGTGGACTACCGTACTGCATCTGCTAGTATAGAGATGATAATGATATAAAAAATATATATATATCACTACTGCAGGTATATATAATATAATGACGGACCTGCTGGACACTGTCAGCAGACTCCTAAACTACTAGTATGAAGAAGATAGAAAAATAAACCCCACCACAGGTAGGTATACAATTATGGACGAGCACTGACGACACAGAGGTAGCTACAGCCGTGGACTACCGTACTGCGTCTGCTAGTATAGAGATGATAATGATATAAAAAATATATATATATCACTACTGCAGGTATATATAATATAATGACGGACCTGCTGGACACTGTCAGCAGACTCCTAAACTACTAGTATGAAGAAGATAGAAAAAAAAACCCACCACAGATAGGTATACAATTATGGACGAGCACTGACGACACAGAGGTAGCTACAGCCGTGGACTACCGTACTGCATCTGCTAGTATAGAGATGATAATGATATAAAAAATATATATATATCACTACTGCAGGTATATATAATATAATGACGGACCTGCTGGACACTGTCAGCAGACTCCTAAACTACTAGTATGAAGAAGATAGAAAAATAAACCCCACCACAGGTAGGTATACAATTATGGACGAGCACTGACGACACAGAGGTAGCTACAGCCGTGGACTACCGTACTGCGTCTGCTAGTATAGAGATGATAATGATATAAAAAAAAATATATATATCACTACTGCAGGTATATATAATATAATGACGGACCTGCTGGACACTGTCAGCAGACTCCTAAACTACTAGTATGAAGAAGATAGAAAAAAAACCCCACCACAGGTAGGTATACAATTATGGACGAGCACTGACGACACAGAGGTAGCTACAGCCGTGGACTACCGTACTGCGTCTGCTAGTATAGAGATGATAATGATATAAAAAATATATATATATCACTACTGCAGGTATATATAATATAATGACGGACCTGCTGGACACTGTCAGCAGACTCCTAAACTACTAGTATGAAGAAGATAGAAAAAAAAACCCCACCACAGGTAGGTATACAATTATGGACGAGCACTGACGACACAGAGGTAGCCACAGCCGTGGACTACCATACTGCGTCTGCTAATATAGAGATGATAAAGATGATAGAGATGAACAAAAAAAATATAACACTACTGCAGGTAAATATTTATATAATATAATGAATGACGGACCTGCTGGACACTGTCAGCAGAATGCGTTTATAGAATAAAAAAAAAAAAAACACCACAGGAGTGTTTAACTTTTTCAGGCAGACAATATACTGGTGGTCACTGGTCAGTCACACTGGCAGCAAAAGTGTGCACTGTACTCCTGCTATAACTGCACCCCAGTCTCCCCCACAATTCAGCTGTGTGAGCAGTGAGCACTCAGCACAGTCAGATATACATAGATATATCATGCAGCACACTGAGGCTGAGCACAGATATGGTATGGAGCGTTTTTTTCAGGCAGAGAACGGATAAAAAAAAACTAGCAAAACTCTGCACTGACTGTACTCCTCCTAACAGCTCTCCCCAATCCTCCCCACAATAAGCTAAGCAGCAATCAGATCAACTAACTACTAACAGTAACTATAAACGGAGAGGACGCCAGCCACGTCCTCTCCCTATCAATCTCAATGCACGTGTGAAAATGGCGGCGACGCGCGGCTCCTTATATAGAATCCGAGTCTCGCGATAGAATTCGAGCCTCGCGAGAATCCGACAGCGGGATGACGACGTTCGGGCACGCTCGGGTTAGCCGAGCAAGGCGGGAAGATCCGAGTCTGCCTCGGACCCGTGTATAAAGGCTGAAGTTCGGGGGGGTTCGGATTCCGAGGAACCGAACCCGCTCATCTCTAGTGTTTGTGCCATGGATTCACATAATATATAACCACTTCACCTAGTGTCACATGGTTACATCCCTTAATGACATGTGACCACGCCCACGGCACGCAGGCACAGTACCACTGAGAAAAAAATGCTGTGTGCACCACAGGTGTCAGTAAGAAGTGTCTGTCAGTAAGTAGTGTTTGTGTCAGTACATTTTGCATGGTGTCTGTGTCAGTAAGTTTTGTGTGTGTCAGTAAGTAGTGTTTGTCAGTAGGTTTTGTACTGTGTGTGTGTGTCAGTAAGTAGTGTCTGTCAGTAAGTGGTGGGTGTCTGTGTCAGTAATACCCCTTTCAGACCGCAAAAATAACCTGGTATAGACTGGGTATATTGCTGGGTCGACACGTTCCGATGTGTGTTGTGAAAGGGGTCATGGGCGAATTCCGGATTGCCTGACCCAGTAATTCAACCCGGGAATAAAGAAGGGTTATTCTCGGGTTAAATACCAGGTCCGGTGCAGTGTGAACGGGTCACCCAGGTCGATGCAACCCGGGACCCGTTCACTGCATAGGGATGATCTCATCTCCCAGCACCGCCTCTGCACCTGATGCCGACTCCATCTCCGCCCACAGATGGCAACCCGAACCGGCAAATTGCTGGGTCGGGTTGGCGGTGTGTAGGGTCAAATGCCGGGTCCCACCCAGGAATGGACCCATTTTCAATTCCCAGGTGGGACCCGGCATTGTGATGTGAGAGCGGTATAAGTATTGTGTTGTGTGTGTGTCAGTAAGTAATGTCTGTGTCAGTAAGTTTATCTGTGTTGTGCGTGTGTGTCAGTCAGTAATATCTATCAGTAAGTGTCTGTGTCGGTAAGTTTTGTGTTGTGAGTGTGTGTGTTAGTAAATAGTGTCTGTCAGTAAGTGGTGATTGTGTCAGTAAGCTTTGTGTTGTGTGTGTGTCAGTAAGTAGTGTCTGTCAGTAAGTGGTGACTGTGTCACTCACATGGCATAGGCCACACCTCCTATTTAGACTACACCCACACCACACTGATCACACCCCCACATCACTAGTCACACCACCGCAGCGCTTGTTACACCTCCTGCCGAGGCACACAATAGGCCCTTCCTAAATTTCAGCTCCAGGCCCATATGGGCCTTAATCTGGCACTGCGCAGGTCGCAGTATCCCGTGGTGGTGGTGGATGGGCGGGCAGTTGGGAGATCTCCCTCATGTCACTCGCTGCTCTGTGCAGAGCAGCGGTGAACATATGCTGTGCGCATGCGCACTGCGTCTATTCCATGGCAGAAAGGGACAGGGGCATGGCCAGCAGCTCACAGAGTGCTGCTCATGCCCCCATACTGAGTAAAACAGGGGCGTGACTTGCGATCGGGGCACTTGCCACAAGGCCACGCACCCTATTTTTGTACATGGGACGGAGAGAAGTTGGGAGGTATGCTACATCATTTGCATATAAGTCCCTGCCTATAGTTACATTACTGTGATGTGTAGTTACGGGGCAAATACAGTGCCATTATTATACATACCTCCCAACTTGTGTGCTTGAGAAGGAGGGACATATGTGCGCGTGCCCGTAAAGGGGTGTGGTCTATGTGAAAGGGGCGTGGCTTTGTGGGAGGGCCCTCGGCTGTGAGCTACGCCCCCGTTTTTGTCACTGAAGGGGCATGGCCAGCGCTCTGTCAGCACTGAATGTTTCTTCACCGCTGCTGAGTGCAGGAGCCTCCCAACTGCCCCCCCCCCCCCCCCACAGCGGGACACTGTGGCCCGCGGGTTGGACAGCGGGACAGTCCCCAAAAAACGGGACTGTCCCGCGAAAATCGGGACAGTTGGGAGGTATGTTATATGTTAGCAATGTCCATCAAATTTAGCCATTTAGAAATGGTAACTGAAGGAAAGTAAAAAATCAGTCAGTAAGGAAGTGTCCAATGTAGTCTTGCTGTAAGATAAAAACTGACCATATAAATAGCAAATGCTTAATTCCTAGGATCAATTATCCCAACTGTGCTATTTATTCGTTTTATAACTTCTGCTAGCATTTATTGTAGGAGAGGCATTCAATCCATTTATAACACTCCCTTGCTAGGGAATTCCATTACCTGACTACTCTGACAGTGAAACACTATCCCATTTAATCGGAAAGAAGTGTAACTGTTCCCACGGCTTAGCTGTAACCTACATTTATCTACATTAACCTTCATCTGCAGTTTAGAGCATACCTTGACATTTTATCCAAATCTTTCTGTGGGGAGTTTTTGTCCTGTACTAATAACTGTGCACAGTTTAGTAACAGATGTAAACATAAGCAACATACTGCCTGGTCCATCTACCACATACTGCCAGGTTAGTGCTGATCTCTGTGGACGTCAATTAACAACTTTACAAATATGGTAAGTGGCCTAGTATTAATTGTTTTTGGAAATATCCATTCAATCAGAAACATTAACAAACTCCAGTTTACAACTTCTCATAAATAATGAATGGTTAGGTATGATATGCCGGCGGTCAGAAGACCGGCTGCAGCATCCCAATGGCCAGAATCCCAACAGGGGCTAAGTAAGTACACTTACCTTCCCCAAAGCCTACCTAGCCCTCCCTTTCCACAGCCTAAACCTAAACCCCCCCCCCCTCCTACCCGCAGCCTAACCCTCCCTTGTGGTGTCTAAATCCCCCCTCCCCCCCACGCATGGCGTTCCTGACCGCAGCCCCGGCAAATCCTCGTTCAGGATCATTCGGGATCCGGCACTGGCATTCTGAGCAGTGTCAGGATTCCGGCGTCCGGATCCCTAATGAAAAGACATTTATAGTTTATAGAAAGGGATCTACTGGGCGCAAGTGGACTAGAAGTCAAAATGTCCCAATAAAATTAGGGTCCTTAGTTGTGTACTACTCCTTTCAGATAAGAGTGTTAGAGAGTGAGATCCAACCTGAATTAGGCCCTTAGTTAATACACATATAGTATGTAAACAGCTTAGAAGCATCATCATATGGATCAGAGCCTAACTTTTGCTCTTGCAAGCAGGGCTGTCTTAGGGTGTGATTCAAATCTGATCGCTGCTGTGCAAGCGCGTCGGCAAACAACAGGCATCGTCAGTCAGCGACAGGCTGGTGCAAAAAATGCAATCGTGCAATTTGCATGCTGATTGACAGGAAGAGGCCGTTTGTGGGTGGTAACTGACCGTTTTCTGGGAGTGTCAGGGAAAACGCAGTCGTGCCCAAGCGTTTTCAGGGAGTGTGTCTGACGTCAGCTCCGGACCCGATCAGCCTGTTCTCATATCACTGTAGGAGTAAGTACTGCGCTGCGCACACACAGCACGCACTGGAAAAATCATTCAATGGTGAGTGAGGTGCGAACGCATTTGCAGCTGTCCTCTGACTGAGGGATTTTTAGTAGATTGGCGCACACATGCACAGCGAATACACACTCCCCTTGGGCGGCGACTATCTGATCGCAGCACAACAATTTTAGCAGCCTAGCGATCAGGTCTGAATCATCCCCATAGGCTGTTTGTTATTACCCAGTCTTGTTTTATTACTGTGCTTGCTCCAAAATTGAAAGTGCTAATGTTGGTTCTATTTACATAAATGTTAATAATATAAAGAGAAATAATAGGATTTTAATACCTGCCGGTAAATCCTTTTCTCTTAGTCCATAGAGGATGCTGGGGATTCCATAATGACCATGAGGTATAGACGGGATCCGCAGGAGACATGGGCACTTTAAGACTTTCAAAGGGTGTGACCTGGCTCCTCCCTCTATGCCCCTCCAGTTTAAGGAACTGTGCCCAGGGAGACGGACATTTCGATGAAATAATTTATTGTTAAATCACGGTGAGCATCTTACCAGCTCACACCTCAAGTATGCTGCAGAACGTGGCATTCAATAGAACCCAAGCCAACGGCATGAAGAATTTTCAGCAATATGCTGATAAAACACTGTAACACAACCTGTGTGTAACCCTAATCCATAACTGCAGATACAGTATGCACTGGGACAGGCGCCCAGCATCCTCTACGGACTAAGAGAAAAGGATTTACTGGTAGGTATTAAAATCCTATTTTCTCATACGTCCTAGAGGATGCTGGGGATTCCATAAAGACCATGGGGTTTATACCAAAGCTCCAAAATGGGCGGGAGAGTGCGGATGACTCTGTAGCACCGATTGACCAAACACGAGGTCCTCATCAGCCAGGGTAAAAAACTTGTAAAATTTCACAAAATTGTTTGAACCCGACCAAGTAACTGCTCGGCAGAGTTGTAATGCAGAGACCCCCCCCCCCCCCCCCCCGGGCATCCGCCCAGAATGAGCCCACTGTCTGGTAGAGTGGGCCTTCACTGATTTCGGTAACGGCAATCCAGCCGTAGAATAAGTATGCTGAATCGTAGTACAGCGTCCCAATCTTGTTAGGAGTATCCAGAACAAACAGAGCGTCTGTTTTCCTCAGACGAGCCGTCCTGGTGACATAAATTTTCAAGATCCTAACTTCATCGAGAGATTTTTACTCAGCGAACGTGTCAGTAACTACTGGCACCCCAATAGGTTGGTTCATGTGAAAAGATAAAACCACCAAATTGTTGACAAGTCCTCAACATTGCTCTATCATCATGGAAGATTAAATACGGCTCTTGTGAGACCAGGCCGCCAACTCAGACACCCACCGTGCAGCTGCTAAGGCCAATAATATGACCACTTTCCAAGTGACATTTTTTTAACTCTATCTTCTGCAAAGGTCCAACTCAATGTGATTGAAGGGACTGCCACACCACATTAAGATCCCATGGTGCCACTGGGGGCACAACTGGAGGTTGGATGTGCAGCACGACTTTCACGAAAGTCTGAACTTCTGAAAGGGAGGCCATTCTTTTTGAAAGAAAATTTGAACTTTAATCGAGCCTAACGTTCGTCCCGCATCTACACCTGCTTGCCGAAAATGGAGAAACCGTCCTAGCTGAAATTCTTCCGTAGAAGCTTTCTTGGATTCACACCAAGACACATATTTTCTCCAATTATGGTGGCAATGTTCCGCCGTTACTCCTTTCCTAGCCTGAAGAAGTGTGGGAATGACTTCACTGGGAATATCCTTTCGGGTTAGTATCTGGCGTCCAACTGCCAAGGCGTCAACCGTAGCCGCGGTAAGACATGATACACGCACGGCCCCTGCTGTAACAGAGCCTCTCGTAGAGGAAGGGGCCAGGGATCTCCTATGAGTGATTCCTGAAAATCTGGATACCAAGCCCTTCTTGGCCAGACCAGAACAATGAGGAACGCCTGAACCTCCGTTCTTCTTATGATCTTTAGCATTTTCTGAAATAGTATAAGCGGAGGGAATACATACACTGACTGAAACATCACGGGGAATACATACACTGACTGAAACATCACTAGTGCGTCCACTGCTATTGCTTGATGGTCCCTCGACTAGGAATAAGATCACTGAATTTTCTCGTTGAGACGAGACGCCATCATGTCTATTTGAGGAATTCCCCAATGACTTGTCACTTCCTTGAAGACCTCTTGACGAAGACTCCTCTCTCCTAGATGGAGATCATGTCTGCTGAGGAAGTCAGCTTCCCAGTTGACCACTCTTGGAACGAACCTCGCTGACAGAGCGCTTGTATGTTTTTTTTCTCCCAGCGTAAAAAATCCTTTTGGCTTCTGCCCTTGCTGCACCGTTTTTCGTTTTTAGAAAAGCCATTGTAAATGGCCCTTAACTCTAAACCGTTTATGTGGTGACAAAAGTCCTAACTTGACCCTCTTTCTTGGAAGTTCCCCCCCCCCCCGTGTGACTGCTCCCCAGCCCCGGAGTCATGCATCCGTGGTCACCAGGATCCAGTTCTGGATCCCGAACCTGCGCCCTTTTATGCAAAGAGAAAGGCGCAGCCCCCAAAGGAGAGAGATTCTGGTCTTGGAAAACAGGATTACCCTCCGGGGTATGTGTAGATGGAAACCGGACCACCCCAAAGGGCCCCTCAGTACACCCTGGCCTAAAACCTGCCAAATGAATGGCCTCGTAGGCCGCAACCATCTTCACCAGCAACCGAATGCCTCGAAGGATTGACCCACTTGCTGGTCTGACCAGACTCTGGATCATCAGGACCTTTTCCACTGGAAGACAACAAAACGTTCAGCCGTTCTGTATCCAGTATTATTCCCAAAAACCCCGACAACCGCGTCGTTGGGATTTAACAGTGATTCTGGCAAACTCAGGAGCCAACCATGTTGTCGAAGAACTGTCAGGAAGAGTGCAACATCTTGCACCAACTGGTTTCTTAATCTCGCCGTTATCAGGAGACCGTCACAGTACGGGAAAAGTGTGACTCCTTATAAGTGAAGGAAAACCCTCATTACCGCTACCACCTTGGTGAAAATGGTAATGACAATCCTGAATTGCACCCTCAGATAAGCTAATGCAGAGGAAAACCTCATTAGACCACCTTTATCCTTCAACCAGATTGGAGATCACTGCCCTGAGAGACTCCATCTTGAATTTGGACTCCTTTAAAAAGAAATTGAGGGATTTCAGATTTAGGATTGGCCTGAATAATAGCCTGTTCCCAATTGTGACAAGTACACCAGGACAATGACCTGATATTGACACAACCCTTGTTGCGTCGCCTACCACCTCCCCTTCCGGAGACGAAGTGGTAAGGTCGATTTGAAAAATCAGTGAGAGCAAACTTCTGGAAACTCCAGTATGCCCCCTTGGGATACTATTCTTAAAACCCACGGGTCCAGGTTCGATCCAGGACTGACTGAAGAGTTTTAGACGTATGCCCACCGGTGTGGGCTCCCGCAGGAGAGACCCAGCATTATGGTGTGTATGTGGCAGAGACAGATGATGATTTTTCCCGTAATCTTGAAGAGGCAGCTGACCTCTTCCTATTTCTCCTTCCTGTACCTGCAAAGAAAGGGGTATCTATTCGGCTGAAATGACCACATCCTACAATGGTGCGTCATCATCCGTTGTGAGGGAACATAGGACCAGAAGGTATACTTACCAGCGGCATCTGCCGAGATCAAAGTAACTAGGCTGTCACCAAACCAGGCATTACCTGCATAAAGAAAAGATTCTATTTCCTTTCGGAATCAGCATCAGCCTTCCATTGGTGAATCCACTACGCCTTCCTAGCCGAGACCACCATGGCATTGGCCCTCAAATCCAAGAGTCCTATATCTTGCAGTCGCACGAAAGTATGCTGCAGTGTCCTTGATATGACCCAATGTAAGGAATCTCCCATCTCTCCCCAGGGTATATATATCGGATGGAGAAGGTCATGTTGGGAGGTGGTCCTATATTCTCATCCAGTGGACGACTGTAGATCGATTACGCAGCCATCCTGAGGAAGCCTTGACAGGCGAAACGCGTTGACTGCTGAGCAATCGATCTGGCTCCGGAGACTGCACAGACGGGAACATGGAGCTACGGAAGTCTTCCGGCAGACTACAGATTCATCCACTACACCACCGAGGACCCCCACACAGCAGCAACTGACATTGAGGTAGGCTAAGGGCAAATCCTTTACCTATTGCTCCTATTGCCAGCGGGGACATTATATACAGGACTCAAGTACCAGCATTGCCCTACTCACATGGACATTTGTTTACAGTGACGGGACGATTCATAACATTGCAGAGACTGCTTATATGCGTAAATCGCAGGCTACAGAGCCCATACTAAAACTTCATTTATAAGACCAAAGACCATAGAGATATAAGGTCAATCATAAGAGCTTACACCAGTGGGGTAAAACGCCTTTGCAGTGTGCCCACAGGGTTTATATATGTTTGTCTATGTGTTACATGTTAGTTCTGTGTACCGGTACTAGGGAGGGATTATAGGAATAGCATATACCCACCGTTGCACAAATTTATTAAATTGATACAGGATTTTAATGAAGATTTTTATGCAAATAAATTGTTAATTTATTCACAAGGACTGTCCTATTGTGGACATTTTTTATAGAGCATAATATTTATTTCCTTGCTCTAGCTAGGGATGCGCTAAACACCTCATCTATTTCGTATCACATGCCTAGTGGGATTTTGTAGTGTACCCACACGGTGTTATACAGCAGCAACCAGCTAGAGGGATTTGTGTACAGAAATAGCGCAGTTCCTCAGCCCCTTTCTCTTTTAAACCTATATATATCGGATGACCAAGTAACCGACCTTTTTTTTTTTTTAATATACTACAACTCCCCCATGCGCATGCAATGGCGGGTATAACTCACATACGCGTGGACACATAATTAGAATATCACATAGCTTCCTGCATGCATTCCTTTGTGACAGGACCCCGTGCAGAACAGGGGTTCCCACTTCATTCTATCCTTGGCGGGGAAAAAATAACAATCACAATTCCCTTGAGGATTTGAAACCATCCTGTCAGTACTGACCTAGACTTTTTGAAACAGAGCGCTCAGCACATGAGAAGAAGGAACGTTACCTCAGTATTTATTATAAAGATTTTTCTACATATACAGTTGTGCTCATAAGTTTACATACCCTAGCAGAATTTGTGATTTTCTGGCCATTTGTCAGAGAATATGAATGATAACTCACAAACTTTTCTTTCACTCATGGTTAGTGGTTGGGTGAAGCCATTTATTGTCAAACAACTGTGTTTACTCTTTTTAAATCATAATGACAACAGAAACTACTGAAATGACCCTGATCAAAAGTTTACATACCCTGGAGATTTTGGCCTGATAACATGCACACAAGTTGACACAAACGGGTTTGCATGGCTACTAAAGGTAAACATCCTCACCTGTGATATGTTTGCTTGTAATCAGTGTGTGTGTATAAAAGGTCAGTGAGTTTTTGGACTCCTGAAAGACCATTGCATCTTTCATCCAGTGCTGCACTGACTTGTCTGGATTGTGAGTCATGGGGAAAGCAAAAGAATTGTCAAAGGATCTGCGGGAAAAGGTAATTGAACTGTATAAAACAGAAAAGGGATATAAAAAGATATTCAAGCAATTGAGAATGCCAATCAGCAGTGTTCAAACTCTAATTAAGAAGTGGAAAATGAGGGATTCTGTGGAAACTAAATCACGGTCAGGTAGACCAACAAAAATTTCAGCCACAACTGCCAGGAAAATTGTTTGGGATGCAAAGAAAAATCCACAAATAACTTCAGCTGAAATACAGGACTCTCTGAAAAAAAGTGGTGTGGTTGTTTCAAGATGCACAATAAGGAGGCATTTGAAGAAAAATGGGCTGCATGGTCGAGTCGCCAGAAGAAAGCCATTACTAGGCAAATGCCACAAAGCATCCCGCTTACAATACTCCAAACAGCACAGAGACAAGCCTCAAAACTTCTGAACTTTTTGGCCACAACCATAAACGTTACATTTGGAGAGGAGTCAACAAGGTCTATGATGAAAGGTACACCATTCCTGCTGTGAAACACGGAGGTGGATCGCTGATGTTTTGGGGATGTGTGAGTTACAAAGGCATTGGAAACTTGGTCAAAATTGATGGCAAGATGAATGCAGAATGTTATCAGAAAATACTGGAGGAAAATTTGCACTCATCAGCCCGTAAGCTGCGCATGGGACGTACTTGGACGTTCCAACATGACAATGATCCAAAACACAAGGCCAAGTCGACGTGTCATTGGCTACAGCAGAATAAAGTGAAGGTTCTGGAGTGGCTATCTCAGTCTCCTGACCTCAATATCATTGAAACACTCAGTGGAGATCTCAAACGTGCAGTTCATGCAAGACAGCCCAAGAATTTACAGGAACTGGAGGCTTTTTGCCAAGAAGAATGGGCAGCTTTACCATCTGAGGAAATAAAGAGCCTCATCCACAACTACCACAAAAGACTTCAAGCTGTCATTGATGTTAAAGGGGGCTATACATGGTATAAAGAACTGGGGTATGTAAACTTTTGATCAGGGTCATTTGGGTAGTTTCTGTTGTCATTATGATTTAAAAAGAGTAAACACAGTTGTTTGACAATAAATGGCTTCACCCAACCACTAACCATGAGTGAAAGAAAAGTTTGTGAGTTATCATTCATATTCTCTGACAAATGGCCAGAAAATCACAAATTCTGCTAGGGTATGTAAACTTATGAGCACAACTGTATATATATATATATATATATATACATATCTATACACACACACACACACACACACACATATATATATCCTCATATATGGAAACTTTTGTAAGGAGCACAGGGTCCCTAGTGACGTTAATACGTTCCTAATGTGTATAAATCATGTACTGATTGCTATATAATTGGATCTAATCAGGAAACATTACGGTCGACCTAGGAAATAGTATCCGTGTCGATCCAGTTTGTTTGTTTTTTTTTGCGACCTCGAGGGGTCTGAGATAGATATAGCTATGACTATGACAACAATAGATAATTCTACGTCTGTGGCTGGGTCACAGATTTATGCAAACTTACTACATATATTCATCTATAGTTTCTGATATGCATCATATTATCATTCAAATTCTTTACCCAGTCAGATATTGGAGGTGCCGACAGGGCCACCCACACACATCCGAGTCCCCCATATAGTTTTCTTTCGTGGAAAAACTTTCATGTACCAATATGTTGACACACATGTACCCAGTTCGGAGTCGGCGGTGCCTACAGGGTCACTCCCCCAGTCGTTTGTGGGAAGCACCCCGTCCTAGACATGCCGACACACGTGTACTAAACACCTACCGACATATAGGGGACAGACTCACGTAATTTCTGTCAGAGAAAACACAGCTTATCACCCAGCGCTTAAATACGGTTCTGAACACTTATACAATGCCCAAACCTGCAGCCCATATATATTAACATATATTTTACCACATTTACTGTGCCCCCCCTCGTTTTACACCCTGATACTGCCAGCAGTGTGAGGAAGGGCCAGCATTTGTGATAGAGAAAATGGCGCTGGCTGAGTGAACTGTGAGGGCTAAGCCCCGCCCCCGCAATGGCGCGCTTCAGACTCGCAATTTTTGTCAAAATCTTTATACTGGTGGGGGTTAGGACAGTGCTCTGGCACTATGTCCCCTGTTGCCAGTCGAAATTGAGCTTATTTATGCTGCCCAGGGCGCCCCCCCTGCGCCTTGCACCCTATAGTGCCTCTGTGTGGGAGCATGGCGCGCAGCGCGGCCGCTGTGCGGTACCTCATATGCTGTCTATGAAGTCTTCTGATCTTCTTCTACTCACCTGTCTTCTGACTCTGCAAGGGGGGTGACGGCGGGCTCTGGGAGTGAAACCCTAGGCGTACCTAGTGTTCCAGACCCTCAGGAGCTAATGGTGTCCTGTAGCCAAGAAGCAGAGCCTTTAAACTCCCTAGAAGTAGGTCTGACTTCTCTCCCCTAAGTCCCACGATGCAGGGAGACCGTTGCCAGCAGCCTCTCTGAAAATAAAAAACCTAACATAAAGTATTTTCCGAGAAACTCAGTAGAGCTCCTCAGATGTGCATCCAGTCTGCCTGGGCACAGATCTAAACTGGAGTCTAAGGGAGGGGCATAGAGGGAGGAGCCAGGTCACACCCTTTGAAAGTCTTAAAGTGCCCATGTCTCCTGCGGATCCCGTCTATACCCCATGGTCCTTATGGAATCCCCAGCATCCTCTAGGACGTATGAGAAATTAAGTATAGTTAATGCACCTCATTTGAAAGTGTCTCTTATATATATGCACCATTTATTTAGCAATGATTTAGAGACTGTGTGGCTGATTATGAGTTGAATGCAGTTGCATCTGTGTCTTTATGCTAATGCTGCTGCAAAGCGTTTCATTGGTGTACAGATGCGTCCAAATGCACAAGCACTGAGATGCCCACTGTCAGCATTTTTAGACGCACCAGGTACCGTTTTCCATCAGAGTATATGACCTCTTAGGTCAGCTATGTAGCGTCTTTGCATTACATATACAATACTGTGCAAAAGATTTAGTCAGGTGTGGAAAACATGCTGCAAACTAAGAATGCTTTAAAAAACATAAGTGTTAATACTGATGTTTCCATGCTCATTGTGGCTGTGATGTGGCAGCATGGGCACTCCCAGCATGCCTAGTTGCACCCAGCATGCATATTGCGGCAAATGAGACAAACCCACAATGAGAGTGGCTACATCTGTAGTTTATTTTATCATTTAACAAAATGCAAAGTGAATGAACAAAAGAGAAATCTAAATCAAATCAATATTTGATGTGATCACTTTGCCTTCAAAGCAGCATCAATTCTTCTAGGTACACTTGCATAAAGTCAGGGATTTTGTAGGATTATAGTCAGGTGTATGATTATTGATTAGCCTATCATAGCAAAAAGGTGATAATGATCATTTTCACATGTAGGTTGAAACACAGTCATTAACTGAAACAGAAACAGCTGTGTAGGAGGCTAAAAACTGAGTGAAGAACAGCCAAACTCTGCTACAAAGGTGAGGTTGTGGAAGACAGTTTCATGTCACAGGTCAATTATTAATTATTTATTAACAGTTTCTTATATAGCAAAGCATATTCCATTGCGCTTTACAATTAGAACAACAGTAATAGAACAACAATGGGTAAAAACAGACAGACATAGAGGTAGGAAGGCCCTGCTCACAAGCTTACAATCTATAGGGAAATAGCCATTGATACAGAAGGATAGATGCTACCTATTGCATAATGGTCCACCAGATTGCTAGGTTCTTAATGGGTTGAAAGATATGATCACCCAGCAATGTTGGCCAAGTGTCAGGAGGGTGTGAGAGTAAAGAAAGACAAGATATGTGAGGTTATGTGTACCGTACAGAGGGCATGTAATTAGATAGGGAAACACTGAAGGTTATGTGGGTTGGTCTGGCATTTGATAGGCTTGTCTGAAGAGGTGAGTTTTCAGGGAACATTTAAAGTTTTGCACACTAGAGGTGAGTCTTACTGTACATGGGAGGGCATTCCACAGAGTGGATGAAGCCCAGATAAAGGGGCTAATTCAACAAGGATTCAAAACTGCAAAAATATGTAAAATCTGAGACAAAAAATACAACTTCTGAGACGTAGCAAAAACTATGTATGCACAACGAAAACTAGGCGTGTAGGGGGTGTACTAAAGGGCTGGACTCGCAAAAACTACGAGCAGGAGCGTGTTGTGGGCGTATGCTGATTTTCGATAGGCAGGGCATACGCATTTTTTGCAACTGATCGCACATTTATGGTGTGCAGTTTCTGAGTGACTACAGGTCTACCTTAAAATCCGCACAAGCTGACCTCAGTTGTAGAATGTTCGATGTATACTGCAATCATTGCTTCATTACACCCAGCTGAAGCAGCGCACACTGCTGACCACAATTCAGGTTATTCAGTAGCATTGAAACGTAACAACATGTAAGGGGCCCTATACACTGGCCGACCCGCCGCCGAGCTGCCCGACGGCGGATACGGCCGACGAGCGACCCGGCGGCGGGGGGGCAGTGACGGGGGGAGTGAAGTTTCTTCACTCCCCCCGTCACGCGGCTCCATAGAACTGCAGGCAAATATGGACGAGATCGTCCATATTGGCCTGCATGCACAGCCGACGGGGGACCAGCGATGAACGAGCGCGGGACCACGCATCGTTCATCGCTGGAGCCTCCACACTGAAAGATATGAACGAGTACTCGTTCATTTATGAACGAGATCGTTCATATCTTTCAAAAAATTGGCCAGTGTGTAGGGCCTATAAGGGAGCTTTAAACTATTTAACACATGTATTACTCTAAAATATATGTTAGTAACCTAATAATTCATTAAGTAAATAACAATGCAGGTTTGTCAAGAACACACTTGTTTTCCTACAAACATGTACAATAACATTTACAAGCAAGTTTTTTTTTGTTTGGTTAATGGCTCTTTGTTTAAAAGCTGAGTTTTTTTTATGATTTAAAGCAACAAACAATTATTATCTTCAAAAATCATACCCACATACATGTGTAAGTTTTTTTTTGTTTTATTTCCCCTTGACAAGAAACATATGTTTAATCACCACAATAATTGTGATTTTGAGGACATTTTAATTATGCGCCACTTTTTTTTATATATATATTTTCATATTAAACAATAACATAAGGAATGTTAATAATAACAAAGAAACATTAATATGTCATGTATATAAACTTTCAACATAAAACAAAAAAAAATATTTTCTTCCCCCTTTTTCCGCCTGCGTTTGTGGATTCACCAACGGAAGTAGCTGGTCTTGTTGTTCGACGCATCCTGTCAGTAGGCATGGTTGGCTCAATGTTATGTGTGGCTGATGTTAAATTGTGACATCAGAAACCTTTACACAAAAACTGTAACTAACTGTACATTTTTTTGCAAAAAAAAAATGCGGAATTTTAAATCTCATCGCAGAATTTGACAAGTCCACCTTTTTTTGTAACATTGAATTATTGTCACAGATTTTCCGTTTGGGCGTGCTTTCGCAATTTCTCTATCGTCCTAGTGGATGCTGGGGTTCCTGAAAGGACCATGGGGAATAGCGGCTCCGCAGGAGACAGGGCACAAAAAGTAAAGCTTTTCCGATCAGGTGGTGTGCACTGGCTCCTCCCCCTATGACCCTCCTCCAGACTCCAGTTAGATTTTTGTGCCCGGCCGAGAAGGGTGCAATCTAGGTGGCTCTCCTAAAGAGCTGCTTAGAGAAAGTTTAGCTAGGTTTTTTATGTTACAGTGATTCCTGCTGGCAACAGGATCACTGCAGCGAGGGACTGAGGGGAGAAGGAGTCAACTCACCTGCGTGCAGGATGGATTGGCTTCTTGGCTACTGGACATCAAGCTCCAGAGGGACGATCACAGGTACAGCCTGGATGGTCACCGGAGCCGCGCCGCCGGCCCCCTTGCAGATGCTGAAGACAGAAGAGGTCCAGAATCGGCGGCTGAAGACTCCTGCAGTCTTCTAAAGGTAGCGCACAGCACTGCAGCTGTGCGCCATTTTCCTCTCAGCACACTTCACACGGCAGTCACTGAGGGTGCAGGGCGCTGGGAGGGGGGCGCCCTGGGAGGCAAAATGAGTACCTATAAAGGCTAAAAATACCTCACATATAGCCCTAGAGGCTATATGGAGATATTTAACCCCTGCCTGATTTCTCAAAATAGCGGGAGACGAGCCCGCCGGAAAAGGGGCGGGGCCTATCTCCTCAGCACACGGCGCCATTTCCTCTCACAGCTCCGCTGGTCAGGACGGCTCCCAGGTCTCTCCCCTGCACTGCACTACAGAAACAGGGTAAAACAGAGAGGGGGGGCAAATTTATGGCGATATTTTTATATAACAAAGCAGCTATAGGGGAGCACTTATTATAAGGCTATCCCTGATATATATATAGCGCTTTTGGTGTGTGCTGGCAAACTCTCCCTCTGTCTCCCCAAAGGGCTAGTGGGTCCTGTCTTCATTAGGAGCATTCCCTGTGTGTCTGCTGTGTGTCGGTACGTGTGTGTCGACATGTATGAGGACGATATTGGTGTGGAGGCGGAGCAATTGCCAAATATGGGGATGTCACCTCCTAGGGGGTCGACACCAGAATGGATGCCTTTATTTATGGAACTACGGGATAGTGTCAACACGCTAAAGCAGTCGTTTGACGACATGAGACGGCCGGACAATCAATTAGTGCCTGTCCAGGCGACTCAAACACCGTCAGGGGCTGTGAAACGCCCTTTGCCTCAGTCGGTCGACACAGACCCAGACACAGGCGATGACTCCAGTGGTGACGGTGACGAATCAACCGTATTTTCCAGTAGGGCCACACGTTATATGATTTTGGCAATGAAGGAGGCGTTACATTTAGCTGATACTACAGGTACCACTAAACAGGGTATTATGTGGGGTATGAAAAAACTACCTATAGTTTTTCCTGAATCAGAAGAACTAAATGACGTGTGTAATGAAGCGTGGGTTGCCCCTGATAAAAAGCTGATAATTTCAAAGAAATTATTGGCATTATACCCTTTCCCGCCAGAGGTTAGGGAGCGCTGGGAAACACCTCCTAGGGTGGACAAGGCGCTAACACGCTTATCTAAACAAGTGGCGTTACCCTCTCCTGAGACGGCCGCACTTAAAGATCCATCAGATAGGAGGATGGAAAATATCCAAAAAAGTATATACACACATGCAGGTGTTATACTACGACCAGCTGTAGCAACTGCCTGGATGGGCAGTGCGGGGGTAGTTTGGTCAGAATCCCTGATTGAAAATATTGATACCCTGGACAGGGACAATATTCTACTGTCGTTAGAACAAATAAAGGATGCATTTCTTTATATGCGTGATGCACAGAGGGATATATGCACACTGGCATCACGGGTAAGTGCTATGTCCATTTCGGCCAGAAGAGCTTTATGGACGCGACAGTGGACAGGCGATGCGGATTCAAAACGGCATATGGAAGTTTTGCCGTATAAGGGGGAGGAGTTATTTGGAGTCGGTCTATCAGATTTGGTGGCCACGGCTACAGCCGGGAAATCCACCTTTCTACCTCAAGTCACTCCCCAACAGAAAAAGGCACCGACTTTTCAACCGCAGCCCTTTCGTTCCTTTAAAAATAAGAGAGCAAAGGGCTATTCATATTTGCCACGAGGCAAAGGTCGAGGGAAGAGACAGCAACACGCAGCTCCTTCCCAGGATCAGAAGCCCTCCCCGGCTTCTACAAAAGCCTCAGCATGACGCTGGGGCTTCTCAAGCGGACTCGGGGACGGTGGGCGGTCGTCTCAAAAATTACAGCGCGCAGTGGGCTCACTCGCAAGTAGATCCCTGGATCCTGCAGATAATATCTCAGGGATACAGGTTGGAATTAGAGACAGATCCACCTCGCCGTTTCCTGAGGTCTGCTTTACCAACGTCCCCCTCCGAAAGGGAGACGGTGTTGGAAGCCATTCACAAGCTGTACTCTCAGCAGGTGATAGTCAAGGTACCTCTTCTGCAACAAGGGAAGGGGTATTATTCCACTCTTTTTGTGGTACCGAAGCCGGATGGCTCGGTAAGGCCTATTCTAAATCTGAAGTCCTTGAACCTGTACATAAAGAAGTTCAAGTTCAAAATGGAGTCACTCAGAGCAGTGATAGCGAACCTGGAAGAGGGGAACTTTATGGTATCCTTGGACATCAAGGATGCGTATCTCCACGTTCCAATTTACCCCTCACACCAGGGGTACCTCAGGTTCGTTGTACAAAACTGTCACTATCAGTTTCAGACGCTGCCGTTCGGATTGTCCACGGCACCTCGGATCTTTACAAAGGTAATGGCCGAGATGATGATTCTTCTTCGAAGAAAAGGCGTATTAATTATCCCATACTTGGACGATCTCCTAATAAGGGCGAGGTCCAGAGAACAGCTAGAGATGGGATTAGCACTGTCTCAAGAAGTGCTAAAACAGCACGGGTGGATTCTGAATATTCCAAAATCCCAGTTAATGCCGACAACTCGTCTGCTGTTCCTAGGGATGATTCTGGACACGGTTCAGAAAAAGGTTTTTCTCCCGGAGGAAAAAGCCAAGGAGTTATCCGAGCTTGTCAGGAACCTCCTAAAACCAGGAAAGGTGTCTGTACATCAATGCACAAGAGTCCTGGGAAAAATGGTGGCTTCTTACGAAGCGATTCCATTCGGCAGATTCCACGCAAGAATTTTCCAAAGGGATCTGTTGGACAAATGGTCAGGGTCGCATCTTCAGATGCACCTACGGATAACCCTGTCTCCAAGGACAAGGGTGTCTCTTCTGTGGTGGTTGCAGAGTGCTCATCTATTGGAGGGCCGCAGATTCGGCATACAGGATTGGATCCTGGTGACCACGGACGCCAGCCTGAGAGGCTGGGGAGCAGTCACACAAGGAAGAAACTTCCAGGGAGTATGGACGAGCCTGGAAACGTCTCTTCACATAAACATTCTGGAACTAAGAGCAATATACAATGCTCTAAACCAGGCAGAACCTCTGCTTCAGGGAAAACCGGTATTGATCCAGTCGGACAACATCACGGCAGTCGCCCATGTGAACAGACAGGGCGGCACAAGAAGCAGGAGGGCAATGGCAGAAGCTGCAAGGATTCTTCGCTGGGCAGAGAATCATGTGATAGCACTGTCAGCAGTGTTCATCCCGGGAGTGGACAACTGGGAAGCAGACTTCCTCAGCAGACACGATCTTCACCCGGGAGAGTGGGGACTTCATCCAGAAGTCTTCCACATGCTGGTAACCCGTTGGGAAAGACCAATGGTGGACATGATGGCGTCTCGCCTCAACAAAAAACTGGACAGGTATTGCGCCAGGTCAAGAGATCCGCAGGCAATAGCTGTGGACGCGCTGGTAACGCCTTGGGTGTACCAGTCGGTGTATGTGTTTCCTCCTCTGCCTCTCATACCAAAAGTATTGAGAATTATACGGCAAAGAGGCGTAAGAACGATACTAGTGGTTCCGGATTGGCCAAGGAGGACTTGGTACCCGGAACTTCAAGAGATGATCACGGAAGATCCGTGGCCTCTACCTCTAAGGAGGGACTTGCTTCAGCAGGGTCCCTGTCTGTTTCAAGACTTACCGCGGCTGCGTTTGACGGCATGGCGGTTGAACGCCGGATCCTAAAGGAAAGAGGCATGCCGGAAGAAGTCATTCCTACTTTGATTAAAGCAAGGAAGGAAGTAACCGTGCAACATTATCACCGAATTTGGCGAAAATATGTTGCGTGGTGCGAAGATCGGAGTGCTCCGACGGAGGAATTTCAACTGGGTCGATTCCTACATTTCCTGCAATCAGGATTGTCAATGGGTCTCAAATTGGGATCTATTAAGGTTCAAATTTCGGCCCTGTCGATTTTCTTTCAAAAAGAATTGGCTTCAGTCCCTGAAGTCCAGACCTTTGTTAAGGGAGTGCTGCATATACAGCCTCCTGTGGTGCCTCCAGTGGCACCGTGGGATCTAAATGTGGTTTTGGACTTCCTAAAATCTCATTGGTTTGAACCACTAAAAAAGGTGGATTTGAAATATCTCACATGGAAAGTGACCATGCTTCTAGCCCTGGCTTCTGCCAGGAGAGTGTCAGAATTGGCAGCTTTATCTTACAAAAGCCCATATCTGATTTTCCATTCGGACAGGGCAGAACTGCGAACTCGTCCGCATTTTCTCCCTAAGGTGGTGTCAGCATTTCATCTGAACCAGCCTATTGTAGTGCCTGCGGCTACAAGTGACTTGGAGGACTCCAAGTTACTGGACGTTGTCAGAGCATTAAAAATATATATTGCAAGGACAGCTGGAGTCAGAAAATCTGACTCGTTGTTTATATTGTATGCACCCAACAAGATGGGTGCTCCTGCGTCTAAGCAGACGATTGCTCGTTGGATCTGTAGCACAATCCAACTTGCACATTCTGTGGCAGGCTTGCCACAGCCTAAATCTGTAAAGGCCCACTCCACAAGGAAGGTGGGCTCATCTTGGGCGGCTGCCCGAGGGGTCTCGGCATTACAACTTTGCCGAGCAGCTACGTGGTCAGGGGAGAACACGTTTGTAAAATTTTACAAATTTGATACTCTGGCTAAGGAGGACCTGGAGTTCTCTCATTCGGTGCTGCAGAGTCATCCGCACTCTCCCGCCCGTTTGGGAGCTTTGGTATAATCCCCATGGTCCTTTCAGGAACCCCAGCATCCACTAGGACGATAGAGAAAATAAGATTTTACTTACCGATAAATCTATTTCTCGGAGTCCGTAGTGGATGCTGGGCGCCCATCCCAAGTGCGGATTATCTGCATAAGTTGTACATAGTTATTGTTAACTAATTCGGGTTATTGTTAAAGGAAGCCATCTTTCAGAGGCTCCGCTGTTATCATACTGTTAACTGGGTTTAGATCACAAGTTGTACGGTGTGATTGGTGTGGCTGGTATGAGTCTTACCCGGGATTCAAAATCCTCCCTTATTGTGTACGCTCGTCCGGGCACAGTACCTAACTGGAGTCTGGAGGAGGGTCATAGGGGGAGGAGCCAGTGCACACCACCTGATCGGAAAAGCTTTACTTTTTGTGCCCTGTCTCCTGCGGAGCCGCTATTCCCCATGGTCCTTTCAGGAACCCCAGCATCCACTACGGACTCCGAGAAATAGATTTATCGGTAAGTAAAATCTTATTTTTGCGATTGGTCACAGTTTTTGCTAATTTGTACTTTTTATGATCCTTTCTGAATTAGCCCCAAAGTCCTGTAATTTTGAGTGGGAACAAGTAATACCTGTGGATGAGAGACGCAGATCTTGTGTAGAGCAGAGAGGTCGGGTAGGTAGATATTTTGAGATGAGTGAAGAGATGTATATTGGTGCAGTTTGGTCAATAGCCTTGTATGTAAGTAAAAGTATTTTATATTTAATACGGCAGAATACCAGTAACCAGTGGAGGGACTGACAGAGCGGATCTGCAGACGATGAACGTCTGGCGAGGTAGATTAGCCTCGCAGCTGCATTCAAATTGGATTGTAGTGGTGAGAGCGCAGTGGCGTAACTAGAAATTTTTCTCCCCCAAGCCAAAAAATTCTTCGGCGCCCCCCCCCCCTTCATGTTCCATAATTGGGAGCAAGAAAGGGATAAATATGCGCGCGCCTTAGGCGCGCGCGCCAAAAAAGGGGCGTGGTTTTGTTGGAGTGGGCGTGGTTTCACATAAAGGGGCGTGGCTTTGCAGGAAAAGACTACCTTATACCCCAGTTTTGCAACCTGCACGCCCATACGTTGGCCACCACAGGAAAGAAAAATAATCCTGATTCATGCCCCTTACATTATTTGGCATTTTTCCTCCTTATAGTAATGCCCAGTATACATTACGCCACATACTGCAATGGCCCTTAGACATTATGCCGCACATAATAATGCACGACACAATATGCACACACCGTAATGCCCCTGACACATTATGCCACACACCGTAATGTCTGTGACACATTATGCCACACACCGTAATGCCTGTGACACATTATGACAGGAATCGCAATGCCCGTTATACATTATGCTACACACTGCAATGCCCCTGATACATTATAGCACATACAATGTCTGTGACACATTATGACACACACCGCAGTGTCCGTGATACATTATGCCACACACTGCAATGCCTGATACATTATAGCACATACAATGCCTGTGACACATTATGCCACACACTGCAATGACCTTGAGACATTATACCACAATGCCCGTGATATAGTATACCATACACCGTAATGCCTGTGACACATACCGCAATGCCCTGCCCGTTATACCCTATGCCACACATCGCAATGCCCGTTATGTATTATGCCACACTGCAATGACCCTGAGACATTATACCACATACCACAATGGCCGTGATATAGTAAACCACACACCGTAATGCCTGACACATTATGACACACACCGCAATGTCCGTGATACATTATGCCACACACTGCAATGACCCTGAGACATTATACCACATATCACAATGCCCGCGATATAGTATACCATACACCGTAATGCCTGTGACACATTATGACACACACCGCAATGTCCGTGATACATTATGCCACACACCGTAATGCCCATTACACATTAAGTCCTACAGTAAGGCTTCTAATTACTTTTCAATTACCTGCTCGTTGTCAGGGGTTTCATGCACTGGGTGTCATGCTCGTTGCCAGGGGTTTCATGCTCTTGGTTCCATGCACGGTGCCAGGGGTTTTCATGCTCAGGGTGTCATGCTCGTTGCCAGGGGTTTCATGCACTGGGTGTCATGCTCGTTGCCAGGTGTTTCATGCACTGGGTGTCATGCTCGTTGCCAGGTGTTTCATGCACTGGGTGTCATGCTCGTTGCTAGGAGGTAATCCTTGTTGCTAGGGCTGTGCTCCCAGTGCCACATATGTCCCCAGTGCCAGATATTCCCCCACGGTGCCAGGTACTTACATGCCCCAGTGCCAAATATAGTCGTCGTCCCCATGTGCCAAGTACACATATACCCCCCCAGTGCCACATATGCCCTCAGTGCCAGATATTCCCCCCCAGTGCCATATATTCCCCCCCAGTGCCATATATTCCCCCCCAGTGCCAAATATGTCCCCAGTGCCATATATGCCCCCAGTGCCAGATATTCCCCCCCAGTGCCAGATATTCCCCCCGTGCCATATATGCACCCAGTGCGATATTCCCCCCCAGTGCCAGATATTCCCCCCGTGCCATATATGCCCCCAGTGCCAGATATCCCCCCCAGTGCCATATATGCCCCCAGTGCCAGATATTCCCCCCCAGTGCCATATATGCCCCCCAGTGCCAGATACCACCCCCCCAGTGCCATATATGCCCCAGTGCCAGATACCCCCCCCAGTGCCAGATATGCCCCAGTGCCAGATATTCCCCCCAGTGCCAGATATTCCCCCCAGTGCCAGATATGCCCCAGTGCCAGATATCCCCCCCCCAGTGCCAGATATTCCCCCCAGTGCCATATATGCCCCAGTGCCAGATATCCCCCCCCCAGTGCCATATATGCCCCCAGTGCCAGATATTCCCCCCAGGGCCATATATGCCCCCCGTGCCATATATGCCCCCAGTGCCAGATATCCCCCCCCCCAGTGCCATATATGCCCCCAGTGCCAGATATTCCCCCCCAGTGCCATATATGCCCCAGTGCCAGATATCCCCCCCCCCCAGTGCCAGATATTCCCCCCAGTGCCAGAAATTCCTCCCTCCCCCCCCCCGTGCCATATATGCCCCCAGTGCCAGATATTTACCCCCCCCCCGCCCCGCCGTCGCTTTTTGGAGGGGCACGGAGGGCACAGCTCGTCTCTCCTGTGTCCCTCCTGCTGCATCATCTCCGGCGGCCGCGGGTCTAATAGGGGGAAGTGCCGGTTTGTGAGCCAATTAGAGCTCACGGACGGCACTTCCCCCTATTAGACCCGCGGCCGCCGGAGATGATGCAGCAGGAGGGACACAGGGAGGCGCGCTGTGTGCCCTCCGTGTCCCTCCAAAAAGCGGCGGAGGGAAGGAGACTGCAGACTGACATGCGGACGCTCGTCCGCATGTCAGTCTGCTGTAAATCAGTGGCGCCCCCGCAGCCCCTCGCCCCCAAGCCACCGCGAGGACTGCGGGGGCAGTAGTTACGCCACTGTGAGAGCGTATGTTTGGGAAGACCAGTCAGGAGACTATTACAATAAACAATGCGGGATATAATGAGAGCATGGGTTAGACTTTTTGCTGTGTCTTGTGTAAGATATGGTTGTATGTTGGATATGTTTCTTAGATGTATTTAACATGATTTTGAGACAGATTGAATGTGGGGAACAAAAAACAGTTCAGAGTCAAGAATGACACCTAGGCAGCGAGCTTGTAGGGTAGGGATGATTGCTGAGTTATCAACAGTGATAGAGATATCAGGTTGGCAACTAGTATTGGCCGGTGGAAATATAATTAATTCTGTTTTGGAAATATTAAGTTTGAGGTGGCAAGATGTCATCCAAGATGAAATGGCAGAGAGGCATTCAGTGACACGGCCCAATACAGATGGTGACAAATCTGGGGAGGATAGGTAAGTTTCAGTATCATCCGCATACAGATGATACTGAAATCCAAAAGAGCTGATTAGTTTGCAAAGAGATGTGGTATAGATTGAGAAAATCAGAGGACCTAAGACTGAGCCCTGCGGTACTCCAACTGAGAGAGGTAACGAAAAGGAGGTGGATTCAGAGAAAAAAACTCTGAAGCAAGTAGATAAGTAGGATGAGAACCAAGAAAGGGATTGTAGTGTTTGTATGCGAAGAGAGTGGTCAACAGTGTCAAAAGCAGCAGAGAAATCAAGGAGAATAAGTAGTCAGTAATGGCCTTTAGATTTAGCAGTGACCAGATCATTCACTACATTAGTCAGTGCTGTCTCTGTGGAGAGTTGGGCACAAAATCCTGACTGAAGTGGGTCCAGTAGGCCGTGTGAGTTAAGAAAGTGTATGAAGCGAGTGTAGGCAAGTTTCTCAAGTAGCTTGGAGGGGCATGGGAGCTAAGAAATAGGACGTTAATTTGAGAGAGTCGAAAGTTAGGGTCAGAACTTTGTTTTTTTCAGAATGGGAGTAATCACTGCATACTTGTACAGAGAAGGAAAGATAGTGATACCAGTAGACAGAGAGAGATTACAAATTTTAGTTAAGGCTGGGATGAGCACAGGAGGCCGAGCTTTACTAATTCATGAGGGTGTAGAATCAAGAGGAGAGGTAGTAGAGTAGGCAGATGAGAAGAGTGCAGATACTTCATCTTCATTTGCGAGATTAAATGAAGAGAAGGTATTAGAGGGTTCAGGAAGGGAATTGAGCAAGCCACTGGCTGTAGAAGAGCATACCATTACATTTCGGATCTTATCAATCTTGTCCTTGAAATAGGAAGCAAGATGTTGCGCACTGATAGTGGCTGGTGGGATTCGTGAGGGAGGGACAAGAAGTGATTTAAATGTATTAAAAAGTCATTTGAGGTTAGAGGCTTGAGCAGAGATAAGAGATTGGAAATATGTTTGTTTGGCAGTGTCCAGAGTATTATGAGGTAAATTGTCTTATATGTGAGAAAGTCACTTGAACTACGAGATTTACGCCACTGACGTTCTAGTTTACATGAGAGTTTATGAAGGTGTCTTGTGAATTTAGAGTGCCACGGTTGACATTTAAGTGTACGTGGAGTGCGATGGGTAGCTGGAGCCACTTCCTCTAGTGTCGTTTCTAGAGTTTGATTAAGGTGTGATACTGCAGTCTCAGGAGAGGTGAATGTAGAAATTGGTGAGAGCAGTGGTTGCAGAGAGGTAGATAGTTGTTGAAAGTTAATAGTGTTAATATTTCTGCAGGTTAGAGGAGGCTTGGTAGACTTCAGGGACAATGAGTTTGAAGTACTGGAGGAGACCATGCAGGTGATAAAGCTGTGATCTGAGAGAGGGAAAGGAGTGTCAGTGAGTTCAGAAACAGAGCATAGTCTGGTGAATACAAGATCAAGGTAGTGGCCCTCCTGATGAGTAGGGGAGTCAGTCCATTTGGAGAGGTCAAGGGGTATATTCAATTGAATTCGAAAGCTGCCATCTGTCGAAAATACTTTTTTAGGTCGGAAGGGGTTCCGACCTATTCAATCTAACCCCAAATTATTCAACAAGTCGAGGAATTTGACTTGTCGAAAAGCACGTGGATCTGCAGAATAGCTGCCGATCCACGTGCTTGTGTCGAAAACCGGTTTTGGACCCCTTTTCGACCATCTCAATTCAACTTTAAAAAGATACGAATTGTGATGCGGGAGCAGAGATGGGGGAGAGCCGCGGGCAGACGGGGGAGAGCAGCGCTACAGCAGCAGCAGCGGAGCCGGAGGATGTGTCACAGCCGCCGCTCACAGCAGCATCCACCCTGCCGTGAGCAGTGGCTGTGACACATACTCTGGCTATGCTGCTGTAGCCGCTGCTCTCCCCCATCTGCCCGCTGCTCTCCCCCGTCTCCGCTCCCGCATCTTAAATCGACTTTTTTTAAAGTCGAATTGAGATTGCATTGAATAGCCAAGGTCGGATCCATTTCGACAAATGAGTGTCGGAATGTATCCGACTTCAGTTGAATATACCCCCAAGAGAGTAGGTTAGCGAGAGAAGTTTGGAGGCATGGGGAGACTGTGAACTGTCAATAGCTATATGGCAAGACTGAGCTCAGCAACAAGACAACAGTTAGTTATACTGCCTCAGAAAGGTCTCTCCCAAGCTTTCAAAGCAGAGTAGGGTTTCAAGATTTTGCTGTTCAAGCTATTTTGAAGGACTGTAGACGCAGTGGTAGGCCAAGGAAACTTAGTTCATCAGATGAAAGACACATCATGCGTATTTCCCTTCGAAATTGAAAGATGTCCAGCAGTGCCATCAACTCAGAACTGGCAGAAACCAGTGGGACCCAGGTACACCCATCTACTGTTTGGAGAAGTCTGGGCAGAAGTGGTCTTCATGGAAGAAACTGCGCCCAAAAAGCCATACCTTTGTCGTGGAAACAAGGCCAAGCAACTCAACTATGCACGAAAACATAGGAACTGGTGTGCAGAAAAATGGCAGCAGGTACTCTGGGCTGACAAGTCAAAATTTGAAATATTTGGCTGTAACAGAAGGCAGTTTGTTCGCCGAAGGGCAGGAGAGCAGTACAATAATGAGTGTCTGCAGGCAACAGTGAAGCATGGTGGAGGTACCTGCAAGTTGTGGGCTGCATTTTAGCAAATGGAGTTGGGGATTTGGGTGGTCATTCCGAGTTGATCGCTAGCTGCATTCGTTCGCTGTGCAGTGATGTGGCAAAAAAACGGGAATTCTGCGCATGCGTATGTGGCACAATGCGCATGCGCAACGTACTATTACAACGAGCGATGTAATTTCACACAGGGTCTAGCGAAGCTTTTCAGTCGCACTGGTTGCCGCAGAGTGATTGACATGAAGTGGGCATTTCTGGGTGGCAACTGACCGTTTTCAGGGAGTGTTCGAAAAAACGCAGGCGTGCCAGGAAAAACGCAGATGTGGCTGGGCGCACGCAGGGAGTGTCTGTGACGTCAAAGCAGGAACTGAACAGTCTGAAGTGATCGCAAGCGCTGAGTAGGTTTTGAGCTACTCTGAAACTGCACAAAAAAACTTTGTAGCCGCTCTGCAATCCTTTCGTTCGCACTTCTGCTAAGCTAAAATACATTCCCAGTGGGCGGCGGCATAGCGTTTGCACGGCTGCTAAAAACTGCTAGCGAGCGATCAACTCGGAATGACCACCTTGGTCAGGATTAACGGTGTCTTCAATGCTGAGAAATACAGGCAGGTACTTATCCATCATGCAATACCATCAGGGAGGCTCCAAATTTATTCTGCAGCAGGATGACCCCAAACAGCGTAAAGAAGATCAAGGAGTCCTGGAAGTGATGATATGACCCCCACAAAGCCATTTGCACAGCAGGCTGATGATGAGGATCCACCGAATGGGTATTAGTTGAGGGGATGTATGCCACAGCAGGGAGGAACTGAGGCAGTCGAATGTAGTTCCTTCTTATACGATTTGGAGCTCAAAGTCAAGAGAACGAGGGGGGGTTTTACTCAATGGCGAAACTAGAGGACACTGGTGTTGGAAAGCTTGTCAACTGACGAAAGCTCACTAGACTGTCGTGGCTGAGGAGAACTGAAGAAAACTGCTAAAGAATGAATGCTTAATAGTCATGGCTGATGGACACTGATGAACTCTGAAGAATGAATGTTGGATGATCATGACTGAAGAACACTGCTGAAGAATGGATATTGGATAATCGTGACTGAAGAACACGGCTGAAGAATGAATGCTGGATGAACGTGACTGAAGAACACTGCTGAAGAGTGGATGCTGGATGATCGTGACGGAAGAACATTGAAGGGCACTAACGAAGAGTGGCTGCTGGATGATCGTGACTGCAGAACACTGAAGGGTACTGCGGAAGAGTGGATGCTGGATGATCATGACCGAGGAGCACTGCGGATGTCCAGGAAGCCCCTCAAGGGATACAGAGCACCGAGGACGCCGACTGGAGTGAGGACAGTTGTGGACAATGGAACCAAGGGTCTCCGGCAGGGTGCAGCGAGAGACAGCAGGACATCTTGGGGGAGCGAGACAGGAAAACTTTGGAACTCGAGATAAACCACAGGGAATACCTGAGGGAGCTCAGAGCTGGAGCTACTGCACTGGGCAGTTACTTAAAGCACTGACAGCATTAGCAACTGGGCTTGCCCCTTTTGTAGAACTCTGCTGGGATTGGCTGGGCATTCCACAGAGCCACAACCATTAGCAGAAGTGAATTTGGTCTCCAACATGGCCGCCCCCAATGCCGGAGACACACCAGTGCTTGGCTGCTATTTGCCTGGACCTCTGTCTCTCCCTTGCCCAGTAGCCGCACAAGTCACCGCTAGCCGCATCTCTCCACGATCCCGCAGGACCATCAACAGCCGGACGGACAGACCCCGGAGGTAGGCTCCCAGCTCATGACAGCCCTGATCTCAACATCATCGAGTCTGTCTGGGATTACATGACGAGACAGAAGGATTTGAGTAAGTATACATCCACAGAACATCTGTGGTTAGTTCTCCAAGATGTTTGGAACAACCTCCCTGCCGAGTTCCTTCAAAAACTGTGTGCAAGTGTTCCTAGAAGAAATTATGCTGTTTTGAAAGCAAAGGGTGGTCACAACAAATATTGCTTTGATTTAGATCTCTCGTGTTCATTCACTTTGCATTTTGTTAATTGATCAAAATAAACTATTAACACTTCTATTTTTGAAAGTATTCTTACTTTGTATCTTTTTTCCACACCTGCCTAAAACTTTTGCACAGTATTGTACGTCTGTACATTCTAGCAGCTTTCTATGTGCATAAACCAGCTGATAGTAATATTAATATATGCAGTATGTATAATAAATATCTTTTAAATGCACAAAAGTGCATGTACAATTTCCTAGAATTTTACTAAGGGCACTGTGTGGCTTCTGATAAGAGTTATCTACTTAGTGCAGGACATAGAACGGAAGGGAATAATGAAAAAGAGGCCTTACAGGACAGGGAAGAGAAAGTAGTAGAGCCAGAAGCTAAACTAAGACATATTGGAGACGTAGAAACTTGAATATGCATACAAACCCTTTCATAGGTATTATATAGGTATTGCTTAATGAGGTCCTTCCCCAAAATTGTGGAACGGTGAGGCTCCCATACAAGGGACAGTCACTGTTCTCCAGCTACAAACCATGACATTTCAAAATACCCAAGTATTGCTGCCCAGAAAAATAAATATCAGAAAACGAGTTTTATGGTAAGAACTTACCTTTGTTAAAACTCTTTCTGCAAGGTACACTGGGCTCCACAAGGATAGACATAGGGGTGTAGAGTAGGATCTTGATCCGAAGCACCAACAGGCTCAAAAGCTTTGACCGTCTTCCCAAGATGCATAGCGCCGCCTCCTATATCACCCCGCCTCCGTGCACAGGAGCTCAGTTTTGTTAACCAGCCCAATGCAGTAGCAAGTAAAAGAGACAACAACTGCCAGTTGCCACAAACACCACACTCTCCCGACAGGAGAAGTGTCAGAGGCTAATGCCATACCAACCCAAAGAAGCTAAGTGCGTCAGGGTGGGCGCCTTGTGGAGCCCAGTGTACCTCGCAGAAAGAGTTTTAACAAAGGTAAGTTCTTACCATAAAACTCGTTTTCTGCTGCGGGGTACACTGGGCTCCACAAGGATTGGACAATGGGGATGTCCTAAAGCAGTTCCTTATGGGAGGGGACGCACTGTAGCGGGCACAAGAACCCGGCGTCCAAAGGAAGCATCCTGGGAAGCGTCAGTATCGAAGGCATAGAACCTTATGAACGTGTTCCCTGAGGACCACGTAGCCGCCTTGCACAATTGATCAAGGGTCGCACCACGTTGGGCCGCCCAAGAAGGTCCAACAGACTGAGTAGAATGGGCCGTAATGTGAGCAGGAGCTGACAGACCAGCCCTCACATAAGCATGTGTAATCACCATTCTAATCCATCTGGCCAGGGTCTGCTTGTGAGCAGGCCAGCCACATTTGTAAAATCCAAACAAAACAAAGAGAGAATCAGTTTTTCGAATAGAAGCAGTTCTCTTCACATAGATACGGAAAGCCCGTACCACATCCAAAGACCGCTCTTTGGGAGACAAATCAGGAGAGACAAAGGCCAGAACCACAATCTCCTGATTAAGGTGGAACGAAGAAACCACCTTAGGTAAATATCCGGGACGAGTCCTAAGAACCGCCCAGTCACGGTGAAAAATCAGATATGGGGAACTACAAGACAAGGCACCCAGATTCGACACTCTTCTAGCAGAGGCAATAGCCAGCAAGAACACCACCTTAAGGGAAAGCCACTTAAGGTCAGCTGAACCAAGGGGTTCAAATGGAGGCTCCTGCAACGCCTCCAAAACCACCGACAAGTCCCAAGGAGCCACAGGCGGGACATAGGGAGGTTGGATACGCAACACACCCTGAGTGAAAGTATGAACATCAGGTAAAGTCGCAATTTTTCTCTGAAACCACACCGACAAGGCAGAAATATGAACCTTGAGGGAGGCCAGACGCAGGCCTAAATCTAGGCCTTGCTGCAGAAAAGCCAAAAGTTTGGCTGTACTAAACTTGGAAGCGTCATAATTGTTAGATGCGCACCAAAGTAGGAATGCCAGACCCTATGATAAATCCGAGCAGAAGCCGGTTTCCGTGCCCGCAACATAGTTTTAATGACCTCTTCAGAAAAGCCCTCAAAACGGAAGCTTCAAGAGCCACGCCGTCAAAGATAGCCGGGCTAGGTCCTGGTAGATACAGGTGCCCTGAACGAGGAGGTCTGGGCGTTGTGGAAGTAGAAGTGGACAGTCCGACGATAGGCCTTGCAGGTCTGAGAACCAGTGCCGTCTGGGCCACGTCGGATCTATGAGAAGCAGATTTCCTCTTTCTTGCTTGAACTTCCGAATTACCCTGGGCAGGAGTGACACCGGAGGGAACACGTACGGCAGCCGAAACCTCCACGGCACCGCCAGCGCATCCACGAATGCTGCTTGAGGATCCCTTGTCCTTGCTCCGAAGACCGGAACCTTGTGATTGTGTCGAGACGCCATCAGATCTACATCTGGAAGACCCCACTTTTCCACTAGGAGTTGAAACACTTCTGGATGGAGGCCCCACTCGCCGGCTTGTACGTCCTGACGACTGAGAAAGTCCGCTTCCCAATTCAGGACTCCCGGAATGAATATTGCCGATATGGCCGGTAGATGGCGTTCCGCCCAACGTAGAATCCGTGAGACTTCTTTCATTGCCAAACGGCTTCGAGTGCCGCCTTGATGATTTATGTAAGCCACTGTGGTGGCGTTGTCCGACTGTACTTGAACAGGACGGTTCTGAATTAAATGCTGGGCCAGGTTCAATGCATTGAAGACCGCCCGCAATTCCAGAATGTTGATCGAGAGGAGAGATTCCTCCTTAGTCCACCGACCCTGAAGGGAGTGCTGCTCCAGCACCGCACCCCAACCTCTTAGACTGGCATCTGTCGTCAACAGGACACAGTTGGATATCCAGAAGGGACGACCCCTGCACAATTGTTGGTCCCGGAGCCACCAAAGCAGCGACAGACGGACCTCCGGAGTCAATAAGATCATTTGAGATCTGATCCGGTGAGGCAGGCCGTCCCACTTGGCTAGAATCAGCCTCTGGAGGGGGCGAGAGTGGAATTGAGCATACTCCACCATGTCGAATGCTGATACCATGAGGCCCAGCACCTGCATTGCCGAATGCATCGACACTTGCGGACGAGAAAGGAAGCAACGAATCCTGTCCTGAAGCTTCAGGACTTTCTCCTGAGACAAGAACAACCTCTTCCAGTTGATGAGCCACCCGTGGGCTTGTAGAAACCAGACCGTCATATCCAGATGACGCAGGAGAAGATCTGGGGAATTTGCCAGGATTAACATGTCGTCAAGATACGGCAGTATCCTGACCCCTTGACGGCGGAGTACCACCGTCATTACCGCCATAACTTTGGTGAAGACTCACAAAGCCGTTGTTAAACCAAAAGGTAATGCCCGAAACTGGTAATGGGTGTTGCCAATAGCAAACCTCAGGTATTGTTAATGTGACACTGCTATAGGAATATGCAGGTAAGCATCCTGTATGTCCAGGGAGACCATGTAGTCCCCAGGTTCCAAGGCCAGAACTATAGAGCGAAGAGTTTCCATACGGAACTTGGAAATCTTCACAAACCTGTTCAATGCCTTAAGGTTGAGAATGGGCCGGGAGGACCCATTCGGTTTCGGGACTAGAAACAGCGGAGAATAGTACCCCCGGCCCCTCTGAGCAAGAGGCACTTGTACTACGACTCCTGTATCCAGGAGGGTCTGTACCACCGAGTGAAGCGTTTTTGCCTTTGTCTGGTCCAAAGGGAGGTCTGTCTGGCAAAATCGATGAGGGGGTCGGTTTTTTAAGGCTATGGCGTAACCTCGAGTGACGACTTCCCGTACCCGGGCATCTGAAGTGGTCTTCAACCATTCCTGGGTATTCCCTAGAAGCCGGCCCCCCACCCTGGGATCCCCCAGGGGGAGGCCCGCCCCATCATGCGGCAGGCTTATCGGTCTTGGCAGCTGGCTGACGGGCAGCCCAGGCTCTTTTGGGCTTCGGCTTACCAGGTTTGGAAGTGCGGGCCTGCTTATAGTACGCCTGACCTTTTGCTTTACCTGAAGGACGAAAGGGGCGAAAGGACGTACCCTTAGCCTTCGACAGAGAAGGAGTGGAATTAGGCAGACAGGCAGTTTTGGCAGTAGCCAAGTCAGCCACTATCTTATTTAAGTCCTCCCCAAACAGAATATCTCCCTTGAAAGGGAGTACCTCCAGGGTTTTTCTAGAGTCCAGATCCACAGACCAGGATCTCAGCCACAATATCCGGCGAGCCAGGACTGACGTAGTAGAGGCCTTGGCTGCTAGGATACCGGCATCAGAAGCCGCCTCTTTAATATATCGAGAAGCTGTGACAATATAAGACAAGCATTGTCTAGCATGGTCAGAGGAGATTTCAGCTTGTAACTCCAAGGCCCATGCCTCAATAGCCTCTGCAGCCCATGTAGCTGCAATAGTGGGCCTTTGTGCAGCACCCATGAGGGTGTAAATCGCTTTCAGACAACCCTCCACACGTTTATCCGTAGGCTCTTTTAGAGACGTGACGGTAGTGACAGGTGGAGCTGAGGAAACCACCATCATAGCCATGTGTGAGTCCACTGGAGGAGGCGTTTCCCAATTCTTAGACAGCTCTGGTGCGAGGGGATAGCGAGCCAGCATCTTCTTTTGAGGCACAAACTTCGTACCCGGGTTTTCCCAGGGTTCCTGACGTATAACCACTAGGTGATCAGAGTGAGGTAAAACTTGTATAACCACCTTCTGATGCTTGAACCTATCTGGTTTCTTAGGAGAGACGGATGGCTCGGGATCATCCGTAATCTGCAGAATTAACTTAATAGCCTCCAAAAGATCAGGAACATCCACGTGTGAACTACCCTCCCCATCAGCCGTATCTGAGTCAGATCCTGTGGGGTCAGTATATGTGCCGTCTTCATCAGACGAGGTGTCAGTGACGGCAGTGGATTGTGAGGAGACAAGCGCTCGCTTAGAGGACCTCTTGGACTTAGGCGAGCGTTGGTCAGACTTTTTAGTAGTCAAGGACTGGTTCAACTTCTTTAATTGAGCAGATAAATCGTCCGCCCATGGCGGGTTAGCTGCAGGGACCACATACGGTTGTACCGGTATTGGTGGGTCCCATAGGGGGTGTTAGTTTATGAACTAGTGTATGCAGAAGTGTGGAAAAAGCGGCCCACGGTGGGTCAGTATGTGCCTCCGCTGCCACAGTCCCACTGGGAGGCAAGGAGCCCCTAGAACCAGAGCCCACAGCTGCTATATTCTCCTCATATTTGTCTGTGGCTTCAGCAACACCAGCAGTGTGTTCTGCCCCAGAACCGTTACCCTCAGAAGCAGACATGATATAACTTGCAGTATGAGGTAACACAGTACAATTATCAGCAGCACTATACCTCTAAACCCAAACCCCTGCGCAGAGTAGTCAGCACTAGCAGAGATAAAGGAGAGATATGGTGGCTAAATCACAGAGATAAATACGTAATACAGTATATCTTTGTGAAAATCCTATATTAGATAACACCTGACGCACCAAGCCCCCTCAGGTTATGGAATATAGGGATAGCAAGATGAGTGAAAGACACAAAATGGACACCACTCAGCTATCAAATGCACACACAAATAGTCAAAGTCTGTACAATGCAGAGGTTTTTACTACCAATAATACTGCACTGGACTAGCTTACACAGCTATATAACAATAGATATAACAGTACACAGTAAGAACTGGATGTATATCACAGGGTAATTGTACTATAAAACCCTGACTGAATGCACTCTTTCTTAACTATCACTGTCTAAAAAGGCAGGTAGAATACTTAAGTGTCATGTAAAGGCACAGCGCTGACAACCAGGCGGCTTTACATAGGAGGATTTGCCCAAGCAGTCCCAGGAACAGTGAGCTGAGGGATAATGGCGCCGCAGACACTGACAGGGAGTGAGGAAAAGACAGATATGCAGCTCCAGGGCGGGAACACTTGCTAGAAATGGCGCCCTGGGGCTGGGGGAGGGGCTTCAGGTCTAAGCCTTATCCCCTCTGCTGGCAAAGCCACCGGGTACTGTGGGCGATATAAGAATTGGTTTAGAGAGAAAACCTGACCTGCGCCCATGCCCTGGTGATCTAGTGGGATCGCCTGTACTGCCACAGTGTCCTCCGCCAGCGCGCGCGGCCCGCCTCCCACTGACCGCACCGGATCGCGATAAAGACCGGGTCCCGCAAGCGGGACCCACTCACCACCTCCCGAAGCGCGGCCATGCGATCCTGGAGAGCCCCAGCCATGTGTGTCTAACGTTAGGAAAACCGGATCCTCCGCTGTAGGTACCCAGCAACCAGGGCTCGGGAGTGTACAGCGCCGTTGGGGAGAGCTGGAGCTGCAGCATGGAATGTCACAAGACATTTATCACCGCTGCTGCCCTTGACTTTCACTTTTTACCTCATAAAAAGCTTTTCTTAGGGCTGCTTGGAGCAGCCCCTCTGTTAAGTGCCTGCTTACTGCAGCACCAATAAAACTGAGCTCCTGTGCTGGGAGGCGGGGTGATATAGGAGGCGGCGCTGTGCATTCTGGGAACAGTCAAAGCGTTGAGCCTGTTGGTGCCTCGGATCAAGATCCTATTCTACACCCCATTGTCCAATCCTTGTGGAGCCCAGTGTACCCCGCAGCAGAAATTCTAGTTTTTCTCTTTCTACATTATCACCATCACTTCAGATTATTTTCCAATAACTCACTCAATAATCAATTTATTTATGCTGCATTTAGACCGGAGATTAACAAAAATATGCCTCATCCAGCCAAGTTTTAAATATTCCTCATTAATATCTTTTATTTATAAAGTGCTATTACGCAGTCATATTACGCAGCAATGTAGATCATCAATTATTATAAAAAAAGTGATGTACTAAAATATGAAACAGGAGGTAAAGGAGTGTGGGGTAAATGATGTATCAAAGATAGAGATATAACAGTTGTGCTTGTTGGTGGTAGATGCATGTTCATAGATACAGGCATTCTCTTGGCTCAGGTAATTGGTGATTTTAGTTGATGCAAAGATTATTGTACACCTGTTGGTAAAATATATTGTGTGTTTTTGCACTATGCATACTCATGAATTGTCCACACACAAATACATATTTCAATCTCATCTACACTCGGGTCCGAAGAGGCGTAACTGGGTTAGCAGGGCTTTCTCATGCAGGCAAAGTTCAGTGAGAGCGTGTTTACAGAATCGTGATACAAGTTTGCTGTTATATATATATATTAGTGCTGGGCAACGATTAAAATTTTTAATCGCAATTAATCGCAGGATTTCATGTGATTAATAGCGATTAATCGTATTGTTAGCCGACTAAAGTCAATAATGAATTCAAAAGTGGTGTATTGCGCACTTTTAGTACTTCTATATGAACAACAGTGCAATAACATTAAACAACACTGCAAAAACATTTGGTTTGCAGTTTTCCCTTAACACAGTAGCATTTAAAAAACGTTAAAAATTAAAATTAAAAAATAAAATACGTTTTCTGAGAATCTAAATCTGTTTTCTTACCCAGATTTTTCTTCCCACCAGATTGGACAGATATATATTTAGGTGTGTAACCTATTTACTGCTCTGCACCAAGCCAGTTGCTAAGACACACAAGGTTATTTACATTTTCAGATGATAAAGAAACTCTCTTCTTCTGTACAATATGACCAGCAAGAGAAAACAACCTTTCACAGGGTACTGATGTTGCAGGTGTGGCCAAGTACTTCTGTGCAATGGAGGCCAGCCTGCTGTGTGAGCCTGCATGTTTGGACCACCACTCTAATGGACAGGACTCTGTACTGATGGTGGGCTCCGCTCTGAATCGACGCACACTGTTTTCAACTGAATCTTCCTCCTGTTCAGAATCAGACTCTGATGAAGCAGCCAATAGGGCTAACTTTTTATTTGGTGGCTCTGATGTTGTTGCTTTCACAGGTTTCTCTGCAACAAACCTCTGTTCCTTTAGAAAGTTGGTGACTAAGGCCCACACCTCACCCCTCTCAGCTCTGGGTATACACTTGAGGTCCTTGAATCTAGGGTCCAATGCGGTAGAAATCTTCAGATATGCAATGTTGGCATTTTTTTTGCGTGTCTCCAGGTCTGTTCTGAATGTAGACTTAAATTTGACCACGTAGGCTGGGTCATCATCTGAACTCTCCATGACCCGAGAGAGATGGCAAAAAGCAGGCAGAACCACAGAGCATGAAACATACTTTTCTCCTCCCAGAAGTTCAGTCACATACCTGCAACAGCAAAAAAATATCAAACCCATTTCTTTGGGTACGGGAGAATGCTGGTGGTCAGAAGACCGACAGCAGCATCCTGGAATCCAGATACCCAAAAGTCCCCGGTAAGTATACTAACCCTCCCTACCCTTAACCCTCCCTGCATAGTGCCTAACCCTAAAAGTCCGCTGGTGCTGCCTAACCCTAACTCTCCCTCCATGCAGCCAAACCCTAACCCTCCCTGCTCCCTACTTACCCTAACCCTCCCTGCTCCCTACTAACCCTAACCCTCCCTGCTCCCTACTAACCCTAACCCTCCCTGCTCCCTACTAACCCTAACCCTCCCTGCTTCCTACCTACCACCAGTAAGTGCCTAAACCTACCTAACTACATCCCATTCATGCTATATTTTTTACAGACAGGACAGTGGAAAAATGAAATATATGAAGTATGTAAAATATACCTGCAGGGCTCCAGTAGCGTTTCCAACCTCTGCAGTTTGTCCATTTCAGCTGTAGTTGGCGTGGCAACCTTGGTGTTGTGTGTGGTGAGGACATCCCTCAGTGGCTGTTCATTTCTACAGACACTTTTTATCATGTCCAGAGTCGAATTCCATCTGGTTGGAATATCTTGTATAAGCGACTCCTTATTTTGTCTATGTTGAAATTGTTGTTTTTGTAATTCTGCAGCACTTGCTGGACTGTGTTTAAAGTGGCCTACAACTTTTCTGCATTTGGCCAGGACATTGTCAAACGCACTGTTCTGCAGAGATACTGTGACAGAACGCTGGAGACTGTGCGCAGTGCAGGGGACATGTTCAAAAGGCAGGTGTCTTGCAGCAGCAATCATATTTCTTGCACTATCTGTGCTAAGTGTGCCGACTTTATCTGAAATGTTCCACTCCTGTGCAACATGAATAAAATGTTCAGCGCACGTTTCAGCAAAATGTCTCTCTTCTGTTTTCATTACAGTCAGAGCATGTGAATGTAGCTCCCAGTGTTCATCAATATAATGCACTGTAACTCCGAGGTAATTATGGTTACCCAGCGATGTCCAGTAATCTCCAGTGAGAGCAACATGTGGTACACATTGTAACGTCATCGCTTTTGTGATCCTCTCATTTTCATACAAGTCATGTATTCAACTTGTGATGGTGCGTCTTGAGGGAGGCTCTTACGTGCTGTCATTCGTTGCGATCCTAAGAACGTTCCTCAGACCGACATCTTCGACAATACTAATTGGCCTGCAGTTTGTAGCTATCCACTTCGCTATGTTATTTGTTAGCTTTTCTTGCTTTTGTTTATCTATACTTCTCCCATACGCTGTATCCAATGTAGTCTGCCGAAGCTTCCCTCCACTTGAGTTGGTGAGTTGCTGGCATCAACGGTGTGTATTGCATTTAAGTGATACTTCAGACTCGAAGTACTCCGGTGATAAGAAAATTCAGCTTTGCAGTGTTTACAAATAACTTTGGTTTTATCAACCGTGCCATCTGGTAGAGATTTAAAATGAAAATGTCCATGTAAGATTTCGGTTCCTTTCTCCATTTTCTGTGAAAACATTTTTAAATAAATAAAATAAAATTTATAAAAAAAAAAAACTGTATTTTTTGTTTATAGCAGATTAGGCACCCCAGCAATAAAAGGGAGTATAATAGCTCAGCAGGGAGACCTTGATGAACGAAGGAGGCCCAAACTTCCAATCCCATCCACTAACTCTCTTGTTAATATAAGCAATATCAGCCCCAATGTACATAAACCCGTCACATCCAGTCCCTCAGCGGCGTTGATAGAACCAGCGAATAGCCGCCGGTGAGAAGTGCTTCCTGGTGATAAGAAGTGCTTTCTGCGCTGTCTCTGATACTTGCGCGCCGGTCAGCGTGCACGCTGCGGGACCATTCTCATCCAGTCCCACAGCGGCGCCCGCCAGAGAAGAGAAGGGCTGCCCTGCTCGCTGCAACCCACGCGACCGAGGTCTCTCCTCAGCCGCGTAACTAAGTTACCCAGTTCCGGCCAGCGCGCGCTACGAGATCCCACTCACCCAGTCCCACCGCGGCGCAGCTTCCGCTTGTGTTCTAGCTTAGAACACAAGCGGGAGCTGCGCCGCGGTGGGACTGGGTGAGTGGGATCCCGTAGCGCGTGCTGGCCGGAGCTGGGTAACTTAGTTAGAACTTCTAAGTTAATCGCTACCTATCTAACTAAAAACTAAATGCTAAAGAGCAGCTATAAGGGAATCCTATGCCTTTGCTAGGGCTCTGTATAAAAACCAGTACTCACAGAGATATTGTGAAGATGTCTCAGTCTCAAGAGGTTATGGCGGCTGGCTGCTTCCTCATCTCCGGCGGCATCCGGTGGCTTCCTCTTCTCCGGCGGCATCCAGCGGCTTCTCCATCAAGGGGGTCAGATGAATTACTGCTTCCGGCGGCTTCTTCCGGCGCAGCAGCGTTAACGGCGTTAACAATATTATCGCCGTTATTGCCTTATGGCGTTAATGCGTTAATAACGCGTTATCTTGCCCAGCACTAATATATATATGTGAGGATACGGATTCTCTGATCACTCAGGTAAACAGTTTAGTAAAGTGGCAAATGCCTTTTATTGTAAAAATACACACACAGTACACAAAACAGTAACTATTACATGCCAGGATGGTATCTCACCTACTAGGTTCCCACAATAGCATAGGATTACAGATGTGTGAGGGAGTATCTGTATAGCAGAGCCAACAAGTCTGCACTCCCAGGAAAAGCTTGTCATCCAGTGTCCACAATGCATTCAGACACAATCCTCACTCAGCACACTGGCAGCCTCGTCCTCAGTGCACGTCCAGTAGCCTTTTTGAAACGAGAGGATAACAACAATACTTCTAGGCCTCAGCACACTGGAAGTGCTATCCTACCAGTAGCTTTCAGAAGCCATACACCTTATTCCTCTCAGGTCAAGAACTCCACTCTCTCTTTTAAAAATCCCACCAATTCCTCTAGGTGTAGACCTGCCTTCCAGGGCTGTCCAAGACGTGGTCCTCTCTGCTTATTGGAGCTGCAAAGTAAGGGGTGGATATGGCTGGGAAAAGGCCAGGTTCATCGCAGGGTAACACCTGCTGTTGTCCTGTAACATGTCTATACATGCCTACTAAAAGAACAATGGATGCTAATTAGGTTATCCCTCCTCCAAGTATCAGATAGTGTCCATTCACCACCAGATTGATCCCCTTTATAACAGACAAGGTATTCCAGCTGCTATTTGTCTGTGAAATCCTCTGGCAGATAACTATTCCTATAAACAACTACGCACATTGAACACAGTATAACAAATATAACTGTACAATATAATAACACAACACAATACAATTATATATATATATATATATATATATATATATATATATATATACATCTTCATATGCATTCTGTACAAAACATCAGGCTAGAGATAATATTCCCTGATAAACACAAACACATATAACAGAGGGATGATGTTTCACAATAATATGTGATGTCCATTTCTATTGGGAATCCAGGCAGCATGCAGTATAAGTGATAACCAAGTTCTGTCTTGTCTCTTTACCCTAACGCACTGAATCTAGAAACAGGCTGGCAAAAAGTACTCCTCAAGAGCCAGCTGGGCTGCGTCCGTTACAGACCTCCCCTACTTTTTCCAGCCGCTGCGATTCAGTGACAAGAGTAACCCATTTGGGATGGGCAGACATCACATCTGGACCGCCTGGGTCAAACAAGTGTGGGCTTACATTTCCATCTGGCGGTGGAGGGTCTGGGCTTAGCAGTTCACAGTTTATAAGACCCCCTCCAGTATCCCCGGCACTGTGTTTAAACAGCCTGATTGGTGGTGGGTAACCCCTATCATCAGAGGTGCGTCCCTCACCACCCTCCTTTTTGGGTGACAACACTCCCTTTATCTTTGGTGCATCAGAGAGGAGAGTGAGCTGCATCAACAAAATCTGGTCTCTGGGGTCCTCACTCTCCCTCCCCAACACTATATTCCCTTGGAACTCCACCTCCATCACCTCTGGTGCATCTGGACAGTGGTTTGCCTCCCCCTCCCCCATTTTGAGTGACGTTACTCCCTCTACTTCTGAGGTATCACAGGGTAGCACAATCTGCATCACCAGCCTTGCATCAGGAAACCTGGCAGGGATAGTCAGTGGCTGGGGCCCTTCTTCTGCACTTAACCACTGGGATGAATTTGGCTGCAGGGGAGCAGTGAGTATCTGTAATTCTTCTCCACGTGCTCCCCCCTCAAAAGCCTCTACCCCCTCCCTTGGGTCTAAAATGTCTTCTACGCCCTCAATTGATAATTTCTGGGCCTCCCCTAGCATAGCAAACTGGACAGCTGGTTCAGGTGCCACTGACAGACTAGACCTCACCTGCAGTGGTGAGTCCTCGGCCCTTATCAGCTCCTTGGTACCCTTGACACCAACATCTTCTTGGAACTGGCATTCATCCACCATTTCTTCATTTTCCACCTC